>NC_040076.1:54975930-55600930 GCF_003369695.1 Bos indicus x Bos taurus | reverse complement strand
GAATGCTGGAGTGGGTTGCCATGCCCTCCTCCAGGGAATCTTCCCAACCCAGGGATTGAACTCAGTCTTCCGCACTGCAGGTGGATTCTTAACCATCTGAGCTATCAGGGAAGCCCTTTCAGGGTATATTCTTACTTTATTCTTTTCATACTACGCTTTTCTTTTTGTGATAAACATGGTACAATTCAGTTTATATATTAGGTTAGTGCAACAGTAATTGTGGTTTTGCATTGTTGAACTTTACCATTTGATATTGGAATACATTCTTAATTAAATAAATGTGGTTGTGAAAGTGAAAGTCACTCAGTCGTGTTCCACTCTTTGCGACCCCATGGACTATACAGTCCATGGACTTCTCCAAGCCAGAATACTGGAGTGGGTAGCCTTTCCCTTCTCCAGGGGATCTTCTCAACCCAGGGATTGAACCCAAGTCTCCCACATTGCAGATGGATTCTTTACTAGCTAAGCCATAAGGGAAGCCTTATGTGGTTATATTATACATCATTTTAATGTGCAATTCTTGCTTTATGTTTATTTTCTAGTGACCTGTTACTTGCTGTTTACTATATATATATATTTGTAGACTATGGAAATGATGTTAGACAGAAAGCAAATTTGAGGGATTTTTTTTTTTTTAGGCAATTTCAAGATGGGTCATAAAGCAGCAGAGACAGCTCACAACATCAATAACATATTTGGCCTAGGAACTGCTAATGAACATGTAGTACTGTGGTGGCTCAAGAAGTTGTGCAAAGGAAACCGGCACCTTGAAGATGGAGAGTGCAGAGGCCAACTGTCAGAAGTTGACAACGATCAGTTGAGACCAATCAAAACTGATCCTCTTACAACTACATGAGAAGCTGTTGGAGAACTCAAAAACTCAATAAGTGAATGCCTTATGAGCTGACGGCAAATCAAAAAAAATCATCAATTTGAAGTGCTATTTGAAGTGTTATCTCTTTTTCTATGCAACAACAGCAAATCATTTCTTAATTGGGTTATGAAGTGCGACAAAAAGTGGATTTTGTGTGACAGCTGGCAACAACCAGCTCAGCTCAGTTCAGTTCAGTTCAGTTGCTCAGTCGTGTCCGACTCTTTGCGACCCCATGAATCGCAGCACGCCAGGCCTCCCTGTTCATCACCAGCTCCCGGAGTTCGCTCAGACTCATGTCCATCAAGTCAGTGATGCCATCCAGCCATCTCATCCTCTGTCGTCCCCTTTTCCTCCTGCCCCCAATCCCTCCCAGCATCAGAGTCTTTTCCAATGAGTCAACTCTTTGCATGAGGTGGCCAAAGTACTGGAGTTTCAGCTTTAGCATCATTCCTTCCAAAGAAATCCCAGGGCTGATCTCCTCCAGAATGGACTGGTTGGATCTCCTTGCAGTCCAAGGGACTCTCAAGAGTCTTCTCCAACACCACAGTTCAAAAGCATCAATTCTTTGGCACTCAGCCTTCTTCACAGTCCAACTCTCACATCCATACATGACCACAGGAAAAACCATAGCCTTGACTAGAGGGACTTTTTTGGCAAAGTAATGTCTCTGCTTTTGAATATGCTATCTAGGTTGGTCATTACTTTCCTTCCAAGGAGCCAGCTCAGTAGTTGGACCAAAAAGCAGCTCTGAAGCACTTCCCAAGCCAAACTTGCACCCCCCAAAAAAGGTCATGGTCAGTATTGGTGGTTTCCTGCTGGTCTGATCCACTACAGCTTTCTGAATCCTGGTGAAACCATTGCATCTGAGATGTATGTTCAGCAAATTGATGAGATGCACCAAAAACTGCAACGCTTGCAGCCAGCACTGGTCAACAGGACAGACTAATTCTCCATGACAATGCCTGACCGTATGTCGCACAACCAACACTTCGAAAGTTGAATGAATTGGGCTACGAAGTTTCGCCTCATCTGCCATATTCACCTAATTTCTTGCTAATCAACTGCCACTTCTTCAAGCATCTCAACAACATTTTGCAGGGAAAACACTTCCACAACCAATGGGGGGTAGAAAATGCTTTTCAAGAGTTAGTTGGATCCTGAACCATGGATTTTTATGCTGCAGGAATAAACCAACTTATGTCTTGCTGGCAAAATGTGTTGAGTGTAATGATTCCTATTTTGATTAATAATGATGTGTTTGAGCCTGGTTATAATGATTTAAAATTTGTGGTGTAAAACCACAGTTACTTTTGTACCTATCTAATACATGTCTTACTGGATGTTACAAATTCCAATACAGAGGAAATACCTTCCTACATCAATTTCTATCCTGCAATTTGATTTTAGTGGCTACATAGCATGCCATTATATAAATGTACCAAATTTATACTGAAAATTGTATCATATATTTACTGTTTTTTAAAATTGTTGGTTTTCCCTACTATTATGGACATAGGGAGTTTGATTATCTTATTCCTCCCATTCAATGGCTAGAGCAGTTCTTGGTACATAGTATTCAATGAAAGGATATTTCTTTGTTATAAGAGTCAATATGTTGTTGTTCAGTTGCCCAGTTGTGTCTGATCCTTTGTGACCCCATGGACTGTAAGACGCCAGACCTCCTGGTCCCCTATCATCTCCCAAAGTTCATGTTCATTGCATCGATGATGCCATCCAGCCGTCTCATCCTCTGATACCCTCTTCTTCTTCTGCACTCAATCTTTCCCAGGACCAGGGACTTTTCCAACGAGTCTGCTGTTCACATCAGATGACCAAAATACCGGAGCTTCAGTGAGTATTCAGGGTTGATTTCCCTTAAGATTGACTGGTTTGATCTTGCAGTCCAAGGGGCTTTCAGGAGTCTTCTCTAGCACCACAGTTTGAAGGCATCAATTCTTTGGCCCTCTGCCTTCTTTACAGTCCAGTTCTCACAACTGTACATGACCTTTGGAAGACCATAGCCTTGACTATGCAGACCTTTGTCAGCAGAGTAATGTCTCTGCTTTTCAAAGCACTGTCTAGGTTTGTCATAGCTTTCCTGCCAAGAAACAATTGTCTTCTGATTTCATGGCTACAGTCACCATCCATAGTGATTTTTGAGCCCCAGAAGAGGAAATCTGTCACTACGTTCACCTTTTCCCCTTCTAGTTGCCATATAGCAATGGGGCTGGATGCCATGATCTTAGTTTTTTTAATATTTAGTTTTAAGCTGACTCTTTTACTCTCCTCCTTCATCCTCATCAAGAGGTTCTTTAGTTCCTCTTCACTTTCTGCCATTAGAGTGGTATCACCCGCATATCTAAAATTGTTGATGTTTCTCCCACCTATCTTGATTACAGCTTATAACTCATCCAGCCTGGCATTTCTCATGATGTGCTCAATATCAATATATTGACATATATTTAAGCTACTTCTAGCTTTCAGTATTGTAATAATACCTCAAGACAATTCTTATACATACTTTCAGTCAGTTCAGTTCAGTTGCTCAGTCGTGTCTGACTCTTTGCGACCCTATGAATTGCAGCACGCCAGGCCTCCCTTTAGGGGATATTTATTATGATTTATTTAGTATTAATTTTTCCAAGGTGAATTTCTAGGTCAAATTTTGCAAAACTTAAGGTTTTTTTTTATAAGTTGTCTGATAAATTCTATTGATTGCACCAATGTACACTCCCATTAGCAGTGTGTATTCTAGCATTTTTTTCCCAAAATTGTATTTTAGTATTTAAAAAGTTGTTTCCAAGTGAGTAGGTAGAAAGTATTATCTTTATCTTCCATTGTGTTTCTTTTGATTATATATGAGGTTTGAGGATCTAATTTGTACATTTTCAATTCTTTTGTATTTGTAAAATTACTCAGAAGATGGCTTATCTTGTTGAATGTTTCACATGCTCTTGAAAATTGTGTATACTCTACTGTTATTTGGTAATATAATGTATAATTATAAATGGAGTTAAATAAGGTTGATAGGTCTTCTGTATCTGTATTGATTTTTTTGCATAATTATTCTTTCAATTAATGAGAGAGGCATAAATTTCCAACTGTAATTGTGAACTATTTATTTCTCCTTTCATTTGTATTAGTTTTTGTCTTATGTATGTTAAACTGTGTTAAGTGCATAAACATTTTGGATTATTATTTGCCCCTGTAGATAATTATCCCCTTTCTTATTATTTAATGTTTCTCTTTATCCCTGGCAAAATTCTTTGTTCTCATGTATGCTTTATCTGGTATTAATATAAGTACTCTAGATTTCTGTCTTTAACATTTGCATGGTGTGTCTTTTTTTGCTTTACTTGTAATCTATTTATGGCTTTATATTTAAAGTGAGTATCTTGTAGATAGGATATAGTTGTATTGTGCTTTTAAATCTTAATTTGACAATTTGTCTTTTAAATGGATGTGTTCGAACCCTTTACATTTAATGAAATTATTTACAAGGTTAGGCTAAAATCTATCATCTGGCCAGTTGTTTTCTTTTTATTACTTTAAATTTATATTTTACCTCTTTTTCTGCTTTCAGTTCAGTTCAGTTCAGTCGCTCAGTCGTATCCGACTCTTTGCGAGGCCTTAGACTATTTTTAATTGTGCAACCATATTTATTATTTAAATTTTTGACCATACCCTGCAGCATGTGGAAGCTTTTTCCCTGACCAGGGATCAAACCCATGCCCCCTGCATTGGAAGGTAGAGTCTTAATCACAGGACTTACAGGGAAATCCTTAGACTATTTTAATAAATTCATTAAAATTTTATAAATTCATTTATAAATTCATAAATTTGAAAAATCACTGATTTTTATAAAATCACTATTGGCTTATTAACTTTTTTCTTAAAGATAGTTTAATAGTTGCCCTAGCAGTTATAATATTCACTTTTAAATGGTCGGTCTATATTGCAGCACTTTACATGTAGTGTCAAGACCTTAACAACTGTATACTCCTAATTTCTCCCTTTCACTGATGCTTTTGAACTGTGGTGTTGGATAAGACTCTTGAAAGTCCCTTGGACTGCAAGGAGATCAAACCTGTCAATCCTAAAGGAAATCAGTCCTGAATATTCATTGGAAGGACTGATACTAAAGCTGAAGCTCCAGTACTTTGGCCACCTGATGTGAAGAATTGACTCATTGGAATAGACCCTGATGCTGGGAAAGATTGAAGGTGGGAGGAGAAGGGGACAATAGAGGATGAGATGGTTGGATGGTATGCATCACTGACTCGATGGACATGAGTTTGAGCAAGCTCCAGGAGTTGGTGAAAGACAGGGAAGCCTGGTGTGCTGCAGTCCATGGGGTTGCAAAGAGTCAGACATGACTGAATGACTGAACTGAACTGATGCTATAAGCATACAATAGATTGCTACTATTTTTGCTTTAGGCAATCAGTTATCATTTAGATCTATTCAAGATAAGAAACAAATTTTGTATTTTCTTTTTTTTTCTTACCCCGGCTGGGACACGAACCCACCAAATTTTGTATTTTCATTTGTTATTCAAATTCTGATGCTTTTCATTTATTTCTATAGATTCAGGATTAATATTTTGTTGGCATTTGGATATCTTGTGTAGGATAGCAAAGACTGTGGTAAATAATTTTTATGCCTGAAGATTATGTAATACCTTTTTTCTGCTATGTGTTTAGTATAGGGAGAAGTTGAGTCAGTGAAGTCAGGGGTTGAGGTTCATTTGCATTTGTTGTTGCCATGATTACCTTCTGTACAACACCAACTTTGAATCCTTTAGAATTACCTTCTGCTCATAGTAGAGGTTGGTTTGTCAGGTTTCATGATGGTGTTTGTATGTGGGTGTGTTTGTCTGTGTGTGGTCATGGTCATGATGGCATACTCTGTTGTTTCAATTAAGATTTAGTTTTAGACAGGCACTGTGTCCTGCATCATAGGAGGGGGATCTTCTCATGACATTGCTGCTCACCTGACTGGAGAAGAGCATCCATGGTTTGGGCCCAGTACTTGTTCTTGCTTCTCCTCTAAAGGTAGAGAAGTTTTTTTTTTTTTTTTCCCCTTCTTTTCTGGTGCTTTAGCTACAGTAGGTTTCAAGAGTAGCTTAAGGGAGGGGAGATAGGGCTTGTTTCCTTTCTTCAACAGTTGACGGCCTTTGATCCTAGGAAAGATTGAGGAAAAGGATCTAAGTGTGGGTGTGCTTTTCCAGCAGGTTGTTCCCTCACCAGGACTACCTTTCAAGGGAAGCTTACTTTGTGTTCTTACCAGAGTCTTTTTAAACATTTGGCAAAGTCTTGTCAGAGTGGGTCTGCATGTGGGGACAATTTCCCTTATGTGTGCAGCCCTTAGGAGTTCTGTATTCTCCAGCTAGCCCACAGTCATCTTGTAACAATTCTTTAAATATTTTAGATGAATTCTTATTGTATGTGTCCAGGAGCATCTACCCCAAGTCATCAAGTTCTTGCTTTCCATTTATCCTTGTAGTGCATTTTTTTTCTTAGATTAGATTTCAGGTTAGTTCATTGCCCTGCAACCTCAGCCAAATGATAGGTCCAAGTGTTATAGATTTTCCATCATTTTATTGTGGCATACTCAGTGTAAGAGTATATGGAACTTAAAATTTGAACCATCGCACTTCGAGTATAGAATTAAAGCAGGTATTGAAGGTGTAAGGACTTAGAGAGGACCTCCAATCTATACTGTTGTTCTGTTCATAGCACTTGGCTATTGGAGTGCTCCTAAACTGAAAATTCTGTTCCTTTTCTGGTAGAGAAGACACTTCTATTTAAGGCTCTGTATCTAAGATGTTGAAATAGTGATTCTTGACCTCTTTAGAGTAACAATAATGTAGTAAAAGAGTTGGAGTTTACAGTAATCCTCTTTTTCAAGTACCCTTGATAGGTGATTTTAAAAAAGGGCAGAAGAAAAAAAAAGAAAAATGATAAAAAGACAACTGAGTTCAGAATAGTGCTAAACAGTCCTGGAAAACCTGCCAGCGATCTCAGCTCTCTCATATCATGGCATCCATTTACTGACAGTCTTAAAGGATATTTGACCAATTTGACATTGATAATACTTGGTGAGACTGCTAACTGTCTGCTCTATACATGTGTATCATCTGTTTATACAGGCATGGAGCCCTGTTGGGTCAGAGGATGGTACAGCTATTATTTATTGCAAAATTTAGCCATCTGATTATATGTGAATGAAACTCAAATTGTCAGATTATCAAGTACAATAAAAGCTTTATCTGCTTTTCTGTCCTTCCTGCCAAATCCACATGACAAACACACATTTCACTTTAGGAAAAGACTTAAAAGAACTCTGGGGTGAAAACTATTCAAAGGTCTCCAGTTTCTCTAGAAAGAATTCACAACAGCAAGGCAATTGCAGATCAGACTGATCTTCAAGGTAATAGAATACTCTTTAAATCCTTTGAACTATGTCTCTTTTGTAAAACCCTACAGAACTGTCAGAGAAGAGAAAGGAGAACCCCATAGTACCTTTGAACCTTAAGCTTTAAAAATATACTTCATTTTATATTCATTTATTTAAAAAATACAGACTCTTAAATCCTAATCCATAGTTTTCTCGATGGGATTGTATTGCCAGTGAACACTGCCAATGACACTGCTTAAATAGTAGACTTTATTTTTTTTTCTTATTTACCGGGTCCCTGGGATTCTCCAGGCAAGAACACGGGAGTGGGTTGTCATTTCCTTCTCCAATGCAGAAAAGTGAAAAGTGAAAGTGAAGTCGCTCAGTCGTGTCCGACTCTTAGTGACCCGAATCTTACCGACCCCATGGACTGTAGCCTACCAGGCTCCTCCGTCCATGGGATTTTCCAGGCAAAAGTACTGGAGTGGGATGCCATTGCCTTCTCTGGTGCAGCCGAATAGGATGATATAAAATCAAGCTATGTTGGGAGAAGTATCAACAACCTCAGATATGCAGATGATACCATTCAAATGGCAGAAAGCGAAAAGGAACTAAAGAGCCCCTTGATGAGGGTGAAAGAGGAGAGTGAAAAAGCTGCCTTGAAACTCAGTATTCAAAAAATTAAGATCATGGCATCTGGTCCCATCATTTCATGGCAAACAGAAGAGGAAAAAGTGGAAGCAGTAACATATTTTATTTTCTTGGGTTCCAAAATCACTTCTGATGATGATTTCAATCGTGAAATTAGAAGATGCTTGCTCCTTGGAAGGAAAGCTGACACACCTAGAAAGTATATTAAAAAGCAGAGACATCACTTTGCCAGCAAAGGTCTTTATAGTCAAACCTATGGTTTTTCCAGTAGTCACTTACGGATGTGAGAGTTGGACCATAAAGAAGGCTGAGTGAGCGCTGAAGAATTGATGCCTTCATATAGTAGTTCTGGAGAAGACTCTTGAAAGTCCCTTGGACTGCAAGGAGATCAAAACCATCAATCCAAAAGGAAATCAGTCCTGCATATTCACTAGAAGGACTGATGCTGGAGCTGCAATACTTTGGTCACCTAATGTGAAGAGCCAACTCACTGGAAAAGACCCTGTGCTCGGAAAGATTGAAGGCAAAAGGAGAAAGGGCTGGCAGAGAATGAGGTGGTTAGATAGTATCACCAACTCAATGGACATGAATGTGAGCAAACTCCAGGATATAGTGGAGGACATATGAGCCTGGCATGCTACAGTCCATGGAGGTCGAAAAGAGTCAGACATGACTTAGCAACTGGACAACAGCAATGAGAGTACTAACATTTGAAAAAAAGTCTTACTGGCCAATTACATTTGCAGACTGACTGGGGTATCAAATGCAAAGGAAATATGCTAACTTTTATTGAGCAAAGGGTTATATACAGGTCATGATTTAATATATATATATTAAAATACTCTCTCTCTCTCTCTCTCTCTCTATATATATATATATATATATGGTGCATGTGTATGCAAGCTGAATAATTCTAATTCTTATGGATAGTATGAAATGAGCTCATTAATTGGAGAATTTAAACATAGGAGTGTCTGCCTATTAAGCTAGTGCTGTAATCAACCACTGAATCTAACTCCCCATATTAACTCACCAGTGATTCTCTTGACATCCAGATGGGCCTCTTTGCACTGAATAGCCCACTGACTACCCCCAGGGTAAGACTTTGGCACTCTTAAGTACCAATTTTTTAACAGCCTATATTTTGATACCAATTATGGAACAATGTCCTATCGGTCTTATTATTAAGATCTGATGACTGAAAAAGTCCACCTCGATTTATCAATGCTAAAGATACTACTTTTTTCCAAGACAGGCAACTTTTTATTGAGTATAGTTGATTTACAATGTTGTGTTAGTTTCAGTGATCTAGCACAGCAATTCAGTTTTATATGTATATTTTTATTTTCTTTTTCAGATATTTTCCATTATAGGTTATTACAAGATATTGAGTATAGTAACCTGTGCCATATTGTTGATCTAGTTTATATACAGTAGTATGTATTTGTTAGTCCCAAACCTAATATTGGGTTGGCCCCAAAGTTCATTCGTGTTTTTCCATAAAAGCTTACAGAAAAACCTGAGCAAACTTTTTGGCCAATCCAATAGTTAATCCCTCCCACTCTTTCCTCTTTGGTAACCATCAATTTATTTACTGTATCTGAGTCTATTTCTGTTTTTCAGGTTCATTTGTATCATTTTTTAGATTACACATATAAGTGATATCTCCTCTGGAGAAGGAAATGGAAATCCACTTTGGTATTCTTGCCTGGAAAATCCCAGGAACAGAGGTAGCCTGGAGGGCTACTAGTTCATTGGCTTACAAAGAGCTGGACATGACTGAGTGACTAAACATCAATAGCATAAGTGATATTACATGATACTTGTCTTTCTCTGACCTACTTCACTTAGTACAATAATCTCTAGGTCTATTCATGTTGCTGGAAATGGCATTATTTAATTCTTTTTTATAGCCGAGTAATATTCCATTGTTTATGTGTGTACACACACACACACACATACACACACACACACATCTTATTTATCCATTCATCTATCAGCTGATGTTTATGTTGCTTCTACATCTTGGCTGTTGTAATAGTGCTGCTATGAGATAACATTGGGATGCATGCTGTCTTTTCAAATAAGAATTTTTGTCTTTTCCAGTTATATGCCTAGGAGTGGGATTGCTGGATCATATGGTAACTCTATTTTTAATTTTTTAAGGAATCTTCATATTGTTCTCCTTAGTGGTTGCACCAATTTACAGTCCCACCAACAGTGTAGGCAGGTTCCCTTTCTCTACACCCCTTCCAGCATTTATTATTTGTAGTCTTTTTGATGATGGCCAGTCTGACTTGTATAAGGTGATATCACAATATAGTGTTGATTTGCATTTCTCTAATGATTAGTGATGTCGATGAGCATCTTTTTATATACCTGTTTGCCATCTGTGGGCTACCCTGATAACTCAGTTGGTAAAGAATCAGCCTGTAATGCAGGAGACCCTGGTTCAATTCTTGGGTTGGGAAGATCTGCTGGAGAAGGGATAGGCTACCCATTCCAGGATTCTTGGGCTTCCCTTGTGGCTCAGTTGGTAAGAATTCGCCTGTGATATGGGAGACCTGGGTTCGATCTCTGGGTTGGGAAGATCCCCTGGAGAATACCAGTATTCTTGCCTGGAGAATTCCATGGACTATATATCCCATGGGGTCTCAAAGAGTTGGACGTGACTGAGTGACTTTCACTTGTCGTCTGTGTATCTTCCTTGGAGAAATTTCTATTTAGTTAAAGACATACTTAAGGGTGGGCTTCCCTGGTAGTTTAGTGGTAAAGAATCTGCCTGCAATGGAGGAGAGCCAGATGCCTGCAATGCAGGAGACCTGGGTTTGATCATCCCAAGATCCCCTGGAGGAAGGCATGGCAACCCACTCCAGTATTCTTGTCTGGAAAACTCCATGGAGAGAAGAGCCTGGTGGGCTATATAGTCCATGGAGTCATGCAGAGTCAGACACTACTGAAGTGCTGCTTACAGCAGCAGCAGATCCTTGAGGGTATTATTGTATTTGGTCTTTGCATATAAAAGTCCTAGTTAACAATAGCTAATACTGGTTGACTAAATAATTGTCCTAGTAGACTTGGTGTACTTTGAGAGGCTGTGTTGTTTTTTGCCCTTTTTTTATACTTGCTATGTCTGGACGTGGCAAATAAGGAGGTAAGGCGCGAGCAAAGGCCAAGTCTAGTTCTTCGCGGGCGGGACTCCAGTTCCCGGTGGGGAAAAGTTTAAAAAAAAAAAAAATTGTCCTATACACACACACAATATTCTTTAACTGGGATGGGAAAATGCTGTTTAAAATAATAGCCTTATTTTAGAATATAGAAGCTTTTGCATTCGAGAGGAACAGCCAGATTGATATTGGAGAGATAGCTTTTGGTTTGGAAGTGGAAGAGGTGACAAATATAACAGACCTATTCTTCCTGCATTTATAGTCTGAAATAGGGGTATGGAAATAATTAGGAAACTAAAAATCCTGATGAGTGGGGCTAGGGCCCAGGCATCAGTTTTTTGTTTTTTTTTTTTTAATTTTTCTTCTTTTTTTCTTTATTGAATTATGAAAGTATGATAACACACTTACAGGAGACTTGGAAAATACAGAACAAAGTTACATGTAGTTCTACTATATATTATAATTATTTTTAAGTAGATAAATTATGACTTTTAGTTGGAGTTTCAATATCAAATTCTCAAAAATTAATTGAATATACAGGAAAGTAGAAGGATATAGTAGACCTGAAAAGTACCATAAACCAATTCAACATAATTAAGATTTATACGATTTTCACACAATGGTGGGATACAAAATCTAGTCAAATTCCCATAGATAAAAGAGGAGACCCTGGAACAGGCATCAGTTTTTAAAACTTCTCATGTGATTTCAGTGTGCCACAAATTTGGAAATTACTGGTCTAGAGTCTTACTACTCCAATTGTGGTTCAGTTCAGTTGCTCAGTTGTGTCCAACTCTTTGTGACTCCATGGACAGCATACCAGGCTTCCCTGTCCATCACCAACTCCCGGAGCTTACTCAAACTCATGTCCATCGAGTTGGTGATGCCATCCAACCATCTCATCCTCTGTCATCCCCTTCTCCTCCCACCTTCAATCTTTCCTAGCATTAGGGTTTTTTTCCCAATGAGTCGGTTCTTCGTATCAGATGGCCAAAGTATTGGAGTTTCAGCTTCAATATCAGTCCTTCCAATGAATATTCAGGACTGATTTCCTTTAGGATAGACTGGTTTGATCTCCTTGCAGTCCAAGGGACTCTCAAGAGTCTTCTCCAACGCTGTAGTTCAAAAGCATCAATTCTTGGGCATTCAGCTTTCTTTATAGTTCAACTTTCACATCCATACATGACTACTGGAAAAATCATAGCTTTGACTAGACGGACCTTTGTTGGCAAAGTAATGTCTCTACTTTTTATTATCTAGGTTGGTAATAGCTTTTCTTACAAGGAGCAAGCTTCTTTTAATTTTACAACCAGTATGCAGAATCTTGGGCCTTCATTTCAAGTCTACTGATCAGAATCTGCATTTTAACAAGCTCACCCAGTGGTTTCTATACACATTAAAGCTCAAGAAGCAATGGGCCAGGAAAGTTTTTGACTCTGGCTGTATGTTAAAATCATGTGAGGAGATTTAAAAATGTAATGATATTCTGGTCTCACCCACAGAGACTTTAATTCATTTGGTATAGGATGGGACCTAGGATTTTTGGCATGCCATATGGTTCTCAGGTGATTCCAATGTGTATTCACTGTTGTGAAGTAGAAACTGAATGCTCAAATAACTTTGCATAAAAGAGAATCTAGACATTACTCAGGTAGCTTGGGGAGATACAAGTTAGGGACAGTATGAAAGGTGAGATTTAAGGATGCTTATCCTGGTTGATGCAGCTATGTGTTAGGAAGCTAAGCTTTTTGAGAGGAAAGTTTTTCCAATGAGAAATTTCCATAGTGGTAGGGAAGGAAGAATAGAAGTTGGTTGAAGGACTTTAAAAATAAAGATGTGTAATATTTGATTTCAGGTTATTGACTTTGCTATGAAGCAGGATAAGATGACCATGACAGCATTTGATCCTAATCATTTTCAAAATTCTTACGAGATATGTAGAATCCTCTGATAATGAAGACTTGATCTACTGAAAATATAAACTACAGGAAGCGTGACCCCAGATAATTGGAGAACTTAAAGATGGAGGTATCTTGTTATCAGATATTTGGGAAATAAACATATCATATGAGTGGTTTATACTTTGGCCACCAACTGCTTCTACAGGAATGAGTAGTATCTCTCCAAAATGAGTCTAGGTCAGCTTATCATTCTTGCTTTTTTATTATCTAACCTTCTTTTTGTTCACTCATGCTGCCTTCTTCCTGAGTTTCATGTGGTCCACTCAGTTGGAAGGACTTTCAGATTCTCATGTCTAGTTATCCAGGCAGTAAAACTTTTCATTCTATTATTTTTAACTGAAGTAAAGTTGACTTAAATATTATATTAGTTTCAGGTGTACAACATAGTGATTTGATATTTTTATGCATCATGAAATGATCACCATGATGTCTAGTTACCATCTGTCACCATACAAAATTATTACAATATTATTGACTATATTTTCTGTGCCATCATCACATGTGACTTATTTATTTTATAATTGAAAGTTTGTACCTTTTAATCTGCTTTGCCTGTTTAGCTTATCCCTCCACCCCATACCCTCTAGCAACCATCAGTTTGATCTCTGTATCTATGAACCTATTTCTGTTTTATTATGTTTGTTCATTTGTTTTTTTTTTCCTCTAGATTCCATATATAAGTAAGTCATATGATATTTGTCGTTTCTTGACATATTTCACTTACTTTCTAGTTCATCTCTATGTGGTCCCTTTGTTGTTTGCTGTGTAGAATCTGTTCGGCCAGGCTTCAGTTCTTCTTTAGGAAGAACTGCTTTATGAGTAGGTGTAGATTCACCATATCTGTGGGAGGATGTGAGTTCAGGGTCTTCTATGCCTCCATTTTTAATTGGGAAAATCCAAGGCTTTTCCATTCTAACTCTTTATCTCTGATTCTTTGACATTAGATACAGTCACCTCTAAGCAGTGAAGAAACTTCTGATCACTAAGTAAAGGGTACATCAGCTTAAAACAATCACACATACACACACACACAAAAGCCAAATGACAAACCTAGAATTTCTTTCCTTCTGAAATAAAGGGGATCATTTATGTACACTTAATAATTTCAGAGGCAGATATCAAAAATTCCCCTTGAGGCATCCAGGTCATTTGTATTAAGCTTGGGTACCCATTCATGCCTGGTGTAGCTGTATCTTGTATCTAAGACATTTAATCCAAAGGAAATATTAAGTATAGTTGCAAAGTTAAGATATTGAGCAAGCAGATTCTCAAGGGAGGACATGCTTACTACATTTCATCTAACCTCTCCTGCCTCCTTTCTAGAAGAAGGAATGATGGACAAGAAGGTAGTGACATGTTCCAAAAGATACTATATTTGTGTATATCTTATCTTCAAGCACATAATAGAGTGGGTATTCTTTGGGGCTTTTGCTCCTTCACAGAAGTGTCAATGTGAAAAACTAGCTAAATGCTGAGTGTGGAAAGTGTGCACAAGGGTGAGTGTAAGGCAAAAATCAGATGAGAGAAGGCAAGGTGATAATAGCAAGGCACTCTCCCTCTATTTATCAAGTAGTATATAATTTGGGGATGAACTCATACAAGAGAAAGTAGCATTGACGTATATACAGTACCATGTGTAAAATAGGTAGCTAGTAGGAAGCTGCTATTGGAGAAGGCAATGGCACCCCACTCCAGTACTCTTGCCTGGAAAATCCCGTGGACGGAGGAGTCTGGTAGGCTGCAGTCCATGGGGTCGCTTAAAGTCGGACACGACTGAGTGACTTCACTTTCACTTTTCACTTTCATGCATTGGAGAAGGAAATGGCAGCCCACTCCAGTACTCTTGCCTGGAGAATCCCAGGGACGGGGGAGCCTGATGGGCTGCCGTTTATGGGGTCGCACAGAGTCGGACACGACTGAAGAGACTTAGCAGCAGCAGGAAGCTGCTATATAACATAGGGAGCTCAACTCGGTGCTCTGTGATGACCTAGAGGGGTAGGATGGGGGAGAGGGATGGGAGACTCGGGAGGGAGTGGATATATATACACATATACCTGATTCACATTGTTATACAGTAGAAACTAATACAACATTGTAAAGCAACTATCCGTGCATGCTCAGTGGTGTCCGACTCTTTATGACCCTATGGACTATATAGCTCGCCAGTCTCCTCTGTCCATGAGATTTCCCAGGCAAGGATACTGGAATGGGTTGCCATTTCCTACTCCAAAAGCAGCTATATTCCAATTAAAAAAATAAAAATAAAATAAGCTGAACCTCAAAAAATTTAGCATACAGTTTCTCTTAATCAGTGTCAACCTATGCATGAATCTCATACATTGTGCTGTTTAGCAAAGTATTTTTTCTTTGTATGTCAGTGTGACATAAAATGACTAAAGCTAATTTCACTCTGTCAATCTTTACTTCATATTAGATTCCAACCAGAAAGTGACCAAAGGATGTCTAGGAAGGCAGCTTAGGGATTAAGGAAGAAACTGCTTAAATAACTGGAACAGCAGTCTGGGGATGTTTAGTGAAATGCTCTCCATGTCATTGGACTTTCCACAGAGGAAGAAATGCTAAGAATTGGCATCTTGATGAGATTAGTAGGTGGGAGGAATTCAGGGATTCCATTCTGAAATCCAAAGTCCTCAATTGCCACACAACATCCCAAACTTCAGCAGAATGCTCGAGATAAGGATTCTGTGTTACCACATGAGGGTAAATCCTACTGTGTATGTTATTTGAGCAGAGAGGAGTCTTATGTATCAGTGAGATTGTCAACAAAAAGATTACATTGCTTGTAATTGGATGTTAGGGGTTAAGATTTCATTATTCTAAATATTCCCTTACTTGGATGACCTACCCTCCATCTTCCTGGATACTAGTAACTTAGATGTCATGACATAAATATTTAGTTCTCTCTTGGTTACCAAATAGCATGCTTCTTCCTCATCTAATCTGCTTTCATCTGTTCTTTTAACAGCGTATTTATATCACTATTGCAAGCTGATTTAAAATTGTATTTATTTGGTTGTTTATTAAAGTATGTTGGTATGAATTTCTCCATCCTTCCTTCCCTTTCCCAGGCACTTTAGCCCTCTCTCCCTCACACTTTTTAAATCTGACCAAACATAATTTGATCAGACTGTCCCCCACCTCCTCTCTAGTCTCTCTGTTCTGTTTCTCATCTTCTTTATGGACACTAGCACCTAGAGAGTTTGTTTCTCGGTCGTTGTCTTTGTTCACCTCCAATTTAGGCTCTTCAAATGATATCACACTTCTCTCTCAACACATATGCAACTAATTCAGCTGTTTGACATGTTTACTCCTCACATTTATACAAAACACATTTAAACTTTCACTTTTTATTTGCATCTGCATTTCATCCTCTGTAGAAGAAAACTCACACTAGAGAAGCATCTGCCAGAGCTGCAGTTCTGTTTCAATTTCATTGTGCTTATTTATTTATTTTTTGTACTCATCTAGTAATGAGAGAGACTATACTGTGGCTGTGTAACAGTCGTCTCTTACCATCTCAAACAAGGTACTAATATCTCCTTAATAAATTTAGACCTATGTGAATATATTTGGGAGTGATAATTCTCCATGTGTATGTATTTCACATGGATGGATGCACATGGTCAGGCATATAACTGTTTATAATAAGGGTAGAAGATTGGCAAGTTAGCTTTCAATCTCTGTTAGGCAGGAAGCAGACCGTTCTCTTCTTTAGCACAAAACCACCAAAGAGTTAGAGCTGTCTGGCAGTGGCTTTCAGGTGAATGATCAATTGTTCCTTTGCTTCCAGTTCTACTAGTGAAATTTCTATCATGAACCAGAAGTATTCCAGAGCCACAGTTTACCCTTTCAGTATTTTCAGACTCTATCTCAGGCCACAGATTTTATCTTAAACATTCAGGATATTTTTTTTTTCATTTAAGTGTATCCATATAATAATTTCTTGGTCTCTCCTTTAGAATTTGCTCAAGTATAATTAAGTAACTGCAGCAGATGCTGCTGCTGCAGGCAGTACAGGGTACAGACAGGCTTGTGTGGTAGCTAAGCAACAGGCTAGACGTGATAATTTATAAAGATGCAGGGCTTTGTGACCCTCAGCTACTTTTTGCCTAGTTTCATTTTTGGTTAGTTGGGGCCAGTATGGGTTGATAGTGAGTACTGACATGGCTTATATTAAATAAATAGACAAAAATATTATGTACTTCTTAAATCACAGAATCTTCCTTTCTTCTAAACGTCAGTGACACTTTCTCAGATTATCTAGATTTTATGTTTGTGTGCCTGAAGGATTTCTAAAAGTCATTCTATATGTCATTGTTTTTATTTCTTCTGGTGTAGAGTTATCCATTGATTCCAACTGCTATTAACCTCATCATGTGTGGTCTCAGTAAATTCTTTAACCTGTCCATGCCCTTAGGTTACTATAGCTCCTGTAAAATAAAATACACAAATCAATCTTTTTTTTCTGTATACTTGCTTCTGTTCATTTGTCTTTCAAAGTACCTCAGTTTCTCTTTATCCCAGGTCTCTTATGTATTCAGAGCCTGGGTAGCTTGTTGACTGGAAGCTTTAAATTCTGCTCCCCTTCATAAAATATGAAAAGCTTCTCTTGCTTGGTCAACATAGCCTATTAGTAAGAATCTGTGTTGCAAGTATCTATGAGACTCTATCTTGGTTTAGAAGAAACATTACCTTTTGGAAGTGCAGACATCTGGTGAACAAGAATTTTAGTGAGGGATTTTTAACATTTCACACCAATGGTATTAATAAAGGTAGGAAACACTACTTTAGCTAGAAGGGAATTAAAAGCCTTCCAATAAAACTTGCTGCATTTTTCTCCTCAGGAAATTCTAAGGCTCCTAGTGTCTGTCAAACATTGGTAATGTGTCTGTAAGTTTCAGTTGACAGAAAACACATCAGTTAATCAGCAACCTCAAAAAGTAAACAAAGCTGAGCCTCAGAAAGCAATTGCTAAGGAGCCAGAGTGGTTCTTAGAGGTGATGTTAGGAAAAGCAGACAGAGACTAGAAGGAACACCGAAGGTAATTCTCCTTATCCTGAGTAGAAACTGCCCTCCAGTCACTCCCGGACTGCTGTGACATTAAATCCTTGCCTGTGTCACTTGGCTGGTAATTAGCTGGTAGACAGTGTACTTCCATGCTCTACACTTTGTTATCAAAACCCTGTCCATGGTTTTCTTCATTCTTTTTCTGTTTTAAAAAATTACCCATACCATCATCACAATAAAACTGCAAAGATATCACAAATCCCCATGTAGCTGCCTGGAATTTAAAAATGGGACCATTTTCACATTTTGTTTTGAACTTAAAGCACAGATACAATTGACTTTCTTTCCTCCACCCGACCAATTCCATTTTCCTCCCAACTTCCCTCATGGAGAGAACCATTTTATGAACTTGATATGATCTGTCCAGTCAGTTCTTTCAAGCTACGTATATAGCCCAGAAACAACATATACTTTTTTGGTGTGTAAAAATGTCCATAAATGTTAGCCTGCATGCTTCACCTAATTATTTTCCTGCTCTCTATCCTTGTTATACTTTCATTGCCCTATCTTTTTATTTTTTCTTGCATATTCTTTCTCCTCATTTACAAGTATATCTGTCTCATTCCATTCCCTCATTTTTTTCCCTTCCTTATTCTTGTGGTATTTTATTTCTAGCACACACACACACACACACACACACATGCACACACTCATGCACACACTCACATGATTATCTAAAGTGTACACTAACAAAACAAAACTGCATAGCAATTCCTGCCCATCTGCTTGCTGGTGGACCTTCCCATGTGTGCCTTAGTGTGATGTGATCCTCACTAGCACAAAAAGAGCAGGAAGTCTATACCACCAGAGGAGGCGAAGTGTAGGAGCATGAAGTCTTAAACCTCTTGACTAACTCAAGTCTCTAATAATCTTCTCATGCAAAATGACCCCTTCAAGAGAGAGATATAAACCTTGGGAGGACTGACCATTGTAGTGACTCATGCATTAAAATTAATGTGGTTGCCTCAGTCTTATCTTAATTTGCTTCTTCCTTGGTTATGGAAGCAGCTTAGTTTCTGACTACAACTTGCACAAGGTCATAAGGGATTTGACATCTAAAAGGAGTCCACTCTTTCCCTATTAGTTCTGTAACTAGATCTTAGAATATCCCTAGAGAATGATCTTTGTATTCTGTATACCTCCTGTTGTAATTTTCTGGTCCATTGACCGAACTCCCACTCAGATCAAAGGGCAATGTGTATTGACTCACTAAATTCTTGGCCAACTTTTGCACTCTCTGAGGTTACCTGATGTTTTTTCCATGTGTCTTCCTTACCACATGTTCCTACCCTCAGTCAAATACTGATACTCACTTGTTTTGCCTTGTGCAGTTTTGATATGCCTCTTCCTCTTGTAGGAGAACCAAAGAGCATGCTTATACTCAGATGAACGGCAAACCTCTTCCAAGGAGCTTGAGCCAATATGGATACCCTCCTCCTCATTTTCACAAAACTTTCATGTGCACAAGGGATCCTGGGGAGAGGAGGCAGAGAAGTGAGATATCTTCCCCCCACTTGTTTGATTTCTTTCCTATGTAGTTAGTTCATAGTTCAGTTTTGTCTACCCAAGTGGA
This sequence comes from Bos indicus x Bos taurus, assembly GCF_003369695.1. Taxonomy (NCBI): domain Eukaryota; kingdom Metazoa; phylum Chordata; class Mammalia; order Artiodactyla; family Bovidae; genus Bos; species Bos indicus x Bos taurus. Next base: position 55,581,217 of record NC_040076.1, on the reverse strand, counting down.
TTTCATGTCTTTGAGGGTAAGGCTCATGGCTATGTAATTCAATATATCTGTGTGAACAGGCCCTATCTAAGGAACCCTCTGTGCCATAGACATACTGAACTGTTTTTTAGTTTCTTGAATATAGTGTGAATATAGCATGGGCCTTTGAATACACATTTACCTGCACTTGGAACATCTCTAGGATAAACCTTTTCCCCACTCTGACTCCCACCCCAGTTCACCCCAAATTTTTGTCTAGGTAACATCCTCATACAGCATGTCTCAGCTTAGATGTTGCTTTTTCCCCAGGAATCTTCCTAGATATTCCAAGTCTGAAAAATCTCCTCATCACTTACTATCTTCTGTCCTTATTGCTGACTTACTTGTGTGCCTTCCTGATGAGACTGCAAGCTCTGTATCTGTCATGTTCAGATTGTACCTTGAATGCCTGGCACAGAGTCTGGTACATAGTAAAAATCTTTCAGTGACCTAGTGGTCTAGGTTGTGGAGGCTCTTATTTCACTCTGTCCAATGACCTTGTAAAAGCATTAACTTTTTCCCACGTCCTTATTTTTTCTTTTCCTAGACAGTTTTCTTGAACAAATTACAGAGGAAGGAAAGTTGTTTTGCTCTTAACCTGTCTATGAGTTAATGTGTTGCACCTCTGCCCATTTTAACTAAGGGAGGAAAACATCTTTACACAGTTTTAGCTACTTGTGTTTACCTGACTAAAACCTTGAGTTTAATCAGTATGAAAATTACTTTGCTGAAATCCTCATCTTAAAGAATATGAAGTACCTTCAGCAGAATTCATATTTCAGTTTAAGAAAACTCAAAGAATGCTGCTGATGACACATTCATCAACATAATATATAGCCTTTGTATCTTAGGATTTCACATCTTAGGATTTATCAACACCAGTTAACCAATGGAAACAAGGTCTCGTGGTAGACCTTGTTACCATGAGAGAGGTAAAGAGATGGCATCAATAGTTCCTTTTATCACTGTGTACTAAGAAACCCCTGGATTCTTATCCACTAATGAGAAAATGTACATCAAAAGTTATATTAGTCCAGGGCTTTTCTTTATCCAGGAGGCTTTCCTGACCCTTGACAGTCTTTCCTATATAGACTATCCATGTAAAAATTATTTTGATACTTTTGAAATTTTGACCCTTGAGTGGGTAGCTGAACTGAGCAACTTCTTGAATGAGTTTATTTTTTTCCATTTATTCCTGCAAGGTCCTTTGTATGTGAAAGGGAAAAATAATCTGGTAACTCATGTCAAACAAGTGAAGAAAAATGACCCTGAAATGTACAAAATGGCAGTAGACTGACTCCTCACATTTATACTTACTTTACAGCTTATTTTCATATAAATTCAAGCTGCTAAAAATTACTCCCACAGGCAGCTATGTAAAGTCATTTTCTCCCCCCACACATTTCCTTGTAATAAATGAAGTCTTAGAGTAATTCCTTTAAATAGCTGTAGAAGAGAAAATGAAGATTGTGTGCCAACTTCCAAATTAGGAGACTTCACCTCAGTGTGGTGACAGTTTGCTGAAGAGGGACTCCGGAGAGCTGAGGCTCCTCTTCTTGGGAGATCCTTCTCCTATCCAGCACTAAGGCCCTGCCTCCTGCCAGGCCAGTCTCCTTACTATATAGGCCCCCTTGAGGGAGTCTGGCACAAAAGTAGGTTCTGGAATGAGAGAGTACTTGTTCAAATATTCTCTCTGCTGCCTTTTAGCTGTGTCAGTTTGGTGATTTATTTGTCACTTCTGCTTATCTCCCAGGCTTGCTGTGAGGGTCACATTAGATAATATAAAAGTGAGGTGTATGAAGAACTCTGATCAGCCCACAGTAGTTACTCAATAAATGTTAGTTCCTTCCTCTCTCTTCTGCTTATGACTTTGTACATCCTCTTTCTCTCCTGGTATATTCTATCTTCTTATCTTCAAGGAGCTGCACTTATAACACTCACTCAGAATTTCTTTATGATTCCAGTCCACACTGAGTCACATCCTGCTTTAGGATGTTCTTAATGTTAGTTGGGGTCACTGGTTTATTATTGCATTTTTCTAGTTATATGTGTAAGCATATACTGAACAGGCAACAAAAATGTCTGCAGACTTGTGGCGTTTTATTTTTATATAGTTACCCTAACACCTAACATAGGTGGGTAGGTAATCTCAAGGTTTCAAGCTATGTAATTGATTATCATTATCCAGGACCTAAGCAGATATATAAGGTGTCAAAAAGGCTAATCTCTAAAAATACAAATACTGTAGTTTACTCACTTTGAGGTTTTGGGCTTCTAGTTAATTAAACAGTCATCGTTTTATTCTGTGGGATGATCTACTTTTTATGATAAACTATCTACTGGTTGAGTTTTTTCTCTGGATTTTTTTCTGTGAAGATCAAAACAAACCTCAAACTTCTCACTCTATTATTTCATTTGAATTTCAGTGACTTTGGATAGCTAAGCAATTATTGTACACTCTCATACCCTGTTCATAAGGATTTAGACTAAGGGTTAGTCTAAAATTAAGGGTTCAATTTGGCAGTGTGAGAAACAAGATTCAGGAAGATAGCCAGTAACATTCCTGCCAACTGTGATCAAATACACTGAGGCAAGACAACATAGAGAAGGTTCTTTGGGAGCTGCTAAGCAATATAAATTGAAAATGAGAGTCAGGTTTAAATTTAGCTAAGTCTACAAGTGCATGAAAAAGTTCATAGCAAAAAGAGTTACAGACTGTTGAATAAACACAGTGAAATAAGTCAGAAAGAATAACACCAACACAGTATATAATGCATATATATAGAATTTAGAAAGATGGTAACTATGACCCATTATGCAAGATAACAAAAGAGACACAGATGTAAAGACAGACTTTTGGACTCTGGGAGAAGGTGAGGGTGGGATGGTTTGAGAGAATAGCACTGAAACATGTATATTATCATATGTGAAATAGATCACCAGTCCAGGTTCGATGCATGAGACAGGGTGTTCAGGGCTGGTGCACTGGGATGACCCTGACGGATGGGATGGGGAAGGAGGTGGGAGGGGGATTCAGGATGGGGGACACATGTATATCCATGGCTGATTCATGTCAATATATGGCAAAAACCACCACAATATTGTAAAGTAATTAGCCTCCAATTATAATAAATAAATTAAAAAAAAGATTGTTGAATAAACTAAAATACCTCAACATTCATAAATAATTTCTTTCAGTTGTTTACTGTTCTAAAGAAATTATTATCCATCATTAAATACATAAAGCCCTCTGTGCCTCACCCTAGAGCACTTTACGTGGAGTTGCTCATTTGACAAGCAACTCAAATGCAAAATAATACTTGTGATTCAAGAGCCTGATATTGTGATTTTTTTCTTTTAGTTTTAAGGTAAATATTTTGTTACAGTTTGTTCAGAATAGTGCTGGTTTATGACTATGGCCTTGACATAATCATTCATTGTACCCACTTTCACTATCAAATGAGGTTTTTTTGGACAGTAATTAAAAAAAAATTATTTCTAGCGTCCTGATTGCAGCTTTGTTCGTATACTGTGTTCATAGCATCTTATAGCCTGGGGCCTGTCTCTCTAGATGGGTATTTAGTACCTGGCCTAGGTGAAGTCTCCACATATGTTGGCTAGTGGCTCCTGTTGTTTATTGAATTTTATCCCTCCAAAAGATATGTTAAAGTTCTAACCTCAGTACCTTATTTGGAAATTAGGTATTTACTGTTGTAATCAAGTTAAATTGGATTATGGTGGGTCTTATATTCAGTGACTGGTGACTTTATGAGAGAGATTTGAAGACACAGAGGAGACTCAGAGTAAGAAGGCCTTGTATATGCTGAGGCAGAGATTGGAGTTGTGTTGCCACAAACCAAGGAATGTAAAGGATTGCCAGCAACCATCAAAAGCTAGAAGAGGCAAGGAAAGATTGCTCCCTAGTGCCTTTAGAGGGAGTGTGGCCCCACCAACACCCCGATTTCACACATTTAATCTCCAAACCCGTGAGAGGATAAATTTCTGTTGTTTTAAGCAACTCAGATTGTAATAATTTGTTGCATGCATGCGTGCTCATTTGCTCAGTTGTGTCCAACTCTTTATGACCCCATAGACTGCAGCTAACCAGGTGCCTCTGTCCATGGGATTTCCCAGGTAAGAATACTGGAATGGGTTGCCATTCCCTTCTCCAGGGGATCTTCCCAACTGAGGGATCAAACTTGTGTGTCCTGTGTTCCTGCATTGGCAGGCAGATTCTTTACCACTGAGCCACCTGAGAAGCTTACAGGAACCCTAGCAAACTACCACATTTGTTCAATTCACCTCTGCTGGAAGATGACAGATAGGTTCTTTGGGGTTCACAAAGTGAAATTTTATACTCTATATAACCTAAGTCTTATGTCAGACCATCCTAATTTTGGCTACCTTAGAAAGTCTTCCAGATTGAATTTTGCATTTGACACAGTCTGTATTTTAAGTCAGATCATCCCAGTCATACCTTTCAAACTTGGTGAAAATTTCATATAATATGGCAACCCCAGGTAAACTGACAAATTCTCAGAAACTCTTTAAAAATGTTTGTATAAATAGATAACTACTGATATAGATTTATCTATTATGACTTTTAAACAGAGTATTTAGTTGTTTGAAAATTTTTTATGTTTCTGTATAGATGCAGGTATAGATATGGCTATCTCCATGTATCTATCTTTACTATGTCTATTGCTACTGCTGCTACTGCTAAGTTGCTTCAGTCATGTCTGACTCTATGAGACCCCAGAGACGGCAGCCCACCAGGCTCCTCTGTCCCTGGGATTCTCCAGGCAAGAACACCGGAGTGGGTTGCCATTTCCTTCTCCAATGCATGAGAGTGAAAAGTGAAAGTGAAGCCACTCAGTTGTGTCCGACTCTTCGTGACCCTATGGACTGCAGCCCACCAGGTTCCTCCATCCATGGGATTTTCCAGGCAAGAGTACTGGAGTGGGGTGCCATTGCCTTCTCCAATCTCTATCTAAATGTGGTATTTTTCAAGCAATTTCCATCCATCTGTTAATATGACATATCTATTTATCTGTCCATTGATAGATGGATCAATAGATATTTATAGATATTTTTATATAGATGCAAAGGTTATTATATATATATATATGCAGGAAATGCCATGAATAAAGCCAACTTTAAGAATATTTCACAACTGGACCTTGTTCATTTACATTATATAAAGTTATTGTACCGTTTTGAAACTGTCTGCCTTCTATTGCCAACTTCTATTCTACGAGAATAAAATCAACATGCTTTACTAATCTCCTGTTAGGATTTAGGGAAAATATTCAGGCCTGATGGTAGTAATGGTAGAGAGACCAGGAAGGGGTGGATGCTGTTGAAATCCTGCTGGGGAATAAGGAATGAGCCATCTGGACCTCCAGCTGAGGCCAATTGGATCCAGACAAGAGCTGCCAGCAGGAATGGTCTGGATCTGGATGAGGGCCATCCCTGCCTAAGGAAGTGGGTTGGCCCTGGAGCAGAAGGAAAGGGATGCTCTTCTCAGGAGAAAGGATTTGGAAGACAAGTTCTCTCAGAGGTCACAGTAGGGACAGACATGTTATAATTATTAACACTGACTGAAGGCCAGCAAGATGATGAGCACAGTTGAGAACACAGAAACATTCTTGATTTCTGTCCAGGGAATCATTTTAGCATCTTCTGCTAAAGAAGTCAACTCTTTGTCATTCTTGTCCCTTATGTTTTAACTCTGCAGAGGAGTCATTTTACCTGCACCAAAGAGACCAACTGTTTTTATTCTGTCAATCCTATCACAGATGTTATATTTCCATTGAAAATTTCTTTCTTCTGGTACTACTGTTCTTATTCCTTTACTCTCAAATACTTTGGTATCAACTGTAGAAAAAAAGGAACATCCCCTGGTTCATCCATATCCTTTCTATTAGCATCTACAATATTTTGACATGATATATTTTAGTAGAATTATTGTTTCACTTTTATAGATTAGTTACTAGATTTATATATACTTCTCTTTGATTTTAGGGTAGGCAAAGAGTTAAGGTAGGCAAAAGCTACCCACTCCAATATTCTGGCCTGGAGAATTCCACGGACTCTATAGTCCATGGGGTTGCAAAGAGTTGGACATGACTGAGCGACATTTACTTTCACAAAGAGTAACACTTGAATGAATTCTTATTATGTACTGTAGTTTATTCATTGAGTTTAAAAATAAGCTCTTGGTGAAATCTTGTTTAAATATGTGATTTTTTTTTTAGTCTAGTGTTGCTAAGAGGTGATTCATGATGATTACTATACTCACTGAATTGGCCTATTCTTTTGCAGATTTAGTCTGTGATGTTAGACTCTTCTCTGTGCATTAGTATCATAAAAAGCATAGTAGTCATTGTTTCTATGAGCACCATGACAGAGGACCCAAAGGAAAAGTCCTGCCAATGAATGTAACTTTGATAAGCCATTTCATTCATTTTTTCTCATTAAATTAATTGGTTTGAGTACTATCTGGACAATAAGTAAACCATGGTTAGTTATTTCCAGAAATGTATATCAAATCCCCTTAAGGAGTTTGATTGATTGTTTTTAAAATATTTGTGTCTAGGAGCTTTTGATTCATTTGTTCTAGGGTAGATACCAGCTATGTATAATTTTGTAGAATCATCTCAAGTGAATCTGATATGTACCCCTGAATAAAAGCCATTATTTTAAAGAATGTTTTGCTATGGATCATATACTCAGCAACCTAAAGGTTTCAGGACCCTCCTAGTTTTTGTCTCATTCTTTCTCAAATTTTAAAATTATGCCTTGTACGTATTCTCTCTCTACATGTGGGCCTGCAAACTCAAGCCCATCGAAATCTCTGTTCCTGGAAGTCAAGTGTTTCCATAACAGTGAACACCAAAGACTTATTAACATGTGAGTCTTAACCTTGTCCCTAATTTGATCTACTGGCAATAGCAGGATGAACTAATCTAGATTTAGTCTTTCTTGTTTCCTCCTTTACCTGATACTGGGGAGTAAAGGGGCCAAGAGGAAGGCTGGCAGTAGTGAGCTGAAGCAAGGTTCCTCATCACTGAGATAATTAGTCATTGGACATCCATTTCCTGGGTAATGGGGAGTAGACTAAGAAAGGCTGACACAGATGCAGTAAAGTGAAAAGTGTGGTGACTAACACAGTCTGCCTCAGCTGTAAACACAAAACCAAATAAAAGAGCAACAAAGGATTAACAAAATAAGAGAGGATTAAATAGTATTATAATAGACTATATTTCATTTGAGACTGTTTCTACTGGAACATATCACAAGCCTAAATTGGAAATAAAGTCTATTAAGTTTCAGTCAACCCATGAAATTATTACTGCAAACATTCATTATTTTTTGAAGCTGCCTATTGACAGCCCCTTGCCTGAAGAAAGAATTATATACCCATGTCACAGTATAACACAGCCACTGAGTTTTAGATTATAAATTCATCACTGTGCTCATAAGTCCATTCCATTGTTTCAAGTAATATTAAGGTAAAATATATGTACATCTTGTAACTTTTTTTTACACTTTTGGTGAGATATGTTGCCTGATAGAAAACATAATGCTGAAAGTCAAAATGTGCTAGATTATGTATGGAAGCCAAAATTATAAATATTTTTTATATTAAGATATTCATAATTCATATTAAAAAATCATACCTTGGTGATATTGTAGATTTGGTTCTAGATGACCACAATGAAGAAAATATTTCAATAAAAAGATTCAAACAAATATTTTAGTTTCCCAGTGCATATGAAAGTCATGTTTGTGAGGGGCAGAGAGAAAGGATAAACTAGAAGTTTGGGATTAACATATACATACTACTATATATAAAATAGGTAAGCAATAAGGACCTACTTTAGAGCACAGAAAACTGTATTCAACATAATATTATATTATGTTGAATACAGTTTTAATATTATAATAACATAATTGGGAAGAATCTGAAAATTAATATATATGTATATACACGTAATTGAATCACTTTGGTGTACAACTGAAACTAACATAATATTGTAAATCAACTAAACCTAAATTTTAAAAAGTTATGTTTACACTGTACCATAGCCTATTAAATGTTCAATCATTATGTCTAAAAGTAATGTACATACCTTAATCAAAATCACTTTGTGGTTGAAAAATGCTAACCACTGCTTGAACTTTCAGGGAGTTGTAATCTTTTTGCTGGGGCAGGTCTTGTGTCAGTGTTGATAGCTGCTGACTGATCAAGATGGTGGTTGCTGAAGATTGGGGTGTCTGTGGCAATTACTTAAAATAAGACAGCAATTAAGTTTATATTTATATATACTGTAAGCACACAATACATTGCTTTGGGGAGTCAGTTATCATTTAGAGCAATTAAAATAAGAAAAAGTTTTATTTTCATTCATTATTCAATTTTCAGTGCTCTTTATTTCTGTAGATCCAAGTTTCTGACTGGTATCATATACCTTCTGCTAGAGAAGTCTTGACCCCATCAAAATCATTTATGAAGCTTAGAATCAACTTCTTTCAAACTCCCTGTTAATGTTATTTTGACCACTTCCCATGAGTCATAGGTGTTCATAATGACATCTAGAATGGAAACCTTCTAAAGTCAGTTTTTCCAGAAAGTTTTCACTTGACTTTGCCCATATCCATCAGAGGAATCACTATCTGTGGGAGTGATAGTGGAAGCCATAACCTTACAAATATATTTCTTTAATAATAAGACTTGAAAGTTGAAATTACTCTTTGATCCATGGACTGAAGAATGAATATTGTATTAGCAGGCATGAAAACAACATGAATCTTATTGTACATCATCAGAGCTCTTGGGTGACTGGTGCATTGTCAATGAGCAGTAATGTTTTGAAAGGAATCTTTTTACTGAGTAGTAGGTTTTAACAGTGGTCTTAAGATACTTAGTAAAACATATAAGCAGATGTGCTGTGATCCAGGCTTAGTTATTCCATTTATAGGGCGCACACAGTGTAGATTTAGCATAATTCTTAAGGGCCCTAGGATTTTCAGATGGTAAATGAGCATTGGTTTCAACTTAAAGTCATCAGTTGTTTAGCCCTTAATAAGAGAGTCCACCTGTCCTGTGAAGCTTTGAAGTCAGACACTGATTTCTCCTCTCTCACCAAAAGTCCTAGATGGCAACTTCTTCCAAAATAGGTCTGTTTTGCCTACACTCAGTTCAGTTGAGTTGAGTTCAGTCACTCAGTCATGTCCGACTCTTTGCAACCCCATGAATCACAGCACGCCAGGCTTCCCTGTCCATCACCAACTCCCGGAGTTCACTCAGACTCACATCCATCGAGTCAGTGATGCCATCCAGCCATCTCATCATCTGTCGTCCCCTTCTCCTTCTGCCCCCAATCCCTCCCAGCATCAAAGTTTTTTCCAATGAGTCAACTCTTCGCATGAGGTGGCCAAAGTACTGGAGTTTCAGCTTTAGCATCATTCCTTCCAAAGAAATCCCAGGGCTGATCTCCTTCAGAATGGACTGGTTGGATCTCCTTGCAGTCCAAGGGACTCTCAAGAGTCTTCTCCAACACCACAGTTCAAAAGCATCAATTCTTCGGCGCTCAGCTTTCTTCACAGTCCAACTCTCACATCCATACATTGCCTACACTGAAAACCTGCTATTTAGTGTAGCCACCTTCATGGCTACACTAGCTAGATCTTAGCTAGATTTTCTTAGCTAGATCTTCTGGAAAACTTGGTATAGCTTCTACATCATTACTTGCTACTTAACCTTGCACTTTGATGTTATGGAGATGGCATCTTCCCTAAAGCCTCATGAGCCAATCTCTTGCTTGCTTTCAACTTTTCTTCTGTAACTTCCTTACCTCTGACAGCCTTCATAAAATTAAAGAGAATTAGGACCTTGCTCTAGATAAGACCTTGGCTTAAGGGATTACTGTAGTTTGATCTTCATACAGAATACTAAACCTTTCTCCATATCAGCAGTATGGCTATTTTGCTTTCTAATTCTTGTGTTCACTGGAGTAGCATTTTCAATTTTCTTTAAGAATTTTCCCCTGCATTCGCTATTTAATTAACTGGTCCAAGAGGCCTGTGTTTAGCCTTTCCCAGTGGCTTTTGACATGCCTTCCTCATTAAGATTTCTAGGTTTTGATTTAAAGTGAGGCATGTGTAACTCCTCCTTTCACTGGAACACTGGAACCTTTGTAGGGTTATTGATTGGCCTAATTTCAATTGTTGTGTCTTGTGGAAGAAGGAGGCCAGAGGAGAAGGGGAGAGATGGGGGACTGGCCGGTTGGTGGAATAGTCAGAACACACATGTCATTTAAGTTTTTGTCTTATATGGGCACAGTTTGTGACACCCCAAAAGAATTCTAAAAGTAACACCTAAGATTACTCATCACAGATCACCATAACAAATTTAAAAATAACGAAGATGTTTGAAATATTGTGAGAATTACCCAAATGTGACACAGAGATGTGAAGTGAGCAAATACTGTTGGAAAAAATGGTGCTGATAGTCTTGCTCAATGCAAGGTTACCACAAGCCTTTTGTAAAAGAAAATGCACTGTCTGTTGAAGGGCTGTGAAGTTAAGCACAATAAAACGAGGCAGATCTGCATGGTTATAGGGAATAAATAGGGCCGAAGGTGCAGTTTTGGAGGTATGTGCAGAATGATATTCCTCTTATACAATTAAGTATTACTAATCTGTCAACTATTCAATCAAATAAACATGTTGGGGGCAGCTACTATGTCTCAGATACTGAGCTAGGCATTGGAAAAATAAAAGTTGAATAAGTAATGCTCCCAGTTCTTAAGGACAAGTAGGCATGTATGTCAAAGACTACAGGGTAGAGTAACTAATTACATCTTTAGAGTTGTAAGTAACGGGCTATGAGAGCACAGAGGAGAGGACTTGGTAGTTAGAGCAGACTTACCATATAGGTGATATTTGAGCTGTCTGAAAAGGACACCTTATTCCATATTATGCTTCCAGTGGAACAAAGGGCAAGAGGAAAGAAAGTTATTTGGAAAGAACATTAAATGAAATGCAGATTCTTAACACTCTTTTAAGTCCTGTAGAAGGTCACACAGGCTTGACAGTTACTAATCTTGGAATTTGAGCATCTATAATGCCTTTACATTCTTGCTCTTCTGGGCTACAAGATTTTAAAAATTTCATTTTGAAAGTTGTTTTCTTGTTTTGATTTCTGAGGAATATATTTTTGACAGTGACAATTTCAACAAGTTATCTTTTTGTTATATAATCTATCTTCAGGGAGATTTATCAGTATAGTAGGATTAAAAATTTCTATTTTCTTTATTCATTTTGAGTATAGTAGAGTACCTATGCTTCAATCAAAGAAACCAGTGAATGGATGATTCTCCTGTGTAACAAGAACATTATTAAGTGATCTGATACATCAGTTCTGATTAGAACAAAGTAAACTTCAGTTTGATCTGAGATATCTATTTACACGAGGTTCCTATTTACTGGAGCAAGACAAATACTTTTTACAGGTCAGGGTACTTTCAGAATAGAATTGGACACATTTCCAGCATAAACAATGTTAAGAGCCTTTAGATTTCTGTCTTACATTTACTGGGTCAATAGAAACCCAATAAATTTTTGGATTTCTCTTTGACTTGGCAGGAAAAGATGGAAAGCACTTTTGTTTGATATTTTATAAGAATAATGAAGCATATAAACAAGAACATCCATATTATGGGAGTAGGAAGGTCGTACTCAGAAAAAATATATTCATATTTAACTCTTTGAATAAAGAAACATAGTATTTGAAAAGAATATTGGATATATGCTAAGTTCATTTGATTATTATGCACAGAATAATCTTATCATGTAGTATGAATATAGTTTACTGCAACGATCACATTATACATCTTGAAGACCACAGATTTGAAATAATTATAGCCTGAGAATAAATTGAGTCACGAGATAAATATTTTGAGAAGTCTAGGAATTAGGCTGAATTTAAAGGTTCAATATAAAGTTCAATTTCTAGCAGCAACCAAAGAGAGATTCATTTTCTAAATTTTTGGGTACAAATTATGTATGCCAAATGCCTTTCTTTCTCCTATCCCATTTTATAAAGCTTTGGTGATAGGTTTCCATGTGCCAGTGATAGACTTTCAAATGCCTTAAGGACTGTGTAAGTACCTGGTGGATTAAGAATAATCTGTGGATTTGAAGACTTGATTTTTCTAGGCTCTCCTTTTCCTATTCTGATCTTCTTTCTCCCTTTCTCTTTCTTCGGGAAACATAATAAGTCAAACTTCAGAACACTGCATTCATTTCTCATCTGATTGTTAGAAGATTATTTTTTAAAAAATCACAATTTTAGTCCTATTGAGTATCTAACATGCATGCTGCTAATATAGTGGAATTCTCTTAAACTAAGAGGAAAAGGGAGAGATAGATAAGCAACTTGGGAGAGTGACCTATAATTTCTATTTTTTTAGGACTTGAACTTTTCCATTTGTCATTTTAAAATGTTTCCAATCTCATTTTCCATATCCACCCATATGTTGATGCTCTAACCTCATTAGATTTCTTGCAGTTCACCCAGTTTGCAGCGCACTTTCTCTCCGCTGTGTCTTGACTCATGTTGGTCTCCCAGGCTCCTTCGCATCCCAGTGGATCAATGTAAGGGTCACTACCTAAGTGTGGTAGAAGGAGGTGGCAGACATAAAGAGGCCTAGGCACGAGTTCTACCTCTTACAGCTTAGCTCCCTTGGGAGTTATTTGATCCCTGTGAATTTCAGTTTCCTCTTATGCACATTATGGATAATATACAAGTTATTATGTAAGGAAAGGTATTTTCCTTCTCCTTCCCAGCCTCTTTCTTTTGTGAAGCTTTTTCTGATGATGCTAACCAGTACCTCGAGTCAGAGTCCTTTCTTCCCATGTGTCCATACTTGTTTTGTTTCCAAATTGAAAGCACTCTCTTTTATTTCAATTACGTGTTTATGTGTCCACTCTCTACAGCAAGCTGAAAGCTTCTTGAGGGCAGGGATATTATTTAAACTAGTGCATATGAAACATTCAGGAAGAATATGATGGCATTTAATAAGATGTGAATTATATGATTCTTCTGCCTCTTCTTCCCCCAGTTTTCTCTACTCAGAATTCTCTTTAGGCATTGTCTAAGATCTGATGTTATAAATACATATGGCACTGAAGTTGCAACAGACAGCAGCATCACCTCAGCTCATTTTGTCTATCTGGTAGTTTGTTTTGTTTTTTGTTTGTATCTTAGCATCAGAGAATTGACTCATTCCTAAATGGACATATTTTTGCATGCACGCATGCTCAGTCACGTCCGACTCTTTGTGACCCTGTGGACGGTAGCCTGCCAGGCTCTTCTGTTCATGGGATTTTCCTGGCAAGAATACTGGACTGGGTTGCCATGCCCTCCTCCAGGGGATCTTCCTGACCCAGGAGTTGAACCCGTCTCCTGTGTTTCCTGCATTGCTGGCAGATTCTTTACTGGCTGAGCCACTGGGGAAGCCCCTAGAATGTCATTATACTACAGGATGCTTTGGTTTCCTGTTTCAGCTCAGTGTCTGTGCAGGACTGCCTGCAGTCGCTAGGGCAATGATGAGATAAAAAGAATGACTGGCCTCTTCCCTGGGCTCCACTTTATGGGGAACTCTAGCACTGCACAACAATGAAGCATTCTTCCTCACTTTGCCTGTGTAGCTCCCTTCAAGAAGTACAGTGTGGAAGAAAAGGTGTGGGTGAGAGGGCATGTGAATTACGTGTGTCTCAGAAGGAGAGAGAGACTGAGTGCTCTGGGTGGTGTTGGTGACAAACATCTGGCATGCTTCTACATCTGTTGGGAAGAGCCAGCCAAGCCACCTGGAGTGTTTCAGTTCTCCAGCCCCGAGGGACCTGGCTACTTGCAGCAAAAGGTTTAAGATAGCACAAATCCACAAGAATAGAGAAGTTATAGGTCACCCAGTTCTGTACCCTGGGGATCCCCATCAGACCATTTTCAACTGTGGGCTCTTTGACACAATACAGAACATTTCTAAAACAGTGCACTCTTTGTCTAGCTGAATTTAAAACATTCTAAGGAACAAAGGTTTCACTCTTTCCTAAAGGAGATGAATCTGAAAATCCCATTGTTTACAAGGTTAAGAAATGTGTCCTTGACTGTCAGCCGACAGAGTCGCTTTCAGAACATCCTAGTATTCCCAACCTCATTCTTTTTGCACATTGGGCCTTGAATGGGGAAGGCGCTGACTTATCTTGGCCCATAAAATACCCTGCAGGGTGTTTTACCACACGGAAGAAAGGTTTAATCTATTTTTGTTAAAACCTGGAGGAAACCTTTCACTCCTCTCTAGGAGCTACTAACCCGGGGTGCCTTCTTTCTCTCTCTTTTTGTTACCCGTTCCACCTTTCTTACAGTCACTACACCCTACCTCATTCGGTTTATTTTTGAAATATTCTCTTTCTTTCTTTTGCTCTTCCCCTTCCCCCCTTCTCCTTCCTTTTCATAGTAAAATTTTACAATAAAAATATAAAAGCTGTTTTCCCCGTTGCCTAATTCAAAGCCTTTCTTAGTTAAACAGAAAATTCAGAGGTAAGCAGTTCCAGCTCCCTCATTTTATGACATAGGAAACTGGTAGAGTAAGGGAGTGACTTTCCAGGAAAAAATCAGGAAGAATTTCAGTCTCCCAAAGCCTGGCCCAGAGCAGTTCTGATAATGGGGCTTCCCAGCATGCAGACAGGATGACATTGTCTCACTCCCCCTCTGTCCAAATGAAAGGGATGAGAACTCCGCCAGTGTGCTGACCTCTGTGAGCACTTGTCGTGAGGTCTCAAAGACGGTGTGGCAGCAGCTGGAGGAGTTGCTAAGAATCCTGCACCTGCCTCTGCCGGTCTGGCTGGGTGTCAGGCTGCCTGCTGTGGCCTGTCCTCTTACCAGCTCTGGAGATCCCCTGGTTCATTTTAGAAAGTGGGGTCCCGATCCCCACCTAGCTGGAGTAGATACTCAGCTCATGTTAAACAGCTGCACCAAATCTGGCCTGTGTTGGAATAAAAAAACCTTCAATTAGCTGTACAACAAGCCCTCCTGTGTACCTTAATGGTTACCCATCAGGCTCCAGGGGCTTCCTAGGTGGCACTGGTGGTAAAGAACCTGCCTGCCAATGCAGGAGACATAAGAGATGCGGATTTGATCCCTGGGTCAGGAAGATCCCCTGGAGGAGGGCACGGCAACCCACGCCAGCATTCTTGCCTGGAGAATCGACAGAGGAGCCTGGTGGGCTACAGTCCATGGGGTTGCAAAGAGTGAGAGATGACTTACCACACAAGCACATCAGGTTCTGGAGCCTCACAGCTTGGGTCTGAATCTCCAGGCTACTATTACTGATCAGCTTCTGGCCTTGGGACCAAGTATTTAATTTTTTTAAGACTCAGGTTTCTCATCTATAAATTGAAGAAAATACTAGTGCCTGCCTCAGAGAATTGACTTGAGGATAAATAAACGAGGAGGTCAAAAACACTAGCGTGCTTAAGTTACTCAGTAAACATTAACTGTATTTATTTTTACTCGAGGAACCCTAAGTAAAAATGCAGTGACTTTGATAGTTTTACCGTATTTCATTGGTTGTCACAGGTCATCGCTGGACTGTAGCCCTCTTAATAGCTTTACTGCTCCTGTTTAGACATTTCTGAGAAGGCAATGAGGATGTGTCTCCCTTGTGCTCAGTCTCAACAAGACTGAGTATTTATCATACTGTGCATTTTGCATGGAACTGCTGCACCGGGTCTCTTCTGCTGGAGACTGCCGCTGCCACTGACATGGAGGGTTATTCTGGAGTGGACTGGGTTGGGGACGATGCCTTTCTCCCATTTTTTTTTTTCTCCTTTATTAGAATTTCTTTCAAAGTAGTAGTAACTTGCTCTCCAGTGTCTTTCAGTTTTTACTCATAACTTTCTTCTCTAGATCTGAGTCCCTGGAGGGTTGGAATGACAGAAACCAAGCTGATTTTATCAGCTGAGCCTTTAGGTCTGACTCCGTCTTTTCCTAGAAAAAAATTATCTTCCAAGAGGTTCCAGAGTTTCTCTGGCAAATAAATTTTAGCAGTCATGTCTCTAGTCTATAAGATTTCCCCAAGCTTGTTCGAATCTCATTTGTGGGACCCCTGCTAATGCTTTCTTAATCTGAAATGGCAGAATCCAAGTGACATTAAAGACAATGTTAACTTCAGAGGAGGGAGTAAGGCACAATATATGTGAATAGCCATCACCTGAGTCATAGTTAAAACTTTTCCCCGGCATTAAAACCTGCCACGCAGGAAAGCTATGAGACTTAACTTTTTGATCTTAACAGCCAAATCTTATAACTGTCTCAGAATGGCTAATCTAAAAATCTGGTCTGCCTAAGGCCTGTCAGTATTTAAATGACCGGTTTTGGTTCTCCTTCTTTGGCTTCAGCCTTCAGCATCTCTTAGAACTGCCACTTGCTAATGGACTAGGTGTGGCAGGTGCCAGGGATAACAAGGAGGTGATTTGTCAGCTTAAGGGTTGTCACTGGTCATCAAAGAACCTTTTTTCTTTGGTATGAGCTGTAAAATCTATCTGAGTCATGAAGTCAAACGGGTGACACTTGGTACATTTACAGAAACTGAACATTTATGCCAATTACAGACTCTGCACATGAGGAAGAACAGAACTGATTTAGCCACTAGACAGGTAACTCACCTTAGGACTCTGAAAAAAAAAAGAGCTTAATGTCAAGTAACAACCAAAATAGAAGCTAAATTTGAGCTGACTAGTTCTAGTCTGCTGCCATCAGTCTGTTTTATTTCTTTTAGTGTTATGAGGTGAATCCTCACAGAGTGGATTCCTCAAAATAAGTTAGTTAGAATTTTGTAAGGCAGAAATATGAATCCCTATATATAAGATATATAATATTGTGAGTATACATATATGTAACAAGAATTGCTACAAGATTATTAATACATATGATGTTAGTTACTACTTGCAACTTTTTAACTCTAGTTTGAATAAATATATACACAGGGAAATGGAACTAGAAATTCCATGAAATAACTCATGGCAGATAAGTGGATGGCAGATGGTCCATCCTTAACACTTAGGATGGACTATTCCTTTTATTTGGGATGACCAGGAGGGTTTCTTACAGGAAATGAAATCTACACTGGTGTTTGAAAGATGGGAAAAATATGTAGGTTGATAGTAAGAAGAAAGGAGCTCTTTTGTTAGAGATATGAAGTACAAAAAAAAAAAAGTCAGGAAAATACGAGGTGTTTTGGGCAGCAGAGGGGAGGCACTGCAAGTAGAGTGTTTGTACTGGAGCATAGCAAAGAGTCGGACATGACTGAAGCGACTTAGCACACACAGCACAAAGGGATGAATTAGTAGCAGAGCAGTGGGAGGAAAGCTGGAATGCAGATTGAAGCTATGTTCTGAGTGCCAGGCTAGGGATTTCACATGTTCTCAAACAGTTGAAAAGAACACTGTTGAAGCTGGATTATTCCATACTGGAGTTCTTTTTAGAACAATTGGTTTATGATGGCTTTGAAATGTACTTTCTTGGGTAATCTGTCTTGAAATTATGAAGGATGGATCAGGGAGGTGAGACAAATTAGGCAGGCCAGCTAAGAGAATTGGAATATTGTGTGAGGTGATCTTCATTAGAATTTATAATGGCTACTGGTTGATTTAAGAAGAAAAATCTTCTCAATAATAGAGGAATAAATAATTAAATGAGTAAACATGTATGTAAAGAGTCATAGGTCTTGGTAACTTATTGACTCCAAAGATAAAGGAAGAGGGAGAAAAAGAGGTGACCTCGGGGTTTTAAGTTTGGATGATGGTGGGACCAATAATAGCAGTGGGAAAAGCAAGAAAAGAAAGGAAGTTTTACTTGGGTTATTGCTAAGTTTTCCTAAATGTCTTTTTTTTTTTTTTTTGAGAAATAACTCTTGCAACTTGCAAAACTTTAATTTCTGCTCACATTTCAAGTCTTGTCAAGGCCATCTGTTGAAAGCAATTAAGATTAGGTGTATGAGATGAGAGTGGGTTGTACAGTGTAAAACACTTAGGTAAAGTATTAAGTACATTGACATCATTGACTACCCTCAGAATTAGTTAGAAATTTTTCTCTGAAAATGTCACCTTTATATAGAATTGCATTCATTTTTCTCTAATAAAATCAGTACTGTCTCAGAGGATTTCTTGTAAAAGATTAAGTAGCTAACTCCTTAATGAACAGGGCTTCAGCTAATTATTATTTTCTTTACTAAGAGATTTTCATAATAGCATTTGAAATTTGAGATTGGTAATGCTAGCTGAATTCTATATTGCTAAACTATTGTTTAGTCAAATGGGACTGAGTTTGAATGCTTGCTTTCCACTTAATAACCTTATGATTTTTTGTCAAAGCAGGTCCCTTTGTAGAATAAGACATGGTGAAGATTAAGTGAGTTAATATGTGTGAAGGTCTTGTTGCAATGTTTGGCATAAGCTGGTAAGCTTTGAATAAGCGTTGTGATGTATTTTTGTACAGATTCACCAGCAGTTATGAACCCAAGAACAAAATGAAGTCATATTTCTTTAAGTGTCCTGCTCAGTATGACCTAGAGAAGTCATCTTGGCATTGTAAGGCAGGGCCCAGGAACCCAGAGGCTATCTTAGATGTTGTGCTTAATTGGGATTATAATCAAATATTATCAAGAGGAAATCAGTTGGCTAGTTGTCTGCATCCCTTGGCCTCACTGAATAGGTGTTCACTGTTGTATAGTAGTCCACCCTTATTTGTAGGGGCCTACATTCCAAGACCCCAGTGGATGCCCAAACCCTTGAATAGTTCCAAACTCTATATTATAGTATGCTTGTTCCCATACATACATGCCTAGGATAAAGTTTAATTTATAAATTAGGCACAGTAAAAGCATAACAAGAACAATTAATAGTAAAATAGAAAAACTATACCGATATAGTGTGCTGCTACTGCTAAGTCACTTCAGTTGTGTCCGACTCTGTGCGACCCCATAGACGGCAGCCCACCAGGCTCCCCCGTCCCTGGGATTCTCCAGGCAAGAACACTGGAGTGGGTTGCCATTGCCTTCTCCAATGCAGGAAAGTGAAAAGTGAAAGTGAAGTCGCTCAGTCGTGTCCGACTCTGTGCGACCCCATGGACTGCAGCCTACCAGGCTCCTCCATCCATGGGATTCTCCAGGCAAGAGTACTGGAGTGTAATAACAGTTAAATGAATATTCTCTCTCTCTCAAAATACCATTGTACAAATCTGATGCCTTTTCCGTCTTGACTAAGCACTTATCGTGCACTGTGGCCACAACTTTTGTAACTTGAAGGTGCAACAGCACACATTTCTTTTTCCTACTTCAAAATTTCGTGGAAGGAAGAGTCATTCTTACTGTAGATCTTAGCAACCTCAGCATACAATTATTTTTTCTGGTGAGTCTAGAACTTTCACTCTTTCATTTAAAGTAATTGCTTTATGGCTTTTCTTTGGCATATCAGAATTACCAGCGTCACTATTCTTGCATACGGGGGCCATTATGAGGTAAAGGAAGGGTTACTTGAGCGTAAGCACTGCAGCACAGTGATAGCCAATGTGATAACCAAGACAGCTACTGAGTGACTAATGTGTGGGATGTGCCAGACAGGGATGATGATTTAAGATTTCATCATGCTACTCAGAATGGCACACAGTTTTTAAATTTACGAATTGTTTATTTCTGGAATTTTCTATTTAATATTTTTGGGCTGTGGTTGACTGTGGGTAACTGAAACTGCCAAAAGCAAAACCGAAGGTAAGAGGGGACTACTGTGTCACCTTTCCACGGTGCCCTGCTGAGGTGCTCAAGGTCTGCATAGGGAGAGGAGAGGAAGCCTTCCTAGCCAGGGTCATCCCAGTCATGATGGTCACCCAGGGCCATTAGATGACTGGACCTCCAACATCAGGCAGCTATAGGTTTGTGAACACACACACTCAAACTTGCTCACACAACTTCCCCTCCACCCCCTCCTTCTATGGCAAAGCCACTGTGTCAGGGTGGCCAGTTCAGACAAGTTTTCCACAGAAGCAATCCATATCTGAGACAGCCCAGGCCAAGCCTGGCTCTGTAGATCAGAATCTGCAGCAAGTTTTCTCTGAGCAACTAAACCACCAGCTAACCTCAGCTATGTCAGCCTTAGTCAGCTAGAGGTGTTTGAATAACTTGCAACCTCAAAGGGAACAAAGGTAAAGTTTTTCTCAGCAATTACCTTAGAAATTTGCACGTTTCTATCCTAGCATTCTTAGAGCTGCTTATTCCAAGGGATTTATGGTGGAGCAGCTTCAGTCATGGGGGAAAAAGAAAAGGGAAGCCTGTTATACTTTTACCCCATAACGATGGATGCCTATTTATTTTATGCCACTAAATGAAAAACGGTTCTTCCCAGAGCTAATTGGGAGCTAAGACTTCTACAAGTCTTCCCTTGTAGAAGCTGAAGGGATTGGCAGCTTTTTAATACATATTCTCTTATTAGAAAATTTAAAGTTCTGCCCCACCAATCATCTCTCTGTACTATTATTTTTATTCTTATTATTGTTATTTCAGAATTGAGGAGCTAAAAAGCCCTTTGAGAAGGCAACTTGAGAGAAAGGCAAATCTGATTTTTTAAAAATCCTGTACTCAAGTCAATGACCATTGTAGCTTTGATTTGTCATATACAAGAATATATCCTAGCCTTGTAATGAGGTTTTCTTGTATGATATATTGAATTTTCAGATACCTATCAGATGAGCACAATTATAATATTTATAATTAAAAATTTATCAGTAGTTTGTCCCTTTAAAAAAACCTTAGGAAATTCTCATTTGTCATAGTTCACATGAAAACCTGATAACCACCTCCTACCTGTGGCTTTAATAAAGAGAGAAAAAGCCTCATTGTTACAGTATTATCAGTGTTAGTTTGACGTTCTCATCAAAAGAAACAGCTCTCCAAGCAAGGCTGTCCTTAAAGCCAGAGACAGATTTGTCAGTAATTCAGAGCCAGAAAGACTTGATTTTCAGAATGGTGATCAAACTGTCAGGGCAATGTTGCTTCCATGGGAATCAAGATTAGCCCACCTGTCTGATCTTTTTTTCCCAGACATAGCTAAGAGCTCCAAAGATAAACCAACTAGCTGAGGGAAAGACATCAAACAATTGCATCACTATTTCCCTAAAGGGATTTAGTCCTGAAGACTAAGAAAACTCTCTTAAATTAGCTCTAATTAAATGCTGTGAATCTACTGCTCCATCATTCAGAGAATGGAATGGATTGCTTCATTGTATGTGTGTGTGTTTTCATGTTACTAGTGATGTAGAAGAATTGAGATTTTTTAAAGGAAGATTAAAAATATGGAAGGGACAAAAGGAAGCTGGGTGAGAAAAGAAAAAGAAAGTAAGGACAAGGTTATTCTGGGTTCCCCGTGGACCAGTTGATGGTGGCCCTAGGTCATCATTCATTGCATGTTGACAGAATTGGTGTACGTGATCACTCAAGTGGTACACAAGCCATATTGATTATGGAGTGATATGTATAGATTATTAGGATGACTAATAGTGCCTCTCTCACTGGCTGATTGCATGTACAGACAAGATCAAGTTATTTTGTAGAGACTGTTTCTTAGGGTGTGTGGTGGGGGAGGAGGATCCACCAGACACTGCTTTAAGTTATCCTGACAAAAGAGGGTTATTTTCAGATTTACCATAAAGTGTTTCTGCACAAAGGAACTGTTTTGTGGAAAGAATTCATGACAACATGCAAGCATGTTTCTTTAATTGGAAACTGGATACACTCTAATAAACATTTTATTGGAATATTTATTTCACACTTTAGGAATGATCCTGAGAGAAATGCTTTGTGATTAACTGTGATTGCCCACATATGAAAAATGAGTAAAGAGACAAGAATGAATATGCAATTCGTAGGGCAAGCTTCCAATTTTTATTCATTTTCTAACATTTCTACCAATACCATTCTCCCAAAGATAATAATATTAAGCACCCAAGCTATAGTCAGTTTGGCATCCTGAGCAAACTTATCTTTTATTGTTATTTCAATCTTTAAAACAGCTTAGCTATAAACAGGAAGCTAGAGATACCATTATAATCCTAAAAACAGTTTTATTTGAACAGTAAGAAAAATGAGACCTAAGACCTACTCTGTTTTCATGTTTTTAGATACATGGGTTCTAAGAACATGACTTGCAGACTAGTGGCTTTTTTATTTCATTATAGTTTTTGATTTTTGAATGAATAAATCCTATACACCATTCAAGTGCAGTCCCTAGATGAACAGCATCACCTGGAGACTTGTAAGAAATGCAGATTCTCAGGTCAATCTCAGACCTACTGAATCAGAAACTCTACGGGTGGAGGAGGTTCAGCCATCTCTGTTCAACAAGCCCTCCAAGGTGCTTTTGAAGCCCCCTAAAGTTTGGGAACCACTGAATTATGCTGTCCAACTCCTTCCTCTCCTTGCTTTGACCTCTAAGCATAGTGTGCAGCCATAACTTAGAGCAAAGTGTAGTTCACTGCCTTTCACTAGACCTGCTGGTTTTGTAGTTTCATAAGGACCATGCTCCAAATGATTGAGCTAAGCAGATGCTGATGAAGGAAATTTGTGAGCTTCAGCCCACTTTCCCTTTTTTGGAAGGAAGCATGGTATTTAAGGGCTTCTTAGGTGGCTTAGAGGGTGAAGAATCTGCCCGCAATACAGGATACCTGGGATCAATCACTGGGTTTGGAAGATACTCTGGAGAAAGGAATGGCTACCCATTCCCATATTCTTGCCTGGAGAATTCGATCGACAGAGGAGCCTGGTTGGCTACAGACCATGGGTTTGCTCAGACATAACTGAGCGACTAAGCACAAGCACGTGGTATTTAAAGGCAGGTATATAAAGGTCTCATTTCAATTTCTGATGTGTCTTAGTAGTTGTGAGGCTTGAAACTAGTTGCTTAACCCCTTTAACTCTTGTATTCTTCACTTATAATCACATTCTTAATGGAGTTGTTTTGAGTATGAAATGAGATCTGTCAAACTCTAACACCTACAGTGTCTTTATGTGAATTAGAAAAAGGGTGGTAATATTGTCCACGTGTCTTCCTGAATTTGGCAGGGAGAACCTGGGCTGGAGTTCAGCCCTGACTTCTGTCTGCTCATCTGGACTGAGTTGTTCAGGGCATTTGTATATGCAGAGCTCTTGAATGAGATACTGTATGGAAAGCAACTGGCATGTAAGAGTTGATTTTTATACAGTATATTACATATATAACATACTACACATAAACATTATTTTCTTATATGTGTCCATTATGGTTCATGGAGAGGATAGTACTTGGTAGTCAGTGGATTGTCAGTGAAGATGCTTAAACTGACTAATAAAAGTAAGAAGAATCATTTATTTCCCAATCAAAATAACAGGTTAGTGGAAAGCATTTAGTTTTACCTTTCATGTGGTGTAGACTTAGCCTCTCTGACCATTTGCAAATGAGATCTGGAAAAAAAACCGGTTTCACATTTGCTATTCATATACCACCCTGACTTATTTATGGACTGATGAAATAATATAAAAATGGGATTGACATAGCAAAATAATAAATATGACTTAGATACACATGTAATGTGGAGAGGATATTCCCTCACGTGGTATCATGCAGATGCTGAAGACTGCTTTCAGATCCTTTTTTTAAGGGCAAAGTCAATAGGGAGAAAAGCCTGCAGTTCTGCGAAAAAAAAAGGATGAAGAGGGAGATACAAAAAGGGCAAGGGTGAGGTTTTTGGCTTCTTCACAAGATTACCCAGGGTTGACCCTTCCTGGAGTTCTATATTTCAGAAGTTGAGTGTTCTCATTCTAGGAAAGGTACACAACCTCCTGTCACGTTTGATTGTCTTAGACTTTGGTGTTCCCTTTTAGCACAGCTCGTTATCACTCATTGTCAGTTCCCTGGTGGAAGGTGCTGGGATCCTGCCTAACACTCAGCATTACATATTAAATTAGCATAATGAACATGATGGAACAAAGGGCTGACTTTAAAAGCAACAAATTCTTTAAAGGCCACACTAAATCCTTGGCTATACATTACTTGTTTACAGTACTGATACCAAAATTAAATGCTGTAGAAGAAAATGTAACAAGATGTTATGAAGCCAAGG
This sequence comes from Bos indicus x Bos taurus, assembly GCF_003369695.1. Taxonomy (NCBI): domain Eukaryota; kingdom Metazoa; phylum Chordata; class Mammalia; order Artiodactyla; family Bovidae; genus Bos; species Bos indicus x Bos taurus. The sequence continues at coordinate 55,556,985 of NC_040076.1, read as the reverse complement.
TAAGATGCTAACCTAAATAGTATCATTAAAATGTAACATTGGAAATAAAATTGGAAATCACTATTAGAATACTGCTCATGTTACAAGATGTCAGAATCATGCATAATGCAAGAGTGAAACTGCTTACAGAGACTTTACACAAGAGAATTTAAACTTGCTTCTATGGACATGAGGAGCTGCTCTTTGAAGCATGGGCTCTGATGAGATTCTGCCTGGTGCTAACGATGTTCCAAGGGAGTGTTGTCTTTCCATCTGATGCATATTTATTTATAGGGTGCCCGAAAGAAGAAATGTTCATACGGAACGGCAGATTGCACCTCCACCATATTTGTCATTAATCATCCTTTCTTTGGCATTTTCACCATTGCTTTATTATTGATCTGTTTTTTGAACCCTCTTTGTGAATAAACCTCCAATCACAAAATTACACATTGATCAATGTCAGCAAACACATTCCTGCAAACACAACCTTTAACTCCTTTTCTCCCTGAATCCTCATTCCATTTCATCTCTTGGGCAAAGGACTGAAAAAACAGATGATCCCTGTATTACTCCCTGAAGGTCAACAAATCCAGATTTTGCTAGGCTTACAAGGCTGAACATAAAGCCCATCTCAAAGAGAATACTTTTCCTCTGTTGCTCAGATTTAAGTCAAAAGTCTTTCATACGGATTCTAACATTTCCCTCTACTCTGTGTTAAAGACTATAGATCACATATTGATTTTTGTTGCCACATACAGAGAAATCACCATCTCTGAATACATGTATGCAATACAAACATTTATCCACATACTAACCTCTCTAATTTGGACATAATTAGAGAAAGGGCTATTTAATTAGTGAAAAGTCTTAAATTATAGATGGCTGATTACTTCTGAGTACATAAAGTAATGGCAGGAAATGACTAACAAAGTGATGCCAAGTACAAGACCTGCCAGGCCTGTTTTAATGAATAGCTAAAGACCACTGAAATTAGCACATTAATTGTATGCATGTAAATTGCTTCTGCTAAGTGCATTAAAATGTTGTTTTCTTTGTAATCATGTTGAAATTATTTATTTGGTTTGTACACCCTTTGCACAATTATTCATGAAAGACAAAACGTGAATTTCAACATAATGCCTGCCTAAATTGGAACACCACCAATTATATGCCTCCATGTTTTACCATTCACACCAAGGACTTGTGACTTAGTTTAAAAAAAATCCAAAATGTGCATAATAAGACTCCCTTCAAAGTACCCATTTCCTTGCTTCTTGTCTTTCTTTCAGACTCTCATGGAGGGTAAGAATGGGCTCAGGGCCAGGTGGAACCCCCCAAGTGCATATCCCGAGTTCTCTACCACTTCAGAGCTATGAAACTTTGGATGCATTGTTGACTAATTCTGAACCTTGGTTTCTCTTATGCCTTCTAGGATTGGGCAGATAATTAAATGGATAAAATAATACTTTGAAAGTGTTTCTCAAACTTCCATGATGATAAAAATCACCTGGGGGTACTTGTAAAACCAAAAGTTTCCCAGGTTCATCCTCTGAGGCCTCCGCACCTACTGATTCAGTGGGGGCCACCAGTCACTCCAGGAGAGTCTTATCATCTGGGAAGCACCGTTTGCAGACACCTGGCTCATAGAAGCTGCTGTTCTGTCATACTCTATGCACTATATGTTGTATTGGTGAGCCAGGAAAAACAAAGAAAAAGTACACTGAAGATATAGAACCAAGAAAGTCATCACAGCATGTCTGGCAAATTTTCCTTCAATGCCTTCAGTAAGCAGGAGTTCTCCATCTTATAGGGAGAGCAGTTTTCTCCACAGTTGAACAGTTCCATTGGTTCAAAAAACAGATCTCTTACTGTGTTGGAATCTGTTTCTTTTGAAGTTCTGTCTGTTGTTCTTGCCTGCTATTTGGAGCAACATAGAATAAGCCTACTTACTCATCCATTTGGCAGACTTTTTAAACATTAAAAGAGCTCTCTTATATCCTCCTGATCATCTCTTTCCAAGTTAAATATACCAAGTTCCTTCATCCATTATGGGTCATAGAACATGGCTTCTACAGTTCTCACAATCTTAGTCATCCTTTTCTGGATCCAACCTGAGACTACTGTGTGTTTTGTGACAGAACTGGATAGAATGCTATGTTTCTGAGTAGGACAGAGTATAAACAAACCATATTTATATTAAAAAATTCCCTTATCTGAAAAGAATGATGCACTTAAAAGTTTCAAATGCCAGTTCACCAATTCTTTGACTTTTTACATGACCTTATATGAATCATTTAGCATATCCAGATGCTCGAAGACTGGTCTCTGAAACTGGGATAGCAATCTTCCTCTGTCTACCCACTCACCTCCTAGGGTTGTTTAGAGGTTAAAGTATAAAAGAAAGAATTTGAATGATTATGTGCTACTTTTATGACCAAATCAACATAGCTATGTAGCTGTGTTAAAATAATAGTAATTTAAATGTTGATATATTTTAAAATTAAAAAAGAGATAAAATAGTTGATAACCTGAAAACTTCATATGCAAGTTATTAGGTTTTAAAAGTCTTTTTCTCTTGCTTTTATGGAAAAACATATCACACATTGGCTCATATCAATCTAATGTCAATTTAATACAAATCTCTGACTGTTTATTTATTTTTTTAATGTAGAGTTTTGCCAAGTCAGGTTTCCTTGAGTTTGCAAAGTAGAATTCTGAATTTTACTCTAAAAAACAACTTTCATGCTTCTAGAATGAGGGTCAATAGCCAGGAGACTGAACAACTACAAAATCTTAAAGACTTACCTGTTAGGTCTGAAGAGAATTGGAGACCATCCCTACCTCTCTTGAGTTTATTGGAATTCTTTTCAGAGAGGAAAGTGCAGTTGCAGCTGTGTTTTATTCCTCAGTTCATTCCAGAGATTTTGTAATCAGTACTTTCCTTTTCTTCTTTTCCTTTTGATGTGATCGTAAGGTCAAGTTTAGAGTAGATGAGAAGTAGGTCTCTCTCTCGCAAATGATTGGGACTTAGATTCATGGGAGAAATAACCTCTTTATAAACATAAAGATTAGCCTTGCTGATGTTTTCAAATAATATTTAATTAGATAAGAACATGTTTCTTTTGTCTGAGAGTAAAGAGAAAAATAAAGTACACCAGAGGAAAATAAACCAATATATAAAAGTGATTAGTTCTAGTCAATGAGATTACAGGTGTTTTCTTCTCTTTGTTACACTTCCTTGTATTTTCTAAATTTTCTACTGCATGCATGTATTACTTTTATAATCAGAAACCTGTTAGCAGGCAAGTGAAAGAAAGCAATGTTCTTTAACTTTGCTGCTAGGTGAAAAGTTGATGTTTATGTTAGAAACAAAATTTTATGAAATCCTTTTTTTTCTTAGTGCCAACTCCGGAAGGTGGGGAAAGGACCTTCTTTTATTCTTCTTTCCATGTAATTTCATCTGACATGTAGGAGCCTCTTTTAATGATTAGAGTTCAATGAGGGAAAGGCGCCTGGGGCAACAATCAAGGGTGATCGCATTACACCGCGACAAAATCTTTAGAAACGCTTTTCTGGGCCATCAAACAGACTGCAACAGGTGTAACTCCTTTCATTTTTTAAAAGTAATTTTCAAGCAGACTTCCTACACATTGAGGTACACATTGATTATTATTATTTTTTTAATCTAACTTATTTCCAAATAGTATTATGATTCTCACTTCCACACTAGTTTTCTGGTCTTTTATCTAAATTTAGGAGGTCAGAGCAGTGGTACTGACCACTAGACTGAAAGCTCTATGAAAGTAGGAATGATATTTTTCTGTCTGTTCTTAATTCATCTCTGGATTCTCAGCATTTGGCCTAAGTCTTGACGTTTGGTAAAGTACCAACAGAACAAGGTAGAAACAAGCCCTTATGCCAGATGTCTAGGATATAGAATAGAGCTCCCTTCCCTTCTCCCTGGGGAAGGTGCCTGCATAAAGGACAGAAAAACCCCAAGAGACCTGGCAAAATGGACTGAGTAGTCTCTATCAGGATATGGACAATTTGGAGAGGAGCTGGTAGAGGCAGGGCTAGGGAGTCCTGCTGGAATCTCTTCCATGTTGTTACTCAACTGTGGAGGCTTTGTACTTTGGACAATGAATAGCAAAGACCATTATTAAAGCTCTTTGGCTTGTTGTATTTGGCAGGGGGCAGGGAAGGGACAGGGTGGATTACAGATAGCTGTAAATTCACTCTGAAATGTTTGAGAAAGGGTTGGGACAGGGCCTGGGCTGACAAAGTGACAAATATCTATGTCAGTAGGTCCCATTTCCGCCAGAAATAGAGACAAGGACTTTGGCATATACTGAATTACCAGAACAGGTGAGCAACGTGAGGAGGGGCCAAGCCTCGGGAACAAGAGGCTCAGTGTGCCTTCAGATAAACTCCTCTGTTATTGGACTTAAACTCTGTAACCTCATAACAGAGCTTTGGAATGAGCTTTGGATTTGGGGTGTGAGGAAGGGCAAATAGGAGTAAAGTAGCTAGAGCTCTTGGGACATTTGTTCTGGGGAGACTGAGGAAAGAGGTGGATGGTGTGTGCTGGGTGCTGAGGCCTTGGCTACCTGGCCTGAAACAGTAAAGCAGGGAAGATCCTTTGAAGGCAAGCTGGAGAAGACAGACAACTCAGTAACCACTACATACTTGCAATTTGCTGATGTGCATGTAACTTGTGTTCCAAAATTCCTCTCCATGTAGTAAAGCTGCAGAGATTCTTATGTCTTAAATTACTGGCTGGAATGTGTGAGGATCCAAATGACTCACTATGAAAGACAGCACTGGAGGATCTGCCTTCCCAAAGCTGGAGTTCAAGAGAAAAACCACTCTGTCTCTTGGTGGCAACAGAGTAATGGGTTTCTAATTGAAGTGCCCAGTGATACACACTAACTTCAACAGAGCCTAGAGAGTCAGCAACTGGACCCAAAGTAGTGACTCACGCTGGAAATTGAAGTACTGTGAGAACCTTGAGAGAAAGATGAATCAGGGCCTCTGAAGCTCTCATATCTGGACAATCTGGACAGCTCCATATTAAGGCTAGATGTGCTTTCCAAGGGATTACTTATCCCTAGAGAAATTTGGACAGAGCATTGCTAAATTAACCCATTTAAGATTCCATCCTGTGTACCAGGAACCCTTGTGAACTACAGTCAGCAAATAGCCAATTTGCTAGTCAAGTCAATCCTGTGCTAGTTAGGTCAATTCTTTGAAATCCAAGTCCTCTAATCTGGACCACTGCCTTTCCTGGGCCTGGCTGTAAATCCGTCAGCCTCCTCCTGGTTGATCCTCTGAACACTTTCTAAATTAACTTTCCCCCAAACACTGCTTCCATCGTGTTTTCCCTTTGTGTAGTAAGCTTTGGTGCACTAAACCCGTGGAGCATTGGATCTCAAGATATGCCTTTGAATTGGCGACATCAGCATTACCTGGAAAGTTGTGAGAAATGTACATTTGGCGGCCCCATCTCAGTTGTAGTGAGTTAGAAACTCTGGTAGTGGGGTCCACTGATGTGTTTTAAGAAACCCTGATGCATGCTGGTGTTTGCCATTGAGACAACCTGCCATTCACAGCACTCTCTCCTCTACAGTCTTCTAATGCTTGCCTCATATTTTGTGCTCCTTGATCCTGCCTTGCATTATGTTAGTGTGATCTGATTTCATATTCAGAATTGTAAACTCCATGAGGTCCAGGTCTATGTGTTTTCTAGATTTATTCACTTGTGAAATCATAAAGCTGGAAAGGATTTGGAAAAATACTATCCAGTGTCTTCATTTGCAAACCTTTGAAGGTTTGCAAAGGTTTGCGAAAGTCCCATGTGCATAGTGGACATTCAATTAACAATTGCTAAATGAAATAACATGCCCTCAGGGGCCACAGAGGTGAATTAAGACTGCTGAGACCTCAGTGTCATCGCCTTAATTTAGGTTGACCTTTCTGACACCCTCTAAGGGTTCATGAATGCCTGGGGAAAGCCTTGGATGTCTTTGCCAGCTTTTCCCTCATGGTCCTTTGCATGGACTCTGGAATTTGCTTGCTGAACACAAGGCAGCATGATGTTTTGAGATACAAATAGCAGAGCAGCTGTATTAAGAAAATCAAAACAATAAACAAAATTGATGTTGTTTTCTTATTGCTGCTTTGAGACTTGACATGAAGTATGAATCTGTCATAACCAAGAACTAATATCTTGCCTGTATATCTAAGGCATAAATAAAAATTAATTGCAGCACACAGCTGTTAATTATCAGGTTTTGGAGCATTCCAGGGGCAGTTGCTTATGAATACCTATTTAGCTAAAGATCCCTCGCTCATTAGGTCATGCTGACATAGACTATGGGGACATTAGCCAGTTGTTGATCAGTTGCATCTGCATAGTCTAGTGGTCCAGGTTGCTGGAGGTCATTGCACTGTTAAGGGATAGGCTGCCACAGCTGAAATAGGGTACGCTTTGCTTATGAAACTACTCTTTCCTCGTTTCACAAATGTTCACACCTAAAAAAGGAGATTATTAACTTCCAAGGATGGCTTGTGGTGATTCTTCTTCTCAATGAATTGGGCCATGGATGTGACAGACATTTGTGTGTGTGTGTGTGTGTGTGTGTGTGTGTCACTTTGTAGGAGGCAGTAGATTGTAGTGATGTGCTAAATACATAAATAATATTTATATTGCATTTTTGTTATCAGAGTTTAATGCTTTAGGGCCATCAGAATCTGTTTCTCTCAAAAGAATGGCCAAGACCTGAAAAATATCTTTATTGTTCTTTAGAGGGAGGACAAGGACAGAAAATCATTTGTATCTCAGAGATGAGAAGACATTCAAAAGGTACTTGATTCTTATGGATTAAATTCACATACTAATGAAAAGGAGGGAAAATAGGAAAAAACATGCTTTTCTGTTTTCTGCCGGCAGGGCAGCTGCCCCTAAATTTAAAAAGCCTATCATTTTACTCTAGGTCAAGTTCATTAAAACAAACTCACTTGGACTTTCCTCATTTTTTGTGTGTGTATGTGTGTGTGGTTGTACTGTAAAGTGCTGTTACTTGTCTAGAAGTTAGGGTAATTATATTGATTGTAATCTCAGAACTGCAGGCCTGGTTTTTCTGATCTGGTTATTGTCAAGTCCCTCCTATCTATGCTCCAGTTTCTGCCAGCCTCTTCTCACCATGACTAAGCCTTCTAAGCTCGCAGGGCCAGACTTGATCTGGGAGAGGAGGCATTTAAGGAACTTTCAACAATTTTGCTCCTCATCATCCCGTTGGTTTGGCTTCTAGTCTGCCTTTGGTTTTTGCCATATTTGTAGAACCAGCCTTGTCTCTTGTTCCTTGGATTCAGTTATCTACCTTGCATTCTAGTTTTTGTGCCTGGGTTTTTGTCTCATTACCAAGGACTGATGTCCCGTCTTAGGAATTTCCCAGGTGTGCCCATGTCCTCTAGGAACACATAAGACGCAACCTTACTCCTCCCCTTTCTGAGCCCCAGGGTCCAGCTCCTGCACCACATGCTGACTGAGGCTCCACACTTTCAGAGGAGGCTCTCCGATGCTGCCTGCCTGAATGTTGGGGCACTTTTTGCTTCTGGATTCCATGGCACCATGCTATGATTTCACATTGAGTAAATTTCCATTGTTTCACGGCTGCCTCCTGATTCCAGGTTCCTGGCTGCATTAGCAGCTCTATGTATTGCCGTTTCCTTCAGCTACTGTGTTCTGCCTGCCAGACTGGACATCTTCCCAGCACCTGCAGCTGGACTGTCCTCCCTGGCTGCAGGTCTGGTTCCAGGTCCCAGCTTCTCCACTATGACCTGCCCAGGCCTGGCTTAACACAGTCAACAAATGTAAAAGATGTCCTTCAAGATGTTTATGTTTCAAATACTGTTGTTCAAGCATTTTTAATTACAATCCTCCAATTAGGTTGTGTTACGCTTAAATAATTCTTTTCACTCTTTTTTATTATGATATGTGGATTGTAAAAATCGTAGCCTTTACCTTTTTGCAGGTCTTTTAAATAATAAACTATGAATGAATCTTGTTTTTAATGGAGATTCTGAACAAAATTCTTCCAAATATATCACTCTTTATATTTAAGAATGATATAATATAATGAAATGGTGCCTATTTCTGTTGTGATGTCCATGGTAGGAACCCTGGGCCTAAGTACTGTGCTTACCTATTGCCCTCAGCCTTAAGCTAAACATGAAAAGCCAAAAAATAGGCAAAAGCAAAGGAAATCTCTTAGTGCACAAGTATGAATGTGTGTGTATATGCACACACACGTGCATACCTCAGGAGAGTGAACGATGAGAAAGGGCAGGTAAAAGTGACCCTGTTCATTTGACAGATTTTAAAAAGGGATTCTTATTAATATAATAATTATCAGTGATGACCCAGATGGTAAAGAATCTGCCTACAATATGGGAGACCCTGGTTCAATCTCTGGTTTGGGAAGATCCCCTGGAGATGGGAATGGCTACCCATTCCAATATTCTTGCCTGGAAAATCCCTTGGAGAGAGGAGCCTGGTGGGCTACAGTCCATGGGGTTGCAGAGTCAGACATGACTGAGCAACTAACACATTATTTTTTTTTCTATTTTAAAAAAATAATTTTATTTATTTATTTATTTTTACTTTACAATATTGTATTGGTTTTGCCATACATCAACATGCATCCGCCATGGGTAATTACATGAATACTTGTGTCGTATCAGGCAGTATGATAGACACTTAAATTACCTTATTAAAGCCTCCTTAATTTGGCACTAATTTTGTTTCCACTTCACATGAGAGAAAACTGAGGTTTAGAGAGGTTAATTACCCTACTCGAGTCCCCGCACAAAATGACTGCTGGGATCTAGAGATGCTTCCCTGTAGCGTGGTCCACCTTTGTATCTTCTGCGCCATCCTCTGCTTTCCTGTTCTTCAGTATGATGTCTCCAAGTTATTTTTGTATAAGCAAGGAAGTAGTAGAGAATGTGGGAGGAAAATAACTAACATATACTAGTTTTAATTTTCTGATAATTTTTACATAGGCTATCTATTTAGTCCTCAGAAAAAGAATGTGTTTTTGTTGTCTCCATTTAAGAGGGTGAAGCAGAGGTTTGGAAACATTCAATGGCTCCATGTTGTTGTAGGTGCTGTGGCTCCTTTACCTGACTGTTGTTTACTATTCCATTGTGAGACTCTACCACAGTATCCTAACAGTGGACATGTCGATTTTTTTCCCCGAGCTTTTTATATTGTAAATAGTTCCTCTGTGAACATTCATATGTATATTTCTAATGCACATTTTGCATAGCTTTTTATTAGGTGTATACCTGAGAGTATATATGTTTGGAACAAGGATGAGAGTGTGTCATGAATTATTTAATTTTGATTGAATAATTCTTTGCATCTGAGGTTAAAAGAGAATTCTATAAACCTGAGGTCTCACCTTTCTCCCCTAAATCACCTAACTTAGTGACTATCTAGGGCAACAGAGTGGGGAAGCGTGGACTGAACCTAAGTTCTGTAATTCCAGACAGTTCCCAGGCCTGTCCTGCTTTAATGCATGAGCATCTTTCTCACCATTCTACTTGGGTGGCCTGAGAACTGCAAATTTCACAGGTTTAAAGGAGGATTATACACCACTGAGTTGTGAGTCTGTTTCTGCAGAAGAGATTGGATTTTGAGAAATTACTCAAGAGAGTTTATATTGCTTCACCAATGGGTCTATGTGTTGCTCCACTTGAAATGAAAAGAATGGCTTCGTGATTTAGCTTTATGAGGGAACCAGAGCCATAGAGTTATGATCCAGTGCATGTACCATTGAAGGATAACAATTTAAAGTCCAATAATTCTTGCTATCTATCTTCACCAGAGGATCTCAAAGAGTTTTATGATAAATTATAGACTAAGAATCTGAAAGAGTTATGTGCAATTTATGGTTAGAAAAGAAAGTGCTAAAGTTTTCCAGAATGCTCCAAGGCTGTCATTAGAGGAGACGTGAAAAGAGCCCAGGATCATCGATCCTTTGGCTAGGGACCCTGGCAGGACTAAATGTGACCAAATGACTCAGATCAGGAGTGGCTTCAGCTTGCTTTGTGTGGCACCGTTCCTTTTCCAGGGGTCCTGCTGCTTGAAGGAAGACAAAGAAGAGCCAACATGAACTGGTTGCCCAAACCTTTAAGAAACAATGTCATTGTGGTGGTCATATTAATACTGCTTTTGAAATGTACTCTCCTTCTGACTAGTGTTTCTCCCTCTTTTATTGGAATTTTAAGTACAATGATGGAGAAGGCAATGGCATCCCACTCCAGTACTCTTGCCTGGAAAATCCCATGGACAGAGGAGCCTGGTGGGCTGCAATCCATGGGGTCACTAAGAGTCAGGCACGACTGTGTGACTTCCCTTTCCCTTTCAAGTACAGTGATGTGAGCCAGCTGAAGTTTTTAAACAGCACAAACATAAATGGTTATCCTAAATTATATTAGGGAGAAACTCTACTTGAGGTATTTAGGTTAATAAATAAAGACACCAAATGCATATGGGCTTAATATGTTTTAAGACTAAAAATGTGATTCTATAAAACTTTGGTGATCTTTATGCTTTCTGTTGGCTTGCCATAGGATTTTTAATTGAATTACTACAGAAAATTCAGCATAAAATATTATCAGATTTAACCACCCACTGAGTGTGTTATTTGTTACTGTTTTATTAGGCTAAATCATAGGTCACACATCTCTTTTCCTGTACTGATTTTCAGCCCAGAGGGCTAAAGTTTTAAAATGAGATGATGAAATTTTAGAAAAGAGCAAGAACTTAATAAAATGATAACACTCAATTAATTTCTATAGAAAAATAAAGCTTCCTTGACTATATGTGCATTCCTAGCTTTTTAAAGTTTGCTTCTTTGATGTTCACATTCTAAGCTTGTAACTAATCTGAGATTGAAACTAGAAGGAGAGTTGTAGGTGCTCATGGAGAAAAGACCTGTTGGCAACCCAGTGTCAACATTATCCACACTTCAAGCGTAGTGCCTTCTGGCCATATCTTCCAAAAGTTCAAAATGTGGGTGAGAAAGCAACATGCCTAGAGGATTCAGCCCAGAAGATAACCATTTCAGAGTCTATACATCTTCATTTGGTCATAATAAGTGGCTGGGAATGACCCCCATTTTTTTAAAGGCTATTACAAGTCATTGTGTCTCATTTTTAAACCTGAGAGTATTTAATTCAGTTGTTCTCAAAGTGCAGGCTCCAGACCACCAGCATCACCTGGGAACTTGTTAGAAATATATATTTTCATTTGTTCATCCAGTCCTGCTGAATCAGAACCACTGGGGAGGGGGCCCAGCAATCTGTTTTAAAAATGCTTCATGTGATTGTCATGCCCGCTAAAGTTAGAAAACAACCAATTTATGCTGATCAGTGTATGCTTTTTGTTAAGCGTATTGAAGAGTAACTTAGCCAATGTCTGATTCATAGTAGGCTCTCAGTAAACATTACCCTGAAAATGAAAATATACTTAAATTGTAATGAAACATTCTGCAATGCTTACTATCATATTTTAGTCCCTTTGTAACTGTATACTCAGGAATGAGTAGTTGCCCTCACAGATTATTCATTTTCTTTCCCTTTAAGATTAGCTCTTCAGCTTTTTAATTTAATATGAAAGGTTATCTTCAAAGAAAAGTGTTGTCTGATGCTTCAGTTATTTAATTCTCTGGAGAGTCACTGAGAAGCAAAGTTGGCTCATGCCAGTCATTTCTTTCCCGTTTTTAAAGAGGAAGAGTCACTTAACTGTCAATAATAATTAGTGAGTTTTTTTTTCCTAGTCTCTTCTGCAGGGCTAGGCAGAAGTTCAGTGGGCATGAATTTGTTGTTTTAAGACTTCTAAGTTGGCTTTGAGTCTGCTTTGGCAGCAAATTCACCTAAGGGCTTTAATACCCTCAGCTTTGCTTCAGTAATATGTGAAAATGGGGAAAAATCAATCATAAAGAAGTTTGAAGTGCAATAGATTTATGGAGACAAATGGGCTCATATTGTGACATGTGAATTTATATATATTATACTTCCAAATAATTTCCAGTGTATGAAATCCTGAGTAATCAGGGACTCCAGATTTAGTGGCATTCTTGTGGTACAAATCTCATTTGCATCTTGTCAGGCACTTGCCCTCTGAGGTTGAACAGCATCCCTGCATATGAACACACCCAGCTCTTGTGGAGGGTTCCTCACATTGGGGCATCAAAGGGAGAGTCAGGATCTGGAATTGAGTATGTGTCCCATGGGTATGTGTCATGGTAAATCCTTGTAGTCCAGGGATGATGGAAGTTTTGGGGAGACCTTGCATGAGGCAGGGTGGGGAGGTGGGGATGGCCAGGGGGGTGCTGACACTTTATCAGGAAGATGAAAAAGTGTGGTGGGATGAGAGGGAAGTAGGCCTGAGGCAGCCAGGAACCTGAATAACTGAGGGCTTCCCTGGCTAGCATTCCTTGTGATTCTAGTAGGGAAGTGGAGGGAGATGCTACTCATGTAGAATTGCACTGAATGATGCTAACCACCACCCTAGTAGCTCCATTCCCTTCTTTTTTTTTTTTTTTTCCTGAGTGAATCCAGCTACTGACATCACAAACTCTGGATTGGTATCTGGATTTATAGTTGAGCACTGGCCAGCATTGTTAAGTTTTGCCCCCTAAATTTCAGTTTGTTCATTCAAAGAGAGGGGAGAATTGAACATAGAGCCCAGGGTTTGGAGGGCAGCCTGTAAAGACCTGCATTTTGAAGTCCACAATACTGAACACCTTCCAGATGTCAAGAAGCATGGAGGATGAAGTGACAAGCAGGACTTCCTGCCTTCAGGGAGTGCCGAGCCTAGTGAAGGAGATAGATCTCTAAACAGGTTATTATAATCCAGTGGGATGAACTTTGTAGGTACAGAATGTTACCCAAATCAAATCATGGTCCTGGTGGACAGTTCTGACAAAACATGGTCCGCTGGAAAAGGGAATGGCAAACCACTTCAGTATTCTTGCCTTGAGAACCCCATGGACTGCATGAAAAGGCAAAAAGTTAGGACACTGAAAGATGAACTCCCCATGTTGGTAGGTGCCCAGTAGGCTACCAGAGAAGAGTGGAGAAATAACTCCAAAAAGAATGAAGAGATGGAGCCAAAGCAAAAACAACACCCAGTTGTGGATGTGACTGATGATGGATGATTGATGACTGATGCTGTAAGGAGGAATATTGCATGGGAACCTGGAATGTCAGGTCCATGAATCAAGGCAAATTGGAAGTGGCCAAACAGGAGATGGCAAGAGTGAACACTGATATCAATGAATTAAAATGGACTGGAATGGGCACATTTAATTCAGATGACCATTATATCTAATACTGTGGACAAGAATCCCCTAGAAGAAATGGAGTAGCCCTCATAGTCAACAAAGGAGTCCAAAATTCAGTTCCTGCGTGCAATCTCAAAAATGACAGAATGATTTCTGTTTGTTTCCAAGGCAAACCATTCAATATCACAGTAATCCAAGTCTATGCCCCAACCAGTAACTCTGAAGAAGCTGAAGTTGAATGGTTCTATGAAGACCTACAAGACCTTCTAGAACTAAACCCCCCAAATTATGTCCTTTTCATTATAGGGGACTGGAATGCAAAAGAAGGAAGTCAAGAGATACCTGGAGTAACAGGCAAATTTGACCTTGGAGTACAGAATGAAGTAGGTCAACGGCTAACAGCATTTTACCAAGAAAACACACTGGTCATAGCAAACACTTTCTTCCAACAACACAAGAGAAGACTCTACACATGGCCATCACCAGATGGTCAATACTGAAATCAGATTGATTATGTTCTTTGCAGGCAAAGATGGAGAAACTCTATACAGTCAGCAGAAACAAGCCTGTGAGCTGACTGTGGCTCGGATCATGAACTCCTTATTGCCAAATTCAGACTTAAATTGAAGAAAATAGGGAAAACCACTAGACCATTCAGATATGACCTAAATCAAATCCATTGCAATTATACAGTGGAAGTGACAAATAGATTCAAGGGATTATATCTGATAGACAGAGTGTCTGAAGAACTATGGACAGAGGTTCATTACATTGTACAGGAGGTAGTGATCAAGACCACCCCCAAGAAAAAGAAATGCAAAAAGACAAAATGGTTGTCTGAGGAGGCCCTACAAATAGCTGTGAAAAGGAGAGAAGCTAAAGGCAAAGAAGAAAAGGAAAGACATACCCATTTGAATGCAGAGTTCCAAAGAATAGGAAGGAGAGATAAGAAAGCCTTCCTCAGCGATCAATGCAAAGAAACAGAGCTAAACAATGGAATGAAAAAGACTAGAGATCTCTTTAAGGTAAGTAGAGATATCCAGGGAACATTTCTTGCAAAGATGGGCACAATAATGGACAGAAACAGTATGGACCTAACAGAAGCAGAAGATATTAAGAAGAGGTGGCAAGAATACACAGAGGAACTATACAGAAAAGATCCAGATAATGTTGGTGTGATCACTCACCTAGAGCCAGACATCCTGGAATGCAAAGTCCAGTGGGCCTTAGGAAGCATCACTATGAACAAATCTAGTGGAACTGATGGAATTCCAGCTGAGCTATTTCAAATCTGAAAAGATGATGCTGTGAAAGTGCTGCACTCAATATGCCAGAAAATTTGGAAAACTCAGCAGTGGCCACAGGACTGGAAAAGGTCAGTTTTCATTCCAATCCCAAAGAAAGGCAATGCCAAAGAATGCTCAAACTACTGCACAATTGCACTCATCTCACACACTAGTAAAGTCATGCTCAGATTTCTCCAAGCCAGGCTTCACAGTACGTGAACCAAAAACATCAAGTTATGAAAGCTGGATTGAGAAAAGGCAGAGGAACCAGAGATCTAATTGCCAACATTTATTGCATCATGGGAAAAGCAAGATAGTTCCAGAAAAACATCTATTTCTGCTTTATTGACTATGTCAAAGCCTTTGACTATGTGGATCACAACAAACTGTGGAAAATTCTTCAAGAGATGGGAATACCAGACCACCTGACCTGCCTCCTAAGAAATCTGTATACAGGTCAAGAAGCAACAGCTAGAACTGGACATGGAACAACAGACTGGTTCCAAATAGGGAAAGGAGTACGTCAAGGTCGTATATTGTCACCCTGCTTATTTAACTTATATGCAGAGTACATCATGTGATATGCTGGCCTGGATAAATCACAAGCTGGAATGAAAATTGCCAGGGAAAATGTCAATAACCTCAGATATGCAGATGACACCTCCCTTATGGAAGATAGTGAAGAAGAACTAAAGAGCCTCTTGATGAAAGTGAAAGAGGGGAGTGAAAAAGTTGCCTGAAAACTCAACATTCAGAAAACGAAGATCATGGTATCTGGTCCCCTCACTGCATGGCAAATAGATGGGGAAACAGCAGAAACAGTGAGAGACTTTAGTTTTTTGGGGTCCAAAGTCACTACAGATGGTGACTACAACCTTGAAATTAAAAGATGCTTACTCCTTGGAAGAAAAGTTATGACCAACCAAGGCTGCTTATTAAAAAGCAAAGACATTACTTTGCCAACTAAGGTCCATCTAGTCAAATCTATGCTTTTTCCAGTAGTTAGGTATGGGTGTGAGAGCTGGACTATAAAGAAAGCTGAGCGACAAAGAATTGATGCTTTTGAACTGTGGTGTTGGAGAAGACTCTTGAGAGTCCCTTAGACAACAAGGATATCCAACCTGTCCATCCTAAAGGAAATCAGTCCTGAATATTCATTGGAAGGACTGATGCCGAAGCTGAAACTCCAATACTTTGGCCACCTGAAACTGACTCATTTGAAAATACCCTGATGCTGGGAAAGATTGAAGGTGGGAGGAGAAGGGGATGGACAACAGAGGATTGGATGGTTGGATGGCATCACCGACTCAATGGGTGTGAATTTGAGTAAACTCCGGGATTTGGTGATGGACAGAGAGGCCTTGTTTGCTGCAGTCCATGGGGTCACAAAGAGTCAGACATGATTGAGCCACTGAAGTGAACTGAACTGAATGATAAGAAATGTTCAATGTATTCCTCTCACTTTCCAAAAGATGCATCTGTTTGAAAATTGACCATTTTTAGAATTTTGCTACTAGTTGTTTGTGTAAATGATTGTGGGTCATAAAAGACTATGTTAGAAGTACTATATTCCCAGACATATTTTGATCTTTTCCTACTTCAAAGTCTCTCTTTTAAGTGAACGAGCCCTTTCTCATTCTATCATCTTCTACTCTTCTGTAGAAAGTGCACTTTCTGGGAGTTAGGTGCCTTGATTTCTAATCCCAGCTCTGCTGCCTAGTAGCTGTATGACCTTAGGCCAAGGTTTGGCAGGCTATAGCCTGCTGCCTAATCTGGCCTATCAGCTGTTTTGTAAACAAAGTTTTATTGGAACACAGCCATGATTATTTATTTACTTATTGACTGTGGGTGCTTTTGTTTTACAGCAGATGAATATTTGTAAGAGGACCATAGGATATACAGAGCCTAAAATATTTTCTATTAAGTCCTTTATCCAACAGACTTGCCAAGCTCAGCATTAAGCAGGTCATTATCTTACTTGAGTCTTAGCTTCCTCATCTGTAAATTTGGGGAATTAGATTATGTTTTTCCTCAGGGTCTATGTTCTTTGCATTCTCGATAGCTCTTCCTACAGAAAACCTCATCTAATACAATCACTGTATGCTGGAATATAAACCTACTCATATTTTCATTCACTTATTCTATTTATTAGGGCTTCCCTGGAAGCTCAGCGGTAAAGAATCTGCCTGCCAATACAGGACACACGGGTTCAATCTCAGGTATGGAAGGTCCTCTGAATGGCAGTTCACTCTAGTATTCTTGCCTGGAGAATTCCATGGACAGAGGAGCCTGGCAGGCAACTGTGGGGTTGCAAAGAGTCAGGCATGATTTAGCTACTGAACAACAATAACAAATTCTATTTAATAGGCACCTGGCAAGCCACTGTGGAAAACTGAGAACTCTAAAAGATTCCCTGACCTTGAGAAGCTTATAATCTGGTTAGAGACATAGTCACAAAGTTCAGAAGTTAAATTATAATAGAAGATAATAAAGGATAACACTCCAAATTTAGTTATTATGATTAAAGATGTTCAGAGAAGAGAAATAAGGATGCGCTGAGATGATTAGAGTAAACCTAGAGGGCAAAGTCAGAGAAGGCGATGGCACCCCACTCCAGTACTCTTGCCTGGAAAACCCCATGGATGGAGAAGCCTGGTAGGCTGCAGTCCAGGGGATCACAAAGAGTCGGACACGACTGAGCGACTTCACTTTCATTTTTCACTTTAATGCATTGGAGGAGGAAATGGCAACCCACTCCAGTGTTCTTGCCTGGAGAATCCCAGGGACAGTGGAGCCTGGTGGGCTGCCGTCTATGGGGTCACACAGAGTCGGACATGACTAAAGTGCCTTAGCAGCAGCAGCAGCAGCAGCAGAGGGCAAAGTGGGATGTTTTTGAAGGGCACTCATCTCTGTAACACCATAGAATACTGGATTCAAAGTCCCTCTAAGATAATAGTTTTTAACTTTAGAATGCATGAAAATCACTTAAGTTACTAGGGAAAAAATAAAAATTCCTAGAACCCAGCTTTAGAGATTCTGAATGTAGCTATGGGGTATGTCCCAGAAATCTGCTTTTTCAAAAAATACCCCAGGTGATTCTGATATACATGGAGAATACTGCTCTGGAAATCTGGCAGGTTAATGCCTAGGAATTTATCCTAGGTTTGGCTAAGTCTTATTAAACCACAGATTTTGTGTGACCAGGAGGAACTCCACTGTCATGGAACACTTATTTCAGTAACTTTATCTCTCCTTTTAGGGAAGCTGAGAACTTCCAGGCCAAGAAGAACAACCTGAGGACTCTATTTCCAAAGGCCCTTAAACTCCTTTAGATAAATCCAGAGGGGAAATCTGAGACCAGTGCTGCTGTTTGCTTATGATACTACTACTACTAAGTCTCTTCAGTCGTGTCCGACTCTGTGCAACCCCATAGACGGCAGCCCATCAGGCTCCCCCGTCCCTGGGATTCTCCAGGCAAGAACACTGGAGTGGGTTGCCATTTCCTTCTCCAATGCATGAAAGTGAAAAGTGAAAGTGAAGTCGCTCAGTCGTGTCCGACTCTTTGCGACCCCATGGACTGCAGCCTACCAGGCTCCTCTGTCCATGGGATTTTCCAGGTAAGAGTAGTGCAGTGGGGTGCCATTGCCTTCTCTGTTGCTTATGATAGCAGAGGGTAAATCATTGGAGTGAGGGGACTACTTCCATTAGCATTTGACTTTTGGTCCTTTTGTTTTAAGCTCCTTGTTTCTGCAAAGGTGGGTGGGGTCAGGATAGTGAGTCAAAAAACAAAAAACAAAAAACTCTCAGTGAGAGAGGTTGGGAATCTTCAATCTCCATTCCAAACCATGTTGCTGATGACTTGAAGATATCACCAGATACTCATGATACAGAGGATAGATTCTACCCATGGGAGAATGATTCTCTGAAGAAAAGTTTAGAATCATCTTCAGAGCCACTGGAGGCGACATCTGAGAGTCCTGTGGGTGATGTTACACACGATCTTGCCATGCTTCCAGTCCAGAAAAGAAAGCTAGATCCATCTCCAAAAATGCACAGATATCTGAGGAATGTTGTAAGGACAAGGAGAATGAGAAAGAGCAAGAGGAAGGAGAAAGTGAAGACCCGCTGCCCTGACATTCTTCCAACACCTTTTGTACCACCACAGAGTGAAGAAGAGGGGGTGGTAAATAAAAAGCTGACCTTGCTCAATGCCAAGGAACATTATCTTGACCTTCCCAAAGAGGTAGGGATGAGGCACGGGGTTGCAAAATCCTGGGCTCGACACACATATACAACAAACATATATCCAAATGTATAATGGCTCGACACTCCAAAAATGTGTTTCTTTCCCAAATATCAATTCTAAGTGGTTCCAGGATGGAGGCTGAAGGAAGAGGACATGGGTACCACAAAACCATTCAGTGATCCAGGCTGATGGTGCCTCTGCCAACTTCAACATGCAGTTTCTATAGGGGATCCTGGGTTACTCCAGAAGGGAATATAATGACAGCTTTTCATCTGGAATGGGCAGAGGGGGGATAAGGAACTTGAGAAGCAAACTAGGATCCTTGGGCCCAGATGGAGTATGAAAGAAATGGCTGAGAAGGTCAAGTCCTTTCTGTACTTATGTGTTCGCATTGATGGCTTTTAACTTTTTTCTTCTACTTGCAGGATGGATTACAGAGTCGGAAGGATGAAGGTGCCTGTGTAATGCATCAGGAATGTCAGATCCAGCCCCATGAGCTCTCAGTGTCCCCAGAGCTCGGGTCCTCCTCTCCTGCAGTGACATCCTTGGCATCACCACCGCTCTGCTTCAGTTGTTTTTTAAGCTGTTTCGGCCAGACCTTCTCAAGGTCTAGGAAAAGGAAATCTCTTGGAAGAGAGGGCACCAGGCAGGCTGAGGCAGGGGGTGGTGCTAAGGCTCTGAGACCTGGTCTGCTGAGGGTTCTAGGTAAAAGCAAAATGCAGCCTCACTGAAGCCTGTAGTAAGTTGAAATTGATTTAGGCTTCCCTTGTGTTTAGTTTTACAGCTTTCTCTATGTCATTGTTCCTGTTCATTGAGTTCTTGTCTGTCGAAGACAGAGCTGCTTTTAAGCTCACCCTCAAGCTGAAAGAGGTAGTAAAATCAAAGTAACTTTGAGGGTTTTAATACTGTGCCCAGTAGTGGGATTGCTTCCTACTTCCTCCCATTAGATTGAAGTGGGATTCTTGGTGGAGCCATGGTTCCTAAAATTCATGCATATTTCATGAATGTATTTAGTTGGCTTACTTTTCACTAACTTCTCTGAGGATGGCAGCCATACAGGTTCATCATTTTGAGTAATACCTCCTGGTATGGACCATCAAGTGGAGATTTCTCATGCTCAAGTCCTCTCGTTTTTCCTCTTTTACCTTTGACTAGAGATTCACTTTCCTTTATTCATTTCTGGTACTTTGTTGAAATCATGCCACTTTCTACTTGATTTGGCAGTGCTTTGGGGGCAGAGGTAGGGTGGTTGCTACTGTTCTTGGACGTGATGCCACAATTACTCTCCCATTTCTAATTGTTGTTTGTTTTTCTTTTTGTTACTTCTTAGTAAGATACCTAGCTTCTGAAGTGTGCCTCTTTAGCCAGACCCTCACAGAATCTTGCCACTCCAGTGTCCTTGCCTGGAGAATCCCAGGGACGGGGGAGCCTGGTAGTTTGCCATCTATGGGGTCGCACAGGGTTGGACACGACTGAAGCGACTTAGCAGCAGCAACAGCACAGAATCTTGAGTCCTTCTGTGATCCTAAATACAATAAGTACTTTAAAAAAAGTTCTAGATCATTTCTTTTCTCCCTTGTTCTGGCATGCTAGATTAATCCCCTTCTTAGGATAGAAAATAAGACTTTAATTTTATACCTTCCTATGGGGAGGAATGGGTTTAAGAAGAATTTGAGAGTTTTTTTGTAGCTTTAATTACTTGCTATTTCCCACTTGTCTCAGTTTCCCAACTTATATAAGATTAATAAATAAAAGTAGAAATATCAATAAATGCATGAAGTATCTTTATAAGGAGGAAGTTGTAAGGTTTATTTTCTTGCTTCCTTAAGACTTATCCTGATGGTTAGTATATTGGAATAAGATAAGATGATCAGTATGTTTGTTTTGTTCCTTTCTCATCTGGAACAGGGCTTTGTACCTTTGAGAAAATGTAGTTGGGAACAGAATAGAATGAGTTGCAAGAGCAGTGGCAAAGATCCTTAAGACTGCCTTGGAGGTAATTGGTGAAAATTGACCTTGAAGAAGTTTTTATGGTGTGTGTGTGTTGAGGATCTCAAATTATCGGATTGGCCAAAAAGTTTGTTACAGAAACATTGCATGGAAAAACCTGAATGAACTTTTTGGCCAACCCAGTAGAATTAGAAATTTTTCAAAATGTTATACTCAGTGTTTGGAGTAAAATAGGGCCTTTTCAAGCTTTGGTATTTTTGTTGTTTAAAAAGTCATTGATTTCTTGTTTTAGAGAGTATAGAATTTTAATAGAGCTAATAGAACATTATAAAATGAGCTTA
This sequence comes from Bos indicus x Bos taurus, assembly GCF_003369695.1. Lineage (NCBI taxonomy): Eukaryota > Metazoa > Chordata > Mammalia > Artiodactyla > Bovidae > Bos > Bos indicus x Bos taurus. The sequence continues at coordinate 55,535,825 of NC_040076.1, read as the reverse complement.
AGCTATTAGATGAAATTTCAAATTATCCAAATTATGTTTATATACATACTTTTTCAACTTAGTACAAAAAAAGTACTTCTAGGCAAGGTATAATGTAGCTAAAGTCTTGAGTTATAGAGCTTATTATTAAAGACTTAAAGAAAGATAGATATAAGTGTTGCTATTAATACTTTATTATTGCTATTGTTTCTTTTCATAAGATGTTTCAGGATGAGCTGTTTTCTCATAGAAAACACATATTAGTTGGAGCCAAGTTAGCCATATCTAGCTAACCCTATCCCCCATACTGATTTTCATATAAAGTTTATTTACTCCAAATTTGGAGGACAGATTTCAGATAAGGAAAGATCTGTAGAAGCACTTAGTTTTGAAATTCTCTTGACCCCTTGCTCACAAACAGGAGAAAGGGTATCTACCTCTCTTCTGATCCTTTTGTAAATGAAGAAGTATATGTTCTCTGGTTTCAAATTTTGTGTTGCTGTCTTTATGGTTTGAAATACTAAACATGGTTTATGGCTTAATGAAGTTGTTTTGTAAAATATATTTAGAAAGTTTAGTATAACTGTATCAAAGTGAAAACAAATTAAAAAAATAAAACCTACTACTGTTCATGATAGATAAAGCTTTGGGGTCATTTTAAAAAATTGATTTCTGGCAAGATTGATAACATTTCTGTTGTACACAGAAATAATTTATAAGTAAAAATATGAGTCTATTTAGTGTATTTAGTTCCTTTTTTTCCCATGGAAATTCTAACTAGGTAGATGGCAGGTGTACTCATTGCTATAAGTTGATTAAGTTGAGATTAAATGGGTCAATTAAATTTTTCAGTGATTTTTCTAAGACCACTCATTAAATCTGATAGGGAATCATAATACAAGTTCTTTAAACAGATTGTTTAACCATGAACCACATGATTACTTTTGCTCTGAAGTATTTCCATACTGAAACACTTCCTGTTAACCATTTTGTTTTTGTAAACTTGTCCTCAAATTGCTGTCTAAATTTCAACTAATGTCCTCTTTACCCACCTGGAAAATTTTAACATGAAAAAACTCTAGCTGATGTAAAGTTATTCAAAGAACCAACAGAGATTGTAAGTAATTGATTTACTTATAAGTTTTGACAGAAAAGGTAGAAATTATCTAGTCCACCCTTCTGTTTTTCCAAGGAAACTGAAACACAAGTAGCTCTCTCAAGATGACATAGTTAAAACAAGTAATACCTAACAAATTAAATATTGTGCTTTTTGTATCATCTGTAATCTTCAAATAATCTGTGTATGGTTGATATTAATATTTTCATTTTAAAGATGAGATAATTTAAGTTCAGAAAACTCCCAGGACTTGATATGTCTGATGCTGAATCCAAACTGAGGTTTAATAGTCTCTGAAGACTACGCTCATTTCATTCTACCTCTCAGTATTGTAATATTATAAAATCTATTTGTTTCTGGTCTAACTCTGTACTGTCAAGAATAGACTTCTTTTATTTGACAAAATTTAGATTTTAGCCTTAATACATCTACACTAAAAATAGTTCAATAAAAAATGCAACTAATAAGAATATTTCTACAGAAATTTTCTATATTAGGTAATAAATAATAAAGTAGTTAACCAAGTATCATTGGTAGAAGAAAACTGCAGTGTAATATAAACAAAATTTTAGTCATTGCAAGCAATTAAGCTTAGACAATCATTTAACTGAAAAATGATCAAGTGAAAAAGGGATAGTATGTAATCCTAGCAGGACCCTCCACTTGACAGGGTCACAAGACAAAGCACAGCAAAGATGAATTAGGCCTCATTGAAAGCTAATAGACTTGAGAGTGTTTCTAAACCATTTTCAGGTGAATGACGTGGGACCTGGGTAGCAGAGAGGCAGGCTCTTTTGTGTAACCCAGTGACCCTTGAAATAAGTAAATATACTCCTGCTAATGAACTCTAGGCTTTAAATAGGAAATTTTAATTTTCTCACGCCTTAAAACATTCTTTTCATTCTGATTTGACAAGGCTTCTTTCAAGAAAAAAAGCAAAGAACAATAAAACTGGAAGATTCTAGTCATTGGACTGTGTGGACAAGGAATGTTGTTCTTGGTGTTTTCAAACTCAAGTCATGAGGACAATTGTACATGGGAGATCAGATAGGTGCAGATTTCTTGAGCTATATTCTATCAACTACAAAGAACTGCTTCCATCATGGGCTTTCCAGGTGGCACAATGGTAAAGAATCTGCAAGAGATGCAAGAGACATGGGTTTGATCCCTGGGTCAGAAGATTCTCCTGGAGAAGGAAATAGCAACACACCCCATTATTCTTGTCTGGGAGATTTCATAGACAGAGGAGTCTGACGAGCTACAATCCATGGGATCACAAGGAGCTGGACATGACTGAGTGACTGAGCATACTACCATCACATACCAACTACGTGATGGACTGTCACACAGTTATCACCCTCCTGGTTCACACTGCTGGAGGAAGTAAGAATTTGACTTTGATATTTGTTCTCCTTTTCCCCCTCTGACCCCTGCACCTTAGAATGAGTACTGCATTGGATAAGAGAACCAAGAAAGGCTAATTTAACAGAGGAAGGCTCTTGTTGTAGATGTTTATAATCTTCATGAAAATAAAATTTCAGAACAGATTAAAAGAATCTTTATATAATTTTTAATGAATTCAGAATTCTGGGATTCTATTAAGAATGATTTCTAATGTGAACTTCTCTCCTAGTTGCAATCACCGTTCTGGTTCTTGGATGCTGTGAAAATACACAATGCTGGATCATTACAGTGGTAGCCCTTCTGGTAAGCAGGACAATAGATCCATTCACTGAGAGTGATGAAATAGTAACTGGGATTTGAAATAACTGCTGTGAGAATTATCCCCTTAATATCTGTCCTTTGACTTGAAAGAATGCAGAATTATTATATTATAAAAATAATAAAAAGAATATATCCCTGTCAGCATTTAGTATCAAATCTTCTACTTGGCCCATGATGCTCAATAAGAATCTCTGGATAAAATTTATGTATAGAAGATTATGGACTTCCCTGGTGGCTCAAATGGTTAAGAATCTGCCTGCCAAGAAGGAGATGCAGGTTCGATCCCTCCGTTGGGAAGATTCTCTGAAGAAGGGAGTGGCTATCCACTCCAGTGTTCTTGCCTGGAGAAATCCATGGACAAAGGAGCCTGGTGGGCTATAGTCCATAGGGTCGCAAAAGGCAAACATGACTGAGACTAACACACATAGAAGATGATGAAAAATAAAGCAGTGATCTCATAACCTTTTCTTTAAAAGCTACTGTTTATTTTACTTTAAAATTTGATTTCATTTTAAAACTAAAATTATGAAGCAAAGGTCTATATATAACCCTATTAAGCTGTCTAATTCCTACCTGTCAAGTAATTACATACATGGGAAATACCTTCCTGAGTCTGGATTTAAAAGTTAAAAAAAACACTGAATTCTTGTTTTGCCATTTGCTGTTGTTTAAGTTTGGCTACTTATTTAAACTCATTAATCTTTGGTCTCTTCATCTAAAAAAAGAGGATAGTAATAATACCCCAGAGATGGTTTTGAGGACTTTATGAGATAATATCTCTGAAAAAGTCTAGTGGCTGTTTTGTAGTAGAGGGTTTTTGACATTATAATGCTTATTTTATTCTTAGAAAATAAAACAAACCATTAACTTTGTGAGTACTATACAAGGGTAAGCAACTCATGGCAGTCTTTACTTCACAGAGAACTAATTTCATTTCTAGGGGGATTACATGGAGCAAATAGTTTTCATATTTCTTTATTCCTAATTTGAATGTCTCTAGAGAAAATTTTTATCTCAGAATTTTTCAAAACCCCTTTATTGTTACAACCTGTGAAATCAGTTTTAGTTGGGTCTTTATTTGTAGAACTGAACAATACTCATCTAGTCATAAACTGCTTTAATGTAACACCTTTTTTATAAGTCATTAGCATTTTCTAAGAAACTTAGAAACTTAACTTTTTTACTTAAACCCTCATGAATGATAGGAGATATCCTATCAATAACAGTACTTCATTATGGTGATGCTTATTGAATATTTAATGAAATGATGATAGAGGTACTTATTGTATTTATTAGAATTTTTGATAAATTTTCATAGGGAAAACCTCTTTTCCCCTATATTCTAATAACCTTCTTCATCATTTCATTTATGTGTTGAATATTATGCCAAGACTGACTATGTAAAGGACCACTAGATTCCAGCATTTGTGATCTGGAATTTTATTTTGTTCTACTCAGTAAGTGTATATGGAACATTTGTGCCTAAACTGAAGCTGTTTTATCTCACAGTAAGACAAAAGAAACATACATAAAAGGTAGACAAACCTGTATGTTCTAACAAATAATTTGCAGGCTGTTCAGAGAAAATAAGACAAGCACTCACACTGTGACTGCTGCACAATATTAAAAGCATCCAGATGAGCACAGAATAGTGTTTGACAATGTTTAAGAAAGCACTGATAGGATGCCTTGTATTAGAAGGATGGTTGCAAGGTGGAAAATAGGAGATACCTTCTCTGAATAGGTAAAATTTGAGGAGCAATATGGTCTAGATTTTATCCAATCCCACAGCCAAACAAGTTAGAATTACTTTGCTGGATGGAGTCCTGGAGGCTGAATGGAGCCAGAGGACAGGTATGACCAGATCCGGTAGAAAGCTGGCAGAAATGGTGAAGCTAATACAGACGAGTTTGTTCAAGAGCAGGCAGTTTAAATGATGGGTCAGCAACAGAAGACAGTGCTACAAAGTTAGGCCCGAGAAAGGCAGAAATGATACATAGGCAGTCACAGAACAGGGGGCCTAAAACTTCTATTTGAACAGTAGAAATACAATGAGGAATTGTATTTTAGGGGGAAGGTCCCCTCCAAAGGAAAACAGGGTGGACGGCACTGAATGACTTGAAAGTGGAGGATATGATGAAGAAAGGTACACATGTAGCAATAGTAGCTCACATATGGGAGACATGGTGTAGCTTAGAGATGTGTGGTAAAAAGTAGTGAGAAATAAGATGGGGCCATTTGAGCCCCATTATTGTATTCAATACTTGGCTTTGATTCCTAGTTGAGAGCGAGCTGTTGTAAATTCTTGATCTTCACTAACATGGCCCAAGTTAGCAAACCTAAGAAGGGGCAGATGTGGGAGTAGAAATGTGCAAGGGCATTAACCTAGATTCAGCAATAATCTCTAAGAAAATGTTGTTTGGTTAGCTTCTGTCTGCTTCACAACTGGGGTAGATGATTCCCTCTTTTTTCAACACTTGCTTACCAATAACATATTTTTGCAAGAATAGTGGATAATTTAAAGGAATGATTATAAAGGAACCCGTATGTGAAAATGCATAGTATGTAGTATTTTGTTGTATGAAGAATGTAGAAAATTATGATCTGACTTATGGTTTCACATTCTACATTCACTTCAGTTCAGTTCAGTTCAGTTGCTCAGTCGTGTCTGACTCTTTGCGACCCCATGGACTGCAGCACACCAAGCTTCCCTGTCCTTCACCAACTCCTGGAGCCTACTCAAACTCATGTCCATTGAGTCGGTGATGCCATCAAACGGTCTCATCCTCTGTCGTCCCCTTCGTCTCCCACCTTCAATATTTCCCAGCATCAGGGTCTTTTCAAATCAGTCAGTTCTTCGCATCAGGTGGCCAAAGTATTGGAGTTTCAGCTTCAGCATCAGTCCTTCCAATGAATATACAGGACTGATTTTCCTTTAGGATGGACTGGTTGGATCTCCTTGCTGTCCAAGTGACTCTCTTGAGTCTTCTCCAACATCACACTTCAAAAGCATCAATTCTTCCATGTTCAGCTTTCTTTATAGTCCAACTCGCACATTCTGCATTAGTCAAATTAAATGCAATACATTTGGTAGGAACTTCTAAATGCATATTCATAAGGTAATATTATCAACCCTCCTGAGATGGTCTCCAAGAAGGGTCCTTTTGTCCAATGTCGCTGGAGCCAGTAGATGAAGACGGAATTCGGTTCTGAAGGGCAAGAAAGTGTTATTCTTTTATCAGAGTGAAGAGGTGCGAGCTCTCTTGACCGGGCGTGGGCAGGGCAGAGCTATTTGGATCCTATTGGGTGCAGTTGTGTTGTTCCCGGTCCAGACTGCAGTGCGTGCACAGCTGTCACTGCACACAGCCCACTGCCGCCATCTTGAATTGCAGTATCAGGAGCAGCGCTTCTGCACACGGAGGGTGAGGTGTCCACAGAGCTGTTTCTCACAAGCAACTCTGGACTGAAGGACAAGCTGCAAGGTTTCTGCAAGCGGCATTCTATAAGCAAGCCAAACTGGACTAAGGCACAAAGGGAAAAAAGGTTCGACTTTATTTTATTATCTAATTTCTAATTTTATTTCCCAGGAATTGGTAATGGGCTTTGCAGGTGACAGTAACAGAATGGTACAAGCTGGTATTTTCACTGCAAACAGGGTCAGGGTTCAATTCCTGGCTTACAACTTAGTAGCTATGTACCTCAAACAAAAAAAAAATTTTTTTTGATGCCTTGATTTGCTCCTCTGAAAAGTAAGAATAATTATACCTTCATCATAGAGCTTTGGTGAGAATTAAATGAGATGACACATTTAAAGAACTTAAAATGTAGCACACAAAGTACAAGCTCAACAAATATGCATCTGTTATCATCAGATGGGTAGGATCCTTTTTTTTAAAAAAATACTGATTTGTGAGGGAAGAAATGATAAGGTCTCGAAGAGGGAGGATTGTGTGAGGTCCCTGAGGAGTCTGACCCTAACCATAGGGACTTCTGGCCTCAACAAACATTCCAAGCATGGCTCATCCTCACACCTAAAGAGATTCTCTGTGTTAAGGCACAGTTATTACATGACTGTAGGGTGTATTTCTTAGCATCTAATTGTGAAGGACTCTAATTCATGTTTTATTTCCAGTGCCAACCACAGTAAGAACATGATAACTACTTAGTAAATGTCTGTCAAGGAAATGAGTAAACAATTCACTGAAGAATAGAATTTCAGTATATGCAAATTTAAATGTGCCATTCACACAAACAGCATTTTGTTTCCCTCTCAGATAACTTTTAATGTTTGGCACTGAAGAAATCTCTCAGATCATGGCACATAGTGGGAGAGGCCCCCAAAGGAACTGAGTATAAAGCTTTCATCAATTACATGGGATTGGGCACCGATCAGCTTTGTTGTTGTTGTTGTTTAGTTGCTCAGTCGTGTCGGACTCTTTTACGACCCTGTGAACTGTTGCCCACCAGGCTCCTCTGTCCTTGGGATTTCCCAGACAGGAATACTGGAGTGGATTGCCATTTCCTTTTCCAGAGAATCTTCCCGATCCAGGATCAAACCCACATTTCCTGCATTGGCAGGTGGATTCTTTACCACTGAGCCACCAGGGAAGCTGGGATCTGCTTCAGTTCAGTTCAGTTCAGTCGTTCAGTCGTGTGCGACTCTTTGCGACCCCATGAGTTGCAGCACACCAGGCCTCCCTGTCCATCACCAACTCCCGGAGTTCACTCAGACCCACGTCCATCGAGTCAGTGATGCCATCCAGCCATCTCATCCTCTGTCGTCCCCTTCTCCTCCTGCCCCCAGTCCCTCCCAGCATCAGAGTCTTTTCCAATGAGTCAACTCTTCACATGAGGTGGCCAAAGTACTGGAGTTTCAGCTTTAGCATCATTCCTTCCAAAGAAATCCCAGGGCTGATCTCCAGAATAGACTGGTTGGATCTCCTTGGAGTCCAAGGGACTCTCAAGAGTCTTCTCCAACACCACAGTTCAAAAGCATCCATTCTTTGGCGCTCAGCTTTCTTCACAGTCCGACTCTCACATCCATACATGACCACAGGAAAAACCATAGCCTTGACTAGACAGACCTTTGTTGGCAAAGTAATGTCTCTGCTTTTCAATATGCTGTCTAGGTTGGTCATAACTTTCTTTCCAAGGAGCAAGCATCTTTTAATTTCATGGCTGCAGTCACCATCTGCAGTGATTTTGGAGCCCCCCCAAAATAAAGTCTGACACTGTTTCCACTGTTTCCCCATCTATTTCCCATGAAGTGATGGGACCAGTTGCCATGATCTTTGTTTTCTGAATGTTGAGCTTTAAGTCAACTTTTTCACTCTCCTCTTTCACCGTCATCAAGAGGCTTTTTAGTTCCTCTCCACTTTCTGCCCTAAGGGTGGTGTCATCTGCATATCTGAGGTTATTGATATTTCTCCCGGCAATCTGGATACCAGCTTGTGCTTCTTCCAGCACAGCATTTCTCATGATGTACTCTGCATAGACGTTAAATAAGCAGGGTGACAATATACAGCCTTGACGTATTCCTTTTCCTATTTGGAACCAGTCTGTTGTTCCATGTCCAGTTCTAACTGTTGCTTCCTGATCTGCATACAGATTTCTCAAGAAGCAGGTCAGGTGGTCTGGTATTCCCATCTCTTTCAGAATTTTCCAGTTTATTGTGATCCACATGGTCAAAGGTTTTGGCATAGTCAATAAAGCAGAAATAGATGCTTTTCTGGAACTCTCTTGCTTTTTCCATGATCCAGCAGATGTTGGCAATTTGGTCTCTGGTTCCTCTGCCTTTTCTAAAACCAGCTTGAACATCAGGACGTTCACGGTTCACATATTGCTGAAGCCTGGCTTGGAGAATTTTGAGCATTACTTTACTAGCGTGTGAGATGAGTGCAATTGTGCAGTAGTTTGAGCATTCTTTGGCATTGCCTTTCTTTGGGATTGGAATGGAAACTGACCTTTTCCAGTCCTGTGGCCACTGCTGAGTTTTCCAAATTTGCTGGCATATTGAGGGCAGCACTTTCACAGCATCATCTTTCAGGATTTGAAATAGCTCAACTGGAATTCCATCACCTCCACTAGCTTTGTTCGCAGTGATGATTTCTCAGGCCCACTTGACTTCACATTCCAGGATGTCTGGCTCTAGGTCAGTGATCACACCATCATGATTATCTGGGTCGTGAAGATCTTTTTTGTATAGTTCTTCTGTGTATTCTTGCCACCTCTTCTTAATATCTTCTGCTTCTGTTAGGTCCATACCATTTCTGTCCTTTATCGAGCCCATCTTTGCATGAAATATTTCCTTGGTATCTCTAATTTTCTTGAAGAGATCTCTAGTCTTTCTCATTCTGTTGTTTTCCTCTATTTCTTTGCACTGATCACTGAGGAAGGCTTTCTTATCTCTTCTTGCTATTTTTTGGAACTCTGCATTCAGATGCTTATATCTTTCCTTTTCTCCTTTGCGTTTTGCTTCTCTTCTTTTCACAGCTATTTCTAAGGCCTCCCCAGACCGCCATTTTGCTTGTTTGCATTTCTTTTTCTTGAGGATGGTCTTGATCCCTGTCTCCTGTACAATGTCACGAACCTCTGTCCATAGTTCATCAGGCACTCTATCAGATCTAGTCCCTTAAATCTATCTCTCACTTCAACTGTATAATCATAAGGGATTTGATTTAGGCCATACTTGAATAGTCTAGTGGTTTTCCCTACTTTCTTCAATTTCAGTCTGAATTTGGCAATAAGGAGTTCATGATGTGAGTCATAGTCAGCTCCCGGTCTTGTTTTTGCTGACTGTATAGAGCTTCTCCATCTTTGGCTGGAAAGAATATCAGTCTGATTTCAGTGTGATCATCTGGTGATGTCCATGTGTAGAGTCTTCTCTTGTGTTGTTGGAAGAGGGTGTTTGCTATAACCAGTGCATTTTCTTGGCAAAACTCTATTAGTCTTTGCCCTGCTTCATTCTGTATTTCAAGGCCAAATTTCCCTGTTACTCCAGGTGTTTCTTGACTTCCTACTTTTGCATTCCAGTCCCCTATAATGAAAAGGACATCTTTTTTGGGTGTTAGTTCTAAAAGGTCTTGTAGGTCTTCATAGAACTGTTCACCTTCAGCTTCTTCAGTGTTACTGGTTGGGACATAGACTTGGATTACTGTGATATTGAATGGTTTGCCTTGGAAACGAACAGAGATCATTCTGTTGTTTTTGAGATTGCATCCAAGTACTGCATTTCAGACTCTTTTGTTGACCATGATGGCCACTCCATTTCTTCTGAGGGATTCCTGCCCGCAGTAGTAGATATAATGGTCATCTGAGTTAAATTCACCCATTCCAGTCCATTTCAGTTTGCTGATTCCTAGAATGTCGACATTCACTCTTGCCTTCTCTTGTTTGACCACTTCCAATTTGCCTTGATTCATGGACCTGACCTTCCAGGTTCCTATGCAATATTGCTCTTTACAGCATCGGACCTTGCTTTTATCACCAGTCACATCCACAGCTGGGTATTGTTTTTGCTTTGGCTCCATCCCTTCATTCTTTCTGAAGTTATTTCTCCACTGATCTCCAGTAGCATATTGGGCACCTACTGACCTGGGGAGTTCTTCTTTCAGTATCCTATCATTTTGCCTTTTCATACTGTTCATGGGGCTCTCAAGGCAAGAATACTGAAGTGGTTTGCCATTCGCTTCTCCAGTGGACCACATTCTGTCAGATCTCTCTACCATGACCCACCCATCTTGGATGGCCCCAGGGGCATGGCTTTGTTTCATTGAGTTAGATAAGGCTGTGGTCCTAGTGTGATTAGATTGACTAGGTTTCTGTGAGTATGGTTTCAGTGTGTCTGCCCTCTGATGCCCTCTTGCAACACCTACCGTCTTACTTGGGTTTCTCTTACCTTGGACATGGGGTATCTCTTTACGGCTGCTCCAGCAAAGTGCAGCTGCCGCTCCTTACCTTGGACTAGGTGTATCTCCTCACCGCGGCCCCTTCTGACCTTGAACGCGGAATAGCTCCTCTAGGCCCTCCTGCACCCATGCAGCCACCGCTCCTTGGAGGTGGGGTTGTTCCTCCCGGCTGCTGCCCCTGGCCTCGGACGTAGGGTAGCTCCTCTCGGCTGCTGCCCCTAACTTCGGACGTGGGGTAGCTCCTCTCGGCTGCCCCCCCTGACTGCAGACATGGGGTAGCTCCTCTTGACTCTTGCCACACCTCTCAGACGTGGGGTCCTCCCGGCTTCTGTCCCTGAAGCCGGGATCTGCTTCAGTCTGATTCAAAAAATAGATTCAGAGCTGCTATATTCAGTGATTAAGAAGAAGAAATGCACTCCTCTTTTCAAGTCTCAGTACTTTGCTTTAAAATGCACATGTGCAGACACTTGCATGGGCACAAATATACAAATATATCACACTTACAATATCTATTTATTAATTTTGGTTAAGTGTTGCATAATAAGCTGTCTCAGAACTTACCAATTTAAAACAATGACATGCATTTAATTCATAAATCTGTAAGTCGGTCAGGATTTGACAAGGAAATCTCTTGTGTTCTGTTCAGCATAGCTGGGGCAGCTTTGTTTTTTTGACTGAAGGTTTCATATCCACGGTGGTACACTCACATAATTACATAATTGGCAATTTAATGCTGGTTGTCATTTGCTCACTTAGTCTTGCTGTAGGCCAGGGGCCTAAGTTCCTTTCCAAGTGTGGTCTATTCATAGACTGTCATCCATTACACCGTGGTGGCTGTTTCAAGAGTTTCCCAAGAGAACCAGGTAGACGCTACGTTTTATGATCTAGTCTCAGCAGGTAATGTCAATTGTATTATAGGCCACCAGATTCAAAGAAATAGACCCAACTCTTACCATCCCCTATCCCAAGCACCGCCCACCCCCCCCACCCTCCCCAAGCTCCTGAGGAGGAGTATCAATGTCACATTGTAAGATGAGTGTGTGGAATGGGAGATCTTTTTGTGATCTTCTTGGAAAAGGACAGTCAGTACTTAGAGAAATGCTAATTCAAATTTTGAAAGTCCCAAAGTGACAAGACTCCTTCTTGGATCATAGCCTTGTCATGATGAAAGGGCTTGCATCACTCAATGAAGCCATAAGTTAAGCTATGTAGGGTTACCCAAGATGGATAGGTCATAGAGTGTTCTGACAAAACGTGGTCCACTGGAGAAGGGAATAGCAAACTACTCCAGTATTCTTGCTGCAAGAACTCCATGAACAGTATGAAAAGGCAAAAAGATATGACATGAAGATGAGCCCCACAGGTTGGAAGGTGTCCAATATGCTACTGGGGAAGAGCAGAGGGCATTTACATGAATCTGAGCAAACTCAGGGAGATAGTGAAGGACAAGAGAGCCTGGTGTGCTGCAGTCCATAGCACTGCAAAGTGTCAGACACAACTGAGCATCTGAACAACAACAACAGAGTGACAAGAATATGCTGGTATGTAGGAAATAATTTCTGGAATAGGCATACTCAAATGGAGAAGACATTTTTCACTGTAAATGATGGTTTAAGTTACATATAAGTTGTGCCATTATACCTATCTTTGAAGAAAGTTCCCAACAATATCAATAGGACAAAGGGAAGGGGGGCCTTAGCTGGCTTAGGTTATTTAGCATGAAGAGCTGAGTGTCAAAAATTAACAAAATAGTTAGGAATCCTCATCTTGTTCTGTTGATGCCACTGGAAGAGGATATTCTTTTTTATTAGAATATAGTTGATAATATTATATTAGCTTCTGGTATACTATATAGTGATTGGACATTTGCATAAGTTATGAAATGATTACTGTAAGTCTAGTTACCATCTGTCTTCATGCCAAGTTATTATAATATTATTGATGATCACATTCTTTATGCTGTATATCACATCCTTGTGACTATTATATAACTGGAGGTTTGTGTCTCTTAATACCAGAAGAGGATATACTGAATAATCAAGGACCTTCAGCTATGACCACTTTGATATAGCAGAGTGTGCATAGCTAAGCCTAATTTTTTTCTATCTGTGACAGAATAAAATTTTCCATCATGACTAAAGGCTCAAAAATCTTACTCACTAAATTGAAAATAGACACAAAAATTGTAGGAAAATCTGTATCTGAAGTATATACCAACATTCTTTTGTCAGTAAATATTTATTTAACTCTCACAGGTGAAATATAAATAATGACTGCAGTTTTCCTTCAAGGCAGATTAGAGTTTAGCTGAGAGCAGTATTCAGCAAATCAAATGCCAGCAGTTTTGACCTCTCTGCCAGAGGAAAGGCATTTAAATGGTTTTAAAAATTATCTGTTTTAGGACTTTGCATCAAAACCCAGCAAAATCAGTTTGCTAAAATCTATACCAGCTGGCCTGGATGACTTTTCATAGTCTCTGCCTGCATCTACTTTATTCACAACGGAACTGGTATTGATTTGTATAATGAAGTAACAGCATACGAGTGATAACTTCCCCGAAAGCTATATCCTTTCTCTGTCTAGAATTTGGGGTGAAAACAGAAACCAATAAGAATTCATTTTCTTCCTCAAAATATATTTGTTACTTTCAATTGGCTTCCTTCCACCCAAAGAAGACTGTCAAAGACAAGTTATGATTCAACATGGGAGTTCTTTTCTCCTCCTTATAAATTGCTGATCTGTCAGACCAGAATCTGCTCGGGCAAAGGAGAGGATAATCATGGTTGATCTCTTACTTTACTAACCTCTGAAAAGTCCTCCATTATTCATTTTTCACAATTAAATTATTTTAACTTATCCCATATGTTCCATAATTTTCTTTTGTTTAATAACTTAGTCCCTAGAAGAATCAAGAGTAGATAAATGATGATTCCTTTATGACAACTATGTATACTTAATGTCTGACCACTGTTGTCAGGATAGGAATAGTTTGAGTAGAATGGAAAGTGTTAGACCTAAAGAACTGGGAATGTGCAATGAAAGTAAGATTTTTATCTCCTTACCTGGGTACTTCTATGTATGAATGGAGCTGTGGACTCATGTACCTAAGGAGTTGAGGCAGAGTCCTAGGAGTAGGATCATATGACTGCCAGTATCATTTAAGCCATCTTGCTATACACTGATTAGAATCTGTTAATTTATTGAGTCTAGGCAACTTCATATGCATGATTAAAGGCATTGTTTTGATCACAGCATCTAAATTTCAATACTTTCTGCCAGGGCATAGAAATTGTGCAGTTGAGGTTACTCTCCCTGACACTAGGCAGAGATTGAAAACAAATTTCAGTATGTGGTGATGGCAGTCCATGAAGTTGAAATTGTACATTTTCTGTGAATTCCACAAGTTTTTTAATGTCCAACCTGGAACTGATTGAATGCACGTAATATTGTGTTTGGAAGCATACTCCAAAAAGAGTTATTTTGAAGTTCGGTGCACTGTCTTTCTTCTTCATGTTTAATTATCTTTATATTTTAAATTCTATTTCTGTTTTTGAGTGACTACCAGTACTTTCAGAAAATTCACAGTAACATGTCTTAAGATACTAATATGACATGCCATATAAACAATTTGATTTTTCATTGTGCATGCTCTTCTTCCTGAAGAAATGTTAAATGAACCTGTTACATTTTACTTTAAGGAGTTAAGCTTAGACAAACCCTTCAAACAGCATGACTTCTTTAGACAGGTGGTAATTTATTGTTAGGCATTCTGAAATGGTTTGCCTGGCAGAAATAAACATACAATAAAATTATCCAAAAAGCATTCAGGTGACTGTTTTGATTCAACAAATGACAAGAAAGTTTGAAATTGGAATATTTTGTGAATTATAGTAGCAACTTTAGCAATTGATGGGCTATGAAGACAAATCAAATGGAAAGGAATTTTGATTTTAATATGAAAAATGTGCAGTTATGTAGAAGAAACTAAAGGGACTAGAAAAAGATTTCAACAAGTAACTGGAAATTATTCTTAAATAATCAAGAAGATCAAGAACACATGCTGATTGACAAGTATTAATAGAGCTATTAAAGATGTTTTTGAACCAAATGCACATGACATATTTAAGTATTTATTCAATGATTTCAGCGCAATCTTTTGTTGTTATTAGCTGGTTGAGTTTTAGCAGATGATATATAAAAAGCTACAAGCCTACAAGTTAAGAAAAGCTTTTTAATTGTCTAGATGCCAATCTTTTTAAATGCCTGTATATTCATATATATATATATACACATATATATTTATAAAATACATTGAAAAGAAAGATCATAAATCACAAATAAATAAACAAAATGAAGTATTACATTTGTCTGTCAGTTAGAACCAGATTCTTCTTTAAGTTCTAAATATGTTTTTATATACTATTTTGTTCTGGAAAGAACTGTGAGAACACACATATTTTTATTGGAGAACCTACTATACTTTCCCCAAAGAGATATTAAGCTGTAGAAAATTGGGAAAGACGTCAACACAAAGGTCAATATGAATAAGAGGTTAATATTGGAGTAGGAATGTTACAAAGATTAATTAATTTAAATTTCACCTATCCCCGAATCTTTCAGTCTTGAAAATTAAGTATATATCAGTGCTTCTCAAATTTTATGGGTTTCAGAATCATTGGAGAATTCCTCTTCACTTTCTGCCATAAAGGTGGTATCATCTTCATATCTGAAGTTGTTGATATTTTTTCCCAGCTATCTTGATTTTAGCTTGTGCTTCATCCAGCACGGCACTTTGCAGGATGTACTTAGCATAGAAGTCAAATAAGCAGGGTGACAATATACAGTCTTGCTGTACTCCTTTCCCAATTTTGAACCACTCCTTTGTTCCACATCCAGTTCTAACTGTTGCTTCTTGACCTGCATACAGATTTCTCAGGAGGCAGGTCAGGTGGTCTGGTATTCCCATCTCTTGAAGAATTTTCCATAGTTTGTTGTGATCCACAGTCAAAGGCTTTAACATAGTCAGTGAAGAAGAAGTAGGTGTTTTTCTGGTATTCTCTTGCTTTTTCTATGATCCAGCGGATGTTGGAAGTTTGATCTCTGGTTCCTCTACCTTCTCTAAATGCAGCTTTTACATCGGAAAGTTCTCAGTTCGTGTAATGTTGAAGCCTGACTTGGAGAATTTTGAGCATTACTTTGCTAGTGTGTAGGATGGGTGCAATTGTACAGTAGTTTGAGCATGCTTTGGCATTGCCTTTCTTTGGGATTGGAATGGAAACTGACCTTTTCCAGTCCTGTGGCCACTGCTGAGTTTTCCAAATTTGCTGTCGTATTGAGTGCAACACTTTAACGCATCATCTTTTAGGATTTGAGATAGCTCAACTGGAATTCCATCACCTCCACTAGCTTTGTTCATCATGATGCTTCCCTTAGGCCCACTTGACTTCAAATTCCAGGATGTTTGGCTCTAGGTGAATGATCACACCATCGTGATTATCTGGGTCATGAAGATCTTTTTTTGTATAGTTCTTTCTGTGTATTCTTGCCACTTGTTCTTAATATCTTCTGCTTCTGTTAGGTAGCAGATGACAAAAATCAGTTTTCTGTAATGACACATAAAATTTATAAGTATTTAGTATTTAAGTCGAGAAATGATACTGAGAAATTTAAGGCTTTATATTATAGTGCTCCAGTTGCTCTACTGTTGTATCATTCCTTTATACTTTATCATTCCTGTCCAACTTTCTATTTGCTCTCAATTCCCTGCACCCATTGCTTAAAACTGGTAAGACCCAAAGAACCAAATGACTTTTAATAGCCCTGCAGCAGAGCTGGTAATGGTGGGTGGGAGGGAGGTTAATCCTTTGAAATGGAGACTAATAATTTGTGGAGGGAGTGTTGGCTGTGGTTGTATAGCCCTGATGGTTAGAAGAACGGGGAGGAATGATGCAGTTAATGGGGTGAGACTAGGTCCCAAGGTGTGCTAATGTTGCAGAACATAAAGGAAAGGGAGGTGGGGTTGTTGACTGTAAGCCTAAGGCTGGGCCACACATGAATAAGATGTTGAAGAGGGCTTTCTAGAGTCTGCCTTCAAAGATGGTCTGGTGTGTTCAGTATCTGTCCAGACCTCAGGCCCACATTCTCATTGTTTGAAATCACAAATCTGTCACTTGCTAGCTATCAGACCATTCTGATCATCTATTATCACTGATCATCACTTCTTTATTTGTTTAAAAAAAAAAAAAGACAGTAAATGATATCTGCCTCACAAGAGTTCTGTGTACATTAAATGAGTTGGAAACGGTTTTAATTGGGATATAGGAAATACTAGATATTCCCCTATGTCTTCAATCTATTGAGGAAGTAGGAACTATTTGAGATGGAAATTAAAGTAAGAATGTAGTTCTTATGAATGATACATTTAACATTATGTATACTGGGATTCTTTTACTCATTGAATCATTTGTTTTTCTAATAGCACTTATTCAGCATTTACTATGTGTTCATTGGACTTGGCAATGTGCTAAGCACTAGGGATAAAAAGGGGAGAAGGCAATGGCACCCCACTCCAGTACTGTTGCCCAGAAAGTCCCATGGATGGAGGAACCTGGTAGGCTGCAGTCCATGGGGTCGCTAAGAGTCAGACACGACTGAGTGACTTCACTTTCACTTTCCACTTTCATGCATTGGAGAAGGAAATGGCAACCCACTCCAGTGTTCTTGCCTGGAGAATCCCATGGACAGAGAAGCCTGGTGGGCTGCAGTCCATGGGGTCGCACAGAGTCGGACACGACTGAAGCGACTTAGCAGCAGCAGCAGCAGAGTTCTTCAAAATGGAACATTAAGGAACATGTTCTATAGTCACATAATAACTGTACCCTGTTATTCAAAGGGAAAGTTATTTCAATAATTTAACTTTTATTAGTGTATGTCAGTGCTTTTAAGAAGTTTACCCTCATTTTTCCTCACTGGAGTACCAAGCTAATAAATAAGATGAGTGCATAAATCAAATGGAGACCAGAATATCCAAAGTAATTCACTGAAATGGAACAATTTGACTTATACCTATAAGTTTCCCAACACTGAATTCCAGAATTAGTGAAACCAACTCAGTGAGGCACAATAAGTGTTACACTGTTGCACACCTGCCCCATAGGGACAAGGTGTTTGCCACCAGGTTTATCATATAACTTGGAGAAATTAAGAACACAAGCTTTCTGTGGATGAGAGGAAGTGCATGCCCTGCTTTTCCTTCTAAACTCACCATGATTTCAACTCACTTCTGACTCCTGTGGGAGTAGTGGGTAAGGAGGAAGGAAGAGAGAAGCCAGACGTGTTCCATGGGAGGACACAACAGGAGAGGGAGAAAGTGCCTTACCCTGTCCTGTAATGCATTACTCTATTTTTAGCACTGTAGCTTGCCAAACATATTCTATCACTTATTCTGTTTGCTATACAAATGCCCACAAAGTAAGTGTCCTCTTCCCTCTATTATTCACATCTGAGAATTTTTTTTAAATGGGACTTTTAATTCTAGACATAGTGGAACACACACACTACATCCTATCTCTTTCACTATTGTTGTTCAGTCACTCAGTTGTGTCCAACTCTTTGGGGGCCCATAGACTGGAGCACACCAGGCTTGCCTGTCCATCTCCCAGAGCTTGCTCAAACTCATGTCCACTGAGTCGGTGATGTCATCCAACTATCTCATTCCCTGTCATTCCTTCTCCTCCTGCTTTCAATCTTTCCCAGCATCAGGGTCTTTTCAAATGAGTTGGCTGTTCGCTTCAGGTGGCCCGAGTATTGGAGCTTCAACTTCAGCATGAGTTCTTCCAATGAATATTCAGGACTGATTTCCTTTAGGATAGACTGGTTGGATCTCCTTGTAGTCCAAGGGACTCTCAAGAGTCTTCTTCAATACCACACTTCAAAAGCATCAACTCTTTGGTGCTCAGCCTTCTTTATGGTCCAACTCATGGACCATACAGACTTTTATGGTCCATACATGACTACTGGAAAAACCAAAGCTTTGACTCTATGGACCTTTGTTGGCAAAGTAACGTCTTTGCTTTTTAATATGCTATCTAGGTTAGTCATAGCTTTTCTTCCAAGGAGCAAGCGGCTTTTAATTTCATGGCTGCAGTCACCATCTTCAGTGATTTTGGAGCCCAAGAAAATAATGTATGTTACTCTTTTCTTTGTTTCCCCATCTATTGCCCATGAAATGATGGGACCAGGTGCCATGATCTTAGTTTTTTGAATGTTGAGTTTAAGCCAGCTTTTTCACTCTCCTCTTTCACTTTCATCAAGAGGCTCCTTAGTTCCTCTTCACTTTCTGCCACTTTCTGTGTTATCTGTGTATCTGAGGTTATTAATATTTCTCCCAGCAATCTTGATTCCAGCTTGTGCTTCATCCAGTCCAGCATTTCTTATGAAACTCTTCATATAAGTTGACTCTTCATATAAGTTAAATAAGCAGGGTGACAATATACAGCCTTGACATACTCCTTACCAAATTTGGAACTAGTCCATTGTTCCATGTCTGGTTCTAACTGTTGCTTCATACAGGTTTCTCAGGAAGCAGGTAAGGTGGTCTGCTATTCCCATCTCCTGAAGAATTTTCCACAGTGTGCTTTGATCCACACAGTCAAAGGCTTTAGCATAGTCAATGAACCAGGAGTAGATGTTTAGATGAAATACTAATCACCAATAGTATCTATTCACCAGTACTAATCACTAGTAAAAAGGAATGAACTATTGATATATGCCAGAACTTGGATGAATATCCAGAATATTATGCTAAGTCCAAGAAGTTAGACTCACAAGGCCATATACTGTGTCATTCCACTGACATGAGATTCTGGAAATGTCCCCTACCCCCTAAAGGGGAATAGAGAATAGGTCAATGCTTGCTAGATCTTAGAAGTGAGAAGGGCCTGAATACAAGTGACAGCCTGAGGGATTTTGGTTGCTAGAACTCTTCTGCATTTTTGGCAGTATGATTAGAGAATGTATGCATGTTAAAACATAACAGAACTATACATTAAAAAAAATGAATTTTACTGTTTGTGAATAAAATAAAATTGAAATTCATTTGGATCATCAGCACTGCTTAAGGCAGACTTGAAATAATGTATTCTCAGCTCTATCTATAATCTGTAGTAATACAATATATGAAGGGATTCAATAATTTGTTCTTTTATTAATATATTTTAATATTCAGCTAGGAACTTAATAGATGGCCCAAAGGATAATCTGAAAACTAATAGCTTTAAATTCTGATGTTTTCAAGGATATTAAGCCTCCAGTGTTTCCTCTTCATATACTAAATTCTCCAGTCTGCATTTTAATTAACATGGTAATTTCTATAAAATATTTAATCATTTATCTTTAGTAATGCTTCTTAATAAACAGAATCAGATGAAAATCTGCTATTTTCCTTCAACGCTCATTTATATATCTTCCTCAATTTATTCTGACATATAAACTATTGTTTTTATCAGAGGAGACTTGAGATAGAAGCTTTATTTAAATTGAATGACTGTGTTAAGGTTGTTTTGAAAAATATAGTGTAGTGGAATGTTGCATCCCCCAAAGCAATGCTTTTTCAAAACTAGAAATCAGTGTAGTGTATATTTTCATGAACTTCTAGTATGAGGCCTCAAGATCAGTTAGATAGCATAAACTGCAAATGGCCTAAAATTTTACTCCACTTGCAAGCTAACAAAGTAGCCTGCCACAGTTTCATAGATGCCCTTTGCCAGAGGCTCCAACCAATCACCGAGAATTGTGGTGGTTTGAAGAGGTGGTTGTTTCTTGGGAACCTCAAAAGTAAAGAACATGTCCTACCTTGATGTTGGTTGGTCTCCATTCAAAGGATATTTATTTACAGGTTAGCAGACAGAAGGGCCAAGTGAGATACATTGTCTACAATGTTCAAAGAGCATAATAAAGTATGAGCCTTCTTTTGGTGGAGAGATAGGAGAGGCACAGAGACAATAGTTTTTCCTTGACTGCCTGAGAGATTGAGTGTTATGAATTTGCCCACATAGTGTCCTAAGAGTGTTTACCTGATGAATAAGCCCCTGATTTTATTGAGGTTTATCAGCTACCCTTATTGGTAGAACTATGATAACAATGTAGTCAGGGCTATTTAGACTGAAACTTCTACTTTGCCAGCCCCAGGACATCAATAATAGAGTGAAAACTTTGGACATCATAAGGTAGAGGCACTTGTGCTAAATCCTGACTCACTCTTTGGTGGCATATTGCAGCAGAGTTTAGTTAGCCTTGACAAATATATCCTGGAAGCCTAGCCACATGATGTGATGGTTTCCGCAATCAGGTACCAGTGGCTAGAAAGTAAGGCATTGGCAGTGTCCTAGGCAGCACATCAAGTGCCATTAGTCTATGCAGTAGATTCAGTTCCAGTCACAGTGTCTTAAACAGCCAAGGCTATGGGAGCAAATACTGAATTCATTGATGTGAAGCTCCTCTTAAGCTCCAGCTCATGTTGACTCTCTGTATTAGCCATTCAGGAACATAGCATTCTGCACTACCCCTGCTGCCTT
Source organism: Bos indicus x Bos taurus (assembly GCF_003369695.1). Taxonomy (NCBI): domain Eukaryota; kingdom Metazoa; phylum Chordata; class Mammalia; order Artiodactyla; family Bovidae; genus Bos; species Bos indicus x Bos taurus. Next base: position 55,514,523 of record NC_040076.1, on the reverse strand, counting down.
AAGTCCTCAGTCAGAGCTGTGATTTCTCTTTTTCTCCTGAGATTCTATTGTTTCTGCTTGACCACTTGGGATGGAACACTGAAGAATGACTTACATGTTTCTGCATGCAGTATTTCTTGAATAGAAGAAACCCTGTTGGTGCTTATAAGCATTCACAGTACAGGCATGTAAAATATCAATAACAATTATGCATTCTGTAGTGCAAGGCACAGTGACAGTACATTGAATCATTCCAAAGGGCCCCCCTACAAGGTCTGATTAGTTTCCCTTCCTCTCCGTGAGTGTTACCCAGACCCCTTGATCTGAATCCAGGCATTTGCTCCCCACTGGGGAAAGGGTGACAGGGTGACTTGTTCTATGTATGCAACAAAGCATACAACTTTGAGTCCTTCTCTCTCTGCTGTCCCTCAGCTTACTTGGGCTGGTTCAGAAGGCCTTTGGTGCCCCTTGGGGAGAGGGAGACTTTCACTTTACCCCTAATCAGTTTTCTCTTTAAAGTAGATGAGTTTGGATTAGAGGAGGAGAGAGAATGAAAGGTCTTACAGGGGAGAGAATGACTCAGCTCCAGTGAACAAGTCATATGTACTTTCCATTTTGAGTGGTGGAGCAGCTACACATAACCAAATGAACCTCCAATGGTTTTGATTTAATCAAAATCCATTACCAAGCAGCAAGTTCATCATAATCAACAACATCAATATCAGCTTTGGAGACCCTTTAACTCACCTACTACAGAAACATAGATTCCTACTTGTGGTCTTGGGGTTTATGTCTATTGCCCAGGTTGGTCTTTGTTCTCACTGAGATAATTTTTATAAAGATGTCTACCTTACTGTAGTACACACTGTCACATCATCAAATTTTCTTAAGATCTCACTCAGTTTCAACATAGGATTAGGGGAGTTTTTCAAGGCAGCAAGGCTGATAGCAAACATTTATCCAGATTTCTTTGGGCTACTTTCTCACTGTCTAGTGATTTTCCTTTATCAACATTATAAACCCACCCCAGGGCACTAAGAGCCTGAATACTAGCCAATGCCTCATTCATGGCTTCCTACAAATGTTTGCCTGTTCCAGAGAAATCTTCCTAAGAAGAGACTCCTTTTGGCAGCCAGGATCCACTAGAAAAGTCCCTCAGACTTACTCCATGGGCTTTGAATGGATTGAAGATTGCCACACCAGACTGCTGGAGGGGCTGAGTTGTATACTGCCCAGATGTTGCCAACCTTTTTTAATAAGCACTGTATGGTTCCCTCCCTCATATTCCACTTGATTCAGCCAAAGTTGTAAAGATTTACTTGCTTTCTCTCTACAGTGGTCACAGACTTCCCTCCTTTCACACTCTGTGTGAGCGCACTTCTCTATAACTTGTTTAAGTGGGGACACCATCTCATGCTTACCTAACGTAAAAGTGAAAGTTACTCAGTTGTGTCTGACTCTTTGCCACCTCATGGACTGTAGTCCATGGAATTCTCCAGGCCAGAATACTGGAGTTGGTAGCCGTTCCCTTCTCCAGGGGATCTTTCCAACCCAGGGACTGAACCCAGGTTTCTCACATTGCAGTCAGACTCTTTACCAGCTAAACCACCAGTGAAGCCCATTATGGTTTTTACAATGGGAATAAGCCTGAGGCTGTTAGAATGATGAACAAGTCTCCCTCCTCCTCTATGAGCATCTGTCTTTGAACCTACTTTCTGGTATTCAATCTGCAACTGTCTCTTCAATCTCTCCTCATTAACAGGCAGAAAAGTGGAGGACCATTTAGTGCCTAATTGGCCATACAATTTGGTCAGATGATCAATATTGATCAGTTAGAACTTTTCCATTTCAACTATCTTTCCCTCTGGGTTAATAAGGAGATTATTGATTCTGTTCTTCTGTTAAATCACCCAGACTTCTATTTAAAATGACCAGTGGAAGGAAGTCATAGGTTTAAATTTTCAGAAGAGAGAAATTATAATTTAATAAAAAAGAAGAATGAGATATTAAACTCATGTAATTCTGAAAATGAAGGGGGGTGGTGTCGGAGAACAAGGTGTTGAAGCTTGAGAGGGTCTTAATGGTCTCTAATTCATCCTGAAATATCTAGTTGAGTTCTGATTAAATTTTCCACAGGCATAAGCATCAATGGAAGAAAACAAGATGAGACATTGGACAAGCTACAGAGAAAGGGCATTATCCCTTTTCCACACATTTTCCCAGTACACACATTTGAAATACTAGTGGATAGTTTCAGCATGCTAATGTGGCATAGAGCCCATAGTTTGAGAGCCAGAGTTTGGAACTTGACATACCAAGTGATAAGTTCCAAAACATACCACTTCTCATATAGTTTTAAACACATTTCTCAACATTTTTTCACCAAAATTTCTTTCATTATCTGTGCTGTGACAATAACATATAATTTATATGGTTGTTAAGATTAAAAAGATGAGATAATATATGATTTGTGCAGTGCTTAGCACATAGACTTCTGTGTAAATACTCAGATATTAGTATTAAAATCAATGAAGACCATAATAGCCTTTCTTTGGTGTTACTGAAGTAGATAATAGTAGAACAAGATTAACTAGTATGAAGAATTGATAATTTTCTACATAGCAAAAATTCAGAAACCAAGAATTCTCCTCCAAACAGCTCTTAATTGATAAGACTGATTCCTGGAATTCTATTATTAGATTTTTATCACACTGAATTTAATGTGCTTAAAATATAAGATAGTTGATGGATGATAGATGTCACTTTTTTTAGTCATTTTCATTGTGGGCAACCTGATTTGATTCCATCATTTCCTGAAAGTAAAAGAGAAAAGAGGACAAGTGGGAAACATTAGGAAGTTTTAGAGAAGGGTTGCCTCAAGGAGGACAATGTGGAGAATAAGGAGATGAAGTTTATTTGAAGACAAATTTTACCACCTTCATAATTTCACCAAAGTTCAACCCTATTTCAAAAGAATTAATATTATACACAAATATGCCATTTAGCCAGAGGATTCAAGAGTTAATAAAATTTCATCATTGTTCAATTAGTGCTTAAATCTTTTAATTTCATGTAAGTAAATAGAGATTTTGAATGAAATTCTGAACTTTCACATTTTGAAGTAATACCAGTTAATTATGTCCTTTGTAACAATGTATTGCTATGATTTTCCTTCATGCATGCAAATCAGCCATGGAATTTGTATTATCTTTTGTGGCCTGTCTTGGATGACCAGTCACACACACTGGAAATTTTCTAATCTTCCTTTCCTGCATTAGGTTATCTCTCTGCTTTGGTCTGAGTGTAGACTGCTTACTAGTGTGTGAGATTCTTGATATTACAATACCAATAAGATCATTTGTTTTCACGATAATAGCCACTTGCAAATTAAAATCTTCAGAGTCTTTGTAGCTATACATATAATTCCATGGTCATTGTAGAAAACACCACTGTACCCATGAATGGTATCCAGAGTGCTCTGATGAGGTTGCCTCCCCTGTTGTTGAGGAGCTCTGGTGGTTGATTTCTTATATTAAGTCTGAATCTGCATCTTGATCACAATTCTGCTCTGTGGAACAGGAGGGAATAAACCTTTCACTCTGCCATTTGCTGGCCCTTTGAGTAAGTTTATGTTGCCCCTCTTTTGCCTGCATTGTACACAAATGTGCATACACAGCTTTGGACTATCAAGTTTCTTTCCACCTGAATGTCTTCAGTGTGCTGATATGATTTCCAGAATTCCAGGCCTTTCACTGACTGATTTTTCTCCTCTAAAAGGTAACATATCTAAGGTGACCTCGTGGCCTGGATTTCCAGGGACAGTACTGTTGTCCAGGTGTAAATAGTAACAATGCTCTCTTTCATCCTTACCATGTTCTTGTTTAAGTGATAAATTATAATGTCTCTTGTGCAAATAAAGATGAATTTCAAATCAGCAGTCACATAAGGCCTACCGGAGTAGCATTCTGGAAAATTCACTGGTAAAATTCAGATGTGTGGGCTGTGCTTTCCCACACCCATTCTTTTTGGGACAGTGCACAAAAATATATCAGGATTCTTCATCACACTCCATCAGAGGTATCCCTGCCCTTTGCACTGTGGGCTTTTAAACAGCACAATTAGTGAAGTATCAGCTCTTCTGATGTGTTCAGAGTTCAGTCACTCAGTCGTGTCTGACTCTTTGGTGTGTTCAGAGGCTGAGATACAAAAGCTACATGACATGGTAGCACATTGACTAGAGCCTTATCCTGTCACATCTCTGAGCTTCAGCTTGGGTGTAGTGTCAGTTCCTTCCATGAATAGTTGGATCTGAACAAGTCATTGCAGTTGACAGTGGTTGATGGCCTTAATCACTGGAAAGTGGCCAGCTTCTATGGAAATTTGCAAGAGATCCACTCTTCATGCGAGACTAGCATTCAGAGAACCTGTCAAGTTAACCTTTTACTCAGTCCTTCCCTCTTTTCCAAACCAAGAAGTGATGGTTTGGCATCATAACCTATCATTCTAAGCCATGAGAGTTGTGTGGCTAGTCACAGGATCACTGTGTTTGATACTGGAGGACAGTTGGGAATGGTTGAGTAACAGCTGAAAAGCACAGTTCATGTCTGCCTAAGGCAGAGTGGAAATGGCCATTGAATAGCACTGGAGGTGTCTAGTTGGAGAGTGTAATAGGGCCATTATCTGTACTTCCATGTGGAGGTTGTGCTGCTAACCATGATCAGCAGCATAGCTTCCTGGCCTCTTCCAAGGAGCAGGGATCCTTTGTCTTTATAGTACTATTATATTCTAGCTCTTGATCATACCCGGGAGGGATTGACATGTCCAGAGTCATGCAGTTAATGTTTCATAATCTAGGGCTCCAGTCACTATCCTAGAAAAAGTAATTCTTGCCTTTGTGATTTTTTTCCTGATAAATGCTACCCCAGAAATCTGTTTTAGTTGAAGTATAGTTGACTTACTTCAACTAAAAGTAAGCGGTGGCTGCGCGGGCGCAGGAGGGCCTAGAGGAGCTATCCCACGTTGAAAGTCAGGAAGGGTGGTGGTCCTTGTCCAAGGTAAGGAGCAGTGGCTGTGCTTTGCTGGAGCAGCTGTGAAGAGATACCCCACGCCCAAGGTAAGAAAAACCCAAGTAAGATGGTAGGTGTTGCAAGAGGGCATCAGAGGGCAGACACACTGAAACCATACTCACAGAAAACTAGTCAATCTAATCACACTAGGACGACAGCTTTGTCTAACTCAATGAAACTAAGCCATGCCTGTGGGGCAACCCAAGATGGGCGGGTCATGGTGGAGAGATCTGACAGAATGTGGTCCCCTGGAGAAGGGAATGGCAAACCACTTCAGAATTCTTGCCTTGAGAACCCCATGAACAGTATGAAAAGGCAAAATGATAGGATACTGAAAGAGGAACTCCCCAGGTCTGTAGGTGCCCAATATGTTACTGAAGATCAGTGGAGAAATAACTCCAGAAAGAATGAAGGGATGGAGCCAAAGCAAAAACAATACCCAGCTGTGGATGTGACTGGTGATAGAAGCAAGGTCCAATGCTGTAAAGAGCAATATTGCGTAGGAACCTGGAATGCCAGGTCCATGAATCAAGGCAAATTGGAAGTGGTCAAACAGGAAATGGCAAGAGTGAATGTCGACATTCTAGGAATCAGTGAACTAAAACGGACTGGAATGGGTGAATTTAACTCAGATGACCATTATATCTACTACTGTTGGCAGGAATCCCTCAGAAGAAATGGAGTAGCCATCATGGTCAACAAAAGAGTCTGAAATGAAGTATTTGGATGCAGTCTCCAAAATGACAGAATGATCTCTGTTTGTTTCCAAGGCAAACCATTCAATATCACAGTAATCCAAGTCTATGCACCAACCAGTAATGCCGAAGAAGCTGAAGTTGAACGGTTCTATGAAGACCTACCAGACCTTTTAGAACTAACACCCAAAAAAGATGTCCTTTTCATTATAGGGGACTGGAATGCAAAAGTAGGAAGTCAAGAAACATCTGGAGTAACAGGCAAATTAGGCCTTGAAATATGGAAAGAAGCAGGGCAAAGACTAATAGAGTTTTACCAAGAAAATGCACTGGTCATAGCAAACACCCTCTTCCAACAACACAAGAGAAGATGTTACACATGGACATCACCAGATGGTCAACACTGAAATCAGATTGATTATGTTCTTTGCAGCCAAAGGTGGAGAAGCTCTGTACAGTCAGCAAAATCAAGACCAGGAGCTGACTGTGGCTCAGATCATGAACTCCTTATTGCCAAATTCAGACTGAAATTGAAGAAAGTGGGGAAAACCACTAGACCATTCAGGTATGACCTAAATCAAATCCCTTATGATTATATAGTTGAAGTGAGAAATAGATTTAAGGGACTAGATCTGATAGATAGAGTCCCTGATGAACTATGGACTGAGATTTGTGACATTGTACAGGAGACAGGGATCATGGAAAAGAAATGCAAAAAAGCAAAATGGTGGTCTGGGGAGGCCTTACAAATAGCTGTGAAAAAGAAGAGAAGCAAAAAGCAAAGGAGAAAAGGAAATATATAAGCATCTGAATGCAGAGTTCCAAAGAATAGCAGGAAGAGATAAGAAAGCCTTCCTCAGTGATCAATGCAAAGAAATAGAGGAAAACAACAGAATGAGAAAGACTAGAGATCTCTTCAAGAAAATTAGAGATACCAAGGAAATATTTCATGCAAAGATGGGCTCGATAAAGGACAGAAATGGTATGGACCTAACAGAAGCAGAAGATATTAAGAAGAGGTGGCAAGAATACACAGAAGAACTGTACAAAAAAGAGCTTCACGACCCAGATAATCACAACAGTGTGATCACTGACCTAGAGCCAGACATCCTGGAATGTGAAGTCAAGTGGGCCTTAGAAAGCATCACTACAAACAAAGCTAGTGGAGGTGATGGAATTCCAGTGGAGCTATTTCAAATCCTAAAAGATGATGCTGTGAAAGTGCTGCCCTCAATATGCCAGCAAATTTGGAAAACTCAGCAGTGGCCACAGGACTGGAAAAGGTCAGTTTTCATTCCAATCCCAAAGAAAGGCAATGCCAAAGAATGCTCAAACTACTGCACAATTGCACTCATCTCACATGCTAGTAAAGTAATGCTCAAAATTCTCCAAGCCAGGCTTCAGCAATACGTGAACTGTGAACTTCCTGATGTTCAAGCTGATTTTAGAAAAGGCAGAGAAACCAGAGACCAAATTGCCAACATCTGCTGGATCATCAAAAAAGCAAGAGAGTTCCAGAAAAGCATCTATTTCTGCTTTATTGACTATGCCAAAGCCTTTGACTGTGTGGATCACAATAAACTGGAAAATTCTGAAAGAGATGGGAATACCAGACCACCTGACCTGCCTCTTGAGAAATCTGTATGCAGGTCAGGAGGCAACAGTTAGAACTGGACATGGAACAGTAGACTGGTTCCAAATCGGAAAAGGAGTACGTCAAGGCTGTATATTGTCACCCTGTTTATTTAACTTCTATGCAGAGTACATCATGAGAAATTCTGGGCTGAAGAAGCACAAGCTGGTATCCAGATTGCTGGGAGAAATATCAATAACCTCAGATATGCAGATGACACCACCCTTATGGCAGAAAGTGAAGAAGAACTAAAAAGCCTCTTGATGAAAATGAAAGTGAAAGCGAAAAAGTTGGCTTAAATTTCAACATTCAGAAAATGAAGATCATGGCATCATGGGAAATAGATGGGGAAACAGTGGAAACAGTGTCAGACTTTGTTTTTTGGGCTCCAAAATCACTGCGGATGGTGACTGCAGCCATGAAATTAAAAGATGCTTACTCCTTGGAAGGAAAGTTATGACCAAGCTAGATAGCATATTCAAAAGCAGAGACATTGCTTTGCCAACAAAGGTCCGTCTAGTCAAGGCTATAGTTTTTCCTGTGGTCATGTAAGGATGTGAGAGTTGGACTGTCAAGAAGGCTGAGTGCCGAAGAATTGATGCTTTTGAACTGTGGTGTTGGAGAAGACTCTTGAGAGTCCTTTGGACTGCAAGGAGACGCAACCAGTCCATTCTGAAGATCAGCCCTGGGATTTCTTTGGAAGGAATGATGCTAAAGCTGAAACTCCAGTACTTTGGCCACCTCATGTGAAGAGTTGACTCATTGGAAAAGACTCTGATGCTGGGAGGGATTGGGGGCAGGAGGAGAAGGGGACGACAGAGGATGAGATGGCTGGATGGCATCACCGACTCGATGGATGTGATTTTGAGTGAACCCCGGGAGTTGGTGATGGTGTGCTGCGATTCATGGGGTCGCAAAGAGTCAGACAGGACTGAGCGACTGACTGAACTGACTGAGTTATAGTTGACTTAATTACCTGAACACAGTCCCACCCATCAACAGAAATTGGATTAAAGATTTACTGAGCATGGCCCCGCCCATCAGAAGAAGACCCACTTTCCTCCTCAGTCAGTCTCTCCCATCAGCAAGCTTCCATAAGCCTGTAGCTGTATCCATCAAAAGGCAGACAGAATGAAAACCACAATCACAGAAAAACTAACCAAACTGATCAGATGGACCACAGCCTTGTCTAATTAATGAAACTATGAGCCATTGCCATATAGGGCCACCCCAGATGAACGGGTCATGGTGGAGAGTGCTGAAAAAACATGGCCCACTGGAGAAGGGAATGGCAAACTACTTCAGTATTCATGCTTTGAGAACCACATGAAGTATGAAAAGGCAAAAAGATAGGACACTGAAAGATGAACTCCTCAGGTCTGTAGGTATCCAATATGCTACTGAAGATCAGTGGAGAAATAACTCCAGAAAAATGAAGAGACAGAGCCAAAGCAAAAACAATACCCAGCTGTGGATGTGACTGGTGATGGAAGCAAGGTCTGATGCTGTAAAGAGCAATATTGCATAGGAACCTGGAATGTTAGGTCCATGAATCAAGGCAATTTGGAAGTGGTTAAACAGGAGATGGCAAGAGTGAATGTCAACATTTTAGGAATCAGTGAACTAAAATGGGCTGGAATGGGTGAATTTAACTTAAAAGACCATTATATCTACTACTGCAGGCAAGAATCCCTTAGAAGAAATTGAGTAGCCATAATAGTCAACAAAAGAGTCCAAAATGCAGTACTTGGATGCAGTCTTGAAAATGACAGAATGATCTCTGTTCATTTCCAAGGCAAACCATTCAATATCACAGTAATCCAAGTCTATTCCCCAACCAGTAATGCTGAAGAAGCTAAAGTTGTATGGTTCTATGAAGACCTACAAGACCTTCTAGAACTAATGCCCCCAAATTATGTCCTTCATTATAGGGGACTGGAATGCAAAAGTAGGAGGTCAAGAAACACCTGGAGTAACAGGCAAATTTGGCCTTGGAAATGAATGAAATGAAACAAAATGAAACAAAGGGCAAAGGCTAATAGAATTTTGCCAACAAAATGCACGGGTCATAGCAAAAACCCTCTTCCAACAACACAAGGGAAGACTCTACACATGGACATCACTAGATAGTCAATACTGAAATTAGATTGATTATGTTCTTTGCAGGCAAAGGTGGAGAAACTCTATACAGTCAGCAAAAACAAGCCCAGGAAATGACTGTGGCTCAGATCATGAACTCCTTATTGCCAAATTCAGACTTAAATTGAAGAAAGTAGGGAAAACCACTAGACAATTCAGTCAGTCAGTTCAGTCGCTCAGTCATGTCTGTCTCTTTGTGACCCCATGGACTGCAGCACACCAGGCCTCCCTGTCCATCACGAGCTCCCAGAGTTTACTCAAACTCATGTCCATTGAATTGGTGAGGCCATCCAAGCTTCTCATCCTCTGCCATCCCCTTCTTCTCCCACCTTCAATCTTTCCCAGCATCAGGGTCTTTTCAAATGAGTCACTGCTGCACATCAGGTGGCCAAAGTATTGGAGTTTCAGCTTCAGCATCAGTCCTTCCAATGAATATTCAGGACTGATTTCCTCTAGGATGGACTGGTTGGATCTCCTTGCAGTCCAAGGGACTCTCAAGAGTCTTCTCCAATACCACAGTTTAAAAGCATCAATTCTTTGGTGCTCAGCTTTCTTTATAGTCCATACATGAGTGTGTAGTCCATACATGACTACTGGAAAAACCACAGCATTGACTAGATGGACCTTTGTTGGCAAAGTAATGTGTCTGCTTTTTAATATGCTGTCTAAGTTGGTCATAACTTTCTTTCCAAGGAGGAAATGTCTTTTAATTTCATGGCTGCAATCACCATCTTCAGTGATTTTGGAGCCCCCGAAATAAGGTCTCTCACTGTTTCCACTGTTTCCCCATCTATTTGCCATGAAGTGATGGGACCAGATGCCATGATTTTAGTTTTCCAAATGTTGAGTTTTAAGCCAACTTTTTCACTCTCGTCTTTCACTTTCAACAAGAAGCTCTTTAGTTCTTCCTCACTTTCTGCCATAAGGGTGGTGTCATCTGCATATTTAAGGTTATTGATATTTCTCCTGGCAACCTTGATTCCAGCTTGTGCTTCATCCAGCCCAGCATTTCTCATGATGTACTCTGCATAGAAGTTAAATAAGCATGGTGACAATATAGAGCCTTGACATACTCCTTTCCCTATTTGGATCCAGTTGTTCCATATCCAGTTCTAGCTGTTGCTTCCTGACCTGCATACAGATTTCTCAGGGGGTGGGTCAGGTGGTCTGGTATTCCTATTTTTAAAGAATTTTCCAGAGTTTGTTGTGGTCCATAGGGAGGACTAGCGTGCTGCAGTCCATGGGGTCACAAAGTGTCAGACACGACTGAGTGACTGAACTGAACTAAACCACAAGTTGTTTTCTGTGTTACCCTAGCAATCTTGTGTGAGTGCTGCTTGGCCATTTTCAATTATGCACCAGACAGTCACCCTAATCATACTTTATTCTACAAATATGGGAGAGATTAGCAGATAAGCTGGAGGAGACCATTACTTGTTCTTCTGTCTCTTCTCACCTATGCAATAGTTATGTGAAATAGTAGGGATTTCCTTGTACTCTAGGTTTGGTCTCATCACTTTCATTCAATTGTTTTGGAATGAAAAATTGGTCAAGGTCTGGTTCTCCAGTTCTTTATCTATAAAACTGAGAAGTATGGTATCCCTACTCCATGACCTTAGTTTCCTGAGATTGAACACATGTCTTATTTCTGTACATATAGCCCATAAAACATTATCTGTGATATGCCCCATAAATATTTGTTAGATAAATAAATAAATAATGAGTATCTCTTACATTTCTTCTTGTTGGTTCTTATATATTGCTCCAATCCATTTAAATCATTCTGAATATGATTCTAGCTTTCATCATAAAATCTAACTTTCTCTTCCAGGTATCATCTGCAGGTTGAATATGGCTATCTTGTACATATTTATCTTACTCACTGATACAAAGGTTTATAGGATACATCACTATCTGCTTTTTTTCTTTGTATCATAGGATAGACAAGAAAGAACAAATGTGAAAATTGTCTCCTTCATATCCTCCTAAGTCGTCATATTTTTAAGAACACCTATGAAGAAACAGAACATTCAATATTTTGAACTCACTGAACTACAAAATTATCAAGAACTAGCTGTAAGGTTGGCTACTCTTATGTAAATGTACTAAACATTTATTTGGTTCTTGAATTTTAAGTGTTTTGGTTAATTCTGATTCTTAAGGTTGAGGGATGGGGAGGAGGCTGTTGCTATTCCTTAATCTTCCAGTATCTTGATCCTGTAGACATACAGGACCATTTTTAAAGAAGGAAATAAGAAAGGAGGGTAATACTAATTTTCTGTTGGGTTAAGTTTGCCTCATAATATATAAAATGATATTAGAATGTTAGTAAGTATTGCAACTGAAAAACAGAATAGCAGCACTGATCAATGCTGCAGGAGTGAAATATTAGATAATTTAAAAAACCTGTATAAAGTATAAAGAATAAAATTAATAGGTCTGAAAATTTGCAAGAGAGTTTTCAGAATTTGAATCCTGGATAGTATATTTCATTTAAAAAGTAACAAATATCTTTTATTACCTGAGTTTAAGCAATAGCTTGTATTACCAGTGAGTGTGAATGTTATATACACAGTGCAATAAATAAAGAGAAACTTTTCTAGTGTACTTAAGTAATGCAGAATCATCAAATTTTTAGATTTGGAGGGACTTTTACAGTCATCAGTGTAAGCAAGGATATCATAAGAATTGTGACACTTCCATATCAGTTATCTTTCTTCTTTTTAAAGTTTTAAAATTTTATGCTGTTATTCATATGATTATAAAATAATTGGACATTGCACAATGACAGATTTTATTTTCTTGAGCTCTCAAATCACTGCAGATGGTGACTGCAGCCACTAAATTAAAGGATGCTTGCTCCTTGGAAGAAAAGCTTTGACAAACCTAGACAGCATATTAAAAAGCAGAGACATCACTTTGCTGACAAAGGTCCATATTATGGTCAAAACTATGTCTTTTCCAGTAGACATGCACAGATGTGAGAGTTGGAGCATAAAGAAGGCTATGAGAGTGGAAGAACTGATGCATTCAGACTGTAGTGCTGGACTCTTGAGAGTCCCTTGGCTGCAAGGCAATCAAACTAGTCCATCCTAAAGGAAATCCACACTGAATATCCATTGGAAAGACTGATGCTGAAGCTGAAGCTCCGATACTTTGGCCACCTGGTAGGAAGAGCTGACTCATTGAAAAGACCCTGATGCCAGGAAATATTGAGTGTGGGAGAAGAAGAGGGTGACAGAGAATGAGATGGTTATGGTCACTTACTCAATGGATGTGAATTTGAGCACACTCCAGGAGATAGCGAAGGACAGAGAAGCCTAACATGTTTCAGTCCATAGGTCACAAAGAGTCAAACATGACTTAGAAACTGAACAATTGTTAAAATCTCAGAATAGGAAAGGGACTTAAACTGTCCCCTAGTTAACTCACTATCTTGTACAACTAAAAGATTGTTCAGAAATTAAAGATAAACTAGGGCTCCAAACAAAGAGTTGTTTTGCTTCTTCCTGTTAAAAAGTACAGAGATCACTGGACTTGGTATCAGAATAGTTAGATTTACAACCCTGCTTTTGTATTTCAGCTATGTGTTCTTGGGCAAAGGACTTAGCCTTTTGAATGTAACTTCTCTTAGTGAGGTTAAACATGTCTTGCAGAGAATCAAATGAGACCTAATAACAAAACAATAACGATGCCACTTGTGACCATGCTAACAACTAATTATTTAGCCTTTCCATGGCTAGATTCTGTGCTAAGTTTTAAAAATATGTTTTAAAATTAATTCTTGTAGATTCTTGCATGTTTGGTGTTTTTTCCATATATGCCAAAGAATTTTAGAAATTCAAAGAGCTATAGTGATGTGAGTCATTATTATTAGTGTCATATTTCATCTAAATCAAAGGACTGTGTTTTTATGATAGGAATCTCCCCAACTTCCTTGTGTCTTGAGGTTGGTAAACCAGGATTCATTGGGTAAATAAATATCATGCTAATTAGAAGCTATATAAGGAAAATCAGAATGTGGTATCTTATCTTAGAATAAAGTTGGTATAAAATAAAGTATATTTACCTGTTTTTTTTCTTCATGAATAAAGGAGAGGTTCTTAGAGGTCACCGGATATCCATATGATTCCCTGTATTTTCCACCCTGGCAATTAGGACAGGAGTGTGTAGTTAATTTTGGCCAATGAAATGAGAGCAGAATTACTGTGCATCACTTCTGAGTCAAGCAGTCAAGAACCAGTGTATATCTTGGATCTGTCTTTTCTCTTGCTGCCGTCATCTTGGATGCCACATATTCCAGATGGAGGAGGGTATCTCAAATTATATCAATATGAGTTAGATTAAGCCCCTGAGATTTTGGTATTTGTTTGTTACCACAGCATAACCTTACCTATTTTGACCAATAGAATACACTGTGTCTTACTCATAACTGTATCATCATATCATCATATCATCCCAAGAATCTAGCAGAATATAATAAAAGAAAATACTATTTCATATTTCTGCAGCTAATGGATATGTTAGATTTAATTGCTTCAAGAATTAAATATCAAGTCCTTTGCAGTTTCTTCACATCATTACTGCTGCTGCTACTGCTAAGTCACTTCAGTCGTGCCCAACTCTGTGCGACCCCATAGACGGCAGCCCACCAGGCTTCCCTGTCCCTGGGATTCTCCAGGCAAGAACACTGGAGTGGGTTGCCATTTCCTTCTCCAATGCATGAAGGTGAAAAGTGAAAGTGAAGTCGCTCAGTCATGTCCGACTCTAGCGACCCCATGGACTGCAGCCTGCCAGGCTCCTCCATCCATGGGATTTTCCAGGCAAGAGTACTGGAGTGGGTGCCATTGCCTTCTCCGTCACATCACAACACTAATAGGTAAATGTTTGTTTGGCACCCTTGGATAAAGAATCAAGTTTGCTTGGACAACTGGCCCAAGAGTTCAAGCTGCTTCATGTCCTACCCAGGCATGCTAGGGCCTAAAGGATCAACAGCTTCACTCTTTTATGCTATCTTGTTTGGGAAAATCTAGCCTAAAATTACTACTAATCAGTAGTTTCAAAATTAGAATCTAAGTGTCCTAACATACTATTTTACCACACTAGTTCTAAAAAGCTAATTGAGATGATTTTAGATTCCAGAAACTGTTTTGTTCCTGATTTAGCTACACTAATTGAATTGGGTAAATTTTGCATCCTTAGTCTCTTCACCTTTAAAATAAAGAGTCAGTGTCTAAGTTCCCTCTAGCACAAAAATTATGTAATTCTTTGTGAACAAGGTAATATGCTATGTATGTAGTATATCTATTTGAGCTAGTGCAAATTGAAATTACTATTTTATCATTATACAGTAAATCTGGTCAATGCAGACAGCCAAATTAGGTAATTCAATCCCTGAAGTGAATTTTATTCAGTGAGAAATCAATCTGCACTCAAGTGGAGATTCTGAATGGATTTGTCCACATTCATGGATCATACACAGCTAATACTTATATATGTGAAAGTGGTCGGTATAGTAAGCTCATAAAAAACCACCAAATGATGGGAAAATTTGATTCAGATTCAAAATGATAAAGGAAAATGACATAAAACATATTTAATATTAAGTTTAAAAAGTTACTACACTATTTTGGGGCTTGGCAAAATTTCTTTTCATGAATAGTATTTTTTATTGACTTAACCTCTTCTGAAGTAGCACAATGTTTTAATAAATAAATTTGTAATCATTTTAAATGTCCATTCAGGATTTTTGCTGCACATGAGAAGGAAGGGATAAAATTATTTTTCATCTGCCATCTCAGATTCATTGGCTGGGCCCTGAAATTAAACTGGAAATAAACCCACAGCAGATTAACAAGAGAAAAACAGAAGTTTAATAGCAGATGGATTGCACATAAACATAGAATTCAGTGATGAATAACTCAAAAGGGTGGTTAGGACTTGAACTTACATAACATCTTAGTGAAGAAAAATAATTTTTGTAGAGAGGTGATAAGACAAAGGAAAGGATTTTGAGTTTCTAGGGGTGGCAAATTTGGGGGTTGCAAATATGGGAAAACTAATTAACCTTTGGCCACCTGATGAGAAAGACTGACTCATTTGAAAAGACCCTGATGCTGGGAAAGATTGAGGGCAGGAGGCAAAGGGGACGACAGAGGATAGGATGGTTGGATGGCATCACAGACTCAATGGACATGAGTTTGGGTAAACTCCGGGAGTTGGTGATGGACAGGGAGGCCTGGCGTACTGCAGTTCATGGGGTCGCAAAGAGTCAAACACGACTGAGCAACTGAACTGAACTGAATTATAGCTAATTGGAACATAAAAAAGACTGAGCACTGAAGAATTGATGCTTTCAAACTGTGGTGCTGGGGAAGAATCTTGAGAGTCCCTAGGACAGCAAGGAGATCAAACCAGTCAGTCCTAAAGAAAATCAATCCTGAATATTCATTGGAAGGACTGATGTTGAAGCTGTAGCTCCAATACTTTGGCCACCTGATGAGAAAAGCCAACTCATTGGAAAAGACTGATGCTGGGAAAGGTTGAGGACAGGAGGAGAAGTGGGTGATAGAGGATAAGATGGTTGGATGGCATCACTGACTCAATGGACATGAGCTTGAGCAAACTCAGAGAGATAGCAGAGGACAAGGAAGCCTGGCATGCTGTGATCCATGAGGTCACAAAGAATCGGACAGGATTTAGCCACTGAACAGCAACAGTTGTAGCTAGAAGCTAGTTTTATCAGGGTTTGTTAGGTAGATTCTTCTGGGTTGATAAGAGTCTAGAGTTGTCTCCTCTGGTTAAATTCTCTCCTTCCTTGTAGAGAAGAGAGGGGGAATGTCTTTACAAATTTAAATTCTGCTTTTAAGCAAATAGATGAAGAGCAGAGAGCTTTCCTTGTATCTACTTCTTCTCAGTTATCTTCAGCTAAAACTAATTCAGATGCCAATGTAGCATGGTATATTCTACTGTCCTTCAATTCTATGTACCAGCTTGTAGATACTTCATCCTGGTTTAAACCCTGCACATATCATTTTGTACATTTTTCCTAAATGCTGTCTATAACTCCATTACAATTGTTAGGGCAAATAGACTAGGAGAATATCCCATGTTTGTAGGATTTAATTAAAATACTTCTTTTGCTTTGAGGGATAGTCAAGATGGATAATGTTTCTCTTAATGAAATAAATGGCATATCACCAGCAGATTTTATGATGCCTAATTGAAAAATACGAATTTAACATGCTTCTTTTCTATCCTAACAAGCACATACCACATGTCATTCTGAACTGTCATCCCTTTTCTCTTTCCGTTCTCTCTGTTTCCGCTCTCTCTCTCTCCATTCAATGACATAAGCATCCCTCACAGATGGAACTGTGCTGGTGCACTGAGAGTTAACCCAATTAAGACAGCATAACTAAATAATAGAGAAATGTTTGCTGCATATGGAGGGAAAATGACATTTGAGAACTCATTTATTAGATTGATGAACTGAGACATCTAATGCAGTGTTTTCCTGACATGCCTGGCTGGTGGGATGGGGGACAAGGAGGGTGCTCAATTTCAGAATCAGTTGACGGACTCTGCCCTGCCTCATTAAGGCAGACTTAACACTAACTACATCTGGGAGAGCCTTGTATTTTTTGTTTTAAGTTTATTGAGAAGAATGTAATGCGATTATGAAGTTTTTTCTGAATATTCTTCCTGAATATTCAAATAACTGGGCATGAAGTAAGTTTCACACCTAGGTCTCATGGAGCTGAGGCAAGCTTTATTTCAGTGATGTGCCTGCTTTCATCTTTTATTTCTTCATACAAGATTTATCTTTCTGACTACCCTGCACCCACCCTACACTGTAGGCACATTGATCCCCCCAATGCCTCCCCCTCTCCCCCGACTGCCTGATGAACACCTACTCATTCCTGACTAAGCTTAATCTGTGATGGTAGCTACAGTGGTGATGGCAGTGGCAGTGGCTGGAGGAGGCCTGAAAAGCACCAGTACTACCCTGGTGCCATGAGATCTATTACCCAAACTGCTATTTAGCTTTTCACCTGTTTTGCAGTTTCTCCATTTGGCTTCTATTGACTTTATCTTTTTCATCTGCCTTTATCATCCCCACTCTTCAGACAAGTCCATCCATCTTTTCCCCTGAAGATTTAACTGTTCGATACCCAAGATATTGTTTACAGCCTGGCCGAGCTCTAGTGTCCCACTGATGAACTTTGCTTTGCCATTTCACTGCCCAGGACTGGGTTTCTGCTTGGGTTCCCGATGGGTGATAACTGTTCCCTTCAGTTTCATTGGATGAGGTCACCCCCAGACAGATTTCTATCTAAGTGAACTCCTGCTTCATGAACTCATGGGTTCTTCCCCATCTCTCATTCTGTGCTGTCTGGTATTTCAGGCTGATGGAGGCAAATGTTGCCTCAAAGGCATGTTTCCTATGCAACTTCCTTTGAAAGAGAAAATAGTCAGAAATTTCTCTTTCCTGCAGTATGGATTTTTAACCAAAATAGCTCTGGTACACTAACAAGATACAGTTGAGTTAGAGATAGAGATGTGAAGTATATGTTAAGGGTACATGTAAGGCATCATCTGTGGTGGCCTCCAAGGTGGCTTGGGGTAAACCCTATCCAAAGAGTGTACAATAGGGAGTGATGGCAAACCATCCTAATGACATTTTATACATTCTTATAACTTCTGAGAGAGTTCCAGTACTTAGGATGTCTTATCACAGATGCTGAACACATTTTCTAGGTTTCTATGGACTTCCTGATTGACCTATACATTTGAATCACAACATAATTCTTAGGCTGGTAGGGTAACTTGTGTGTGACTTTGTGTTCTTATATTCTGGGATAAGCCTCCATCACTGAAGGCAAACTGAATGTTTCTGCCTTGGACTTCCTAGGAGGAAAAGTATATACTTCTTGGAACTTCCAGCCTTCTCTTGGCAGTAAAGTGCTCACCATTGCCTGAAGCATGGTTGATCTTGTCAAGCTCTGTGAACATAGGCTGTCATGTCCAAGCTTCATACTTTGTCTTCTTGTCTTTGTTGCTCTCAGCAAAGAAAGATGTTAGTTCTTTGAGAGTCTGAAATTGTGTTTGAAGCTCCCACCTCATGTAAGACATAATTTACAGGTTTTTCAATAATATTGGTTGACTGATCTAGAGTCATTTTGATGTAGTTGCTCTCCAAGATAATCCTCAAACAAAAGTGAGTTTGTCATCCACAAATGCATATATATGTTTGTGCTCATGTCCCTATGTGTGTATATTTTTATATACAAAATTTACATTATGAACTCTATGCACACACACATATTCAAAACTTCTGTAGTAATATACTTGTTGCCTTGGTTAGCCAGCAAGTCAAACTCGGCCTCTTTATCAGAATTTTCAGCAAAGGCCAACCAAATTCCTTGTTATTCAAAGTTTCTTCTAGGAAGCTTTTCCATCCCTGATATATGTAGTCATAGTGTTGCTAAGTATAGAGGCCACTCCTTGTCCCTCCAAAGGATTTGTTGTGTTTTCTGGTGTCATGGTACCTCAGCCAAGCACTGCTCAAGCATTACAAATGTAGCTACAGTTGTTGAGAAGTTTCATTACAACAGTTTTAATAATACTCCCAAGGGATAAAATTCTTCTGAAGAAGTATTTAAAAAATAAATAGGCTTCTATATATATAATCTCAGATGAAAGGTGATCCTTGATGTAGTTTTGCCTCAGAAGTGTGAAATACTCTTTTTGTGAGGTAGGGAGGTTTGACCTTAAGGAAAGAATATCAAATAATTCCTCCACAGCTGCCTTCTGTTTTTTACTACGGAATGATTCAGTGTCCATCTGACACAGTTTCTACTCCAGCAAAACAAATGTGCTTCTTTTATACATCTCAGATAACTGAGTTTTATTATCACTGATGGGAATGTCCAAACTCCTTCCTGCTTTTCAATCTTCCTTAAGAATTTGGCTCAAAACTCTGCTCCTTCTTGTTATCTTTCTGGATTAAAGTCATCCAGATATGATTACTCCAGTCACCCCTGCATACTCTTAAAATATACCAGCTACATGTCTTATGATTGCTTCAGTTTCTGCCATCTGGCTATGACTTTGAGGCCTACACAGTGGCATCTCAGCAATTTGAGTTTATGAGTAGGGTGGGGACACTGGAGTGCTAATGGTTTAGCTCAATTGAGAGGCTATGAAGTATTGAGGTTGGGTGCTTTGTGAGCTTCAGGAAAAAGTACCCTTGGAATTCCCTTTGGTGGTTCCTGGCAGAAGTGGCAGTGGTAAGCTGGCCCCCTCAAGGGTCTTATCAAGCCATTAGCATCAATATGGAGGTTGTAGAGAAAAGACAGGAGTGGATGATTTATGAACACACATGTGAGACCTTCACAGAGAATTTTCTCTTTTAACTGACATAGGTAAAGTCAAGTTCCAACAAAACATGGGTGATCAGGTTGAGTATGAAGGTCACAGTAGTCTTCACAGATCTACTACACCTCATTTCATCTAAATTACCTCACAGATCATATGGCAACTCTATTTTTAGTGTTTTAGGAACTTCCATACTGTTCTCCACAGTGGCTATATGAATTTACATTCTCACCAATGGTGTAGGTGGGTTCCTTTTTCTCCATACCCTCTCTAGCATTTATTATTTGTAGATTTTTTAATGATGGCCATTCTGACCTGTGTGAGGTGATACCTCATGGTAATTTTGATTTGTATTTCTCTAATAATTAGTGATTTTGAGCATCTTTTCATGTGCCTTTTCTCCATCTTCTTTGGAGAAATGTCTGATTAGGTTTTCTGCCCATTTTTTCTTGATTGAGATTTTTGGTCTTTCTTTTTTTCTTAATATTAAGCTGTATGAGCTTAATTCAGTTCATCTTCTGGACATATATTTAGAGAAAACTCTCAATTTCAAATGATATATATACACCCCAGTATTCACAGTAGCCCTATTTATAATAGCCAAGACATGGACGCAAACTAAATATCCCTTAACAGATGAATGGATAAAGAATATGTGGTATATATATACAAGGGGGTATTAGTCAACCGTGAAGAAGGAATGAATTAATGCCATTTGTAGCAACATGTTTGGACCTAGAGATTAGCATATTAAGTGAAGTAAGTCAGAGAAAAACAAATATAATATGATTTTGCTTATATGTGGAATCTAAATAAAATTAAAGAAATGAACTTGTTTACAAAGCAGAAAAAGACTCAAAGATATAGAACAGAAAATTATGGTTACTAAAGGGGAATACAGGGGAGGGATAGGTTAAGAGTTTGGGGATTAACATACATACTTCAGTTCAATTCAGTCACTCAGTCATATCCGACTCTTTGCAACCCCATAGAATGCAGCAAGCCAGGCTTCCCTGTCCATCACAGGCTCCCAGAGTTTACCCAAACTCATGTCCATTGAGTTGGTGATGCCATCCAACCATCTCATCCTCTGTCGTCCCCTTCTCCTCCTGCCCTCAATCTTTCCCAGCATCAGGGTCTTTTCAAATGAGTCAGCTCTTCACATCAGGTGGCCAAAGTATTGGAGTTTCAGCTTCAGCATCAATCCTTCCAATGAATTTTCAAGACTGATTTCGTCTGGGATGGACAGGTTGGATGTTGTTGCTATCCAAGGGACTCTCAAGAGTCTTCTGCAACACCACAGTCCAAAGCATCAATTCTTCAGTGCTCAGCTTTTTTTATGGTCCAACTCTCACATCCATACATGACTACTGGAAAAACCACAGCTTTGACTACATGGACCTTTATTGGCAAAGTAATGTGTCTGCTTTTTAATATGCTGTCTAGGTTGGTCATAGGTTTTCTTCCAAGAAGCAAGCGTCCTTTAATTTCATGGCTGTAGTCACCATCTGCAGTGATTTTGGAGCCCCCAAAATAAAGTCTCTCACTGTTTCCCCATCTGTTTGCCATGAAGTGATGGGATCAGATGCCATGATCTTAGTTTTTTGAATGTTGAGCTTTAAGCCAACTTTTTCACTCTTCTCTTTCACTTTCAACAAGAGGCTCTTTAGTTCTTCTTCGCTTTCTGCCATGAGGGTGGTGTCATCTGCATATCTGAGGTTATTGATATTTCTCCTGGCAATCTTGATTCCAGCTTGTGCTTCTTCCAGCCCAATCATTTCTCATGATATAGTCTGCATATAAATTAAATAAGCACGGTGACAATATACAGCCTTGAAGTACTCCTTCCCTATTTGGAACCAGTCTGTTGTTCCATGTCCAATTCTAAATGTTGCTTCCTGACCTGCATACAGGTTTCTCAAGAGGCAGGTCAAGTGGTCTGGTATTCCTGTCTCTTTTAGAATTTTCCACAGTTTATTGTGGTCCACACCATCAGAGGCTTTGGCATAGTCAATATAGCAGAAATAGATGTTTTCCTGGAACTCTCTTGCTTTTTCCATGATCCAGTGGATGTTGGCAATTTGATCTCTGGTTCCTCTGCCTTTTCTAAAATCAGCTTGAACATCTGAAAGTTCATGATTCACGTATTGTTGAAGCCTTGTTTGGAGAATTTTGAGCATTATTTTGCTAGCATGTGAGATGAGTTCAATTGTGCAGTAGTTTGAGTGTTCTTTGGCATTGCCTTTCTTTGGGATTGGAATGGAAAGTGACCTTTTCCAGTCCTGTGCCCATTGCTGAGATTTCCAAATTTCCTGGCATATTGAGTGCAACACTTTCACGGCATCATCTTTTAGGATTTGAGATTGCTCAACTGGAATTCCATCACCTCCACTAGCTTTGTTCATAGTGATGCTTCTTAAGGCCCACTTGACTTCACATTCCAGGATGTCTGGCTCTAGGTGAGTGATCACACCATCACGATTATTTGGGTCATGAAGATCTCTTTTGTACAGTTCTTCTATGTATTCTTGCCTATTCTTCTTACCATCTTCTGCTTCTGTTAGATCCATACAATTTCTGTCCTTTATTGAGTCCATCTTTGCATGAAATGTTCCCTTGGTATCTTTAATTTTCTTGAAGAGATCTCTAGTCTTTCCCATTCTATTGTTTTCCTTTATTTCTTTGCACTGATTAGTGAGGAAGACTTTCTTATCTCTCCTTGTTTTTCTTTATAATTCTGCATTCAAATGGGCATATCTTTCCGTTTCTTCTTTGCTTTTCATTTCTCTTCTTTTCTCAGCTATTTGTAAGGGCTTGTCAGATAGCCATTTTAGTTTTTTTGCATTTTTTTTTCTTGGGGATGGTCTTGATCCCTGTCTCCTGTACAACGTCATGAACCTCCATCCATAGTACATCAGGCACTCTTGTCTATCAGATCTAGTCCCTTAAATCTATGTCTCACTTGCACTGCATAATCATAAGGGATTTGATTTGGCTCATACCTGAATGGTCTAGTAGTTTTCCCTAACTTTCTTCAATTTCAATCTGAATTTGGTAATAAGGAGTTCATGATGTGAGCCACAGTCAGCTCCCGATCTTGTTTTTGCTGACTGTATAGAGCTTCTCCCATCTTTGGCTGCAAAGAATATAATCAGTCTGATTTTGGTGTTTACCATCTAGTGGTGTCCATGTGTAGAGTCTTCTCTTGTGTTGTTGGAAGAGGGTTTTTGCTATGGCCAGTGTGTTCTCTTGGCAAAACTCTGTTAGCCTTTGCCCTACTTCATTTTGTACTCCAAGGCCAAATTTGCCTGTTACTCCAGGTGTTTCTTGACTTACTACTTTTGCATTCCAGTCCCCTATAATGTAAAGGACATGTTTTTTTGGGTGTTAGTTCTAGAAGGCCTTGTAGGTCTTCATAGAATCATACAACTTCAGGTCTTCAGCATTACTGGTTGGGGCATAGACTTGGATTGCCATGATACTGAATGGTTTGCCTTACAAATGAACAGAGATCATTCTGTCATTTTTGAGACAGATGTCATATTTTGCATCCAAGTACTGCATTTCGGACTCTTTTGTTGACTATTATGGCTATTCCATTTCTTCTAAGGGTTTCTTGCCCACGGTAGTAGATATTATGTTCATCTGAGTTAAATTCACCCATCAGTCCACTTTGGTTCACTGATTCCTAAAATATCAACATTTACTCTTGCCATCTCCTGTTTGATCACTTCCAATTTGTCTTGGTTCATGGGCCTGACATTCCAGAATCCTATGCAATATTGCTCTTTACAGCATTGAGCCTTGTTTCCATCAACAATCACATCCACAAATGGGTGTTTTTGCTTTGGCTCCATCTCTTCATTCTTTCTGGAGTTATTTCTCCACTGATCTTCAGCAGCATATTGGGCACCTACCTACCTGGGGAGTTCCTCTTTCAGTATCCTATCTTTTTGCTTTTCCATACTGTTTATGGGGTTCTCAAGACAAGAATACTGAAGTGGTTTGCCATACCCTTCTCCAGTGGACCACATTTTGTCAGCACAGAGAACCCTGTTCAGTATTCTATAATAACCTGTATTGAATAGAATGTGAAAATAAAGTTGATATATGTGTATATATAAGTGACTCCCTTTGCTGTACAGCAGAAACTAACACAAATTGTAGATTAACTGTACTCCAATAAAAAATGAAATATCAAATAAAATACTGATGTGCTCCAGGAGTAAGAAGCAAGTATTATTGCTGGAGGAGAAGGAGCAAGGAAAATTACTAGAGATTCTTTAATTTTCAAGTTCAGAAATAAATAAATGCTTAAGTATTAAAATCAGTCTTTAATTTGATGAAATAAAAGAAAACAAGTGCATAAAATATGTTTTGAAAACATATTTTAACAAATTAAAAATAATTCTATCAACTTGTTTTTAATTTAATGCTAACTAAATGTGCATTAAAAAACATTCCACGTCTTAAAGACCTGAGTCAGGATTTTTAGCCATTTTTTCCCTATGTGAAATCTAGCATATATATATTAGTCATGTCAATATAAACATGTGGGTATTCTTACATATATGTATGTCATCTCAATCCATGTGAAATGTGGTCATCACATATGAGCATGTAGACTGTCTAAAGATGCTAGTTTCTTACATAATGGCTGAGATTCTCTAATTTGATTGAATGCAGAGATCTGAAGTGAATAAAATTCACTACAGGGATTAAATTACCTAGTGTGCTGTCTGCTTTGATTAGATCAACACAGTCATTGCAAAATAGTCACTTCATTTTGGTCTCCTTCAATACAGTGTCAGCACTTGACAGAACAGAGTAAATTCTTTTGTTAATAAAAATTTTAAATATTAGAGCTGGAAGGATTTTTACGGATTATTTATACCTCTTTTAGTTTGTTCGTTAAGAAACTGAGGCTCACATATATGACAGTTCAATCAATGCAATTAATTCTAACTCAAACCATTTTCTAGTATCTGAGTATTTTGATGTATTGTTCAATCAGTGTGAAAGAGGAAAATATAACAGAGTATATAAGCCTGGTGCCAGAACACCTAGTTTAGGCCACTGCAAATGCTTTGACACTTCTGCTGAAGAAAATCAGGAGCCATTGCAGGTCATGAGTTAGAAGATCAATACCATGTGAAATACATTGTAAGAGGTTCATACTGGCTGCTGTGTTGAGTGAACTGAGGGAGTTAAGGGTAAAAGCAGGAAGATCAGTTAGTGCAGGAATCTAAGGGAAAGAGATGATAGCTCAGATCAAGGTGACAGCAGTGGAAATAGCGAGCAGAAAAATGTGTTTTGAAGGTGGAGCCAACTGGATTTTTTTGAAGATTGACTATGAAGTATGAGAGACAGGAGTCAAGTATGATATCTTAGCTCAAGGTGCTATGACAAAATACCATGGACTGGGTGGCTTAAACAGAAATTTATTGTTTTACAGTTCCAGAGACTGGAAGCCCAAGATCAAGGTGTGATCAAGGTTGGTTCCTTCGAATGTTGTGAGGGAGAATCCATTCCATGCCTCTCTCCTAGCTTTTGGTGTTTGCGGGAAGTTTTTGGTATTCCTTGGCTTGTAGATCCATTATCCTGATCTCTGTATTCATGTTCACATGACATTCTCCCTGTGTATGTGTCTAAGTCCAAATTTTTCCTCTTCATAAGGGAATCTGTCATGTTGGATTAGGAGCCCATGTTATTCCAGTATTACCTCATCTTAACTGATTACATCTATGACAACCCTGTTTCCAAATAAAGTCAGGTTCTGAGGCACTGGGATTGGGACTTCAACATGAATTTTTAAAAAATTATTTTGAATTGGACTATAGCCAATTAACAATGTTGTAATAGTTTCAGAAGGACAGCAAAGGGACTCAGCCATTCACTGCATGTATCCCTTCTCCCCCAGTCTCCCCTCCAGGGAGATTATCCAGGCTGCCACATAGCACCGAGCAGTTTCCTGTGCTATCTAGTAGGACCTCAACATGAATTTTAGAGGGACATGGTTCAACCCATAATAGGAACCAAGTGTAATTTTTTTTTTTTTTTTTTAAGAAAAGAGGTTCAAAGATTAGGAAAGAAGATTATAAACAAGTAATCAGCGAGGTAGGGAAAAACAACTAAGAAGGTTTTATACTGAAATCAAGGAAGAAAGGGAGCTTATATTCACTTATTATGGTTAATTGGCTAATATAAGTTTACTTCTACCAAACCATAAACTCCATGAGTATAGGGATCAACTCTTTTGTAACTGTTTTAGAGCCACAGAAGATATGTAATATTTAGTGAGAAAATTAATCAGTGAATGAATCATCTACCCCCATGATTTACAGTTTTCTGCATAGAATGCCTCATTGCTCTGGGGTTCCTAGCTTTATATCCTCCATGAGAGTGTAAGCTCTTTGAGATTGGCCCTTCTGTGTCTCAGTAGTACTCAGTACATATGCTGGACGTTAGGCACAGAGTAGGTGTGCAACAGATACTGGTTAATTGATTTCTATTATACAAATCTGTTTTTAATACATTAGTTCATAGTATTTTTAATCTTGATAAATGTATTATTTCTGTCATAATATACTTTACTCACAATTTGAAAAGAGGCTAAAAACATCAATTATAATTCTAATACTGAAAAACAAATTCTTCTAGAATTTTAATCTATTTTTCTAGTTAAAATATTTTTTATTCTTGATTTTATACATAGTTTTTTTTTTTTTTTGTCTCTTTTCCTTGTATGTATTTGCATGTGTCTTGTCTCCATTAATAGATTTTGAGAATTTTAAGGCTAAGAATCATGACTTTCTTGTCTTTTTGTCCCTTAGTGGAATTATATAGTTCAGTAACTCTCGCCTGCCTCCTCCCCCTACTACCCCATTCCCAACTCACATACTTTGGATTTGCAATAATCATCCAACAATGAACTAGCAGCCTGATTCCCACACTCATTTCAGAGGAGATTTCCAGACTCATTCCTAACCCTTGATTGTCCCCATCAGTATAATCCTCTCTTGTGATTTCAGCGACAAATCAACACTTTGCTTAAATCAGGTAAACTCCAGGATGACATCTTCAGGGCCTTGTTCATAAATAATGGTCAGAGAAGCACTCTCCTGATTTAGATCATGTAGTGACTCTGTAATGCATCAGAAACACTGGGGCTTTGGTCTTGTTTATATGCATCTTATTTGGGCCCTGTGATTGACAATCAAGTGAGAAATAGAAAAGAGAATTATGCAGCAAGCCTGGATCACTATTACAACAACAAGGAACAAAAAGTTCTTTCATAAGAACCAATTTGGGAGAATGAAAGGAGGTGGTTGAGGGTAGGAAGTAAATATTTTTCTTTTTAAAGAATATTGTTTTAGTTATCAGAATGTGCTCACTAAAAATATTTTGAGGTTTTTGCAACTATAATAATAGATTACAAATTAATGGCTACTTCAAGTCCTGGCAAAGTAAATATCATTGAATGCAGTTGTGTAACTAATTGAGCCATATTTTGGATAGAATACCCAATACAGGAATGTCTTTCAATTTGCTATGTGAAGCATTCTTCAAATCTGTGGCAACAAGGTTTCACATATTTGCCAAAATTCTCACATTAGACTTTAATTTAGTTCATTGTTGGCAGAGAGAGATAATTATCTTCTTCCAAAAGCAGCTATAAATTTTTCTAGGTCTTTTTCTTAGAAGTCTTTCCTCCATACCACCGTGGAAAATACGGAATGTTTTGCTGTTGAGATAGATTGTTAAACCTGACATATATGTGGAAAAATTTTTAATGAGAACTTATGGGAAATAATAATATAAAATGATGCAATAGGAGAACAGGAAAAAAAAAAAAAGATTATCATCAACTACAACAAAAAGGAACAGAGCCTCAGTGACCTATTGAAGATATTTCTATTGAACATCAGAAAGTACAAAGGGCGTGAAATTGGGGTCCCAGAAGGGAAAGAGTGAACAAGAGACAGACAAATATTTAAAGAAATAGTGGTCAAACTTTCCCCAGATTTGATAATAACATTGACCTACAAATGTAAGAAACTCAGCAAACTCCAAATAGGACACATAAAAAGAAAGCCACACCAGTGCACAACACAATCAAACTGCTGAAAACAGAGAGTTTCAAAAACCTTTGAAATCATAAAAAATAGCCAGAGGGGAAAAAGCACACACAGAGGAATAATAAGAACAACACTCTTAAAGTGCTAAAAAAAAATATCATCAACTCAGTTTATGTTGTCACTGAAAAAACATTCACACAAATGAGGGTAAAATGAACTTATGCTTTTTTTAGTAAAGAAAAACCAGCAGAATTTGTTGTCAGCAGACCTGCACAAGAAGGAAAATAATAGCACGTAGAGTTCAGGTTTATAGGCAGGAATAATGTGTTTGTGAAATGGCGCCTATATGAAATGACTGTCTTTTTCTTTTTATGATTTCTTTAATGATAAAGCTATATACAGGTCAAGAAACAACAGTTAGAACTGGACATGGAACAATAGACTGGTTCCAAATAGGAAAAGGAGTATGTCAAGGCTGCATATTGTCACCCTGCTTATTTAACTTATACACAGAGTACATCATGAGAAACGCTGGGCTGGAGGAAGCACAAGCTGGAATCAAGATTGCCAGGAGAAATATCAATAACCTCAGATATGCCAATGACACCACCCTTATGGCAGAAAGTGAAGAGGAACTCAAAAGCCTCTTGATGAAAGTGAAAGAGGAGAGTGAAAAAGTTGGCTTAAAGCTCAACATTCAGAAAACGAAGATCATGGCATCTGGTCCCATCACTTCATGGGAAATAGATGGGGAAACAGTGGAAACAGTGTCAGACTTTATTTTTGAGGGCTCCAAAATCACTGCAAATGACGATTGCGGCCATGAAATTAAAAGACGCTTACTCCTTGGAAGGAAAGTTATGACCAACCTAGATAGCATATTCAAAAGCAGAGACATTACTTTGCCAACAAATTGGTCATGTGTGGATGTGAGAGTTGGACTGTGAAGAAAGCTGAGCGCTGAAGAATTGATGCTTTTGAACTGTGGTGTTGGAGAAGACTCTTGAGAATCTCTTGGACTGAAAGGAGATCCAACCAGTCCATCCTAAAGGAGATCAGTCCTGGGTGTTCATTGGAAGGACTGATGTTGAAGCTGACACTCCAGTACTTTGGCCACCTCATGCGAAGAGTTGACTCATTGGAAAAGACCCTGATGCTGGGAGGGATTGGGGGCAGGAGGAGAAGGGGATGACAGAGGATGAGATGGCTGGATGGCATCACCGACTTGATGGACATGAGTTTGGGTAAACTCCAGGAGTTGGTGATGGACAGGGAGGCCTGGCATGCTGTGATTCATAGGGTCGCAAAGATTCAGACATGACTGAGCGACTGAACTGAACTGAACTGAATGTACAACGATGGCTTAAAATGAAAATAAAATAATTTCTTATGGCATTTCCAATGTAAATACAGGTAAAATATATGATGTCAATAGTATAAAGGAATTGATACAGCTCAGCTGGAATTCTATCACCTCCACTAGTTTTGTTCATAGTGATGCATCCTATGGCCCATTTGACTTAGCACTTCAGGATGTCTGACTCTAGGTGAATGATCATACCATTGTGGTTATCTGGGTCATTAAGATCTTTTTTGTATAGTTCTTCTGGGTATTCTTGCCACCTCTTAATATCTTCTACTTCTGTTAGGTCTATATCATTTCTGTCCTTTATTTTGCTCGTCTTTGCATGAAATGTTCCCTTGGTATCTCCAATTTTCTTGAATAGATCTCTAGTCTCTCTCATTCTATTCTTTTCCTCTATTTCTTTGCATTGTTCATTTAGGAAGGATTTCTTTATCCCTCCTTACTATTCTTTGGAACTCGGCATTCAGATGGGTGTATCTTTCCTTTTCTCCTTTGCCTTTCTTTTCTCAGCTATTTGTAAGGCCTCCTCAGACAACCATTTTGCCCTTTTGCATTTCTTTATCTTGGGAATGGTTTTGATCATCACCTCCTGTACAATGTTATGAACCTGGATCTATAGTTCTTTAGATACTCTGTCGATCAGATCTAATCCCTTGAATCTATTTGTCACTTCCACTGTATAATTGTAAGGGATTTGATTTAGGTCATACCTGAATTGGGCTTCCCTGTGGCTCAGCTGGAAAAGAATCTGCCTGCAGTGCGGGAGACCTGTGTTTGATCCCTGGATTGGGAAGATCCCCTGGAGAAGGGAAAGGCTACCCATGCCAATATTCTGGCCTGGAGAATTCAATGGACTGTATAGTCCATGTGGTCGCAAAGAGTCAGACACAACTGAGCAACTTTCACTTTCACGTTCATACCTGAATGGTCTAGTGGTCTACCCTACTTTCTACAATTTGAGTCTGAATTTTGCAGTAAGGAATTCATGATCTGAATCACAGTAGCTCCCGGTCTTGTTTTTGCTGACTGTATAGAGCTTCTCCATCTTCAGCTGCAAAGAATGTAGTCAATCTGATTTCGGTATTGACCATCTGGTGATGTCTATGTGTAGAATCGTCTCTTGTGTTGTTGGGAGAGAGTATTTGCTATGACCAGTATGTTCTCTTGGCAAAAATCTGTTAGTCTTTGCCCTGCTTCATTTTGTACTCCAAGGCCAAACTTCCCTGTTATTCCAGGTATCTACTGACTTCCTACTTTTGCATTCCAGTCCTCTGTGATGAAAAGGACATCTTTTTTTGGGTGTTAGTTCTAGAATGTCTTGTAGGTCTTCACAGAACCTTTCAACTTCAGGTTCTTCAGCATTAGTGGTTGGGGCATAGACTTGGACTACTGTGATATTGAATGGTTTGCCTTGGAAACAAACAGAGATCATTCTGTAGTTTTTGAGATTGCACCCAAGAACTGAATTTCAGACTCTTTTGTTGACAGTGAGGGCTACTCCATTTCTTATAAGGGATTCTAGCCTACAGTATTAGATATAATGGTCATCTGAATTAAATTCACCTATTCCAGTCCATTTTAGTTCACTGATTCTAAAATGTCAACGTTCAAATCTTCTGTTTGAGCACTTCCAATTTACCTTGATTCATGGACCTAACATTCCAGGTCCCAGTGCAGTACTATTCCTTATAGCATGGGACTTTACTTTTACCACCAGACACACCCAGATACTGGGCATTTTCATTCCTTCTGGAGCTATTTCTCTGTTCTTCTCCAGTAGTATATTGGACACCTACCAACCTGGGGAGTTCATCTTTCACTGTCATATCTTTTTGCCTTTTCAAACTGTTCATGGGGCTCTCAAGGCAAGAATGCTGAAGTGGTTTTTCATTCCCTTCACCAGTGGATAATGTTTTGTCTGAACTCTCCATCATGACCCATCAGACTTCAGTGGCCCGACATGGCAAGGCTCATAGTTTCATTGAGTTAGACAAGGCTATGATCTATGTGGATCCCATGATCACAGTGACCCGTGATCACTATGAACAAAGCTAGTGGAAGTGATGGAATTCCAGCTGAGCTGTTTCAAATTCTAAAAGATGATGCTGTTAAAGTGCTGCACTCTATATGCCAGCAAATTTGCAAAACTCAGCAGTGGTCACAAGACTGGAAAGGGTCAGTTTTCATTCCAATTCCAAAGAAGGGCAATGCCAAAGAATGTTCAAACTACCACACAGTTTGAAGCTAGCAAGGTAAATCTCAAAATCCTCCAAGCTAGGCTAAAAGAGATTGTGAACTGAGAACTTCCAGATATACAAGTTGGATTTGAAAAGGCAGAGATCAAATTGCCAATATTCACTGGATCATAGAAAAAGCAAGAAAGTTCCAGAAAAACATCTACTTCTGCTTCGTTGACTATGCTAAAGCCTTTGACTTTGTGAATCACAAACAAAATGTGGAAAATTCTTAGAGTTGGGAATACCAAGCCACCTTACCTGCCTTCCTAGAAACCTGTATTCAGTCAAGAAGCAACAGTTAGAACCAGAACAATGGACTAGTTCCAAATTGGAAAAGGAGTATGTCAAGGCTGTTTATTGTCATCTTGTTTATTTAA
Source organism: Bos indicus x Bos taurus (assembly GCF_003369695.1). Taxonomy (NCBI): domain Eukaryota; kingdom Metazoa; phylum Chordata; class Mammalia; order Artiodactyla; family Bovidae; genus Bos; species Bos indicus x Bos taurus. Next base: position 55,482,573 of record NC_040076.1, on the reverse strand, counting down.
CTTATATGCAGAGTACATTATGTGAAATGCTGGGCTGAATGAAGCATAAGCTGGAATCAAGATTCCTGGGAGAAATATCAGTAACTTCAGATATGCAGATGACACCACCCTCATGGCAGAAAGTAAAGAGGAACTAAAGAAATTCTTGATGAAAGTGAAAGAGGAAAGTGAAAAAGCTGGCTGAAAACTCAACATTCAAAAAACTAAGATCATGGCATCTGGTCCTATCACTTCATGGCAAATAGATAGGGAAACAATGGAAGCAGTGACAGACTTTATTTTCTTGGGCTCCAAAATCACTGCAGATAGTGACTGCAGCCATGAAATTAAAAGACACTTACTCCTTGGAAGGAAAGCTATGACCAACATAGACAGCATATTAAAAGGCAGAGATATTACTTTGCTCACAAAAGCCTGTATAGTCAAAGCTATGTATTTTCTAGTAATGTATGGATGTGAGAGTTGGATGATAAAGAAGGCTGAGTGTTGAAGAACTGATACTTTTGAACTGTGGTGTTGGAGAAGACTCTTGAGAGTCCCTTGGACTTCAAGGGGATTAACCCAGTCAATCTTAAAGGAAATCAACCTTGACTGTTCATTGAAAATACTGAAACTGAAGCTGAAGCTCCAGTACTTTGGCCACCTGATGTGAACAGCCGACTCATTGGAAAAGACCCTGATGCTAGGAAAGATTGAAGGCAGGAGGAGAAGGGGATGACAGAGTGTGAGATGGCTGGATGGCATCACTGACTCAGTGGACATAAGTTTGAGCAAGTTCTGGGAGATGGTGAAGGACAGGGAGGCCTGTCGTGCTACAATCTTTGGGTTGCAGAGTTGGACACTCCTGAGAGATTGAACATAAACAAAATGTAAAGGACTGGAATAAATGGACTTGTACTGTTGAAAGGTTTTAACAATTCCTGTGAAGTGACACAATAGTAATTCTAAATACACTATGATAAATAAAGAGTGCATATTTATTTAATTCATAAAGAAATGAATAAAATAGCAATTAATACAAAGAAATCATGCAAAATAAAAGCCAAAAGAGAAAATAAAATGGAACACTAAAAGTTGACAAGCAAAAACAATTCTGATTTCATCTATAGTTTTCCTTTCTCTAACACCTTCTATCCAGTTGTTCAAGCAATCCTGCTGTCTCTAACATCAAACTATACTCAGAATCCATTTTTTGCCACCTCCTCTACTCTAAGCCTGGTCTGACCCTTTCTCCTCTCTCAGAAAAAGCCATCTTAACTGGTGTCCCAGGTTCTATCCTTCCTTCAATGAGCCATTCTTAACACAGCAGCTGGAGTGATTCCATTAAATACTAAATTTGCTACAGTAGCCTGAAAGACATGACATGTCTGGCCTCAAGGTTGTGTCTACCTGCATTGCCTATATTTATCCTCTTTGTTTCCTCTGTTCCAGTCACAGGCCTGTTTAAAGTTCCCACAGCACGCTAGACACTCTTGTCTAGAGACCTTTACTCTGGCTTTTCTGTCTAAATAGTTTCCCCAGGTATTTGCAAGGCTAACTCCTTACCTCCTGCCACTTCTTGCTCAAACGTTAACCACTCTACAATACTTACCTTGATCAACCTATTAAAAATAAGAACACAGTCTCAACTATCCTGATCACCTACTCTGCTCTATTGTTTCTTTTTTGTTGTTGCTGCATCTAACACCTTCTAATAGGTCACGTAGTTTATTAATTATATTTGTTGTTTCTTTTCGCCTAATAAGACAAAGTTCCACAAGTATTCACATTTCATCTTTATCCATTTGTTTTAATTTATATATATCAAGCACATAGAGCAGATGCTCAGTATATAATTGTTGATCAAATAAAAAACTGAATAAGAAAGAGCTAGCTGTCTAATTCATTGAGAGTATATATATGAGCTCTCATCATAAACAGAATTTTCTGACAACTACTCTCAGATTTCTAGCCTCCAGAACTGTGAGAAAATAACTTTCTGTTTTCTGTTGTCTAAGTTACCCAGTCTGTGGAATTTTGTTGTGGCAGCCCAATCTAAGACAGGAAGATAGCAAGCTTGCTAGTAGAGGTGAAAGGGGCGTGCCAAGCAAGGGTGTTGTCACAGAAACTGAGGGCAAAGGGAATTTCCACAAGGAAGGAGCAGTTGACAGTTTCAAATGTAGCTGAGAGGTCAAGTATTAAGAGGACTATAACATCCATGAATTGTCCATGAATTCAATGATTTGGATGACTTGCTGTCTTATAGACTGATAGAACTGGATGTCTGGGTGGAAACGAGACAACAAATATAGACAACTGCTTCTAGAAGTTGGCTTTGAAGAATTTAGAAGGGCTGAAGGGAAAGAAAAGGGGAAAGGGAAGAAAACATTGGGGAAGACACAGAGGTATGTTTATACAACAGAAGGTAAGTAGTCAGACCAGTCTGATCAGAGTCAGGGAAACCTAGTTAAGAGTTGATAGTCACATGTTAGGTCTGATAGGGCCAGATTAACTGACCCAAAATTCAAATGGGGAGAATTTTATTTGACGTAGAGAGAAATGGATAGACTGAGAAGGTCTTTGATAACTTAATGTAATGTACATTCATCAACCACTTGTTAGCTGATAACTACTAATGGTACATAAATGAATGAATGAGACATAAGTGAATATGCAAAGAATACAAAAATGTACATTTTTATACAATTGAGATAGTACTCATTTTTTTGGTAATTTGATTTCAAATTATTTTCTAAAGATGACAAAGAATGTACTCAAATTAGCTAAAATAAGGAAGCATGTGTCTCAGGGATTCCTGTGCAGTCATAAAAGGGTAGACTCTCCCAGAAATAGAACAGGAAACAGTTCCTATAAGCCAAATAAATGCTCTGGACTGGCTCATTCAATCCGTTTATCATTGTACTTCTAGAAAAGAAGCTAGAAATGTAAAAAATTCACTCTATACTTTTCTTGCAGCCAACTAGCTCAAATTCTGGATTAGAAGTGGGTCCCACCAATTAGATTTACTTACAGATGTTTTGGGAGGCAGAAATGAAGCAGATGCTATCTTTGGCAGCTCTGTTAAATAGGAGGGTTTTTCATGCATCAGCTTTCCAGTGTCTGTTCCTCAGCTTTCTATTTCTGGGCAGATAGAGTGTGGGCAGAATTGCTTTATTTCTTCTGGCAAAACTCTAGCTGTGGTCTCAGAGGCAGTAGCTTCCTAAGTTGGTAGGTTCTGAATCTTGGGACCATTCCAGAAAGCGTAGCCTAAATAGGATAGGAAAACGTCTATAAAGAACAAAGAGCAAATATTTTAGGCTTTGTAGACCATAAAATCTCTGTTGCAGTTACTCAACTGGGCTCTACCTTGAAAATAGCCATATACAATATATTAATAAATTGGCATGACTGTTTCAATAAAACTTTATTTATAAAAACAAGTGCCAGGGATGGTTTTGTCTTGAAGACCATAGTTTGGCACTCTTTGGCCTAAATGCTTCTCTTTAAAGCCTTCCAGTGATTTTGTAACACCTTATTCACTTTACTAATAATGTTTGTGCTAAAATAATATGTAAAGTGTTTTCTGGTTCTTGCACTGAACTCTGGCTCATAAGGCTGTATATCAGTCGCGACGGGTTAGATTTCACTGTATTAATAGCTGTCCCCAAATCTCAATGATTTTACTTAACTCCGTAAAAGATGATTTCTCATTCACATTAAACATCTAAAGCAGGTCAGCAGGACATATTGTTCCATATCTCCTTACTTAGCGTCCTAGGACCTCTATGTAAACCTTTAATGGTCTCCATGACATTGAAAAAGAGGAGAACATGTCTAATTACACACTGACTCTTAAAACTTCTGTTTAGAAATGACATAAGTCACTTATGCTCTTATTTGACTAAAAGAAGTCACATGGCTGTGCCTAACTTCAAGGAGCAGAGAAAGGCAATCCTATCCTGTGAGAAGAAAGAGAAAAATCAGAGTATTCTATGAATTTTAATGACTCCTACCAGTTGAATTTCCAGGGAGTGTGGTAAGAGGGAAATACTGGATTCAACTCAGCCCAAAGGTGTTTCTAGAACATTACACTGTGTTTTGCTATCACTGAGATATAGCTACATTGTAGCTGTTCACACCATTCATTATATTTGTGTGAATAAGGGACAGGAAGCCTTGGCTTAATCAACTGAATAATGAGAGTAATAACACCTACCTTCTTCTTGCCTTGGAAGTGACTTTCCCCAGCGTTCTGGGTAATATGAAGTACTTCTGGAAAGTGCACAGTTCTTTGATGCCACTTGCTACAGAGATTGACTGACTTGAATTCATGGAGCTCTCAAAAATGCTTTGTTTATAGGAGGAAAGTAGTTTAGAGGCTGAGAAAATAGAATTTGATTTCCGCAGAATTCTTTCTGTAGTGATTCTCTGTCATCATACTTTTATCATTGTCCTGCAAGCATAGCAATAATAATGCATTTGATTTGGGGATCTCAAGCCAGTGTGACTCAGTTTGAATTCTGTCCAAACTTACAGAGTGTCATCAGGTGTATTAGGTAAACCCCTCACCTCCACTTCCCTTCTACAAAGTGGGTTTAATGACAGTTGCTACTTCATTAGTGAACACTTAGAGCACTAGGCAGAGTGAACACTTAGTGGACTTGGTGAACATTAGTGAACACTTAGTACAGCACTTAGAACAGAACTGTCAGTAACAGCTGACTGATGTTTCTCCTCCTTCTCCTCATCCTCACTTCATGGCATTACAGTGATGATTACAAGCTAAAGGGTGTATAAAAACATTCTGTTAGCTCTAAAGCACTTCACAAATGCTATTAAGGAACATATTCTCACTTCCTCCTTAACTCTATCCCACCCTCCATAGGACCTCAGATCCTTCCAAATGATTGCATTGCTAGGCAAGATTTGTGTCCTCCTCTTCTACTTAAAAAAAAAAAAAGATGTCCTTTTCATTATAGGGGACTGGAATGCAAAAGTAGGAAGTCAAGAAACAGCTGGAGTAACAGACAAATTTGGCCTTGGAATACGGAATGAAGCAGGGCAAAGACTAATAGAGTTTTGCCAAGAAAATGCACTGGTCATAGCAAACACCCTCTTCCAACAACACAAGAGAAGACTCTACACATGGACATCACCAGATGGTCAACACTGAAATCAGATTGATTATGTTCTTTGCAGCCAAAGATGGAGAAGCTCTATACAATCAACAAAAATAAGACCGGGAGCTGACTGTGGCTCAGATCATGAATCCTTATTACCAAATTCAGACTGAAATTGAAGAAAGTAGGGAAAACCACTAGACCATTCAGGTATGACCTAAATCAAATCCTTTATGATTATACAGTGGAAGTGAGAAATAGATTTAAGGGACTAGATCTGATAGATAGAGTCCCTGATGAACTATGGAATGAGGTTCATGACATTGTACAGGAGACAGGGATCAAGACCATGCCCAGGGAAAAGAAATGCAAAAAAGCAAAATGGCTGTCTGGGGAGGCCTTACACATAGCTGTGAAAAGAAGAGAAGTGAAAAGCAAAGGAGAAAAGGAAATATATAAGCATCTGAATGCAGAATTCCAAAGAATAGCAAGAAGAGATAAGAAAGCCTTCCTCAGCGATCAATGCAAAGAAATAAAGAAAAACAATAGAATGGGAAAGACTAGAGATCTCTTCAAGAAAATTAGAGATACCAAGGGAACATTTCATGCAAAGATGGGCTCGATAAAGGACAGAAATGGTATGGACCTAACAGAAGCAAAAGATATTAAGAAGAGGTGGCAAGAATACACAGAAGAACTATACAAAAAAGAGCTTCACGACCCAGGTAATCACAACAGTGTGATCACTGACCTAGAGCCAGACATCCTGGAATGTGAAGTCAAGTGGGCCTTGGAAAGCATCACAATGAACAAAGCTAGTGGAGGTGATGGAATTCCAGTGGAGCTATTTCAAATCCTGAAAGATGATGCTGTGAAAGTGCTGCCCTCAATATGCCAGCAAATTTGGAAAACTCAGTAGTGGCCACAGGACTGGAAAAGGTCAGTTTTCATTCCAATCCCAAAGAAAGGCAACGCCAAAGAATGCTCAAACTACCACACAGTTGTACTCATCTCACATGCTATTAAAGTAATGCTCAAAATTCTCCAAGCCAGGCTTCAGCAATATGTGAACCGTGAAATTCCAGTTGTTCAAGCTGGTTTTAGAAAAGGCAGAGGAACCAGAGATTAAATTGCCAACATCTGCTGGATCATGGAAAAAGCAAGAGAGTTCCAGAAAAACATCTATTTCTGCTTTATTGACTATGTCAAAGCCTTTGACTGTGTGGATCACAATAAACTGTGGAAAATTCTGAAAGAGATGGGAATACCAGACCACCTGACCTGCCTCTTGAGAAATTTGTATGCAGGTCAGGAAGCAACAGTTAGAACTGGACATGAAACAACAGACTGGTTCCAAATAGGAAAAGGAGTACGTCAAGGCTGTATATTGTCACCCTGCTTATTTAACTGATATGCAGAGTACATCATGAGAAATGCTGGGCTGGAAGAAGCACAAGCTGGAATCCAGATTGCCGGGAGAAATATCAATCACCTCAGATATGCAGATGACACCACCCTTAGGGCAGAAAGTGAAGAGGAACTAAAAAGCCTCTTGATGAAAGTGAAAGTGGAGAGTGAAAAAGTTGATTAAAGCTCAACATTCAGAAAACGAAGATCATGGCATCTGGTCCCATCACTTCATGGGAAATAGATGGGGAAACAGTGGAAACACTGTCAGACTTTATTTTTTTGGGCTCCAAAATCACTGCAGATGGTGATTGCAGCCGTGAAATTAAAAGACACTTACTCCTTGGAAGGAAAGTTATGACCAACCTAGATAGCATATTGAAAAGCAGAGACATTACTTTGCCAACAAAGGTCCGTCTAGTCAAGGCTATGGTTTTTCCTGTGGTCATGTATGGATGTGAGAGTTGGACTGTGAAGAAAACTGAGTGCCGAAGAGTTGATGCTTTTGAACTGCAGTGTTGGAGAAGACTCTTGAGAGTCCCTTGGACTGCAAGGAGATCCAGCCAGTCCATTTTAAAGGAGATCAGCCCTGGAATTTCTTTGGAAGGACTGATGTTGAAGCTGAAACTTCAGTACTTTGGCCACCTCATGTGAAGAGTTGACTCACTGGAAAAGACTCTGATGCTGGGAGGGATTGGGGGCAGGAGGAGAAGGCGACGACAGAGGATAAGATGGCTGGATGGCATCACTGACTTGATGGACGTGAGTCTGAGTCAACTCTGGGAGATGGTGATGGACAGGGAGGCCTGGAGTGCTGTGATTCATGGGGTCACAAAGAGTTGGACATGGCTGAGCGACTAAACTGAACCGAACTTCTGCTTTAGTATTGAAATGTTTTTATTTAGCTCATTTTCATATTTTCTCCTCTCTGTGGCCTTTTCCTTTGTTGTCCTGCTCCATTTCCTAGGAGAAACGGTCAGTTCTGATAATGCTAAGCTAACTCCTGAGACATGTGTATCCTCCCTTCCCATAGCTTTTGCGGACGCATTCAACTGGGAGGAGAGATGCATAGATTCCTGGGAAGAACTGGCCCTATTGTGGACAGCATATGAGAAAGCACATTTCAACTCTGAGCTGACCAACTCTCATGCCTGGGGCCTCTGTCCAGAGGAGAAGTCACACAGAACCTCTGCAGTAGAGCCCAAATACCTTTGAAGTTGCTTACTCTCCAGAAGACTGTCTGAGGCCAGAGAACTGGGAAGGGTGGCTTTTCAGCAGTGTGACAGCATTCCCAGCCCTAATGCCACATCATCTGAGCTTTAGACCATAAAAGTAATAGAGCTTAAAAAATAATAAAGCTGCTTTCCACATCTGGACTCTGCCCTCCAAGACGCGTGACTGACTCCATGGCTAGTGCCACAGCACCATAGGGCATCTCACACTTAAGTGCTTACAACCTGAAAGAGATATGTGACATTCATTTTCATCCCACTGTGCATACTTGGGCATAGAAGGACAAGCAAAATCAATATTTGTCTAAAAGAAGAGGATGGAATCTGTGGGTGTTCTGTAATTTCAAGAGGTGGTACAAAGGTGCTCAGAAGATGAATTGCAAATAAAAGAGCAGAAAAGAATTTCCTGAGTGTCATTTTAAAAAGCTTCATGCTAATAAGAGCCAAATTCACCCTTTGATATTTCCAAGCTCGCTGAGTAAATAACTCATAAATTTCCTGTAATGATTATATGCATGCTACTGGTGTGCCTCAGAGTCTGACCTATTTTGCGGGTCGACAGCAGAGTCAGAGAAAGCTGTGTCAGAGAGCTGGCATCCCAGCTAGCTCCTAGGCTCTGTACACTACCCATGCCCCACACCACATGGAGGAGCTGGGGTGATGTCTATTTCTGGAGACTCAGCTGATATCCTACCTGAAATCTACTTTAATGGTATTACTTATCTAATTTTTACCTCCTTTAAATTTATATCTTTTGTTTTCCTCTAGCCAAACGAAAGGAAAGACAACGTGTATCATATAATATTCTTGAATATTATCACCTCTCACAAAATATCTTGAAGGTGGGGAATAGAAAAACTTTTATTTAATGTTTTTAAGCTTGTGATCTTGAAGTGTAAGATGTGGCAGGCAGATAACAAATAAGCAGGACGTTAAGGGTGTAAGTGTAATTACAGGGTGGACTTTCATACTCACGCAATCCTTTTTGACTACTGAGTGTGTATATTGAGTTGTGTGATTATTCAGTGCTAACCGGGAGCAATGCATGGATGAGGAGACAGGGGAGGTGGGACTACCGAACAGCAGTCATAATGATGACAGTATCAGTGACAATACTTAAAGTGGACCTGCTTTTGTTTTTTTGGTGGGAGAGTTTATGTATTCAAAGCGACTGTACAGTTTTCACTGTGACATTTTCTCAAAGTAGCATTTCATGTGAAGCTCATTAAATGCTTTCTCATAGCAGAAATGTGATGAATGTACTTACAGTTCTCAGTCTTACTTTCTACATAGATAATAAAACACTGATATTAAACTATCATAAAAGAAGGTGATGGAACTAAAATCACCATTTAATGATCATATGGCCAAGGCCATGGAAAACAATAATTTCACAGATGGAAGGTCAAATTAGTTTAAACCAAATGCTTCAATGAAAAGTGGAAGTCTGAAATGAACAGATCATAATATATTTTTAGAGAATGCTTGTTTTTCATTTTCAATTTCACAGACATAGTGTCCTGTTTTATGGTAACCAAGCTAGTGATGTGAACTTTTGGAAAATATCAACTGCTTTAGTCCTGGTCTGGGGTTCTTCCTGGTCATAGAGCAAGGCTGAATTTTCTTTGTTTATTTTCTAGAGTCTCTTGTTTATATTCAAAATTTGGGACCATGTTATTTAGAAAGGGCTTCCCTCATATCTCAGTTGGTAAAGGGTCTGCCTGCAATGTGGGAGATCCTGGTTCGATTCCTGGGTTGGGAAGATCTGCTGGAGAAGGGATAGGCTATCCACTCTAGTATTCTGGCCTGGAAAATTCCATGGACCCTATAGTCCATGGGCTTGCAAAGAGTTGGACATGAATGAGCAAATTTCACTTCCCTATTTAGAAAAGAAATTTTTTCCTCATTTGAAGCTATATTGGAAAGGATGAAATCTTTACCTTTTTAAAATATCCAACATAGGGTCTTCAATCATGAATATGAAGCTTTGTACACAAATAGGGAGGTATGTGGAAATGGTGGCCCTGCAAGGCAGTTCACGAAGAGGAAAAGCCCAGCTTTTGAGTGACAATTCTTCTGTTCTCTGTAGCTTCCATTTACTTCATCTTTGAACTGCCTCAGAGAAAGTCATGTTATCTTTTTAATCCTCAAATCATGTTTGTATCTAAATTTGGCTTTTCTCTCCTATCTGATCCCGCAACCTTGAATCATGGAGCGCTTACTTCAGATTTCTGCCTCCATATACTTTTGTTTCTGCTTTCTCATTATCATTGTGCTTCTTGCCCATCTCTTCTCTTACTTTGGAATTAAATTTGTGGACAAAGTCCCTAAATTGAAAATGACTTCAGCTTGGGAAAGCCTTTTAGAATTTAATAAGTAGCATTCAGTTCAGTTCAGTTCAGTCGCTCAGCCATGTCCAACTCTTTGCGACCCCATGAATCACAGCACGCCAGGCCTCCCGGTCCATCACCAACTCCCGGAGTTCACTCAGACTCACGTCCATCGAGTCAGTGATGCCATCCAGACATCTCATCCTCTGTCGTCCCCTTCTCCTCCTGCCCCCAATCCCTCCCAGCATCAGAGTCTTTTCTAATGAGTTAACTCTTCGCATGAGGTGGCCAAAGTACTGGAGTTTCAGCTTTAGCATTATTCCTTCCAAAGAGCAACCAGGACTGATCTCCTTTAGGATGGACTGGCTGGATCTCCTTGCAGTCCAAGGGACTCTCAAGAGTCTTCTCCAACGCCACACTTCAAAACCATCAATTCTTTGGCGCTCAGCTTTCTTCACAGTCCAACTCTCACATCCATACATGACCACTGGAAAAACCATAGCCTTGACTAGACGGGCCTTTGTTGGCAAAGTAATGTCTCTACTTTTGAATATGCTATCTAGGTGGGTCATAAATTTCCTTCCAAGGAGTAAGCATCTTTTAATTTCATGGCTGCAATCACCATCTGCAGTGATTTTGGAGCCCCCGAAAATAAAGTCTGACACTGTTTCCATTGTTTCCCCATCTATTTCCCATGAGGTGATGGGACCAGATGCCATGATCTTCATTTTCTGAATGTTGAGCTTTAAGCCAACTTTTTCACTCTTCTCTTTCACTTTCATCAAGAGGCTTTTTAGTCCCTTTTCACTTTCTGCCATAAGGGTGGTGTCATCTGAATATCTGAGGTTATTGCTATTTCTCCCAGCAATCTTGATTCCAGCTTGTGCTTCTTCCAGCCCAGCATTTCTCATGATGTACTCTGCATATAAGTTAAATAAGCAGGGTGACAATATACAGCCTTGTATGTATTCCTTTTCCTATTTGGAACCAGTCTGTTGTTCTATGTCCTGTTATGTTGCTTCCTGACTTGCATATAGGTTTCTCAAGAGGCAGGTCAGGTGGTCTGGTATTCCCATCTCTTGAAGAATTTTCCACAGTTTATTGTGATCCACACAGTCAAAGGCTTTGGCGTAGTCAATAAAGCAGAAATAGCATTAGCATAGACATTATAGCAATTCCTCCTTTCCCAGTGACTGTTTGGTTTTTAAATTATTATTTCCCCTTTACAGAGGATAAAAAAAATCAGGCTGAGTAACTTATTAAAAGTCAGTTTATAAGTGATGAAGACTGAATTTTAATACATGGTATATGACTGTAGAACCTGTGCTTTCTCCACAAATCTACTAGCTTCTAAAAGATGTGGAAAATTCCAGTACTTGAAATCTATCTCATAAAATTACATAAAATGTCCAACATTCTCCTTTATCAAGCCACTGCTTTCCAGATATTCTTACCCCCAAACACTAGATACTTTCTCTAAAGCTCTTATGTCCAGCCACAAACCTCATAATCCACAATGTATTATTTCTGAAGATTCACCAGTACACTTAACCGAAAGACCATCTGGGAGTTTCAAAAAATATTAGTGCCTGGGTCCTGCACCAGTTCATTCAGAGTTGATTCGTTTTGCAGTTTTTCAATATCTTCCTGGTGATTCTGATTCAGAGTCAGAGTGATAAGCATGGCTGTAGAATATTCAGGTAGCAATATCAATGTCCTGTCATCTACAAGCCTATAGATGTTATCCTGTTTTCCTCATCTGCAAATCCTGGAGTCTCCCAGCACTATTATCCTACCAGTGCTTTAACATATGTAACTTTTGGAACCTTGAACTATCTTCAAAAGAGCAGTATTATAAACTCTTCACAAATATCTCCCCATTTCTGAGGCTAAAGGAAAGCTCAAGAGGAGCCGTTGGGCCTCTGACCTGACATCCCTGGAGAGCCAGTGCCAGGCTCCGTCAGAGGATCAGAGTTCAGTTCTCGCCTGGTTGAAACTCTTTCCCCAGGCTCTTATTTATCTATCTAAGGGGCCTTCAGGGCTCACATCCATCCTCCCTCCATTAATGTTTCTTAAGGACCCAGGACCTAACACTAGAATGCATCCACGACTAACTGAAACCGCTTTCATTTGTAACTCTTTCAGTCTGCTTTTTATCTTGTTCTTTCTCTTTATTTTTTATTTCAGTAATCAATAGCTTTTAAGTGTCTTCTGTCTGCTAAGCTCTAGGTACACATTGATGGTCCAAACCAACGTGGTCTTTTTTTTTTTTTTTTTTTAAGGAGACCACTGTTACTACCTGTAAATAATTCATATTCAGTGTGTGCTACAGCTCTAGCCATCAAGGCTGTACACGCATGCTCAGCCGCTTCAGTCATGTCAGACCCTTTGCGACCCCATGGACTAAAGTCCACCAGGATCCTCTGTCCATGGAATTCTCCAGGCAAGAATACTGAAGTGGGTTGCCATGCTCTCCTTTGGGGGGTCTTTCCAACCCAGGGATTGAACCCAGGTCTCCCTTGTTGCAAGTGGATTCTTTATGTCTGAGCCATCAAGGAAGCCCCAAAAGACAGATACTGTTTAATTAACATGTATAAGGTATCTAGAATACTCAAATTCATAGGAGCAAAAAGTAGAATGGTGATTACCAAAAGTTGAGGGTGGGGTGGAGTAAGGAGTTGCTTAATGAGTATAGAGTTTCAAATTTTCTTTTCTGAAAAAATTCTAGTGATATATTTCACAACATTGTGGATATACTTAACATTATTGAACTGTACGCTTAAAATGGTTAATAGTATTTAAAGAAACAAAAGCTGAAACAAAGTTTAAAAAGGGCAGGAAAGATTGTTAGGCAAAGCTGTATATAGTCTCATGATCTCTAAATAAATCTGAGTATGTATCTGTTATGTATGGCCAATATATATATTACACTATTTTTATATTTTATTTTATTCTGATTTTAATACATATATTGCTATTGTATAATATACTGAGGCAGAGTTGTATTTTAACATAGAATTTCACTTCCTTGTGTATATTTCCTTTTTCCTTTTCTCTCCCGCTTATACCTACAGGGCCATATTTTCTCCTCCAAACATCATGAAAGTAGAAGAAATTATTCAAAGGAACTATAGACTCAAGTACTTATAAACATGCCTGTTGGATTTTTATAGATATTTCATAAGGTTCATTGTAGGTTTTATACAAGGCCTGGGCCTAGGGTAGTGGGGTACAGCTAATGATGATTGACATGTGAGAGTAAATACTGTTTGAGGGGGGAAAAGACCACGTGGGCTTTATCTAATGAATGCAAGTTGGATTGAACATTTAAAAATAGATCAATGTAATTCACATAATTATCTAAGTGAGAAAGAAAAACTATATGATCATTCAGTACGTGCAGGAAAGGCCTTTAAAAAATTAGCCATCCACGACTTCACTTTCACTTTCCACTTTCATGCATTGGAGAAGAAAATGGCAACCCACTCCAGTGTTCTTGCCTGGAGAATTCCAGGGACAGGGGAGCCTGGTGGGCTGCCCTCTATGTGGTTGCACAGAGTCGGACACAACTGAAGTGACTTAGCAGCAGCAGCAGCAGCATGATGAAGACTCTCAAGAACCTAGGTAAAAAATGGAAATTTCTCAACTTGATAAAGGGTTTCCTGAAAAATTTACAACTAATATATATAATGATGAAAGACTGAATGCTTTCTCCTTAGGTTGCTGCTGCTGCTAAGTCGATTCAGTCGTGTCTGACTCTGTGCGACCCCACAGACGGCAGCCCACTAGGCTCCCCCATCCCTGAGATTCTCCAGGCAAGAACACTGGAGTGGGTTGCCATTTCCTTCTCCAATGCATGAAAGTGAAAAGTGAAAGTGAAGTCGCTCAGTCCTGTCTGACTGTTCGTGACTCCATGGACTACAGCCTACCAGGCTCCTCTGTCCATGGGATTTTCCAGGCAAGAGTACCGGAGTGGGGTGTGATTGCCCCTTAAGTTAGGAATAAGAATAGTTTGTTCATTTCTATTTCTTCTATTTAATATTTTACTATAGGTCATAGCCATTTCAATCAGACAGGAAGAAAAATTAAAAAAAATAGAGATTGTACAGAAAGAAAAAGCCATCTTTATTCACACAAAGTATTATCATCTATGTAGAAAATCCCAAGAAACCTACAAGTAAGGTGTTTAAGACAAATAGATCAGTTTAGCAATATTGCAGAATGCAATGTCTACATACATTATTGTTTAGTCACTAAATCGTGTCTGAATCTTTGTGACCCCCATGGACTATAGCCAGCCAGGCTCTTCTATCCATGGGATGTCCCAGGAAAGAATACTGGAGTAGGTTGCCATTCTTTCTCCAGGGGATCTTTCTGACCTAGGGATAGAACCTGGGTCTCCTGCATTGCAGGCAGATACTTTACCACTGAGCAATCTGGGAAGCCCCATCTATATATATTCAGTTCAGTTCAGTTGCTCAGTCGTGTCTGACTCTTTGCAACCCCATGAATTGCAGCATGCCAGGCCTCCCTGTCCATCACCAACTCCCAAAGTTCACTGAGACTCACACCCATGGAGTCAGTGATGCCATCCAGCCATCTCATCCTCTGTCATCCCCTTCTCCTCCTGCCCCCAATCCCTCCCAGCATCAGACTCTTTTCCAATGAGTCAACTCTTCACATGAGGTGGCCAAAATACTGAAGTTTCAGCTTTAGCATCATTCCTTCCAAAGAAATCCTAGGGCTGATCTCCTTTAGAATGGACTGGTTGGCTCTCCTTGCAGCCCAAGGGACTCTCAAGAGTCTTCTCCAACACCACACTTCAAAAACATCAGTCCTTTGGTGCTCAGCTTTCTTCACAGTTCAACTCTCACATCCATACATGACTACTGGAAAAACCACAGCCTTGACTAGACAGACCTTTGCTGGCAAAGTAATGTCTCTGCTTTTCAATATGCTATCTAGGTTGGTCATAACTTTTCTTCCAAGGAGTAAGCATCTTTTAATTTCATGGCTGCAGTCACCATCTGCAGTGATGTTGGAGCCCCCCAAAATAAACTCTGCCACTGTTTCCACTGTTTCCCCATCTATTTCCCATGAAGTGATGGGACCAGATGCCATGAACTTTGTTTTCTGAATGTTGAGTTTTAAGCCAACTTTTTCACTCTCCTCTTTCACTCTCATCAAGAGGCTCTTTAGTTCTTCACTTTCTGCCATAAGTGTGGTGTCTTCTGCATATCTGAGGTTATTGATATTTCTCCCAGCAGTCTTGATTCCAGCTTGTGCTTCTTCCAGCCCAGCGTTTCTCATGGTGTACTCTGCGTAGAAGTTAAATAAGCAGAGTGACAATATACAGCCTTGATGTGCTCCTTTTCCTATTTGGAACCAGTCTGTTGTTCCATGTCCAGTTCTAACTGTTGCTTCCTGACCTGCATACAAATTTCTCAAGAGGCAGGTCAGGTGGTCTGGTGTTCCCATCTCTTTCAGAACTTTCCACACTTTATTGTGATCCACACAGTCAAAGGCTTTGACATAGTCAATAAAGCAGAAATAGATGTTTTTCTGGAACTCTCTTGCTTTTTTGATGATCCAGCAGATGTTGGCAATTTGGTCTCTGGTTCCTCTGCCTTTTCTAAAACCAGCTTGAACAACTGGAATTTCACGGTTCACATATTGCTGAAGCCTGGCTTGGAGAATTTTGAGCATTACTTTACTAGCATGTGAGATGAGTGCAATTGTGAGGTAGTTTGAGCATTCTTTGGCATTGCCTTTCTTTGGGATTGGAATGAAAACTGACTTTTTCCAGTCCTGTGGCCACTACTGAGTTTTCCAAATTTGCTGGCATATTGAGTGCAGCACTTTCACAGCATCATCTTTCAGGATTTGAAATAGCTCCACTGGAATTCCATCACCTCCACTAGCTTTGTTCATTGTGATGCTTTCCAAGGCCCACTTGACTTCACATTCCAGGATGTCTGGCTCTAGGTCAGTGATCACACCATCATGATTATCTGGGTCAGGAAGATCTTTTTCGTACAGATCTTCTGTGTATTCTTGCCACCTCTTCTTAATATCTTCTGCTTCTGTTAGGTCCATACCATTTCTGTCCTTTATTGAGCTCACCTTTGCATGAAATGTTCCCTTGGTATCTCTAATTTTCTTGAAGAGATCTTTAGTCTTTCCCATTCTGTTGTTTTTCTTTATTTCTTTGCATTGATCGCTGAGGAAGGCTTTCTTATCTCTTCTTGCTATTCTTTGGAACTCTGTATTCAGATGCCTATACCTTTCCTTTTCTCCTTTGCTTTTTGCTGCTCTTTTTTCACAGCTATTTGTATAGCAAAGGAAAATCAGTAAATGAAAGGTCAATGCAATTATGTTAACATAAAATATGGAATTCAAAGTTATAAATTTGATAAAGCAACTTTCTATCACCTATGCATTGAAAGCTACAAAATATTGCTGAGAGAAATAAATTAAGATCTAATAAACAGACAGAATACTCTGTCCAGAGATCAGAAGACTCAACATTGTTAAGATGACAATTCTCCCCAGTTGATAGTCTTCATCTGTCAGATTCAACAGTCTCCATCAAAATTCTAGAAGGCCTTTTTTTTGTAAGAGCTGATAAGCTGTTTCTCAAATTTATATGGAAGTGTGAAAGGTAGAGACTAGACAAAACAATTTTAAAGAACAGTATTGGAGGACTTACACCATTATGAGTCTTCAGCAAATACAGTGTGGTTTAACAAAAAGATAGATGCGTAAATCAATAGAGTAGAATAAAGTCCAGAAATACACACGTATAAGTACATTGCTTTTTGACAAAGGGCTTGAAGCAACTCAGTGGGAGGGAGGATGGATTACGGATTACAGAAACTTTTGAGGTGGTGGAAACCTCCATTAACTAGATTGTGATGATAGTTTTACAGTGTGTACAGATGTCAAAACGCTCATCAAATACACACTTTAATATGTGTATTATGCTAAGTGTAAATTCTACTTCATGAAGATATATACATATATATGTGTGCACATCATGCTTAGTCACTCAGTTGTGTCCAACTCTTTGCGACCTCACAGACTGTAGTCTTCCAGGCTCCTCTTTCCATGGGATTCTCTAGGCAAGAATATTGGAGTGGGTTGCCATTTCCTTCCCCAGGGGATCTTCTTAACCCAGGGATCAAACGTGGGTCTCCTGATTCGCAGGTGAACTCTTTACCATCTGAGCCACCAGGGAAGGCCTTGTATGTACATATATACACTTAAATATGAGGGTAAAAAACAACAGTATCCTTCTTATTTGTTGATTAATTCAATATATAATTCAATAAATAATTTGAATTTATTGGACCAAATCTGATATTCATTCCTGATTTTTTTTAAACTAGAAAAATTCCCCATTACAATAATTATTGCAGCAGGCATTATGTTTATGTTTACCAAATTTTTTCTTTTCTTCTTGGACCCAGAGGAGGGCTACACCTCCCATCTTTTTTGCTGGATGGAGCTATATGATTAGTTTTAATCAATGGAATGTTCACAGAAGTCATGTATGCTATTTTTAGACCTGCAACCAACTATTTTCCCATGAGCTCCTACACTTTCTATCTTCCCTCGACTCCTCCACAGGTACTGAAGATTCATTTGAATTCAAGGAAGAGCCACAGGATGAATTAACTTGGGTCTCTGAATCCCTTTAGGGAAAGCCAATCTCCACCTTGGTACGTACTGTAATGTGAAAAAGAAATAAGGTTTTATTCTTATAACTCGCTGAGAATTTGTAATTTCTTGTCACAGAAGTTAGCTTTCCTTAACTGATACAGATATAAGAAAGTCAGAATATAAAGGAATAAGCTTAGCATAATATATACATATTATATTCGCACCTGGCGCATTACAACAAGCGCTCGACTATCACATCCAGGGAGATCCAGACCGCCCTGCGCTTGCTGCTACCTGGGGAGCTGGCCAAGCACGCCGTGTCCAAGGGCACTAAGGCTGTCACCAAGTATACCAGCTCCAAGTAAATATAATATGCCTAGCTGCTGTTAAAGGAGAAGGCAATGGCACCCCACTCCAGTACTCTTGCCTAGAAAATCCCATGGACGGAGGGCCTGGTGGGCTGTAGTCCATGGGGTTGCTAAGAGTCGGACACGACTGAGCGACTTCACTTCCACTAATATATATATATATTATTAGTAGTATGTTATCAATAACCTCAGATATGCAGATGACACCACCCTTATGGCAGAAAGTGAAGAGGAACTAAAAAGCCTCTTGATGAAAGTGAAAGTGGAGAGTGAAAAAGTTGATTAAAGCTCAACATTCAGAAAACGAAGATCATGGCATCTGGTCCCATCACTTCATGGGAAATAGATGGGGAAATAGTGGAAACAGTATCAGACTTTATTTTTCTGGGCTCCAAAATCACTGCAGATGGTGACTGCAGCCATGAAATTAAAAGACGCTTACTCCTTGGAAGGAAAGTTGTGACCAACCTAGATAGCATATTCAAAAGCAGAGACATTACTTTGCCAACAAAGGTTTGTTTAGTCAACGCTATGGTTTTTCCTGTGGTCATGTATGGATGTGAGAGTTGGACTGTGAAGAAGGCTGAGCCCGGAAGAATTGCTGCTTTTGAACTGTGGTGTTGGAGAAGACTCTTGAGAGTCCCTTGGACTGCAAGGAGATCCAACCAGAAGGAATGATGCTAAAGCTGAAACTCCAGTACTTTGGCCACCTCATGCAACGAGTTGACTCATTTGAAAAGACTCTGATGCTGGGAGGGATTGGGGGCAAGAGGAGAAGGGTACGACAGAGGATAAGATGGCTGGATGGCATCACTGACTCCATGGACGTGAGTCTGGGTGGACTCTGGGAGTTGGTGATGGACAGGGAGGCCTGGTGTGCTGCGATTCATGGGGTTGCAAAGAGTCAGACATGACTGAGCAACTGATCTGATCTGATCTGATCATATAGCATTATTTTTGGAACAGTTTGCAATGTTTTGAGGAATGTGCAGATGACACCACCCTTATGGCAGAAAGTGAAGAGGAACTCAAAAGCCTCTTGATGAAGGTGAAAGAGGAGAGTGAAAAAGTTGGCTTAAAGCTCAACATTCAGAAAACGAAGATCATGGCATCTGGTCCCATCACTTCATGGGAAATAGATGGGGAAACAGTGGAAACAGTGTCAGACTTTATTTTTTTGGGCTCCAAAATCACTGCAGATGGTGATTGCAGCCATGAAATTAAAAGATGCTTACTCCTTGGAAGGAAAGTTATGACCCACCTAGATAGCATATTCAAAAGCAGAGACATTACTTTGCCAACACAGGTCCGTCTAGTCAAGGCTATGGTTTTTCCTGTGGTCATGTATAGATGTGAGAGTTGGACTGTAAAGAAAGCTGAGCACCGAAGAATTGATGCTTTTGAACTGTGGTGTTGGAGAAGACTCTTGCAAGTCCCTTGGACTGCAAGGTGATCTGACCAGTCTATCCTAAAGGAGATCAGTCCTGGGTGTTCATTGGAAGGACTGATGTTAAAGCTGAAACTCCAATATTTTGGCCATCTGATGCAAAGAGTTGACTCATTTGAAAAGACCCTGATGCTGGGAAAGATTGAGGGCAGAAGGAGAAGGGGATGACAGAGGATGAGATGTTTGGATGGCATCACCGACTCAATGGACATGGGTTTGGGTGGACTCTGGGAGTTGGTGATGGACAGGGAGGCCTGGTGTGCCAGGCCAGGTTCGTGGGGTTGCAAAGAGTAGGACACGACTGAGCAACTGAACTGACTGAAGTTCAAAAATTCATATTGCTACTAAACAACTTATAATGGAGATAATCTAATAACAGAAAGAAACTTATATCCAGATAAATCAATAAATATGAAGTCCATGAAAAGGATTTATTTTTAACAATAAATATGGTTGGTGAAATCAGTAATGGGAAAGGGTGTCAATAGAGTTAAACAGCTTGATAGCTATTTGAAAAAAAATCTGGAATTTCTATTTTATTCTTTGAAAGAAAATAGTTTAAATTAGCAAAAATTTAAAAATTAAGCTGTAGAGTTTTACAAAAGAAATGAAAAATTGCATGTTTGAGGAGGACTTGCAGAGAAGTCCTAAAAACTTAAAAACCATAAGTGGAAAATATTTTTAAAATTTGAAAATATTACATAAATATTTAGAACTTCTATATGTCATAGATAACTCAAAGTTAAAAGACAAAAGACAAATAAAATTGTGAAAAAAGTAGCAAAACTATGACATAAACCAAATGCTTTATGCTAGTTATCCCATACGTATTTAAAAGGTCAAATATATGAATAGTTAATGACAGAAAATAAAAATAAATGGCTGATAAAATACAAAATATGACTAATCTTCCTCATAATCAAATAAATGAAAACCAAAATGAAAGATACTTTTTCTCTCAGATTGGTAAATGTTAATTTTCTTATGCTGGTGGAAGTATGGCAAAATTTATGCTTTCCTATACTACTAGGGGTAGTGATAATTTTGCAAATTTTTAGAGCGAGATCGAAATATTCATTTTAAAATATTCATACCCTGTGGTCCAGAAAACCTGTTCTAGGAAGTTGGCTCCCAAAATAAAATATCACAAAATTATTTTGTGTTGTGAACATGGGAATGTGTATTGTAACACTTTATTCTTGTTTGACTGCACTGGGTCTTCATTGCTTTGCAAAGTCTTTCTCTAGTTGCGGTGAGTAGGGGCTGCTCTTTGTTGTAGTGTTCAGGCTTCTCATTGCAGTGGCTTCTCTTATTGTGGAGCACAGGCTCTAAGCCCATGGGTTTCAGTAATTGCAGCACACAGCCTCAGCAGTTGGTGGCATATGGGGTCAGTTGTTCAATGGCATGTGGGCCCTTCCCAGATCAGGGTCTGAACTCATGTTCCCTGTGTCGGCAGGAAGACTCCTATCCACTATGCCACCAATAAAGTCTCAACGTTATTTTAAATAGCAAAATGCTAGCTATAATCTGAAAGTCCTTTAATATGGGTTTCATTAATCAGCTCATTACATTCATCCAATGGACTATTGTACACCTACTTTGCAAAGATTAGTTTAAATATAATATTATGAAAAATTAAGAATGAAAATGTGGATTTCCACCCTGAGCCATAATGAAGTGATAGAGAATAGATGGCCCCTCCATCCTTCAACATTTGGAAAACTGAGGAAATTTCTCTGGCAGTCCAGTGGTTGGGACTTGGTCCTTTCACTGCTGGGGCCCGGGTTTGATCTTTGGTCAGGGACCTGAAATCCCGCAAGCTCTGTGTTGGAGCCCCCCTCCCCCGAAAAAAAAAAAAAGAAAAACTGGAGAAACTATGTGAAACAATGGTTTTCAGACCACAGGTAGACCTCAGATCATACACAACTTTGATCCTTGAGAGAAGGGAAACAAATGGTAGGTAAATCCTGAGTTCTTATTTTCTGTTGGAGGTAACTTTCAGCTTGCAACACCTAGAGATTTTACTGAGTTCAGGAGGCAGAGACCATAGTTTTATAAGGTCAAGGTGATTAGAATTTACAGTCAGGGTACCAGAAAGAAAGGAACTACACAATATCAGTGCTCCAGATATCTGTAGCTGGATGTCTTTAAGTTTGGTTGAATACAAACCTATACATCTACAAGAAGACATTTACCCAAGGGTGGGGAGGGAACACCTGAAAGGCAATAAGCTTAATAATTCTTGGAGTTAGTATGGGAATGAGTAGAGTTTGTGATTTCAGCAGCAAAGTGGAAAGATCTTTTAATATGCGGGGGATTTGGCAGATTTTTCCTACTTCATTCGTGACATACTGTTCATGACATGGTACAGGAGGCAGTGATCAAGACCATCCCCAAGATAAAGAAATGCAAAAAGGCAAAATGGTTGTATGAGGAGGCCTTACAAATAGATGTGAAAAGAAGGAAGCTAAAGGAAAAAGAGAAAAGGAAGGATATACCCATTTGAATGCAGAGTTCCAAGGAATAGCAAAGAGAGTGATCAAAGTGATCACTTCCTCAGTGACCAATGCAGAGATACAGGAAAACAATAGAATGGGAAAGACTAGAGATCTCTTCAAGAAAATTAGAGACACCAAGGGAACATTTTAATGCAAAGATGGGCACAATAAAGGATAGAAATGGTATAGACCTAACAGAGGCAGAAGATATTAAAAAGAGGTGGCAAGAATACACAGGAGAACTGTATAAAAAAAGATCTTCATGACCATATAACCATGATGGTGTGGTCACTCACCTAGAACCAGACATCTTGGAATGTGAAGTCAAGTGGGCCTTAGGAAGCCTCACTATGAACAAAGCTAGTGGAGGTGATGGAATTCCAATTGAGCTATTTCAAATCCTGAAAGATGATACTGTGAAAGTGCTGCCCTCAATATGCCAGCAAATTTGGAAAACTCAGCAGTGGCCACAGGACTGGAAAAGGTCCATTTTCATTCCAATCTCAAAGAAAGGCAATGCTAAAGAATACTCAAACTACTGCACAATTATACTCATCTCACACACTAGTAAAGTAATGCTCAAAATTCTCCAAGCCAGGTTTCAACAGTATATGAACTGTGAACTTCCAGATAGATGTTCAAGCTGGATTTAGAAAAGGCAGAGAAAGCAGAGATCAAATTGCCAACACCCATTGGATCGTCGAAAAAGCAAGAGAGTTCTAGAAAAACATTTACTTCTGCTTTATTGACTATGCCAAAGCCTTTGACTGTGTGGATCACAATAAACTGTGGAAAATTCTTCAAGAGATGGAAGTACCAGACCACCTTACCTGCCTTCTGAGAAATCTGTGTGCAGCAAGAAGCAACAGTTAGAACTGGACATAGAACAACAGACTGGTTCCATATTGGGAAAGGAGTACATCAAGGCTATATATTGTCACCCTGCTTATTTAACTTATATGCAGAGTACATCATGAGAAACGATGGGCTGGACGAAGCACAGGCTGGAATCAAAATTGCTGGGAGACATATCAATAACCTCAGATATGCAGATGACACCACCCTTATGGCAGAAAGTGAATAAAAACTAAAGGTCCTCTTGTTGAAAGTGAAAGAGGAGAGTGAAAAGTTGGCTTAAGACTCAACATTCAGAAAACGAAGATCATGGCATCTGGTCCCATCACTTCATGGCAAGTAGATGGGGAAACAGGGGAAACAGTGAGAGACTTTATTTTGGGGGCTCCAAAATCACTGAAGATGGTGACTGCAGCCATGAAATTAAAAGACCCTTGCTACTTGGAAGAAAAGCTATGACCAACCTAGACAGCATATTAAAAAGCAGACACATTACTTTGCCAACAAAAGTCCATCTAGTCAAAGCTATGGTTTTTCCAGTAGTCATGTATGGATGTGAGAGTTGGACTATAAAGAAAACTGAGCACCAAAGAATTGATGCTTTTGAACTGCAGTGTTGGAGAAGACTCTTGAGAGTCCCTTGGACTGCAAGGAGATCCAACCAGTCCATCCTAAAGGAAATCAGTCCTGAATATTCATTGGAAGGACTGATGCTGAAGGTGAAACTCCAATACTTTGGCCACCTGATGTGCAGCACTGACTCATTTGAAAAGACCCTGATGCTGGGAAAGACTTAAGGTAGAAGGAGAAGGGAACGACAGAGGATGGGGTGGTTGTACGGCATCACCGACTCAATGGACTTGAGTTTGAGTAGGCTGTGAGAGTTGGTGATGGACAGGGAAGCCTGGCGTGCTGTTGTCCCTGCGGTCGCAAAGAGTCGGACATGACTGAGCAGGTGAACTGAACTGATACTTCATACTTGGGCTGAAATATCCTAGACTATGAGTTGCTCTGTACCTGACCAAACCTTATAAACAAATGTCAAAGTGGGTACAAATGACTCTAAATAAGTTAAAAACATGCAATCACAAAGCCAAGCACGATTGGAATATAACAACATCTAAGAAAATGAAACATTAACATTCAAAATATATATTGTCCAGTGAAAAGTTACCAGATATGCAAATAAGCAGGAAAATATGACCTGTAGTGAAAGAAATCAAGCAATGGCTACAGATCCAGAAATAATACAGATGACAGAATTAGGAGGCAAGGGCATTATACAGATATAACTATGTTCCACATATTTAAGAACGGAGAAGAAAGTTGGAACAGGATGAGGAAAGAAATGGAATATTTGTAAGACCTCAGTAGAACATCTACAGATAAAGAATACTATACTTGAAATGAAAAAAATAGATTAGATGGTATATTACTTTACTAAGCCTACTGTAATAAAGTGACCTAAACAAGAGAAATTTATTTAGAAGAGGTTAGAGGTCCAAGATCAAGGTGTTGGCAAAGTTGGTTTTATTGTGAGGCCTCGCTCTCTTTGCCTTACTGATAACAAACTTCTTCTGGTGTCTTCACATAGTCTTTCCTCTGTGTCTTAGTTTTCTCTTAAAAGGACACCAGTTATATTGGTGTAGGCCCTCTCTCAATGACCGCATTTAACTTATGTTTCTTCTTTAAAGACCTTTTCTCCCATTACAATCACAATCTGAGATTCTAGGGGTTAGGATTTAAATATATAATTTTGGATGGGGCCTAAGTCAGTCCAGCCTTCCCTGATGGCTCATGGTAAAGAGCCTGCCTGCCAATGGAGGAGATGCAGGAGATGCGAGGTAGATCCCTGGGTCAGGAAGATCCCCTAAAGAAGGAAATGGCAACACATTCTAGCATTCTTGCTGGGAAATTCCAAGGGTAGAGGAGTCTAGCAGGCTACAGTCCACAGGGTTGTAGAGTCAGACACGTCTGAGCAGGCATGCATCTAAATCAGTCCATTACAGATGGGATTAACAAGAATTCAGACACTGAGAGAAAAGATCAATGAATTTGAAGACACCAATAAAAACTATTTAAAATGAAACACAAAGAGGAAAATGATTGAATAAAATGGACCCAACATAGGTGAGCAGTAGAATGAGGTAAAGTAGTTCAACTTATGTGTAACTGGGTGGGGATATAGAAATGTCTGAAAAATAATGGTTAAAAATGTGAAAACTACAAACCCACATATTAAACACATTCAATGAATCTGAGCAGGAGATCAGATCAGATCAGATCAGATCAGTCGCTCAGTTGTGTCCGACTCTTTGCGACCCCGTGAATTGCAGCACGCCAGGTCTCCCTGTCCATCTCCAACTCCCGGAGTTCACTCAGACTCACATCCATCGAGTCAGTGATGCCATGCAGCCATCTCATCCTCTGTCGTCCCCTTCTCCTCTTGCCCCCAATCCCTCCCAGAATCAAAGTCTTTTCCAATGAGTCAACTCTTCGCATTAGGTGGCCAAAGTACTGCAGTTTCAGCTTCAGCATCATTCCTTCCAAAGAAATCCCAGGGCTGATCTCCTTCAGAATGGACTGGTTGGATCTCCTTGCCGTCCAAGGGACTCTCAAGAATCTTCTCCAACACCACAGTTCAAAAGCATCAATTCTTGGGCGCTCAGCCTTCTTCACAGTCCGACTCTCACATCCATACATGACTGTAGGAAAAACCATAGCCTTGACTAGATGAACCTTTGTTGGCAAAGTAATGTGTCTGCTTTTGAATATGTTATCTAGGTTGGTCATAACTTTCCTTCCAAGGAGTAAGCGTCTTTTAATTTCATGGCTGCAGTCACCATCTGCAGTGATTTTGGAGCCCAGAAAAATAAAGTCTGACATTGTTTCCACTGTTTCCCCATTTATTTCCCATGAAGTGATGGGAGCAGGAGAAAACCACACCAAACATTATAGTCAAATTGCTGAAAACAAATAACAAAGAGAAAATTTTGAAAGAGCTAGAGGAAAAGATTCATTGCATTCAGATGAACAAACTACAAATGATTTCTTGCCAGAAATTTTGCAAGACAGAAGACAAAGTAGTAACATCATTAAAATTCTGAGTGAAAAAGATCTGTCAGCATAGCATTTTGTACCTGGCAAAAGTATCTTTCAAATATGAAGGAAGAGGAAATACATTTTTAGGCAAATAAAAGCTGAGAGAATTAATAGTAAATTTTCACTGCTTTTAACTTTAGGTTAAAAAAATTATACCAGGTGGAAATTTGGATTGATTTAATAGAATGAAAAACATTGAAAGAATGTGGGCACATATAATGGACATTTTTCTCATTTTTAATTTCTTTGACAGTTGATTATTTTAAACAAAGATAATAAAATTTTATAACATGTGAAGAAATGTATGACAAGAATAAAAAGGACAGGATGGGAGAAATATACATGATACGGCCTAGTATTATTTGGTGTAGACTGTGATACATGAAAGTTATAAACTAGAACCACTAGAAACATAAAGTAAAGAAGTATATTAATAAGCCAAATGGTAGAGATAAAAATATTAAAGTGCAATAGAGTGTATATTTCTTTTAAAGAAATATTATCTTGAGAATATCAGAAGATATTAACTGTGATTATATTTTGAGTAATAAACTGTAGGTGGAGAAAGAGAAGTATTTTTTACATTTCATTACATACTTTTTATTGTAGTATTTGAACATTCTTCAATAATGAATGTATTAGTTTTAAATTTATTTATTTAGTATAGTTGTTTGCTGGACGTATGAGCCATTTTGATTTTTTTATGCTTTTCTGTCTTCAAAACTAATAATTGTCATTATTTAAAAAATACACATTAAAATAATCCACAGCCTACATTTTACCATAATATTATGACAATGGCATAATTATAATCCTACTTCACAAGTTAAAATTCTGTGCCAGAATAAATTCACTTGAATTAATCTTCACTCTATATGCATATATTGATCTTCTCCTTATTACTTTTCTTTTTGTTAAATACACAAAAGAGACTATAATAGAAAAGATTACATGTAAAATTTAACTGGATAACAAAATATTATTTGTTGATAAAACACAATAAAACTGAATTAAACAAAGTCTACTGGATTACATATGAGATTTTCACTCACCATTGTGAAGCCACTACTTCTTGGGAAAGCACATGTTTTGAGATGACCATCACAAAGTCTTCCAAGAATTGTGTAATAAAGAAGAATCTCTTTTATTCCAGGTTTAGCATTCAGTAAGGGAAAAGCCACAGTGGGGATTCTGGAATCTAAATTCCATTCTAATGGGAAGAATATTGACTTGGGCATATTTCATGCCTTGAAACCACATCTAATTTTGATAAGCACTTATCTTTTGTATCTACATATACAGTGAAGTCTAAACATATAATACAAAGAAACAGGGTTTGATTCATTATAATACTTTACAATAACAAAGTTTTTATGATTATCTCATTGGATCACATGACTGCAAATGGACATAAGTATGTGAAATGCTATTTTAATAGACCAAAGTATAAATGCCACATCATTATAAGTAGAATGCCTTCTCCATTATAAAGCACATAGCCACCTTAATTTTTCCCTTTACACAGAAAATACATTTTTGTCATTCTTTAGTTTCATCATGAGAGTGCTTAGAGAGGTATGAATGTTGGCAGTGGACAATTGATGTGTAAATCTGTTTCTGGATCTCCTTCCCCATAAAGTCCTGAGGGGAGAAAGTTGAAAAGAACAGAGTGTAGATAAGTACTGAGCTGACTGATTTCCCTGAGAACAGAACCTCTTCTGGAAGAAATTTCATATTGTGGTCTCAACTCCTTCCTGAAACAAAAGAGAAGCTTGTACCTTGAGGGGTGGGTAAAGAGAATAGGGCTTAAGAGACCAAAACAAGTCTTCTACCATGTGTGTGCATGCT
Organism: Bos indicus x Bos taurus; assembly: GCF_003369695.1. Taxonomy (NCBI): domain Eukaryota; kingdom Metazoa; phylum Chordata; class Mammalia; order Artiodactyla; family Bovidae; genus Bos; species Bos indicus x Bos taurus. The sequence continues at coordinate 55,454,725 of NC_040076.1, read as the reverse complement.
CAGTCATAGCCAACACTCCTGTGCCTTTTGGACTGTAGCCTGCCAGGCTCCTCTGTCCATGGAATTTTCCAGGCAAGAATATTGGAGTGGGTTGCCATTTCCTAATTCAGGAGATCTTCCCCACCCAGAGATCAAACCCATGTCTCCTGCATCTCCTGGATTGGCAGGCAGATTCTTTACCACTGTGCCACCTGGGAAGCCAGTTTGTATCATATCTTCTGCAAATACATCTTCTAAGTATAATATGTTCGATTTGCCCATTCATTTATTAATTTAATTATGATATTAGTGACATATTTAATGTAATTAAGTACTTTGTACATCACATTAGGAAGTTTGAACTTCATTTCACAGGTAATAGGTAGCTACCAGTATGTTTTAAGAAGAAGAACTATATGGTTAAATTTGTTTCTACAAAGATTCCTCTAATAGCAGAATGGAGGTTGAATTGGCAAAAGGTCACTTTAAACAAAGAGGAATGCAATAGGAGAATGTTGCAGTGTTCTAGTGAAAAATATTTAGCCAAGGGCAGTATGAGTAGAGGTGGGAATAAGTGAATTCAGGGATAATTGGAGGCTAAAGCAACAGGAAATTTGGACGGTATATAGAATAGGAAGGGGAGATATAAAATAGGGAGGGCCTGGCACGATTGAAGTGACTTAGCAGCAGCAGCAGCAGTGCTCAGTTTTAGTCTGGGGAAATGGGAGACTGGATGGACAATGAGCCTTTCCTGAGACAGCAAAGATAAATAGAAGAGAAGATTTGGGGACAGAGAGAGGATTGATTTAGCTTTATGAGTACATATTTGAAAAACCTATAGGATTATTTATACAGAAAAATCTAACATATAGTAATGAGCCATGACCATTCACTTTAAATAGCATTGGTTATTTTTCTCTGATTTTCAAAGCAATATATGTTCTTTGTAGATAGTTTGGGGAAAAATAAGAAGAAAAGAGAAAATAGCATTCATCCATAAATTGTCCATCCTGACATGATACCTCTCTTTTGAAGTATTTTTTTTTTCTACTGATTTTCTTTCTTCACACAATTGGGAAATACTTTTTTTTCTTGAGTTTAAATGAAAACTTCCCATATAATTAAAGATTCTTTCAAACACGTTATTTTAAAATATTTTATTAATTATATACAATAAAAATCACTCATTCTGATGCTCAGTTCTTTGAGCTTTGATAAATACATAGAGTTGTGCAACCACTACCATAATCAAGATAGAGAGAAGTTCCCTCACTACCCCCAGGAAATTCCCTATGCCTCTCCTTTGAGGTTAATATCTCTCCATCAGCCCCCAAACTGGCAATCACTAATTTATCACCAGCCAGTAATTATCACTTTGTCCTGGTCCATAATATCATATAATGGCATCATCTTATAGTTACCCATGTTGCTGCCTTTTTATCACTGATTAGCATTAGATTAAATGAATGCACCAGAGATGGCTCATCCATACATGAAATGAAGCATATCTGAGTTGCTTCCAGCTTTCAGCAATTATGAACAAAGATGCTAAAACATTTATATAGGTTTTTGTGTGAACATAAGTTTCATTTCCCTTGGATAAATATCTAGGCGTGGGATTGCTGGATCATTAATATTTAGATATATGGCAAACTGGCAAGCTGTTTTCCAAAGAGGCTGTGCTCTTTTTCACTCTCACAAGCAAGATATGAGTGTTTGGGTTGCTCTCTATCCTCATCAGCACTTGACAGTATTTTAAAACCATTTTAATAGGCATGTAATGTATGGTTGTAGTTTTAATATGCATATCCTTGATGAGTAATGATGTTGAGCATTTTATTATGTGCTTATTTGGATCCATATTCTACTTGGGTGAAGTGTCTATTTAAGTTTCTATCCCAGTTTTTGAATGGGATTTTCTGTTTTCTTATTATCAAGTTTTCAGAATTCTTTAGCTATTCTGGGTCAAGTCCTTCATCAAATATGTGATTGGCAAATATTTTCTCCCAGTATGTGTCTTGTTTTTCATTCTCTTAACAGGGCAAAGTTTATATTTTGATAAGGTCAATTTATAACTTTTATTTTATGGATTGTACGTTTGGTGTATCTAAAATTCCTTTGTCTAATGCACAGGATAAAGTTTTTCTCTAGCATTTTCTTCTGTGTTTTATAATTTTAGCTTATATATATAGGTCTCTGTATTAATTTGAGTGATTTTTTTGGTCCAAAGTGTGAGGAATGTATTGAGTTCAGTATTTTGCATATGTGGATCTACTTGTTCTACCACCGTATGTACAATAGGCTCTCATTTCTCCATCCCATCAGCTTTGCACTTCCGTCAAAGTCATTTGCCCTTAGGCAGATGGACCTATTTCTTCACTCTGTATTCTGTTCCATTGACCTGTGTCTCTATCTGTCCCCCAACACTACACTGTGTTTATCACTGTGACTTTTAAAATAAATCTTGAAATCAAATCATATGTTAACTTTAATGTTTTTCTGTTTTTTAAACAAACTTGTTCTTCTAGTTCCTTTGCTTATTCCTATAAATTTTATAATCAGCTTGTCAGTATCTGCAAAATATCCTGCTGTGAATTTGACTGAGTTTGTAATTATCTTATTGATCAGTCTGGGGAGAATTAACATCCTAATGATATTGAATTCTCCAATCCATGACGAACATGATTTATCTCTCCATTGTTCAATCTTTGATGCTTTCTTTAGTGTTTTTAGTTTTGAGGGTGCTAATCCTAGGCATTTTTGACTTTGTATTCTGTGACTATACTAAACATAGTCTGTGCTTAAACTGTGTTTAGACTGTGACTAAACTAATACTTGTTAGTGACAAGTGCTGTTTGGTCAATTCCTTGATATTTTTATGTAGAAAATCATGTGTGAAAATAAGGTTTTATTTCTTCTTCCCCAACCTGTACTCTATTTAATTCTTTGTATTAGTTTATTGCATTACCTGGGACTTCCAGTATGATTTTGAATAGGACTGGTGAGAGTGGACATCACCTAGTTGCTGATCTTAAAAGCAAGACATTCGAACTTCACCACTGAGTGTTATGTCAGCCATAATTTTGCATGTATATATGTATGTATGTATGAATGTATGTATGTATGAATGTATGTATGTATGTATTTTGGTAGATGATTGTATTAGTCGGAGTTCTTCAAGGAAATAGAATCAATAGGAGGTATAGATATATATATCACATATATATGGGCTTCCCTTGTGGCTCAGCTGGTAAAGAATCCACCTGCAATGTGGGAGACCTGGGTTTGATTCCTGGGTTGGGAAGATCCCCTGGAGAAGGGAAAGGCTACCCACTCCAGTATTCTGGTGTGCAGAATTCCATGGACTGTATAGTCATGGGGTTACAAAGAGTCGGACACAACTGAATGACTTTCACTTCATATTTCTTTCACTTCATATATATATATATATATATATATATATATGTGTGTTTGTTTGTTTATTTTGGAGGAATTAGCTTATGCAATTATAGAGGCTGAAAAAAATTCCATGATCTTCTGTTTGAAAGTTGGAGGCCCAGGAAAGTTAGTGGTGTAATTTCAGTCCCAGTCTAAAGGCCTCAGAACCAGGGGAGCCAGTAGTGTAAAATCCAGTTCAAGGGTGGGAAGAGACTGATGTCTCAGCTCAAGAAAACAGGCAGGAAGCAAAAAGCATAAATTCCTCCTCTTCCACGCTTTTGCCCTATTCAGGCAGTCAGTGGAGTGGATGATGCCCACCACATTGGGAGGGGAGCAATCTACTTCACTGAGTCCACTCATTTGAATGCTAATATCATCTAGAAACACCCTCACATCAAACCCAGAATGATATTTAATCTGGACATCCCTTGACCCAGTCAATGTGACATGCATAATTAACCATCACAATGTCCTTTATCAAACTAGGACATTTTTTTTTTTTGTAATCCTTACTTACTGAAATCATGAAAGTATGTTTAAAATTTTAAAAGGCTTTTCTAGCATTTATGGAGATGATAATATATTTCTTATATGTTAGAATGTTGATATGGTTCAGTTCAGTTCAGTTCAGCTGCTCAGTCGTGTTCAACTCTTTGTGACCCCATGAACTGCAGCATGCCAGGCCTCCCTGTCCATCACCAATTCCCGGAGTCTACCCAAACCCAAGTCCATCGAGTCGGTGATGCCATCCAACCATCTCATCCTCTGTCATCCCCTTCTGCTCCTGCCCTCAATCTTTCCCAGCATCAGGGACTTTTCAAATGAGTCAGCTCTTTACATCAGGTGGCCAAAATATTGGAGTTTCAGCTTCAACATCAGTCATTCTAATGAACACCCAGAACTGATTTCCCTTAGGATGGACTGGTTGGATCTCCTTGCAGTCCAAGGGATGCTCAAGAGTCGTCTCCAACACCACAGTTCAAAAGCATCAATTCTTCGGCTCTCAGCTTTCTTTGTAGTCCAACTCTCACATCCATACGTGACTACTGTAAAAACCATAGCTTTAATGAGACAGACCTTTGTTGGCAAAGTAATGTCTCTGTTTTTTAATATGCTGTCTAGGTTGGTCATAACTTTCCTTCCAAGGAGTAACCGTCTTTTAATTTCATGGCTGAAATCACCATCTGCAGTGATGTTGGAGCCCAGAAAAGTAAAGTCTGACACTGTTTCCACTGTTTCCCCATCTATTTCCCATGAAGTGATGGGACCGGATGCCATGATCTTAGTTTTCTGAATGTTGAGCTTTTAGCCAACTTTTTCACTCTCCTCTTTCACTTTCATCAAGAGGCTCTTTAGTTCTTCTTCACTTTCTGCCATAAGGGTGGTATTATCTGCATATCTGAGGTTATTGATATTTCTCCCGGCAATCTTGATTCCAGCTTGTGCTTCCTCCAGTCCAGCGTTTCTCATGATGTACTCTGCATATAAGTTAAATAAGCAGAGTGACAATATACAGCCTTGTACTCCTTTCCCGATCTGGAAGCAGTCTGTTGTTCCATGTCCAGTTCTAACTGTTGCTTCCTAACATGCATACACATTTCTCAAGAGGCAGGTCAGGTGGTCTGGTATTCCCATCTCTTTCAGAATTTTCCACAGTTTATTGTGATCCACACAGTCAAAGGCTTTGGCATAGTCAATAAAGCAGAAATAGATGTTCTTCTGGAACTCACTTGCTTTTTCAATGATCCAGCAGATGTTGGCAATTTGATCTCTGGTTCCTCTGCCTTTTCTAAAACCAGCTTGAACATCTGGAAGTTCACGGTTCACGTATTGCTGAAACCTGGCTTGGAGAATTTTGAGCATTAGTTTGCTGGCGTGTGAGATGAGTGCAATTGTGTAGTAGTTTGAGCATTCTTTGGCGTTGCCTTTCTTTGGGATTGGAATGAAAATGGACCTTTTCCAGTCCTGTGGCCACTGCTGCATATTCCAAATTTGCTGGCATATTGAGTGCAGCAGTTTCACAGCATCATCTTTCAGGATTTGAAATAGCTCCACTGGAATTCCATCACCTCCACTAGCTTTGTTCATAGTGATGCTTCCTAAGGCTCACTAGACTTCACATTCCAGGATGTCTGGCTCTAGTTGATTGTGAGTGATCACACCATCATGATTATCTGGGTCGTGAAGATCTTTTTTGTACAATTCTTCTGTGTATTCTTGCCACCTCTTGTTAATATCTTCTGCTTCTGTTAGGTCCATAGTATTTCTGTCCTTTATTGTGCCCATCTTTGCATGAAATGTTCCCTTGGTATCTCCAACTTTCTTGAAGAGATCTCTAGTCTTTCCCATTTTATTGTTTTCCTCTATTTCTTTGCATTGATTGCTGAGGAAGGCTTTCTTATCTCTCCTTCCTATTCTTTGGAACTCTCCATTCAAATGGGTATATCTTTTCTTTTCTCCTTTGCTATTCACATCTCTTCTTTTCACAGCTGTTTGTAAGGTCTCCTCAGACAGCCATTTTTTCTTTTTGCATTTCTTTTTCTTGGGGATGGTCTTGATTGCTGTCTCCTCTTCAGTGTCATGAAGGTTGGTCCATAGTTCATCAGGCACTCTGTCTATCAGATCTAGTCCCTTAAATCTATTTCTCACTTCCACTGTATAGTCATAAGGGATTTCATTTAGGTCATACCTGAATGGTCTAGTGGTTTTCCCCACTTTCTTCAATTTCAGTCTGAATTTGGCAATAAGGGGTTCATGATCTGAGCCACAGTCAGCTCTCAGTCTTGTTTTTGCTGACTGTATAGAGCTTCTCCATCTTTGGCTGCAAAGAATATAATCAATCTGATTTCAGTATTGACCATCTGGTGATGTCCATGTGTAGTGTCTTGTCTTGTGTTGCTGGAAGAGGGTGTTTGCTGTGACCAGTGCTTTCTTTTGGCAAAACTCTGTTAGCCTTTGCCCTACTTCTTTCTGTACTCCAAGGCCAAATTTGCCTGTTACTCCAGGTGTTTCTTGACTTCCTACTTTTGCATTCCAGTCCCCTATAATGAAAAGGGCATCTTTTATTGGTGTTAGTTCTAGATGGTCTTGTACGCCTTCATAGAACCATTCGAGTTTAGCTTCTTCAGTGTTACTGGTCAGGGCACAGACTTAGATTACCGTGATATTGAATGGTTTGTCTTGGAAACAAACAGAGATCGTTATGTTGTTCTTGAGACTGTAAATTATACTAGTAGGTTTTCAGATGTTTGCCCAGCCTTGCATCAAGACAGATACCACTTGGTTATGATATATTATCTTCTTCATATATTTCTGGATTCAACCTGATATTATTTTGTTTAGAATTTTTGTATCTATGTTTGTGAGGAATATTGGTCTGTAACTTTCTTTAATTATTATTGTCTGGTTTTGATATGTGGATAAACATACTTTTTAATAGTTTCATTATAATCCACCTTACAAAATTCTAAAATTTAGAATTGTTTTTCTATTTGGGAACATTTTGGTTGATTTCATTTTGGGGGAGTTTCATCTAAAAACATTACAAAGAACGTTATTGAAAACAAAAATTTCTCTACATATCTGGTTATTTAAGAATAAGTTCCTTTAATTTTATTCACTAAGTTGAAACACATAAGCATTTTTTACTGCTTATATGTTTTTACATTTTGACTTTATCTTGCAAATGATGGGACACATGTGCTATAGTGACTTTAGCTGTTTTGTGCTTTATTCAAAACACTCTGGTGGTCCTGTGAGGAATGGGCTGAATGGGAAGGAGCTGCAGGTAGGGGGATCATTGAAGGGTCAGTTACAATGCTTTGAGTTAGAAACTCTTAAGTGCATGAACTATGGCAGGTGAAGAGGAGGAGATGGCCTCTGAAGTTATTTTTGAAACAGAATTTTGGTGACAGAGAAGACAGAAACTTAAAATTAGTCAAGAATGACCTGGGCTTTAGATGACTCAGTGAGCCAGGGAACAGAAAGCAAGAAGAATAAAATGTGCTTACTTGGAAATTGTTGAGGGATGTGGTAGTGCTCCAAGAAATCCAGGTTTCAGTAGCGATGAGGCCATAAATGAAATATTCAGTGGAAAAATTTCAGGGAACTATCATAGAAAATCTCTTTAGAATACCAGGGCATGGTGGTAAGGAATAAGATAAACATCTTTAAGGAGAAAGCAAAAAAGCAAAAGGAAGATCTAAACTAAATGGAAATGAGGCTATGAGGGGAGGTGAGTGACTAGAGAATGAAGTTTGGAGATAGAAATAAGATAGCAAAATCTGAAAAATCTCCATTACTCGGTAGATCTGTGGTCAGAGGCATTTCCGGTGATTGCCACTCTGTTCCTCAGATGACTATGAAGGCATTAATCCCTCCGCAAGGAGTCTGCCTCAGCTTTGTGGTTAGGTCACTGGCAGTTTGCTGCTGCTGTTAAGTCGCTTCAGTTGTGTCCAACTTTGTGCGACCCCATAGACAGCAGCCCACTGGGCTCCCCTGTCCCTGGATTCTCCAGCAAGAACACTGGAGTGGGTTGCCATTTCCTTCTCCAGTGCATGAAAGTGAAAAGTGAAAGTGAAGTCACTCAGTTGTGTCTGACTCTTCTCGACCCCATAGACAGCAGCCTACCACGCTCCTCCATCCATGGGATTTTCCAGGCAAGAGTACTGGACTGGAGCACTGGCAGTTTATTTGTCTCTAAAAATCCTACCTGGTAACCAGCTGGTGACTACTTCTGGTTCCCGAACTTGTCTCCCAAATTCTGTAACCTCCATCCTCACCCATATGCTGAGACTTCTGTCACTGGCAAGCTATTTTTTTTGGCACTTAGAGAACTTAAACACTGCACCTGGCAGGTTGTGTGACTTGAGCACACTGCTCAGCCTCCCCCAGGCACAGCTTCCTCAGCTGTAAAATGAAGAGGCTGGGCTAGATGATCTCAAGGTTTCCTTGTGGCTCATTCTTTAATTATATCCTTAGCATAATCATGTGTGTGAATCTGTTTTATATACATTTGGAGAATATAAATAACACAAGCTGTTTAGTCAATTACGCATCCAGTCCTTGATCATGAAACCATTTCATATGCATTATTACCAGACTCAGCAAAAGCTTGCAGACTGAAGTATGAATATTAGACAGATGTCTCTCATGGACAAATGGTGGGTGAGGAGTTGTGGATGGGGAGGTAGAAGCTGTGCTAAATCTTTCCAACCCAAGCTATATTCACCAAACTGATGCCTTAAGCCCTGGCAGCTAATAGTACTTGTTTTGCAATTAACTAGTAGTAGAGGCAGGGTGCATGAAATTCTGAACCTTTAATGCCTAATATAAGGGCAAATCAAACACAGGGAGCATTTAGAGAGTGATTATAATAGATGAGTAGGAAATAAAAATCGACATACTGATATGGAAGTAACGCAGTTATTTGGGTTTTAACAAAGACCCTCTAGAGGTTCTCATGAAATATTTCTCATATCTACACCAGGAATGACATTTAGGTGTGGCTCAACTGGATTTAGAAATATTGAGATACTTTCAGGTCTCCTGAGAGCCCTCCCAATATCCTGGTTGCCTGGGCCCCCTATTGGGATTTTCTGAACCTCCTTATGACTGAGCAGCTAAAGGTGTAATGCCTGGAGTACTCTGCTCCCATGCTGTGGGTGACACTGACATCTGTCTGGATTATGTAGGTGATTGATGGTGTAGAGTCACTAAATTGTGTCTGACACTTGTGACCCTGTGGACTATAGCCCACCAGGCTTCTATGTCTGTGGAATTCTCCAGGCAAGTATACTGGAGTGGGTGGTTGGTGTTCAGTTGCTCAGTTATATGTGACTCTTTGCAACCCTAAGGACTGCAGCACGCCAGGCTTCCCTGTCCTTTACCAACTCCTGGAGCTTTCTCAAACTCATGTCCATTGAATCAGTGATGCTGTCCAACCATCTCATCCTCTGTTATCCCCTTCTTCTCCTGACTTAGATCTTTCCCAGCATCGGGGTCTTTTCAAATGAGTCAGCTTTTCACATCAGGTGGCCAAAGTATTGGACCTTCAACTTCAGCATCAGTCCTTCCAATGAATATTCAGGATTCATTTCCTTTAGGATGGACTGGTTTGATCTCCTTACAGTCCAAGGGACTCTCAAGAGTCTTCTCCAAGACCAAGTTCAAAAGCATCAATACTTTGACGCTCAGCCTTCTTTATGGTCCAACTCTCACATCCACACATGACTACTGGAAAAACCATAGCCTTGACTAGACGGACATTTGTTGGCAAAGTAATGTCTCTGCTTTTTAATATGCTGTCTAGGTTGGTCATAGCTTTTCTTCCTTGGAGCAAGCGTCTTTTAATTTCATGGCTGCAATCACCATCTTCAGTGATTTTGGAGCCCAAGTAAACAAAGTCTGTCACTGTTTCCATTGTTTTCACATCTTTTTGCCATGAAGTGATGGGACCGGATGCCATGATCTTAGTTTTTTGAATGTTGAGTTTTAAGGCAGCTTTTACACTCTTCTCTTTCACCTTCCTCAAGAGGCTCTTAAGTTCCTCTTCACTTTCTGCCATAAGGGTGATGTATCTGCATACCTGAGGTTATTGGTATTTCTCCAGGCAATCTTGATTCTGGATTGTGCTTCATCTAGCCCAGTATTTCACATGATGTACTCTGCATATAAGTTAAATAAACCGGGTGAAAATATAAACCTTGACATACTTCTTTCCCAATTTGGAACCAATCCGTTGTTCCATGTCCAGTTCTAACTTTTCCTACTTAACCTACATACCGTTTTCTCAGGAGGCAGGGAAAGTGGTTTGCTGGTCCCATCTCCTGAAGAATTTTCCACAGTGTGTTGTGATCCACACAGTCAAAGGCTTTAGTGTAGTCAATGAAGCAGAAGTAAATGTTTTTCTGAAATTCTCTTGCTTTTTCTATGATCCAGCAGATGGACAGCCATTCCCTTCTCAAGGGGATCTTGACCCAGGGATTGGCCTATGTCTCCTGCATTGCCGGTGGATTCTTTACCACGAGACACCAGGGAAGCCTTTGTAGGTGATTACATATTCCAATTTAACTCCTGTCCATACTTAGAAGTGTTTTGTTTTAAACCTTTTAAAATGATTTGCCAACATTAAAACATTAGGATATTTCATATAAAATTAGGATTTTCTATTTTTCTTGATAAATCAGAAGATCTGTTACGACTAGATCTAAATCCAACATGCCAATAATTAGAGGAAAGTACATAATTACTGCAGTCTCCAGATCAATAGAGCATTCCCAAACTCCACACCTAGACAAAACAGACATACTTGTGCTTTATTTATTTATGTTATCTGCTTTTCTCCTAAGGGATTGTGACCACATGTCCTGGTTTGCCTGCATAGTCTTAGTTTATCCCTGTTGATCTTTAATTCATTAATATTATCTGCTTTGCTATAAAAAATCTCCTGGTGTGGATGAACAATTATATGGTCATGTTATGCAGAAGGATCTGAATCTGTGTTCTCCGACATAAGAAAGTGACAGAGTTAACTGTTGGGAATTTGTATGCTTAAATAATATTCTTATTTTGGATATAATCTTTTATATACAAATGTTATTAAACACCTACTGATAAGCTGCTGTGCTAGAAGCTGGGGATAGTGTAAGATCAAGAAGAGACAGGTTTTCTTTTCTCATAATATATGCTGCTGCTTCTAAGTCACTTTAGTCGTGTCCAACTCTGTGCGACCCCATAGACAGCAGCCCACCAGGCTCCCCCATCCCTGGGATTCTCCAGGCAAGAACACTGGAGTGGGTTGCCATTTCCTCCCCCAGTACATGAAAGTGAAAAGTGAAAGTGAAGTCGCTCAGTTGTGTCCGACTCTTAGCAACCCCATGGACTGCAGCATACCAGGCTCCTCTGTCCATGGGATTTTCCAGGCAAGAGTACTGGAGTGGGGTGCTTTTGCCTTCTCCCATAATATATGCACTGTATTGGAAAACCTAGAGAATTACCTAAGAACTAAAATAAAGTCTGATGAGTAACTTAGAAGAAATACAGGGGACTATAAAGAAGAGAACCTAAACTTGTCTACACAACAAGGAGAGGCTTCCAGAAAGAAGCAGAGATCTGAAGGATGTTAAGGATTTCTTAGGTTGGAAGAGAGAATGGGAGAAGGTTTTACTAAAGAGTGGAAATGACATACATGGTCTCACCATGAGAATGTGTCAGGTCAAAGAGCAAGGAAAAAAGTATCTCTGTCACTCTAGGCTTGTCTAGAAGGTAGAGATAAGGAAGGAAGCTGGAGATAAAGGTGGGAACTTGCAAGCCATGTTTAAACAATTGATCATTTATTATAAAGGCAGTGGGTAAGGATTTTGGCAGTAGAGTGAAAGGAAAGGTTGTTTTAAAGCAAGTTAAGTAGAAAAGAGAGTTAGGTAGCTGTTGCAGTAGTTCAGGGAAATAGTGATGATATAGCCTAGAATAGGGAGAAGGCAATGGCACCCCACTCCAGTACTCTGGCCTGGAAAATCACATGGTTGGAGGAGCCTGGTAGGCTGCAGTCCATGGGGTTGCTAAGAGTCGGACACAACTGAGCGACTTCACTTTCACTTTTCACTTTCGTGCATTGGAGGAGGAAATGACAACCCACTCCAGTGTTCTTGCCTGGAGAATCCCAGGGATGGGGGAGCCTGGTGGGCTGCTGTCTATGGGGTCACACAGAGTTGGACATGACTGACACGACTTAGCAGCAGCAGCAGCAGCCTAGAATAGAGATGGTGAGATGGAGAAAAATGAGTATCCTACTCAGTATTTAGGGGATTAATTGGCACTATGTAGTGGTTAACTGGGGCCTCCCCAGTGTCTCAGTAGTAAAGAATCCTCCTGCAGTGCAGGAACCACAGGAGACATAGGTTCGATCCCTGAATCAGGAAGATCCCCTGGAGGAGGGCATGGCAACCCACTCTAGTATACTTGCCTGGAGAATCCCATGGAGAGAGGAGCCTGGTGGGCTACAATCTGTAGGGTTGCAAAGAGTCAGACACAGCTGAAGTGACTTAGTAGCAACAGTAGTGGTTAACTACTAAGTGTGGGGAGAAATAAAGGATAACTCCTAGGTTTCTGGATTAAAAATGAAGTGGGTGGAGCTGTCTTTCATTGAGATAGGAAAGACTTGAGGAAAGAAGTAAATTTGGGGTGGAGATGATGAGTTAGTTTTGGACAAGTTGAGTGTGGAGTGCTATGAGGCATCTAATAAAGATATCCAATATGTAGTTGGAGACACCTTGGATTGGATTATAGGGCAGAAGGACAGACTGGGACTATAGATTTATGAACCACGTATGGATGAAAACAGATACATCATATAGACAAAAACAATCATAATGTAATGTGATAAGGGTTAAATAGAAGAATGCATCAAGTAGTAGCAGGACATTATTTCATAAGATAAATACATATTATTTACCATGTATAAAACACAGAGAAAATGTTTTCAAGGAAAGTTAGCTATGAAAGGTAAGTTTGGACAATCAGTAGAGGAGGTTGTGAGATTGAGAGGGCTTTATTTGCTTATTCGTTTTAGACAAACAATACACTGATCATGTTTAAATGTTGATGGAAAGACACCAATAGGAAAAAAAAAAAAAGGTGAAGAACCTGGTGAGAAAGCAGAGAGAAGAACCAGGTAAAAGATGGATGAGAGGAGTTGAGAAAGTAGAATCAACAACTCTACATATTGAGTTAAAATTCTTTTCTTGATCCAGAGGGACTATCTCCTGTTAATTGTGAATTATGTGATCAGCTTTTTAAGTAATATAACAAATGCAAACAAATCTAGTGCACTTAAAATCCATTTACAAACAACCCATTCCCCTGTCAAAAAGACATTTTTTCATCTGAGCTTGTCTTCTGGGTCACCACATTGATGACATCTTCAAAGCTTTATAAAGTTAAATCCATCCTCTTGGAATATAGATGGCTTCATTAACAGCTATTTTTCCCAGCTCCCCCTCTTTACCTCCTATATTCTTGAAAGGTAACTCTCAAATTTTGTCAGGACAATCTCTCTAATGCTCACATCACCTGCTCCTACCACTATTTTCTGAATTCTTATTAAGTTAATCTGACAATGCATACATGTTCAACTTATGGAAATGAAATCAAAGCACCTTTCTTTTTTTCCTGGAAGCCAGGAGGTAGAACTTAAATCATTAACTGACCTCTATTTTTATTTAGGCATTGAAGGGTGGCTTAATTCTTCTGGAAATGAACATAATCAAGTCCCAGTCAGCTTAAGCAAGACATCAAGTTAAAGGAAGGAAAACAGAGTAGCATAACTTTTATACTTAGTCTTTATTTTTCCTCCAAGGAACTCAAGGGGCATCACATGCATACACTCATTAACATCTCAGAATTTTCTTAGTCTGTGGAAAGTATTTTATAGTTACAGCAAGAAGCTATTTGAGTAGTCTTAGGAAAGTTTGCCAGAATAATCCAAAGTAGAATAATAATTCTTAACTTCTTTGGTGTTTTTTTTTTTTTTTTTTCTTTTTACTGAAACATCACCGAGTCATTGAAGAATAAACTACATTTTTGTAATTTGCTAAGAATCTCCTGCTACCAGCATACAAATAGTTTCTGTTTTCTGGAACAATCTGCTCTCATCAGATCCCTCTTTTCCTATCCAGAAGGGGATGGAGGCAGGTTCTGGAATTAGAGACATGAGGATTCCATTCCCAGGTCAGTAACCACAGGATCTTGAATGTTTTATTTAATTCTAGTTCTTTAATTTGTAAAATGGGAAAAAAATATTCTCTCATATAGTTGCCATGAACATTAAATAAATTATGATAGGGCTTGACACGGGTAGAAACTTCATATTGATATGTTTCCTCCTTCTTCTCTATGGAAACTAAATGTTCAGACTAATGCACTCTCTCCTCTCCCTGCATCCTCCCATCCTATTATGCCCCAGATAATCACTATTCTTTACACATTCCCATACCCATATTCTCTACTCCACCTCTAATTCTTTCATCTTTCATAAAAGCATCTGAATAAAGAAGAGTAGGGAATGTTACCTTTAGGAAGCCAAAGCCCGATTTATAGAAACTTATATCTTTCATGTTTCTAAAATATTTTCAGCAATAGAAGGACAAGCCGCACTAAGTTACACCAGGTCAACAAATTAAAGAGAAAATTTTGGTTCAGAATTTGAAATTTTTACAGAAAAATTATATAATACTGTATTTGTTATGCTAATTTGGCAATTATTTTAAAATCTGGCAAGTAAAATACATACATAATAATTCAAAGATGAACTTTTAAATTGTTCATTTTCTCTAGTTTTTTCCCCTATTGGACTGCGGAAAATTTATACCAAAAAAATCCCTTTCTGAGTGATTCCAAATTTCTAGAATGATTGCTTTCATAGTTTTCTTCCTAACTTATAGTTAAAGGTCCTAATTTTATTTTTGAAATGTGGTTATCTCTAAAGGTAGAAAACCAGGTTACTAAGAAAAGGAGAGGAAAAGAGGGTTTCTTTCTCTTTAATATAAAAATCATTTTCATGAATGTTGGAATGGAATGGAAGGCAGAGCTAGTCTAGTGATGATTGTTCATTTAACTCCCATCAGACAGATTGATACTGATCCACATCATTGCTGTTATGTTAGTGGATTGTTTTCAACACCCACATGTCATAAAATTGCATACCAAGAAGAATATTTTAAGCATTAAGGTTTTATTTTAAGTTTTCATTATCAAAAGATTTTTATCATTTTTTGCTTATACTGGTAAATCTTATAGGAAATATCAGATTATTTAATTCTTAAGTAATTAACTATCAGTTTAATTCTTCAGTGATTGGACAGTATCGCTCTCTTACATGCCTACTAGAAGGAGAACTTATTAGAGAGTTAGACCACCATAAAGAAGCATGAGCGCCAAAGAATTGATGCTTTCAAATTGTGGTGCTGGAGAAGACTCTTAAGAGTCCTTTGGACACCAAGGAGATCAAGCCAGTCCATCCTAAAGGAAATCAATCCTGAATATTCATTGGAAGGGCTGATGCGGAAGCTCTGATACTTTGGCCACCTGATGCAGTCAGTTCATTGGAAAAGACCTTGATGCTGGGAAAGATTAAGGGCAGGAAGAGAAGGGGATGACAGAGGATGAGATGGTTGGATGGACTAACTGAGAGGACTAACTAACTCAATGGACACGAGTTTGAGCAAACTCTGGGAAATGGTGAAGGACAGGGAGGCCTGGCATGCTGCAGTCCATGGAGTTGCAAATAGTTGGATATGATTTAGTTACTGAACAACAAAGAGGATGAGTTGATTGAGATTAAAAAAAAAAAAAAAGCAACTCTACATCATTTTGGGCTCCATAATTTTGCACTTATAAGCATTGTTCAATAAATATTTGGTGACTGAATGCATAGATAAATGAATAAGTGAATGAAAGCATTAATGACATTAATACTGAATATTTACCCACCAACTTTAAGAATTCCTGATTGTCAGGTGACTATTTTTTCTGGTCATGCCAACTTATTTGATCTCTTGTTCTGAGGAAGGGAAAGAGGGAGGGAAGAGAAAGACAAGACAATTATAGTAAAAACAGAACCAGCAGAACCTTGGAATAGCTTTACATTTCATGGAGCCGTCAACTCTTACTATTGGTCTTTTCCAGAACAAAAAGTGTTTAAAACTAGCTGTACTCACTACAGCTGTTATTGCAGGGTAAGAAAAGAGGCATATTTCTACCTGAAACACCTGCTCATCCACTCGGTGTATTGTTGGACTTATTCCTAAAATAATCCTTTTGAATAATTTGAAATCATTGCTTTATTTTTGAGGCATATGCAAGCATTTAATTATAGTGAGCAGTGACTTGGGGGTTTTGTTTTGGTAAGTGACTTCCAATCAGGGGATGGAAACCTGAAAATTTATGTCTCAAATGGTTTTATAGTGTGGAAAAAAGACTAATTTATAAGAAATGTTTACAACAATTATACAAACACTTGACTTAGTAATTAGTTTCAGACAACTGTCTGCTTTAAGGAAACATAGATTTGTCTAATTTCTCACCAGATTAACAAGACTACATAGTCAGTGAATCAAAAAATAAGGGCTGTAAACGATCTTAGAAATAGTTACTGCTGCCTTTTCTCAGGCAGATTGTTCTAATGTCTATCTTCGAATGCTTCTTTGAAAAGAACATCTTTTCTTAAACTTGCATTAAATAAATATGGACTTGAAAAAAGAAATGTGCACAGACTAAACTATTGACCAACACTGGGGTTAATCCAAATATAATTTATATTTAGTCCTCTGTATCTTCAGATTCGTCTGTGTAGTACTGTGTGCTAAGTCTCTTAAGCCGTGTCCGACACTTTGCGACCCTACGGACTGTAACCCACCAGGCTTCTCTGTCCATGGGATTCTTCAGGCGAGAATACTGGAGTAGGTTGCCATTTCCTCCTCCAGGGGATCTTACCAACCCAGGGATCGAACTTGAGTCTGCTGCATCTCCTGCATAGGCAGGAGTATTCTTTACCACTAGTGCCACCTGGGAATCTATTTACTTTTTAAAAAGTTCCATATGTAAGTAGAACCCTGCAGTTCAAACCCATATTGTTGAAGGGCTAATTGTACTTTGTTAGATTTTTATGTAATATCTATATAATCTGTATCTGTGTGTTTATATGAACATATAACTAATATATGGGTGTGCAGATGTGTGTGTTATTATGTGCATCTGTGTGTATTACACCATCGAGATCATCTGGGTCATGAAGATCTTTTTTTGTACAGTTCTTCTGTGTATTCTTGCCACACATCTTCTTAATATTTTCTGCTTCTGTTAGGTCCATACCATTTCTGTCCTTTACTGTGCCCATCTTTCATGAAAAGTTCCCTTGGTATGTCTAATTTTCTTGAAGAGATCTCTAGTCTTTCCCATTCTATTGCTTTCCTCTATTTCTTTTTGGTGATCACTGAGGAAGGCTTTCTTATCTGTCCTTGCTATTCTTTGGAACTCTGTATTCAAATGGGTATATCTTTCTTTTTCTCCTTTGCTTTTTGCTTCTGTTCTTTTCACAGCTATTTGTAAGGCCTCCTAAGAGAGTTATTTTACTTGTTTGCATTTATTTTTCTTGGGGATGGTCTTGATCCCTGTCTCCTGTACAATGTCATGAACCTTGGTCCATAGTTCATCAGGCATTCTGTCTGTCAGATCCAGCCCCTTAAATCTATTTCTCGTTCCCACTGTATAATCATAAGGGATTTGATTTAGGTCATACCTGAATGGTCTAGTGGTTTTCCCCACTTTCTTCAATTTCAATCTGAATTTGGCAGTAAGGAGTTTGTGATCTGAGCCACAGTCAGCTTTCAGTCTTGTTTTTGCTCACTGTATAGAGCTTCTCCATCTTTGGCTGCAAAGAATATAATCAATCTGATTTTGGTGTTGACCATCTGGTGATGTCCATGAGTAGAGTCTTCTCTTGTGTTATTGGAATAGGGTGTTTGCTATGACCAAGTGCGTTCTCTTGGCAAAACTCTATAAGCCTTTGCCCTGTTTCATTCTGTACTCCAAGGCCAAATTTGCCTGTTACTCCACGTGTTTCTTGACTTCCTACTTTTGCACTCCAATTCTCTATAATGAAAAGGACATCTTTTGAAGATGTTTTTGGGTGTCAGTTCTAGAAGGTCTGGTAGGTCTTCATAGAACCATTCAAGTTCAGCTTCTTCAGTATTACTGGTCAGGGCATAGACTTGGATTACCATGATATTGGATAGTTTGCCTTGGAAATGAACAGAGATCATTCTGTCGTTTTGAGATTGCATCCAATAATACACAGAAGAATTGTACAGAAAAGATTTTCATGACCCAGATAATTATGATGGTGTGATCACTCACCTAGAGCCAGACATCCTGGAATGTGAAGTCAAGTGGGCCTTAGGAAGCATCACTATGAACAAAGCTAGCGGAGGTGATGGAATTCCAGTTGAGCTATTTCAAATCTTAAAAGATGATACTGTTAAAGTGTTGCACTCAATATGCCAGCAAATTTGGAAAACTCAGCAGTGGCCACAGGACTGGAAAAAGTCCGTTTTCATTCCAATCCCAAAGAAAGGCAATGCCACAGAATGCTCAAACTACTGCACAATTGTACTCATCTCACATGCTAGTAAAGTAATTCTCAGAATTCTCCAAGCTTCAGCAATACATGAACCATGAACTTCCAGATGTTCAAGCTGGTTTTAGAAAAGGCAGAGGAACCAGAGACCAAATTGCCAACATCTGCTGGATCATCAAAAAAGCAAGAGAGTTCCAGAAAAACATCTATTTCTGCTTTATTGACTATGCCAAAGCCTTTGACTGTGTGGATCACAATAAAGTGTGGAAAATTCTTCAAGAGATGGGAATACCATACCACCTGACCTGCCTCTTGAGAAACTTATATGCAGGTCAGGAAGCAACAGTTAGAACTGGACATGGAAAAACAGACTGGTTCCAAATAGTAAAAGGAGTACATCAAAGCTGTATATATTCATCCTGTTTATTTAACTTATATACAGAGTACATCATGAGAAACGCTGGATTGGAGGATACACAAGCTGGAATCAAGATTGCCAGGAGAAATATCAATAACCTCAGATATGTAGATGACACCACCCTTATGGCAGAAAGTGAATAAGAACTAAAGAACCTCCTGATGAAAGTGAAAGAGGAGAGTGAAAACGTTGGCTTAAGACTTAACATTCAGAAAACAAAGATCATGGCATCCAGTCCCATCACTTCATGGGAAATAGATGTAGAAACAGTGGAAACAGTGGCAGACATTAATTTTTTGGCTCTAAAATCACTGCAAATGGTGACTGCAGCCATGAAATTAAAAGACACTTACTCCTTGGAAGAAAAGTTATAACCAACCTAGACAACATATTAAAAAGCAGAGACATTACTTTGCCAACAAAGGTCCATCCATTAAACACTCTGGTTTTTCCTGTAGTCATGTATGGATGTGAGAGTTACGCTATAAAGAAAGCTGAGCACCAAGGAATTGATGCTTTTGAACTGTGGTGTTGGAGAAGACTCTTGAAAGTCCCTTGGACTACAAGGGATCCAACCAGTCCGTCCTAAAGGAAATCAGTCCTGATTATTCATTGGAAGGACTGATGTTGAAGCTGAAACTCCAGTACTTTGGCCACCTGATGCGAAGAGCTGACTCATTTGAAAAGACCCTGATGCTGGTAAAGATTGAAGGCGGGAGAAGACCAACAGAGGATGAGATGGTTGGATGGCATCAGCAGCTCAATGGAGATGAGTTTGAGTAAACTCTGGGAGTTGGTGATGGACAGGGAGGCCTGGTGTGCTGCAGTCCGTGGGGCTGAAGAGTCAGACAGGACTTAG
The DNA here is from genome assembly GCF_003369695.1 of Bos indicus x Bos taurus. Lineage (NCBI taxonomy): Eukaryota > Metazoa > Chordata > Mammalia > Artiodactyla > Bovidae > Bos > Bos indicus x Bos taurus. The sequence continues at coordinate 55,434,901 of NC_040076.1, read as the reverse complement.
TGACTGAACTGACTGACTGACTGTGTGTATCAACTTTCTATGTCGGTTATCTACTTTTTTGAAGAAGTGACTCATTTTTTTGACTGAGTGATGTCTTTGTTTTAAATAGCACCTTTCGTGTTTTTTTATGGGATTCTTGTCCCAGAAATTGATAGGTTGTATTTAACTATTGTAGCAGTTAGGTAGTTCTGAAGGATGTGGAGCACATTAAAACATACTTTTCTATATTTATGATTGTATAAATTTCCTTTGATATGTGTACTGCTGTATTAAGGCATGCTATGGAGATTTATTTTAAATATTTATAAGAGAATTACTTATTTTAACTCATAAGGAAACAATACTTAGCATAGAAATTTGCAAGTTTTCCTGGGGAGATGAGGTGAACAAAAAGCAAAGTCGTTAGTGTGAGTGCAACTCCTTGTTTTAAAGCAGTCGTGTCCAAATCTTTGCGACCCCATGGACTGTAGTCCGCCAGGCTCCTCAGTCCACGGAATTCTCCAGGCAAGAATACTGGAGTGGATTGCCATTCCTAGGGAGTTTTCCTGTCCCAGAGTTTGAGCCCGGGTCTCCTGCATTGCAGGCAAATTCTTTACCATCTAAGCCACCAGGGAAGCTCCCAGCTCTTTATAGAATAGGCAATAATTCACTTTGTGTGCGTGGGCTCAGTGGGTCAGTTGTGTCTGACTCTTTGCAACCCCATAGACTATAGCCTGCCAGACTTCTCTGTCCATTTGGTTCCTTGGTGAGTCTACTCTGTTTTTCTAAAATAGAAAATTGTAAACAATAATGTGGATTGTGGAGCCTGAAGTGAGGTACTTAATCAAAGTACAGAGCCCACACAGACTGCAGAACAAGGCCTTCTCTTCCTCAGACACATAGAACTTTAACCTCCTTTTGCATTCATACTTCCTGACTCCATCTGAGCAGCAATCAGAGCAAAACTTCCTTTACATTAAGGAAGAGGGCTAGGGTTGGGGTAGGGTACAGCCAGATTCTCCATGATAACCCACTCTCCAGACTCAAGACTGTTCTTCTCGTTGCCCACAAAATAATCTCAGAAAGTCTCAGTTTATGCAGTTCAGCTTTCAAGCATTTATACCAAATGTTTACTGTTCATGGCAATTATTATGCAACATATGCATGTGTGCTAAGTCGCTTCAGTCGTGTCTGACTCTGCGATGCTATGGACTGTGGCCCACCAGGCTCCTCGTTCCTGGGATTCTCCAGGCAAGAATATTGGAGTAGGTTGCCATGCTCTCCTCCAGGGGATATTCTCAACCCAAGGATCAAACCCACGTCTCCTGTGTCTCCTGCATTCCAGGCAGATTCTTTACCATTGAGCTACCAGGGAAGCCCTATTATGCAGCATAGTAACCAACAGTTTCATATATCCCAAACAATGGACCATACAATTTGCATATCATGTTCTAGCATTGAAATTATACTGTATATGATGAATTTGTTAAATAAATATTACTTATACTATGATTTTTGCTGTTTCTTAAAGCAGTATTTGTATCCACCTAGTAATCTTAAGAGCTCTTTTATTCATAAGAAGTTGCCTTTTCCTTTTAAAATATTAGGAAATAGAAAAATAAAAACCCACGTGCAACTTTTAATAAAAATAAGTTTTAAATATAAATATTTTTAAAAGTTAAAAATTAAATAAAACACCATTCAAGAGCTCTGTTGTCATCTAGTTGGTATATTAACCATATATTTTGTTTCCTTACTGTTTCTTACCATTTATTTTCTTTAATTTGATGCTTTGCTATCTGGGGCCTTGGAGAAACACCCTCTCCAAGGGTTAACCAATAGCTAGAAATAATAAACAATTCAGCTGTGAGTGCACTTTTCAAATACACACTAACAATTCAGAGTTCACAATCCAACCACTTCCTTTATTGAGTTCTCACACTCTGGACTACTCTCCACTTGCCCTATTCTCCCAGCTACCAGATAGCTAGGAGCAGTCCTTATACCTCACAGCCATGGAATTATTCAAACTCCCCCAGCCTATGCCTGCTTACTCTGTGTTACCCCCTTTCTTCCCGTGGAAATCATGATAAAGATTCTTGCTCACAGTTCCCAATTCTCCCTCTGCCTCCTAACCAGCCCTGCTGCTTCCCCATTTGGCCCTGCATGGTGTATTGTGCCCCTTGCTCTTGGGAATTGTGAGCAATAAACTGTTTTTTCAATGACAATATTTCCTGATCTATTGGCCCCAATACAACTGAAATTTTCTATTAATATCCTATATTTTAAAACAGTTGACAGTGTAAAGAACTGGTATGGTGCTTCCAGTCCCCAGTTTGTATCCTATACAAAGTGATTGGGCCCTTGGCTCCTTCTTCTCACTCTGGTGTCTGAGTCTTCTATCATGTTTCTTTCTGAACCAAATTTCTCCAATGGTGGGGATTTTTCTTACTCCATCCACGCAGGAGAAGAGGACAGAAAGAAGGTACACTGTGTCTCCTTCATGGTATAATGAACAGAAGCCTCCTAAAGATTTTCAGAAACATATGTACCTCTAATTGAAAGCAATTGAATGTTAACCATCACCAAGAAAACTGGTATTAAATATTGACAATTAGAAGGAATTTCATGCCAGTAAGGAATATAATGGTGATTCACTGGTGGATCAGTGGTAAAGAATCCCCTGCAATAAAGGGGATGTGGGTTCGATCCCTGGGTCAGGAATATCCCCTGGAGGAGGGCAGTGTAATCCACTCCAGTATTCTTGACAGGAGAATCTCATGGACAGAGGCACCTGGCAGGCTGTGGTCCATAGGGTCACAAAGAGTTGGACACAACTGAAACGACTGAGTAGGCAGGCATGCAAGGAACCTAACAGAGTGAAGAAGTTGTCAGAGACATTATCACTCAACACTGGATTCAAATGAGGATTGGGTTACATAAATAAGCAAAAAATTATCTTGGTGAATAGAACCAGGATAAAACCCCAAAGAAGAAAAACAATAAGTCAACTTCAAAGAGGAGCTACTTGCCCACGGATGAAGCTGCTTTTATGTTTGTCCTTCGTAGAGATCATCTTTGTTTTAAAGTACTATGTGGACCTACACTTTCAGGGATGGAGAAGTAACATCTGTGGAAAGATTAAGAAAAATTAAATATTTATGAAGATATAGTAACAGAAGCAGAACATATTAAGAAGATATGGCAAGAATACACAGAAGAACTGTACAAAAAAGATCTTCACGACCCATATAGTCACAATGGTGTGATCACTCACCTAGAGCCAAGACATCCTGCAATGTGAAGTCAAGTGGGCCTTAGGAAGCATCACTATGAACAAAGCTAGTGGAGGTGATGGAATTCCAGTTGAGCTATTTCAAATCCTGAAAGATGATGCTGTGAAAGAGTTGCACTCAATATGCCAGCAAATTTGGAAAACTCAGCAGTGGCCACAGGACTGGAAAAGGTCAGTTTTCATTCTAATCCCAAAGAAAGGCAATGCCAAAGAATGCTCAAACTACCACACGATTGTACTCATCTCACATGCTAGTAAAGTAATGCTCAAAATTCTCCAAGCCTCAACAATATGTGAATCGTGAACTTCCAGATGTTCAAGCTGGATTTAGAAAAGGCAGAGGAACCAGAGATCAAATTGCCAACATCCGCTGGATCATCAAAAAGCAAGAGAGTTCCAGAAGAACATCTATTTCTGCTTTATTGACTATGCCAAAGCCTTTGACTGTGTGGATCACAATAAAGTGTGGAAAATTCTTCAAGAGATGGGAATACCAGACCAACTGACCTGCCTTTTGAGAAATCTGTATGCATGTCAGGAAGCAACAGTTAGAACTGGACATGGAACAACAGACTGGTTCCAGATCGGGAAAGGAGTACAGGTTGTATATTGTCACCCTGCTTATTTAACTTCTATGCAGAGTACATCATGAGAAATGCTGGGCTGGAGGAAGCACAAGCTGGAATCAAGATTGCCGGGAGAAATATCAATAACCTCAGATATGCAGATGACACCACCCTTATGGCAGAAAGTGAAGAACTAAAGAGGCTCTTGATGAAAGTGAAAGAGGAGAGTGAAAACGTAGGCTTAAAGCTCAACATTCAGAAAACAAAGATCATGGCATCCGGTCCCATCACTTCATGGGAAATAGATGGGGAAACAGTGGAAACAGTGTCAGACTTTATTTTTTTGGGCTCCAAAACCACTGCAGATGGTGATTGCAGCCATGAAATTAAAAGACACTTACTCCTTGGAAAGAAAGTTATGACCAACCTAGATAGCATATTAAAATGCAGAGACATTACATTTTCCACAAAGTCTGTCTAGTCAAGGCTATGGTTTTTTTTCCAGTAGTAATGTATGGATGTGAGAATTGGACTGTGAAGTAAGCTGAGCATCGAAGAATTGATGCTTTGAACTGTGGTGTTGGAGAAGACTCTTGAGAGTCCCTTGTACTGCAAGAAGATCCAACCAGTCCATCCTAAAGGAGATCAGTCCTGGGTGTTCATTGGAAGGACTGATGCTAAAGCTGAAACTCCAATACTTTGGCCACCTGATGCGAAGAGCTGACTCATTTGAAAAGTCCCTGATGCTGGGAAAGATTGAGGGCAGGCGGAGGAAGGGATGACAAAGGATGAGATGGTTGGATGACATCACTGATTCAATGGACATGGGTTTGAATGGACTCTGGGAGTTGGTGATGGACAGGGAGGCCTGATGTGCTGCATTTCTTGGGGTCACAAATAGTTGGACACTACTGAATGACTGAACTGACTGAGTGAGACTGATTAATATAATTAATAGGCAGCTAAACACTTGTTCTGAAGATATTGCCATTGGGTCCAAGTATTTTCCCTCAAAATACTTGCAATGATAACAAGACCTATTGGGTAGATTCTCGAAGCCTCCATTGTATGATTTAGAAAAAAATATATTGTTGTTCAGTCGCTCAGTCATGTTTGACTCTTTGCATCCTCATGGACTGCAGCATGGCTTCCCTGTCATTCACCATCTCTTGAATTTGCTCAAAACTCATGTCCATTGAGTCAGTGATGCCCTCCAACCATCTCATCTTCCTTCTCCTCCTGCCTTCAATCTTTCCCAGCATCAGGTCTTTTCTAAGGAGTTGGCTCTTCCCATCAGGTGGCCAAAGTACTGGAATTTCAGCTTCAGCATCACTCCTTCCAAAGAATATTCAGGGTTGATTTCCTTTAGGATTGACTGGTTTGATCTCCTTGCAGTTCAAGGGACTCTCAGGAATCTTCTCCAGAACCACAATTTGAAGGCATCAATTCTTTGGTACTCAGCAATCTTTATGTTCCAACTCTCACATCCATACATGACTATTGGAAAAACCACAGCTTTGACTATATGGACCTTTGTTGGCAAAGTGATGTTTCTGCTTTTTAATACACTATGTTTGTCATAGCTTTTCTTCTGAGGAGCAAGCATCTTTTAATTTCAAGGCTACAGTCACTGTTTGAAGTGATTTTGGGGCCCAACAAAAGAGTACATAATAAAAATATATAATAATGCCTTAAATAAAGTTTTGATTAAAGTTACCAAACGTAATGAAAAAGTAAAGGATAACCAGATGACACAGTGTTGCACATGCAGTAGGTACTCAATAAATATTTCTTTTCAGCCCGACTGTAATATTAACTAGCTGTATGACAAAGAGTAAATTCCCTGACCTGTGTGCCTCACTGTGTTCAGGGTAATAATAGAACTCAGTTTATAGTTTCTTGTGAGGACTATATGAAGTAATACATGTAAATTTGCTTTAAAAATACTTCTTACAAATAGTAAATCATGTCCACGATATATTTATTTCCTTCTTTTGGAATTGCCTTGAGAAATTGTGGTACATTCTTTTAAAAAATCTGAATGGTTATCTTTAGAAGTGGATCAGGATATTTCTGGGTAGACAAATGTTACTATAAAATGTCTTAAATATTTGTACAGCTTATACCAGTTTTTAAACTGGGAGATTAAAAGGCTGATACTAAGAGACAACTGTGAACACAGGTCTAATAGGATAATAAATCTTAGCAGATTCTTATACCACAAAGTATGTAACTTAGAAGATGTGTAAGAATGTTTAAAGAGGAAAATTTGGGTTATTAGCCAAGTGTTTTTTTGTTTGTTTGTTTGTTTGTTTTGTTTTTTAAAGATAAAACATTGAAAAGGACTGATATGCCAATTAGGGCTCAGAATTTGGAGGCCAGAGGAATTTTTATGACTGTCTTCCCAGTGTGCATATCGGGGGAGGGAGGAAAGGAAAGGACACCCAAGTACTGAGTGCAGGATAAAGGTCTCCTGTGTTTCCCCTCATATAGTTTTCTAAGGCTGCTGGAATAAAGTATCACAACCACATGACTTAAGCAACAGAAATTTATTGTTTCACATTCTGAAGGCTAGAAGTCCCAACGTCTAGGTGTCAGCAGGGTTGGTTACATCCGGGGGTTGTGAAGGGAATGTGTTTCACGGTTTTCCTAGCTTCTGGTGGTTTGCTGGCAATTTTTAGTGTTCCTTGGTGCGTAGAAGCATTTCTGTGCTTCATCTTCAGTCTCTGTCTTCATCTTCACACATGTCCTCCTGTGTATAGTCTGTGGCAAATTTCCCCTTTTACTCAGGAATTTGGTCATATTGGATTAAGGCCCACCCTGATAACCTCATGTGTGCATGGTGCGTGCCACGTCACTTCAGTCATGTCTGACTCTTTGCAACGCTATTGATGGTAACCCATCACGTTCCTCTCTTCATGGGACTCTCCAGGCAAGAATACTGGAGTGGGTTGACATGATTTCCTGCAGGGGATCTTCCCAATCCAGGGATCAAATCAGCAGCTCCTGCATTGCAAGCTGATTCTTTACTGCTGAGCCACTGAGGAAGCCCCTAGTAACCTCCATTTAACTAATTATATCTGCAATGACCCTGTTTCCAAATAAGATTACATTCTGAGGTAATGGGGGTTAGGACCTCAATGTTTGATTTGGGGATGCAGGGGACTCAATTCAACCCATAACACCCCTGTTTAGGGAAAATTAGTTGGTGATGGTACTTGGGGTCATTGGAATGTTGAAATTAGGCAGGAGATAAGCATAAGACCTCAAAATAGAAACCAAATGAAGGTCAGTGCTTACAGAAGATAAGCTTGCATTCTTATCTCCCTGGTTTCTCACAGGAAAAACACCCCCTGTTTTCTCCTTCATCTGAGTTCTGTCTTTTAAAGCTGAGAACAATTTCCAACTTCTTCATGAAGTCTTGTTAGAGCACATAAGCCGTTTGTTTTTTTCTACCACCTTTGAATACCTACTGCTCTATTGTTAGGAGATCTTACTTATTATGCATGCGAACCTGGTTCAGCCATATGAAATTGATGGTATTAAGTCATTTTTGACCAACAAAAACTGCAGTTTAATATTTCACTCCTAATACTTGCATTATAATAGTGAAGATCCTGAGACTCTGAAATTAAGTCTATGCCAAACAGTAGACCTAGGACCTGAATCCTGGGCAAGGCAACTATGCCTCAGTTTTTTTAATCTGTAAAATGGAAAGGTTAATATTACCAATCTCATAGGGTTGTTGGAAGTTTAATACGCTAATATCTACATATATCTATTCAAGGTTGGACATGAGTTGGACATGACTTAGTGACTAAACAACAGCTATGACAGTGGTATAATACTGCTATGACAGTCCATAATTGCTAGATATTATTGTTGTTATTATTGTTATTTAAGATTCATGTTTCATTAAGCATAGGGTTTTTAGTATTATACCCATTTAATAAATATTTGTAGAATGACTGAATGAATGTATGTCCTCTCAATTACATATACTCTAACACAAACAAATATACAATGTAGATAATCATGCTTGCTGAAAATTATTAATCATTAGTACTAATTATATTAATAATAAGAAAAATAAATCCCCAATGAAGCTCTGTATAAATTATAACCCTCATATTTTAATTCTGACTTGTGTTTCTTCATTTTAAAAAATTTTCAAAGTTTAACTCGTAAGTAAAATGTATGCTCTGGATTGCAATCTAAATTAACCAGTCTATCAAGTACAGGCTCTTGGCTCTTCTTCCTTCTGAGATTTCTCATGGTCAATTTTCAATCATCAACAAATAAAAGAACAAAAAAGTCTATAGCCAGTCACTGAGGCACTTTGTAATGGAAGTGCCCCATGAGTTACTTACCTGCAATGTTTACAACATTCTTGGAAGTTTAACTGGAATCTTTGTCAAATGACTGTCCATAAGCCCAAAACTGACTTATGATTGGTCCCCTGACTCTTTATACTAGTGTAAATCTATCCAAGAAACTATGTACCTGATTTGAGGAAATTTGAACTGAAATTATAATATTTTAAGTGCACATTTCTCTGTATTTTCATTTTGATAAGAAATCAGGAGTTGATGTCTGAAGTCCAGGCGTCACTTATTTGATCTCATGTCCTTAAAAATGTGTATGCAAGACGCATGCTGCTAGGAAAGAGCTTGAAACAGCGGGAGTAGCCCAGTTTCTTGTATCTATGCAGAGGTAACTATCTTAAGTTCAGAAAACAAGATGGACTCCATCAGACAACTTTTAGAAATCATCTGGCTCAGTGATGTCCGTTCACACATGAGAACACTGAGGTTACTGGTTTGCCAAGTCAGTGCAGTGAATGTGAGAGTGGAACTAGGATTTGGGACTCCAGTGGTTGTAGTTACTCTGTAACACTTTTGGGGCACATCTGTTTCTCAAATGGTTAAAATAAGAGATTCAGACATGTGGTGCTGAAAACTCCAAAACGGAGCATATCTCTGAACTGTAATTACTGGAACATCTTTAGATTATTAAGATGAATGAGGCAATGTGAGGGACACCATCGTGGTGATCTAGAATCCAGGGAAGACGTTTAAAAGAATCTCAGGGAATGCTATAAAATCAAGCACCATAAAAATACTTGTTCATATTTTAATTAGATTTATATAAATATTTTGATAAGTAGAATATAATTAAATTAAAAAGATAAAGATAACTTCATTTTGTGGTCTTTTTAAAACTAAAACTTGAATCCAAGGAAAGTAAAACACAAATATCTTTTGTTACTAAGGCCCTTCATTAGACTAGTTCAAACTGCCAGAGAAAACCTTAATTACGGAAAAAGAAATTGATAACAAAGTACCATGACCCTTAAAACAGTATTTCTAAGTCATAAACATTGAAAGTATTCATTTAGAAATTTTTACTGGCAGCCAGGAGCTATAGGACAATATTGTAATGTTTCTGGAAGATTTTAATTAGACTTACTCAGGAATTACTGCTGTATTTGTCTATTTTAAATAAGCTCTAATAATTTCACATCTGAGAGGCTGGAGGGAGACAACACTGGTGATATCTGATGGCAGAACGATAGGGGCATTTGCTAAAGGTTGTGTGAGGTAAGGGATGGGAGTCAGAAGGAAGGGCCATCCATCATCGTATGTTTGGAAAATGGTTTGGCTTTATGTTAGCTGGAGGTTTACAAGAGAGCGTGAAATAATATGTGGACAGAAGTAGACTGTTTCTATATATGTTTAGGGGCAATGTTTTCTTTTTAAACGTTCTTAAAGTTTAAGCAATATCTGCCTTAGAAAGCATTATTTTAATTATAAAAGTTCATGCTCATCATATGAAATTAGAGCATTCAGAAAAACTTAAAGAAAATTCAAAATCACTTATAATCCAATCACACAATTATCTCCGTTTACATTTTAGCATGTTTTCTTTGTAAATTCAAATTAATGTAACTGAAGATAAAATACACATATAATTTTTGAGATCATTCTTTATAAGATTTAACAAATATTTACCAGTAACTTTATTTAACTCATTTTAGCATATAGCTGTATCCACGTTTATTGAACTACTTAGTGTATTCAGTGTTTTGCTATTGTGATTTGAACTGCTGTAAGTCTTTTGACTGCATATCCAGTGTTTTCCTTAAGGTAGATTCCTAGGATGGGAAATACTGGTTGAGAGTTTGTAAATATTTTAAAGAGTCTTGACAGATTTTGCCCAGTTGACTCTTCTAACAGGTAAGACTAATTAATTCTCTACAGCAGCCTGTGAAAAGGTCAGCCAATATTGGTAATTGTAAAAGAAGTAATCTGTACAGATTTGAACCAGGCATGGGCAGAGCAGTGCAGAGGCCTCAGGAAAGACAGAGGCTTCAAACAGGAGCATAGGGATGGTCATCAGCCAGAGCTGCGTTTGTGTTTCCAAACCGTGGCTACTCAGGGAAAGGCTTTTTTTTTTTAAACTTTAAATTTCAAAATAATTATATGTTCACAGAAAGTTGCAAAGTAGTATAGAGAAAACCAGTGTACACTTCATGTAGCTCTTGCTCAATGGTTACATCTTACAAAAATGTAGTACAGTATCCAAGCCAGGAAACTGACATTGATATAATACTTGTGTATAGTTCTATGTCATTTATCAAGTGTTGATTTCTGTAACCACCACCACAGTCAAGAGAGAGAGCTATCCCTTCACCATAAAGATCTTCTCTGTGCTGCTTCTTTCTAGTCACTCTCACCCTCCAATGATTCCTAACTCCTGACTGCACTAATTTGTCTTCCATCTCTATAATTTCATCGTCTTAGAAGTGTTGTATAAATGGAATCACACAGTATTCAACATTTTTTTTTATAAACTTGGAGTAATACCCTTGAGAGTAGTCAAAGATTTTGTCTGTATTAATAGTTCATTCTTTTAGTTGCTGAGTAGTATCACTGGGTGTAGATATACCACTGTTTGCTTAACCATTTACTTTTTGAAAGACATTTTGGTTGTTTCATTCTGGGGCTCTTACAAATAAAACCGCTATGAACCATCATGTAGAGGTTCTTGTGTGAACATGTGCTCATTTCTCTGGAATAAATGCCCAAGAGTGCAATAACTGGACTGCATGGTAAGTGTACGTTTAGTTTATTAAAGAAACTATCAAACCGTTTTCCATCATGGCTGTACCATTTACAACTCCACCAGCAAAGCATGATAGATCCCATGTTCCTGCATCTTGGTCAGCATTCTGTATTGTCACAATTTGAAAATTTTACCTGTTCTCATAGACGTACAAAGTGTTTTGTTTTTTGTTTTTCTTTAATGATGTTTGGGCCCTACACTGGTTTGATATTTAAACCAGAATCTCTGGAGAAATTGGATCTCTCCATTTAAAAAATCTCTTCAGAGGACTCAGATATGTAGTCATTATTGAGCATCACTGAATTAGAGCAGTGGCTCTCAAAGAGTGGTCTCTGGATCGCATCAGCATTTAGCGTTGCCTGGGGACATGTTACAAATGCAAATTCTCAAGCCCCACCGTAGACCAACAGAATGAGAAACTGGGGGTGGGGGTCTAGACATCTATTTTAACAAGCCCTCATGGTGATTCTGGGCCACCCTAGAGTCTGAGAGCCACTGACCTATAAGGTGAAAACAAGAATGAGATGAGCTGTTGTGGCAGAAACCATCCTCAAATTGGAAGAAGACGCAAACAAGAGGTAAACATGGACTTGCTGATGTAGACAGTAGCCGTCTGGGATAGGGAGGTGGGGTGTGAGGAAAACATGGAGGAAGGACTATCCCAGTTCTTTTAAAAAAAAAGGGCCAAGGGTTTGCGTTTAGGCAATGTCTTTGGGAACCAATGACAAATACTTACAACTCTGAGGAACACTTGCTTAGATTGGCCATGAAGTATCTAGGAGGGTATTCTTTAACATGGATTAGTTTGTGTATTAAAGTTGAAACAATCTGGAGAACTAAACTTAATTCAAGTGTTATTTTCAACTTTCAACTGCCAGGGTTATTTCAAGGGGCTTCCCAGGTGGCGCTACTGGTAAAAACTCTGCCTGCCAATTCAGGAGACGTAAGAGATGCTGGTTTGATCCCTGGATTGGAAAGATCCTCTAGAAGAGGGCATGGCAACCCACTCCAGTATTCTTGCCTGGAGAATCCCATGGACAGAGGAGCCTGGTGGGTTACAGTCTGTGAGGTCACAAAGAGTCAGACATGACTGAAGCGATCTAGCATGCATTCGTGCAACCTCAGAAATTCTAACCATCTTTGTGTTTTATGTTTAACTTGGTATCTATAGTTCATGTAGATCTGTTTCAGTGCAGTTCCTTACTCAGAACAATTATGGACAAAGGTGAAGAAATTAGGCGATAATCAGAGGACAGGAGTAAAGGCCTAAAGGGAGACGGCCTGAGGTAAAAATAGACACTAACTGACCTGGGAAAAATTCTGGCCCAACATGTGGTAGCTGAATGATTTTATGCAAATACATCCTCTCTGTGTCCTGGTCTATAAAATGGGAATGTCTGAGTCTGGCTATGGTGAGATGGTTCATCCACTAGCCTTTAAAAGCAAATTTTGTTTCAGTTCACTTCAGTTGCTCAGTTGTCTCTAACTCTTCGCAACCCCATGGACTGCAGCACATCAGGCCTCCCTATCCATCACTAACTCCCAGAGTTTACTCAAACTCATCTCCATTGAGTCGATGATGCCATCCAACCATCTCATCCTCTGTCGTGCCCTTCTCCTCCTGCCCTCAATCTTTCCCAGCATCAGGGTCTTTTCAAATGAGTCAGCTCTATGCATCAGGTGGCCAAAGTATTGGAGTTTCAGCTTCAACATTAGTCCTTCCAATGAACACTCAGGACTGATCCCCTTTAGGATGGACTGGTTGGATCTTCTTGCAGTCCAGGGGACTCTCAGGAGTCTTCTCCAATACCACAGTTCAAAAGCATCAGTTCTTCGGTGCTCAACTTTCTTTGTAGTCCAACTCTCACATCCATACATGACTACTGGAAAAACCAGAGCCTTGATGAGACAGACCTTTGTTGGCAAAGTAATGTCTCTGCTTTTTAATGTGCTGTCTAGGTTGGTCATAACTCTTCTTCCAAGGAGTAAGCGTCTTTTAATTTCATGGCCGCAATCACCATCTGCAGTGATTTTGGAGCCCCCCAAAATAAAGTCAGCCACTGTTTCCACCGTTTCACTATCTATTTGCCATGAAGTGATGGGACCAGATGCCCTGATCTTAGTTTCTGAATGTTGAGCTTAAGCCAACTTTTTCACTCTTCATGTCTTTCACTTTCATCAAGAGGTTCTTTAGTTCTTCTTCACTTTCTGCCATAAGGGTGGTGTCATCTGCATATCTGAGGTTACTGATATTTCTCCTGGCAATCTTGATTCCAGCTTGTGCTTCTTCCAGTCCAGCGTTTCTCATGATGTACTCTGCATATCAGTTAAATAAGCAGGGTGACAATATACAGCCTTGGCATACTCCTTTTCCTATTTGGAACCAGTCTGTTGTTCCATGTCCAGTTCTAACTGTTGCTTCCTGACCTGCATGATTCTCATTCCCATCTCTTTCAGAATTTTCTACAGTTTATTGTGGTCCACACAGTCAAAGGCTTTGGCATAGTCAAAAAAGCAGAAATAGATGTTCTTCTGGAACTCTCTTGCTTTTTCTATGATCCAGCGGATGTTGGCAATTTGACCTCTGGTTCCTCGGCCTTTTCTAAAACTAGCTTGAATATCTGGAAGTTCACAGTTGATGTATTGCTGAAGCCTGGCTTGGAGAATTTTGAGCATTAGTTTGCTGGTGTGTGAGATGAGTGCAATTGTGCAGTAGTTTGAGCATTCTTTGGCATTGCCTTTCTTTGGGATCAGAATGAAAACTGACCTTTTCCAGTCCTGTGGCTACTGCTGAGTTTTCCAAATTTGTTGTCATATTGAGTGCAGCACTTTCACAGCATCATCTTTTAGGATTTGAAATAGCTAAACTGAAATTCCATCTTTTGTTTATACACTCCTAAAGCTGCCCAATACTTACATTGTCATCTGGACTCTTTGGTTACATTTACACTGCATAACTTGTTTATCACTTAACGTGGTATCTTTGCTAAAATGTTCTGAATGATTCAGATAGAAACAGTGATTCAGATGGAAAGGTATTTAGATGTAAAATCATTCTTATGTGGATGTAAGGCTTTCCTTAGTGTTTCTATGTAAACTCCAGAGTTACTTTGACTTTGTTTGTCTCCATTTAGCTGCAGAGAAGTCAGTTTCATTTAACAGTACGCCCAATACCTACAACAATTACTGGCTCATAGAAATATATATTTAATATATATTTGCTAATCATTAAATGAACAGAAGCATGTCAGAGAATGTTTCTTAGGTAACAGAGTTTACATCTGACTGGTACAGATTTGAAGTTAAACATTATTTTAATTGGAGCCATCCAATGCAGTTCAACCTGCTGATCAGTGTCCTCCCCTGTAACACGGCACTACAACCGGACTTTCAAGTACCTCCTATCAGTTATCATTAACAGGGAGTCTTTGGAAGCTTCTATTTTCCTAATCTATAAAAAAGATGAAGATGATAGAGGCATGGTTTGCTTAGCACTAAAGCTGTTACTTGACCAATGTTCTGGAACCAAGGTGAGCTGTAGGCTTGCCTGTGGGGATACCTAGTTGCAGTTTGCCTCATTGCCTCTTAGACATTGGAGTAAACATTATTCTCTAGCTAACTAGAAAGGTTGCAAAAGGCTAAATATCTTCCTACATGTGAAGGGAAAACCAACTGTCCACGCTATCCCCAATCCTGGAGTCAGAACTGAACTTTGAGAGTAGCTGGAATTTGAACCATGAGTGAATTTTCCCTATGATAGGTGTGCCTTTGTTGTGATGCATTGAAGAGGCTCATAGACTTTGTCTATCATCAGGAAACATCTACTATTATTTAGGATTGACTAGGGGCTTCCCTGGTGGCTCAGTTGGTAAAAAATCTGCCTGCAATTAAGGAGACTTCCTATAATTCAGGATACTGCCTGCAATGCAAAAGACTGCCTGCAATGCAGGAGACCGGAGTTCGATCTCTGGGTCAGGAAGATCCCCTAGAGGAGGAAATGGCAACCCACTCCAGTATTCTTGCCTGGGAAATCCCATGGACAGAGGAGTCTGGTGGCCTATAGTCCAAGGGGTTGCAAAGAGTCAAACATGACTTAACAACTAAACCATTACCACCAGGATACAAACCAGTGTGCAAACCTTTTTTTTATTCTTTATCACACAAACTTCTCACAAGTACTAAAAGTCCCTTTCCTTTTATTTCTTTCCTCTTTCCTACTCCTTTCTCTACTTAATCCTATTGCAATCTCCTGTGCTCCATCTGTTAAGCCCTATTTCACGTTGATCCATGTATTTCTGAAAAGAGAGAACATACGAGATAAAGAAACACTTTGTCTCACTATTATTCATTAGTTCTCATAGAAAGCTTCTGTGAATTATTGAGATTAAATACCCTCCCCACCAGGGGTGAGGCTCGAGTGGGACCAAAGCCTGAAGCAGGAAGAGACCTGTGGATACCATCTCCTGTCTCTTAGGCTGGTTGACTGAAATTGTCTTCATGCTCTAATAGTACTTTGTCACTGGCAAATGCCATTTGGTATCACTTCTGATCTCATCAGATCTTAGTGACTGCTCAAATTTCATGCTGTGTGGAACTGAAAGATAATTTCAACTCTGTGTTTTTAAATATGACTCTCATAGAGGCAGTTATTCTTTAGCTAAATTTACCCACCAGCACATTAATTACTTATGACTGTCTTAACAGGGATATGTTACTAACAGTAAACAGTGGGTCATCAGGACAAGTGGGACACTGGACAGATCGATACTGGAGTTCTCAGGAGCATGCGGCGAGAGGGGGGCCCTGGCAGACTTCCGGGAGCCACTAACATCACTGTGTCACATTTGTCTTTCCTTGGGAAGCAGATGAGATTAACTGCCTGACAGCATTGTCATTATTCTTAAATGAGTGATTGCATAGATCTATGTGGTAGGCTCTTTGCAGGAAAGAACCAGGATACCAGAGTAAATGTTTAAGAAATGAGGTACCCAGAAACTGAGTTCTCAGGAGTTTACTGGCTTTCTCAGAGGAGGAAAATTATTCAAATATGGGATGTTCTTTCAGATATTTGATTTAAGTTAAACTTTCTTTAGTGTTACTGTGTAAACTCCAAACATATTATTTATCTTTTGTCTTTAAAAAGATAGACAACAGGTACATGTATGAAGGACACTGTTGTTTTCTATCTAGCTTTCATTCTTTCTTCTTCCCGAGTGAACCCTTTTTAAAAAATCATTTCCAGATATCTACCTCTTCCTCAACCAGCCATGTACCTCTGCAAAAGCTGATCACCACTGCAGCTTTAGTAGAGGACTCATTGGATTCAGGATAGTGATTCTTTGAAGAATGTTTCATGAATCAACCTTGCCTAGTGAACTATTATTAGGGGAATTCTTCTAGGAGGATCTGGAAAGAGTTTTCCTCACTTGTAAGAGAATTCCACAGAAGAAAAACTCTCTCTGAATATTGTCATGTCTGGATATTTTCCTGAAACTGTTGGTTGCCCTACTGTTCTATGTCTAAGGATGGAGCCAACTCTTCTGTTGGATAGTTGAGAGTGGCTGAAATGAGAAGAAGAAAGAACTTAGGCTCCCAACTGCTGGATTAACCAGTCTCAAAATCAAATCCAACTGTTGTAAGATACTTTAAAATCCAAGCATTTGGACATTTATTTATTTATTTATTTATTTTAGGTATCATGTTCTCAGATACATACAATCCTTTTTGATCCCCATGTCTTTTATATATTATTTTTTCATAGACACAAATAATGGAAATTCACCTTCCCCGGAAATGATAAGAGTCCTGTGGAGACAATAGTCTTTAGGGTCAGGTGCAGACAAGACCCCAGAAAGTCAAGTTCTGTGTTCTGGCTGCAGGGACACTCAGGAGTCCTTGTGGAGCCAGAAATGTGGCTGAGTTCAGGGACAAGCCGAGTCGTAAGACATTCATGTACCCAATCTTTTTTTTTTTTTTTTTTTAATTTTATTTTAAAAATTTACAATATTGTATTAGTTTTGCCAAATATCGAAATGAATCCACCACAGGTATACCTGTGTTCCCCATCCTGAACCCTCCTCCCTCCCCATACCATCCCTCTGGGTCGTCCCAGTGCACCAGCCCCAAGCATCCAGTATCGTGCATCAAACCTGGACTGGCGACTCGTTTCATACATGATATTATACATGTTTCACTGCTATTCTCCCAAATGTCCCCACCCTTTCCCTCTCCCACAGAGTCCATAAGACTGATCTATACATCAGTGTCTCTTTTGCTGTCTCGTACACCGGGTTATTTTTACCATCTTTCTAAATTCCATATATATGCATTAGTATACTGTATTGGTGTTTTTCTTTCTGGCTTACTTCACTCTGTATAATAGGTTCCAGTTTCATCCATCTCATTAGAACTGATTCAAATGTATTCTTTTTAATGGCTGAGTAATACTCCATTGTGTATATGTACCACAGCTTTCTTATCCATTCATCTGCTGATGGAGTTCTTTATTTCCTCGGCTATTTATGCAAGAAAAATAAGAAATATTTTGCTTCTATAGCATTCTTTGTTCTTTCTTACTTTTAAAATAAATATGCCTTGCAAAATAAATATTTCTTGAATTGAACCAATAAAGATCTGGGAAAATATATCAGGGATATATTAGAGTCTGAATGTTATTAAAATTGACATAAGGAATACATTGTAACTTCTTGTCTTACATCAAATAATACCTATATATTCCATTGCTAATAAGCTTCAGAACATATAAGGCCTGGGTTCATGGGATTCCCTGATGGCTTAGATGGTAAAGTGTCTGCCTGAAATGCAGGAGACCCTGGTTTGATCCCTGGGTTAGGAAGATCCCGTGGAGAAGGAAATGGCAACCCACTCCAGTACTCTTGCTTAGAAAATTCCATGGATGGAGGAGCCTGGTGGGCTACAGTCCATGGAGTCGCAAAGAGTCAGACACGACTAAGCGACTTCCCTTCCCTTCCCTACTCTCTTCCCTGACCCACACTTATGTCTTGTTTCTCTGACTCTCTTACTTTGTTGACATGGTGGTGGTTTAGTCGCTAAGTCGTGTCCAACTCTTGCAACCCCATGGACTGTAGCCTGCCAGCCTCCTCTGCCCATGGGATTCTCCAGGCAAGAATACTGGAATGGGTTGCCATTTCCTTCTCCAGGGGATCTTCCCAACCCAGGACTTGAACCTGGGTCTCTTGCATTGCAGGCAGAGTCTTTACCAACTGAGCTATGAGGGAAGCACTTGTTGACATAGCATCTTCTTTTACTCTTCCCCTCACTTTCTATGAAATCCAAGTAGGTCATCTTCCCTGTTTCATCTTTGAATTCATTTTTGAAATTGCTATTCTTTAAAATAACAGTCATTTCTCTGTTTGAATATAATTATAAAATATTCAAAATATTAT
Source organism: Bos indicus x Bos taurus (assembly GCF_003369695.1). NCBI lineage: Eukaryota > Metazoa > Chordata > Mammalia > Artiodactyla > Bovidae > Bos > Bos indicus x Bos taurus. The sequence continues at coordinate 55,416,509 of NC_040076.1, read as the reverse complement.
TACAAAAGATAATTCTTCATGAAAATATTCTGATGTAACTAAAAATTTTAAAGATCTAAACTATGTATAGTATTTCTGTTGCTCAAAATAGTATGTATCCATAGATTTAGTATTATTTTATAGAAAATGTAAGATGCTCTAAATTTTGAAATTAATATTTTCAAAGAGTAGTAAATATCTTGGCCAGATTATAGTTAAGTATAGTTTTAATTTCTATTCCCTAGCAACTGATAGAAAATAATTATAAAAATTTTGATATATTTTAAATGATTGCTTTTACTAGGGATGATAGTAGAAGTTTAAGGATGGTAAAATATCAGATTTTTTCTCAAGTGCTCATTTATGATACATTTTTTCCATCTTATGCATTTTTATTCTGAAGAATTTAATTTAAAAATGTCACTTTAAATTCTGTAATATTTTATCTTCCACACAAAATTCTACTTAAAAAAATCATTTTACTACCTGAAGAATGTTTAAGGTAATTGAAAAGGAAGCTGGAACAGCATAATACCCTTAAAAAAATCATATTTTTGTCAGACTCAAGTGTATTTTGGCATTGAAGAATTTTGTAGTTTTATTTTAAACGTATACATACATGTATGGAAAACAGTCCATGTTGCTTGAGCAGTTTCAAAATGAGTTGCCTCCTTTAGTGATTATGTGTTTTTCTCCTCCCCTTCTCTTTTAAAAAGGTGCTTAAATTATACTTCTTGGAAAGCTACCCTGTGCTCAATTTAAATGAGTTCTATAGTCAATCAAGTTGGAAAAATGTCACATACTATTCCCTCTTCATATTAATAATGCATGCCATCATATGAAGAAGTTTGGGGATCCCAGTAGTAAAGACATTTGTTTCATCCAGCCTTTAATCACTGGACCATTTCTTTCTGTCACAGCTCTGAACATGCTTTGAAACTAAGGTATCATTTAACACACTTTAGGAGGTATCATTCTAAATAAGTCTTCTGTCAATCCAAAGAGTCAGTGGAGCTTCTCTGGTTGAGAAAACATAATTTGTGTAGCCCTTGAATTGGTTTAAATTTTAAAAATGTTTTAATTGGGGATTGCTGTCTCATGTTGTCATGGGAATCCTTGTTGACAAAGCAGCACCGCAGTGCCACAGTTGATATCCCAGCCCTGGAAATTCTGAACTTGATTGGTTATGGCATTCTTTTTAACACAGTTTGCTAATTTCCTGATTGCATTCCCTGTTATTGACTTCATATGGTAGGGAAGCATGAGGTCTGCATTATCTTTTCACCTATGGCAATTTTTTTGCTGGATGTTTAATACATAGGAGTAGAGAATTGGCCACATGATTAGTATAAACTGAATGGTAATGATAATTTCAACAAAGCCAAGGGAATTTCCCCCTCCCATGCCAGAGGTCATTTTAAAGCTTTTTTTCCCCCTCGCATTGTTACGCATAAAACATTCTAAGGTTGACGGGAGATAGGAAATAAAGAACACAGAGCCACATGTTGACCTTCCTGCAGCCTTGAGATTCTGAAGATGTGTTGTGTGTTCACATGGGCTGTCATCGCATGATCTATTGCTTGATAAAGAAAGAGTCTCTGTTCTCTGACCCCAATTCCTTCAAGCCTAGAAAAATACTTCACATTAGAAATTTTAAATCGACTTCTCAAGTTACCATTAACTTGCCCTGTTAATTTGGGAAATATTTCTCATGTATTTTAAAGAAAATACTTAGATGTTTCTGTTTCTTTTTTCCCATACAAAATATATGATTAATTTTGTTACTTTATGTTCCTAATACTTTTCTGATGTTGTGCTTCCCTTGAGAGAATTTTTCTTTTTAAGATTCAGATTCAGTAAGAGATATTGTTAATGAGTTTTTTAAATTAAAATCACTGTGTGGCTGAAATCAGAGAAATTTTATAGAGATACATAGATAACTAAAGGAGCATTTTCTATTAGGATGCTAGGTGTCTGATTTTTAGAGGTATGTTTTGAAGTGAATCCTGTCAAAATATAAGGTGTACTCCAGAGATTTAGTTTTCTGTTTTAACCTTTTCATGACATTTTATGATTACATTTAAAGGCATAGAAAAAAGAGAGAAAATTGAATTTAAAGAGAATTTTACCTTAATCCTTTCATAATTTTGAAAATATAATTATTTACTTGTTTACTTATTCATTGATTCACTGATTTATGCACATTTATGAGGACCTGACTTTCTCAAATAAAGTTCCAATGTAATTGGATAGATCTATTACCTGTCTTGTGCCTCCTGGTCCTGGGACTGAGTCAGTCATTTCTGCCCTCAAATTTTTATTCCTGTTATTGTCTTGGGCTATAAGGCCTTCCTTTCTGCTCTGCTTGTTTAAACTTTATGCAAGATCCAAAGAGCAGTTCCAATCCCATCTCCTTAGGAATTCTTCTCTGTCTCACTTAAGCAATTATTTAATAATCTTTCATCTGAACTCCCACAGCACTTCCAAAATGAGCCATATAATTTAGTACTTAATTATATATAGTCTCATATCATTTATCTATAAGAGATTTGTCTTCCTTGTTTCATCTTTATACTCTATGGTCATAAATGCCAGGATTCCTGTTCTTTAGTATCCTTCACAGCACTGAGAACACACTAGATGTCCAATCAATGAATGGTCATCAATTACTGATCATTTTAATTTGTTTGGAGATACAGTTCAGTTTAAGGAAAGGACTATGGTATCAGACTATCCAAACTAAAATCTTACCTATCATTTACTGGCTGTACTTTTGGCAAATTGCCAAAATAAATTTCTTCATCTGTTAAGTAAGAGTGAAAACAGAGCTCCTGCACACATCACACAGGTTGATTATGAAAATTAAGTGACACAGAGCATGTAAAATATATGCATGGTAGTGCTGGGAACCCAATAAAATTCAATGAACATCAGTAGTGGTATTATTAAGGCACCTAAATCAATACTCTCCTTTTTCATCTGAAATGTATTGCTGGAAAGAAGATTACTACACAAGAATCAGAACTGGGGCTGGGTAGATAAGGTAGGGAAATGGAAACTCTGTTATCCTATTAAATCTCTTGCACATCTAATCCTGTTTTTTAAAATTTTTCTTAATTTTTAATTGAAGTATAGTTGATTTACAATGCTGTGTTTCAGGTGTAGAGCAAAGTGATTCAGAGATCTAATCCTCTCTTGATGTCTGTTTCTCAGAGGACCCAAATTAACATACCTGTCTAACTGGTTGTTTTAAAAAATATTGTTTACTTCTATCTACATATCACATACGTATAGGTTTCTGTACCTCTGTTTGAAAAAATGAAAGTGTGAAAGTGTTAGCTAACTCTTTGTGACTCCATGGACTGTAGCCCCCCAGGCTCCTCTGTCCACGGAATTCTCCAGGCAAGAATACTGGAGTGGGTAGCCATTCCCTTCTTTAGGGGATCTTCCCTCCCCAGGGATCCCTTCTCCAGGGGTCTCCTGCATTGCTGGCAGATTCTTTACTGTCTGAGCTACTAGAGAAGCCCTGCACCTCTGTTTTCTTCCATGATTTTGATTCAGAACATTCTGTTATTTATATCTTTGTTAGCCATTTTGTAATAAGAGATTTCAGTCAGATTCCCCTTCATGGGACTGAAGAATACATAATTAAAATTAATAGACTGAAGATCCTATTGTAAAAAAGTAATAGTTTTTTCTTTTTCATGGGAAACAAATGGACTAAGAAACATTAAAGCACAGAAGATTTTATGTCTCTTGTTACTCAGCAAGAGAATAGGACACGTGATTCTCCCAAAACTCCTGTGAGCAGCACATCATTGTCCAGAAATTCTGCTTCTTTAGAGCTTAATATTTTTACCAGAGAGTGGAGAGGAGCTGCCCTGTCATGTTAGCTGAGGTTTGGGTGTCACATGGAACTCACCTCACATGAAGGGAGAGCCATGGCTGGATATCACCTAAGACTCATGGCTTCTGCCGTTGGGAGGTTAAAAAAAAAACAAGAGGGAAGTTGACCTCTTCTCTTTGAAGCATCTGCCCTTCATGCACAGGAGCTTGTCTGTGAGTGCACCATTGTGTCCAAACAAGCTTATCAACTTAGGGATCTTGTCATCTTCAGTTGAAGGCTGGAAGCAATGCAAGTGTTTGGGTAGGAAACCAAGGAATAAGAGAAAAATCTTCAGGTCTTTGTCCCTGGATAGCTTAAAACCTTTATTTGGTGACATTAAAAAATCACAGCAAATGCCTAGCCCAGATGGGGGAGTTGTTATTCACTTTAGCAAGGTTCTATGACACCTTGATCTATTTCATTTTTTAAAAAAAATGAGGCCCTCACCTCAATCAGCAACCTTGTAAATACTACTCTTGAATATGCACACCACCTGTTAGACGGTTAGGAGTTTTGGAAGAAGATTGTATGGTTATAACTGCATAAATAATATCACTATGCTGCTTTAGAAATGGAAAGAGTAGATAGAGTTCTCTCAAATGGTTTTGATAAGTTTGTTTACTGTGTCCTTTTTGAAGCATTGGCTTTACTTATCCATGAACCATCCACAGAAGAGGTTGGTTGAGGTTGAATAATGTTATCTATTTTTACAATTCTGTGAAAAATATGTAATAAAAATTCTTTGATAATGTGGCAGTTAAGAAGTCTAGGAAGAAAGTACATGGGTATTTTTTTTTTTGGTTGCCAATAACTAGTAATGATAATGTACTTTAAAGAAAGTGAAGTCGCTCAACTTTAAACCTTCCTTTAAATGATGAGCTGTGTACTTCTCAAAGTAAGCCTGAATGAGATGAAGTAATGAGTAAAATAAAAGTCTATTTTCACAACCTTAATTGATTCTGGGTGCATGTGTGTGTGCAAGGTACAAAATGCTGGTTTGTGTGGCTTATCTCTACCTCAAGGTTTCTTTGTGAATTAAAGAATGATACTTAAATAACTGAATTATCTGAATTTCAACAGTTTGTTCAAAAATAGCTGCAGTATCAAGAGAATATGCACACTTAACTTTGAGAGAACTGCAGATTTATTTTTCTATGCAATGTTTTCCGTGAAGCTGTTCAACAAATGTTTGTCAACTGCCCAACATTAAAAAATTTTTTTGAAGGCATAAAACAACTCAGTCATTCCTGTGCTCACATATCTTTGTTTTTTCATTTTACGATTCTTTCATTTTGCTATACTAAAATCTCTATCTGGCATTGGCACATGCTTTCCTGTGAATTTCTGCAGATGGCACACTGATATTCCTATAGAATTAGAGAATGAAGAGAGATCTTATCTAGTTTTCAAGTATGGCTTCTACCTGCCAGCATTAATATCACCTGGGCAATGTTGGAGATGCAAATTCACAGGCCCTACCCCAGACCCAGAAAATCCGAGTTTGAAAAGTGAGCACAACAGTTAATGTTTTAACAAGTTCTCTGGATAATTCTGAGGCACACTGAAGTTCAGGAACCAATGATAATATCCAATCCTTTCATTTTACAATTAACAAAATTAAGACTGAGACTACCTCAGCTCCTTTATTCTGCGTTCTCTCCAGCTTTCATATCACATGTAGCTTTAGTTACTACCTATATGCAGTTGGCTTCCAAATTGTAACATCTTTGACCTTTTTTCCTAAGACCCATAGCCAACTTCTTTACTTGGTTTGAGTGTTGGTTTGAGTGTTGCAGGTACCTCAGATTTACAGGTACAAAGCCTCTATCTTCTCCAGTGTTACACATCTCAGCAAATGTGCATTCTTTTGCACAGCTGTTCAAACTGGAAGCCTGAGAATCCTTTTTCTCACCTCTCCCTCATCCTCCTTTATTTAATTCATCAAAATGTCAGTTCTACTTCTGAAATAGCTCAAAATAATTCTCTCTCCATCTCTACTGCTACAAGCCCAGTGGAAGTCATCATTATTCTCTTTTACTTCCTTCACCCCTTGTTCCTCTTTTGACCCTTCTGGTGCTTTCTATCAAGAGGACCTAAAGCAATTTTTGAAAACTGGTCTTGTCAGTTCTGTTTAATAACTTTACATTGATCAGTTCAGTTCAGTTCAGTCACTCAGTCGTGTCCGACTCTTTGTGACCCCATGAATTGCAGCACCCCAGGCCTCCCTGTCCATCACCAACTCCCGGAGTTCACCCAAACTAATGTCCATTGAGTCGGTGATGCCATCCAGCCATCTCATCCTCTGTTGTCCCCTTCTCCTCCTGCCCCCAATCCCTCCCAGTATCGGGGTCTTTTCCAATGAGTCAACTCTTCACATGAAGTGGCCTAAGTATTGGAGTTTCAGCTTTAGCATCAGTCCTTCCAATGAACACCCAGGACTGGTCTCCTTTAGGATGGACTGGCTGGATCTCCTTGCAGTCTAAGGGACTCGCAAGAGTCTTCTCCAGCACCACAGCTCAAAAGCATCAATTCTTCGGTGCTCAGCTTTCTTCACAGTCCAACTCTTACATCCATACATGACCACTGGAAAAACCATAGCCTTGACTAGATGGACCTTTGTTGGCACAGTAATATCTCTGCTTTTTAATATGCTATCTAGGTTGGTCATAACTTTCCTTCCAAGGAGTGTCTTTTAATTTCATGGCTAAAATCACCATCTGCAGTGATTTTGGAGCCCAGAAAAATAGTCAGCCACTGTTTCCACTGTTTCCCCATCTATTTGCCGTGAAGTAATGGGACCAGATGCCATGATCTTAGTTTTCTGACTGTTGAGCTTTAAGCCATCTTTTTCACTCTCCTCTTTCTCTTTCATCAAGAGGCTTTTGAGTTCCTCTTCACTTTCTGCCATAAGGGTGGTGTCATCTGCATATCTGAGATTATTGATATTTCTCCCAGCAATTTTGATTCCAGCTTGTGTTTCTTCCAGTCCAGCGTTTCTCATGATGTACTCTGCATAGAAGTTAAATAAGCAGGGTGACAATATACAGCCTTGACGTGCTCTTTTTCCTATTTGGAACCAGTCTGTTGTTCCATGTCCAGTTCTAACTGTTGCTTCCTGACCTGCATATAGGTTTCTCAAGAGGCAGGTCAGGTGGTCTGGTATTCCCATCTCTTACATTGTACTTAGGGTAAAATCCCAAGTTTTTCAGATTGCTTATGGAGAGACAGAGGTTCGGTGTCTCTGCCTAATCCATCTCCCAGTGTTTTCCTCTTATTTCCTAAATAGCAGGCAGTTTTCAGGGCTTTGACTAGTATCGTTCTTTCTGCTTTGAAAACTTCACTCTGTACTCTCTACTCAGCCTCTTCCTACCTTCCAATATCAGTTGAAATCTGTGGTCTCAATCCTTGCTTCAAATTATAATCACTTAGGTGAGATTTAAATAAATGATGCTCAGTTCAGTTCAGTCACTCAGTCCTGTCCGACTCTTTGTGATCCCATGGACTGCAGCACACCAGGCTTTCTTGTTCATCACCAATTCCTGGAGTTAACTCAGACTCATGTCCATTGAGTCAGTGATGTCATCCAACCATCTCATCCTCTATTATGCCCTTCTCCTCCTGCCTTCAATCTTTCCCAGCATCAGGGTTTTTTCCAGTGAGTTAGTTCTTCGCATCAGATGGCCAAACTATTAGAGCTTCAGCTTCAGCATCAGTCCTTCCAACGAATATTCAAGATTAATCTCCTTTAGGATTGACTGGTTTGATCTCCTTGCAGTCCAAGGGACTCTCAAGAGTCTTCTCCAACACCAGAGTTCAAAAGCATCAATTCTTTGGCGCTCAGCTTTCTTTACAGTCCAACTCTCACTTCCATACATGACTACTGGAAAAAGCATAGCTTTGACTAGATGGACCTTTGTTGCAAAGTAATGTCTCTGCTTTTTAATATGTTGTGTAGGATGGTCAAAACTTTTCTTCCAAGGTGCAAGTGTCTTTTAATTTCATGGCTGCAGTCACCATCTGCAGTGATTTTGGAGACCCCAAAAATAAAGTCTCTCACTGTTTCTATTGTTTCTCCATCTATTTGCCATGAAATGATGGGCTCAGATGCCATGATCTTAGTTTTCTGAATGTTGAGTTTTAAGCCAACTTTTTCATTCTCCTCTTTCACTTTCATCAAAAGGCTCTTACTTCTTCTTTGCTTTCTGCTATAAAGGTGGTATCATCTGAGTACTGAGGTTAGATGATGCTACCTGAATCTCATTCTTAGATTCAGTTCCTTTGATCTGGTACATGGTCAAGCAGTCATTGCTTTTAAACCTTCTTCAGGTGATTCTAATGTGCAAAATTTAGAACTACTGGCCTAAATATCACTTCCATAGAGAAACCTTCCCTGATTTACCACTTCCTGTTTGAATTCCTAATTGACTAGTATTTATTTATTTAATTTTATTTTATTTTTAAACTTTACAATATTGTATTGGTTTTGCCAAATATCAAAATGAATCCGCCACAGGTATACCCGCGTTCCCCATCCTGAACCCTCCTCCCTCCTCCCTACCCTACCCTCCCTCTGGGTCGTCCCAGTGCACTAGCCCCAAGCATCCAGTACTGTGCATCCATCCTGGACTGGCGACTCGTTTCATACATAATATTACACATGTTTCAATGCTATTCTTCCAAATCTCCCCACCCTCTCCCTCTCCTACAGAGTCCATAAGACTGATCTATACATCGGTGTCTCTTGCACATTATGTGATTATATTCAGTACTTGTCAGTCAAGCTCAATTGTAAGCTTCATGAGGGCAGAGGCTCTGTCTCTTTGGTTCATCTGTGTTTCCAGCACTAAATAGTATGTAGGTTAAGACTGGTCCATAAATTATTGGTGAATAAGTCAATAAATTAATTTGGAAGGTTTTAAAGCTAGCTTATGGTGGAACCCAGTCTAAACCCAACCTGCCCTGACTTCTGCTTCTATAGTTTTAGAATGCAGAGGATCAAGTAGTTCTTTGAATCTAATATGCCCAAACGGAGAAAATTCTAATCTGAAACCACCACCTCCTCTGGTGGAAGACAACGTGAGCTGTTAGTTGTACTCCTCTTAATAGCAGCTCCACACCACATGGCTCTGTTTTGCTTCATTTCTGAGCCCTAAAATCCAGATTGGTCCTAATGTCTCTTGAGGATATCCAGGACTGTCCTAATAAAAGATGTACTATTGAATTTTTATGAGACTTATATATGCTTTGACATGAATTTCAATTTAAATCTTGTGATACAAAGAGCTATCAGGAAATAGTAGCTCTTTGGCAAAGAGGTGGTATTAGAAGATTTAGATAGTTCATATACTATTTTCCTCTTTAATATGCCACCTGACATTCTATTTTATTTTATTAATATGTGGCTGCAACCAAAGGGGAAAAGAACATTCAGAGAGTTAGACAATGCTCCTCTGGAAAGGTCAAATTCACACTTTTGAATAATAGCCCGCTTTTCCCCCAAATTACATTTCCAGTAGGCAATAGTGGGTTTGACTGATAAGCACTAACTGTGGATATTGATTATTATTCAAGGGCTCTTGTTTTTGTTTTTGTTTTTTTACTGAGAAAGGAGTCTAAGCTCAGTGACAAGCTCCAGGCTACACGGTCAGTTTCTGTTGTGTAGATATCCTTACCTCATATTATTTATTCATCTATCTGGGTTGTTGTTCTTAAATCAGATTCACAAAATTTCCAGGATAGTCTTGACTTTAGACACCATACCTTATAGTATCACCAACTCAACAGACATGTAAACTCAACAGCAAACTCTGGGAGATAGTGGAGGAAGGAGGAGCCCAGTGTGCTGCAGTCCATGGGATTGCAAAGAGTTGGGCCTGACTTAGCAGCTGAACAGCAACACCTTACTCATGTTTGAAAACATCAAAACAGCACAGGAATCCCTCGGATTTAGCAATATCAGTGGAATGACTCAAGTCAGAGGTTGAAGAGGAATAAAAGTTAACAAAAACATACAGGAGTTTTTCTGTGCTTTAATAATCTCCCTTTCTTCGAAATGGCAACCCACTCCAGTATTTCTGCCTAGAGAATTCCATGGACAGAGGAACCTGATGGGCTACCGTCCAGGGAGTCACAAAGAATCGGACACGACTGAGTGACTAACACAACACGACAACTCTCTTTGAAAACCTCCCTGATGTTAATGCTAGGGCAATTGTGTTTGCCGGAGCAAGGCAAGGCTGAGTCATTGATTCAAGGTGATAGCAATGACAAGTATTTCCAAGTGTAATTGAAGGCATTTACTTGCCTACATTGCTAGCATTCTTTGAAGTGTATTCAAAAGAAATTATATTTCATATTAATGTCAAAATGAATGTAAAAGTCAAGAAGATGTGTACTTTTAAGGCAACTGTGTAAAAGGAATAGCTCATTTAAAAAAACCAGTAATCACAAGTGATGTGCACATTTTAGAAGTGAGATATATCAATATATTGCTAGCATTGGGAATTTGATATGCTTTTGAATACTCAAATAAAGAAAAATCTATTTTAGGCATTATGAACTTACAGGTAGAAGAAGGGAGATCTTGTTTTCTTTGTAAATTCAAAGATGGTTTTCTTACTTTTAAGGAAATAGTCTTTTAAATAAATATGTTCTAAAATTACATTTTAATGAGAGTTTGAGAACAGACTAGGTGAGTGGAAAGACTCTACAGAGCAGAGATAGCTAAGAGGATATAAAGATGTTTGGTATGTGAACATTAGGATTTGAAACACATGCAAAGGAATTACATGGATTCATTGTCTCATTGTTACGTATAAATGCTATGATATAAAGTTTGTTTTCCCTAAATAATAACTTTTGAACATCAGAAACAAAACATGTATCACTAAAATGTTTGTAATCAAAGTGAAAAAGTACAGACTTGCCATTTTTTTTTTTTAGGAGAAAAAGCAATATATAAAATTTTAAAAAGCAGACTACAATTTTTATTAAATCTGTTAAGAAGAAATGGCAATCCACTCCAGTATTCTTGCCTGGAGAATCCCATGGACAGAGGAGCCTGGCGGGCTGTAGTCCATGGGGTTGCAAAGAGTTGGACATGACTGAAATGACTTAGCAGAGCACAGCACATTAAGATATTATCATTTTATAGTAGTGGAAAAACTAACATGACAATCTAATTTTAAGTGATTATTTTATTGAATTATGCATTGCATTTCATATAATTTTATTTTTTCAAAAAATGTTTTAGTCATGTGATTGACCCAATTTTATTTTATTATGTGATCTTAAATATTAATTTAGATATGGAAAATATTTTTAACATGTCTCAAATTTTGTCATGAAACATAGGTAGTAAATAACATGTGATAATTTTCTATTTTGACTCCCTTTCTGCATTATAGTAACTGAATTTCTTCACATTGGAAGTAAGTCTTCTAACTGAAAGAACTTGTTTATCAGCTCTAGGAAATAGTTGTGCTCAGTCACATCTGACTCTTTGTGACCCCATGGATTCCTGCCAAGCTCCTCTGTCCATGGGATTTTCCAGGCAAGAGTACTGGAGTGGATTGCCATGTCCTCCTCCAAGGGATCTTCCCAATCTAGGGATTTAATCTGCATCTCCTGTATCTCCTGCATTGGCAGGCAGAATTCTTCACCTCTGAGTCACCTGGGAAATAGTTATAGAGTTAGGATTTTCAGGCCTTGGTGTCTAGAGTTGCTTCTTAAGGACTAGTATTGTGTTAAATGTTGAGCCCTCTGGAAATGTCCAGAAAACAGTCCCTTCTGTGGAGATCTCCTCTCATAAAGAAGTTAGTCACAAACACAATTAACCTCATAATTAAGTCAAGTGGTAGGTACAAATAAGCAATAAAGAAAAAACTTTGGGGACAAATACACAAGTAAGGTTAATTCTGATTGAGTCCCAGGCATCTGACTGAAAAAAATATTCTTTCTATTCCCATGTTGTCTGTACTATGTATTACTCATAGCAGGTGTTCCATTGTTAGGCTGATGTCAAGTCAGTGAAGGCTCTTTAACTATCTGGTTGGGGAGTTGTGATGGAGGAGGCCTCTCGACTGTTTTTGAGATTGGTACCTGCTAGCCAGTTTCCGGAGGAGGCAATGGCACCCCACTCCAGTACTCTTGCCTGGAAAATCCCATGGATGGACGAGCCTGGTAGGCTGCAGTCCATGGGGTCGCTAGGAGTCGGACACGACTGAGAGATTCACTTTCACTTTTCACTTTCATGCACTGGAGAAGGAAATGGCAACCCACTCCAGTGTTCTTGTCTGGAGAATCCCAGGGGATTCTCCTGGTGGGCTTCCATCTATGGGATCGCACAAAATCGGACATGACTGAGGCAACTTAGCAGCAGCAGCCGCAGCAGCCATAGTTTCATTCGGCTGACTGTATCTTAAAACAGGAATTAAGCTTCAGCATTCACTTCAAGCTTAAAAATTTTAAATGAAGCTTTTACCTAATATTTTTCATCAACAGAGTAGGTAGATCTTGAAATGATGTCATCTGGGAGGAACTGGGAAAATATATAAAATACTTTCAAAAATATATTAAATACCTCAAAAATATATTAAGTACATTTCTCCTATACTTAAAACTCTATGACTGAAGGTTAATTTCTTTGTTAAACTCTCAATTCCTTTTGAATACAACTGTCCCTGGGAATGATCACATATCATTCTGCTATAACATCTGGTTGTGAATCAGTAGGCTCCTTTTCAGACCGAAGTTCTGTTCATACAAAGACAGTTATGTCCAGGGAAGCTGCAAACATTCATGGAAGTTAGGGTCATCCAGGTCTATTGTTGTGAGACATTGAGAGACAGTCAAAAGAGGGGAGCAGGGTTTTGAAAAAGAGAATAGAGGAGCCATATTTGCCAAACTTGACTAGGAATTGTCCTAACTGTGAGATGGTGCCACATGTTATGATTGTTTGATAAACCTAGTCACTGCATTCTACAAACCTAAGTCCTTCTAATTACCTTTTTAGCTTAGGGCTTCCCTGGTGGCTCAGACCGTAAAGAATCTGCCTGCAATGTGGGAGACCTGGGTTCCATCCCTGAGTTGGGAAGATCTCCTGTGGGAGGGCACGGCCAGCCACTCCAATAGTCTTGCCTGGAGAATCCCCAGGGACAGAGGAGCCTGGTGAGCTACAGTCCATGGGGTTGGAAAGAATCTGACATGACTGAGTGACTAAGCCCAAGCACATAAGGTTGAATTTAACTTAATTGAAATTAAAATTACTGAAATTGAAATCAGTTGGAGATTCTTCAGTTCAGAGGCAGGTCAGGATCCTTCCTGAAGGTTGGCCTCTGAAATTGTACCCAGACAGCAGTGATGCTGGTTAATAACAAATGATGGGTTGAGCATTCATAATCTCACTGGAGGGGTCACATTATATAGAATAAGGTGATGCCCCCAAAGAACAAAGGTATAAACTATTTAAAATAGCCCACTTTTCCTATTTTATCCTTTCTTATTACAGATGGTAATTCATACTTTATTTGATACTGAGGATAAATAACAAAATTTATGTAAGCTCATTGTGCTGAGTGTGTGTGCTCAGTCACTCAGTCATGTCCAACTCTTTGCGACCCCATGGACTGAAACAGATGTAAATAGCATTTATGAAACACCCACCTGTGTGAGGCTTGGAGACAATACCGTCATGCAGTGTCCTATTTGAACCAATTAGGCTCAAATCAAGTGACCTAGACTCTCACATATAGAGTTACCGTAATATAGGAACAAAATTTCAAAGCAGAACAAAGTCTGATTCAGACCTTTTAATGACTCTGCAGTATCACTTTTGGAAAGGGATGGAAAAAAATACAAGTGGGACCCAGACCTTGCCTCAACCCCATTCTACCTCCATGTGGGCCAATTACTCTCGGATGGCCATATAAATCCAAGAGGCTATATTATGTCTTCAAGCTCAAACAATCCATGCTTCTCTGTACTTTGGCATCTGTGAGCCATGGTAATGGAGTGGGCATTATCTCTGAGGGAACTTTACCTCTTACTTCATGATAAGCACATTTGGCAAATGAGAAGAATGAACCACTTGCTTTCTTGCCCACATGGAGCTCAGTGTTCACGACCTTTGGGCCTCCCAGAGCCTGCTTTTTCTGCAGAGCCCCTTGGCTGCATATCACAGGGCATGCCATTGCCGTATATGGATAGGTCATTGGGCTGCACGAGTTAACTGGGATTATCAACAACTATAATGTTGGTGTTTTGATCCTCAGCAACTTGGCTTTGAAGCTGAAGGCCAGGGCACAGGCAAAGTTATGTGTCTTAATTTGGTAATAATAGCATGCTTTTCTGATGACAAAGAATGCTGTGAATATCCAAGTTTATACTATGCATACTGTTGATATTTGATATGACATTAAGTTAAACCATGGCTTGCCCATTTGTCTAAATCTTGTCACTTAAACTCCAAACATTTGTCATGAATGGACTTGGGATGTGGTGGAAAAGTAATTAGGAAGACCTTTTACTTTTCTAGCTCGAGTCATACTTTTGTAGCCTTCTTTGGTATTTTCAGATGATTTTGCTTCTCTTTATTTACCCTTAGTTGTTAGATGAAAATAAATATTCATTTGAGGTTTCTTTGATTTGAAGTTACTGTAGTCATAGACAAATATCACCACATGGATTTTTTAGACCCATAGAATATTACTGCTCAAAGCAATCTTTTTAGCAATCATTTAGCCTAGTTCTTTTATCAAGATGTTTCTCCCTATACCTGGAAAAAAGTGTATAGATTATGGCATCAGAATTGCATTCAAATTCTTGCCTTGCCTAATAGCAACCATGGACAAGTTACTGGACCTCTCTTAGGCTAGGTATCCTTACCTGCAAAAAACGGGGTCAATTAGACCTGTCTTTACAGATCTGTACAGACGTATTATGTATTAATAGTTTAGCTTCAGAATGTTAGCTCTACTTTACCTCTACAATAATATTCTTTGTTTGCATTTTAATTTAATTTTATATTAAAATAATTATATCATGAGACACTTAAATAAGGTTATATATAAATATATGTATATATATTATATACTTCTTTCCTTTAGTATCACAGTTTAAGAGTAACCTTAAGATCAGATATAGGGGTCTATTTATATGGAAAAGGAAACTTATGGGAGAATAAAAGAAAATATGCCTTATTTTAAATTCCCAGAGTGTAGAAATAGGAGTAGTGAAGTAAAGGATGGAGAATGAGTTTTTTAAAAATTCCTGGGGTGGAAATAAGAATGAATTTATATTTTGACTGGAAGTATAATGTAAACAATACTGTGAAGGGTAAAGATATAAGATAGACTTAATGACAATAAAAATGAAATCCTTTAATATGAATAGCGTGAAGTGGCTTAGTCGTGTCCGACTCTTTGTGACCCCATGGACTGTAGCCTACCAGGCTTCTCTGTCCACGAGATTTTCCAGGCAAGAGCACTGGAGTGGGTTGCCATTATGAACAGTGTAAGCCTACTCAAATTTTTCATATTCTAAAAAACATGTAGGAGAGGATGAAAGCCCGAACTAAAGTAAAAACAGATTCATCAGACATATTGTCTGGAATTAAGTGAAGAAAGTAAATGGCATGTTTTTTTCCCTTTCTGTGTCTTTTTCTGGAATAAAGACATGTAAATTGTCAGATTTATAAACATGATTTAAAAATGTTTAAACATTAATTAATGTTTCTACTTAAAGTTGCTCAGTCATGTCTGACTCTTCGTGACCACATGGATTGTAGCCCGTCAGGCTCCTCTGTTCATGAAATTCTCCAGACAGGAATACTAGAGAGGTTAGCCTTTTCCTTCTCCAGGGGATCTTCCTGATCCAGGAATTGAGCCTGGGTCTCCTGCATCGCAGGAGGATTCTTTACCATTTGAACCATCAGGAAGGCCCCAGTGTTTCTGCTTAAGACACTATTAATTCATTATATGTTCATTCATTATTCATTAATGTGTGCATTCATTACTGTATTAAACAAATATTTTTGAACATCTATTGGACAATCTTTTATGTGCTGGGAGATAGTGGTGAATAAAACCTGCCAATAACTCTGTTGTTTGTGTATTAACGACCTAGTAGGGAAGAGAAGGATACTCATTATACACATTTACACATAGATGTAAAATTATGGGGATCAATGATAAATGCCACATAGACAGGGAAACCTAAAGCAGAGGAGAGATCTTGGGAGCAACACAAAGGAGAGGGCTTCAGTTTTAGGCTGTTGTGTAGGGAAGTCTCATGGTTCATGGACTGTGTGTTCTTGAAGGAAAGCTTAGAGGCCTTCCTTGGAAAAGGCAGAACTAGTAGTGATTCAGTATTCATGAAAAATGAGGTCAAATAGGCAATAGGAACCACATAATTTAGGTCCTGTAAGGCGTTGTAAGGATTTTGGCTTTTACTCAGAATAAACAAATAATTTATAATATTTTAAAGAATGGCAGGAAAGAAAATTAATCCACCTAGTTGTCCCAGAAACCCTTCAGACCTATTACCTTCATCTTTTTCTTCTCGTCTGCTTACCTGATCCAACCATCTACCAAGGGCCAAGCTTCCCTTCTCTATCTGCCCTGACACTGTCTTATTCCAGACCCTCATCATCTGTCATCTGGATGCCAGCATTAACCTCTTAACTCCTTTCTCTGCCTCTGTATCACTATTATCTTGAATCCATCTTTCTCACTGTCAGCTGATGTCTTTCAGAAAACACCGAGCTGTTTGTATTGTGCTGCTGATATATCCTTTGAAGTTTACACTTTTTCTAAAGTCTGACTCTTTACAAGGCTCTTGACAATCCAGGTTAGATGCACATTTCTAGTCTCAATTCTGGTGCTCCTCAGTGTGGCATGCTCCTGAAGTAGGTTCTGAGCTTTCACATTTGTGAAACTGCTTCACATTCCTCTGCCTAGAATGCTTTCATGTTTTGAATGTATCACACTCTAATTCAACCTTGAGGCCCAGTAACAATTCACCATATTGAGGAATTCCAAGCTCTCCTAGATAGAACCAATGAATCTTTCTTCTAAGTGCTCATTGAACTATTTTTTGTCATAGCATGTCTTACTCTTTAATTTGTTTTTATATATATATCTTTCTGCCAGATAATAGGCTCCTGAAGCATGAAGTCTGTCTTATTTCCCTCTGTATTCAGAGTACTTAAGGGCCATGCCTAGTATTTAGGGAATGCTCAAGAATTTTTAAAATAAATACTATATGAATGGGTATGTGTGGGTAGTTGGATATGATTATGTTAAAGTTATTAATATGAGAAAAACTATTAATAGTAATAAAGGACTATAGGCTGTCTTTATTATCAAAGCTTTGGGAAAATTCATCTGATTAAATATATTGCCCTTAGGGTTTTTTCTTTGATAAATTCAGATGGTTGAATTGGATGGTCTTCAAGATCCCTTACATGTCTAAAACACTACTCATTCATTCATCCATGCATGCATGCATTCATAGTTAGGTGCCTATTATGTGCAAAGTATATGACTTCACCAAATCACAAATCATTCTTTTTATTCTATTTTATGTTTTGACTTAGTTAAATACTATGATGAGACTATAAATAAATGTATGGTATTTCTTTCCAGTCTGTCATAAGCTTATAAGATTAGAACATGTTTAGGTGTAACCTAAATACACAGCATTAAGGGAATTCAAGACAGAAAATGGATACGAGAAATTTAAAATAGCATTTGATGCTGATTGACATCTTAATACCACTAAGACATGGAAAAACTCATGTCATCCTTTCTACATAAGATAAAGGGATTCGGAAGAATGTCTTGTTACTATACATGCTGGAACATATCCATAGAATGCTATATTTCAATATTCCAGAACAAATTCTTTACAATTAAAAGATGAGAAGACACACTTATATCTATACTACTTGAACTGAAATCTTATATAGAGAAAGCAAGGAATGAAATTTATAATAGAATTGACTAACCTGAAAATAATCTCCTGAAATCTGTCAGTAGTTCTCCAAAAGTAGAATTTCTTTTTTAAACAAAGAATCCTGGCCTGAAGATGGCTATTGGCATCAGACAGAGGGGAACAAACTGGAAATATTTTCTAGGGATGAATGGAAGTTACTTTATTTTCAGAGTAAGAAATACTAGTTATAGATAATTCTTCCTTTTCTCCTTCAGCTCTCATTTTAATACTATTTTACTCAGATTTGTCAAATAGAAATATGTTATTATATAATACTTATCAAAAATTATTTGGATCCAAATTAGGTATTTCATAAATCTTTCTTTATATTACTTGGTATCACACTAATGCTAACCAAGGAAATGACCCCTGTATTGTTGGCTATGGAGAATTTGTCACCATGTGGGATTTTCTACAGTGGAAACAGTCATGTATAGAAAATGAGGCAAACTCTTGTATGTACCAGAGCTTTTTGGTTTTCATGCTACAACTTCTTAACTCCAGGTCACAACTTCTTGCATTCTAAAGTAGTCCACAAATATTTCATTACTGAGGATCCCTATAATTCACATCAACCTTAACTGGACATGGAACAACAGACTGGTTCCAATAGGAAAAGGAGTACGTCAAGGCTGTATATTGTCACCCTGCTTATTTAACTTCTATGCAGAGTACATCATGAGAAATGCTGTGCTGGAAGAAGCACAAGCTGGAATCAAGATTGCCAGGAGAAATATCAATAACCTCAGATATGCAGATGACACCACCCTTATGGCAGAAAGTGAAGAGGAACTCAAAAGCCTCTTGATGAACGTGAAAGTGGAGAGTGAAAAAGTGGGCGTAAATCTCAACATTCAGAAAATGAAGATCATGGCATCCGGTCCCATCACTTCACGGGAAATAGATGAGGAAACAGTGGAAACAGTGTCAGACTTTATTTTTTTGGGCTCCAAAATCACTGCAGATGGTGACTGCAGCCATGAAATTAAAAGACGCTTACTCCTTGGAAGGAAAGTTATGACCAACATAGATAGCATATTTAAAAGCAGAGACATTACTTTGCCAACAAAGGTCCATCTAGTCAAGGCTATGGTTTTTCCTGTGGTCATGTATGGATGTGAGAATTGGACTGTGAAGAAGGCCGAGTGCCGAAGAATTGATGCTTTTGAACTGTGGTGTTGGAGAAGACTCTTGAGAGTCCCTTGGACTGCAAGGAGATCCAACCAGTCCATTCTGAAGGAGATCAGCCCTGGGATTTCTTTGGAAGGAATGATGCTAAAGCTGAAACTCCAGTACTTTGGCCACCTAATGCGAAGAGTTGACTCATTGGAAAAGACTCTGATGCTGGGAGGAATTGGGGGCAGGAGGAGAAGGGAACGACAGAGGATGAGATGGCTGGATGGCATCACTGACTCAATGGACATGAGTCTGAGTGAATTCCGGGAGTTGGTGATGGACAGGGAGGCCTGGCGTGCTGCGATTCATGGGGTCGCAAAGAGTCGGACACGACTGAGCAACTGAACTGAACTGAACTGATGCTAATCCATGGGCTTCCCTGGTAGCTCAGCTGGTAAAGAATCACCTGCAAAGTAGGAGTCCCCAGTTCGATTCCTGGATCGGGAAGCTCCTCTAGAGAAGGGATAGGCTACCTACTCCAGTATACTTGGGCTTTCCTGGTGGCTCAGACAGTAAAGAATCCGTCTGCAGTGCAGGAAACTTGGGTTTGATCCCTGGTTTGGGAAGATCCCCTGGAGGAGGGCATGGCAACCCACTCCTTGCCTGGAGAATCCCCATGGACAGAGGAGCCTGACGGGTTACAGTCCATGGGCTTGCAAAGAGTCAGACATGACTAAGCACAGCACAGCACAGCACTTGCTAACACATATATATTTTCATCAAACTGCATTAAATGAATAATATTTCATTTTCTCCTTTTTTCAAGCTATGCAATTAGATGGTCTTTCCTCTATTTTTCTGAGCCTATCTTGACAACATTTCTACTCACTCAGTAACTGTCAACTCCACTGTCCTTCTTTTTCTTTGAGCTTGCTAAACTTGTTCCTGTCTGAAAATCTTTGCCCTTGCTCTAACTTGTGCCTGACATATTCATCATCTACATTAGTTGTTCTCAACTGGGCATGATTTTGCCCCCCAGGGGACATTTAGGCAATGTCTGTAGGCATTTTTCATTATCAAAATCTGGGGTGGGGAATTCTACTGACATCTGCTGGGTAGACATTAGGGACCCTGCTAAATACCCTACAATACACAGGACAGCCTTCTTGTCTTTCTTATTTGATCCCAAACATCAACATTTCCAAGATTAAGAAACCCATCCTTAGATTTTCTCAAAACTAATTCTTTATAATCATTTAGAAAGAATTTAGTTTGTAATTCATGCAACACCTATCCAGAAGAGGGCTTCTCTAACCATCAGTGTAAATAGTTCTAACCATCAGTGTAAATAGTTTCACTCCTGCTCTCACCGGTCCACTCTTTATTCTTATTCTTGAAGTGTTTATTTTTGCTAAGATTAAACTTTAATATACTGGTTGTTAAATATGTTTTTACAGGTAAGGGCTTTATTGCATTCACAATTGTATTGCCAGTGCTTACAGGACTGACTGGCATACGGTTGACAATATTTTTGAATGAATATTGAAAGACCGATGAGATCAGTAGGTCATTAAGGGTTGTGTGTGAAAGTGACTCAGTTATGTCTGACACTTTGAGGCCCTATGTGCTGTAACCTGACATGCTCTTCTGTCCATGAGATTTTCCAGGCAAGACTACTGGAGTGGTAGCCATTCCATTCTCCAGGGGATATTCCTGACACAGGAATTGAACCTGGGTCTCCTACATTGTAAGCAGATTCTTTACCATCTGAGGTACCAGCCCCTAGTTAAGGGTTGCTGCTGCTGCTGCTGCTAAGTCACTTCAGTAGTGTCCGACTCTGTGTGACCCCATAGACGGCAGCCCACCAGGCTCCCCCATCCCTGGGATTCTCCAGGCAAGAACACTGGAGTGGGTTGCCATTTCCTTCTCCAATGCATGAAAGTGAAAAGTGAAAGCGAAGTTGCTCAGTCGTGTCTGACTCTTAGCGACCTCATGGACTGCAGCCCACCAGGCTCCTCCATCCATGGGATTTTCCAGGCAAGAGTACTGGAGTGAGGTGCCATTGCCTTCTCCGAGTTAAGGGTAACACATATTTAATTCATAAAATTTCAACTCAAAGGAAGAAAACGCACTTTCAGCTCTCTTATGCAACATGATGGCAGAAAAGTTGTATTATCTAAAATTTTAAAACATCTTGAAGAAGTTATGCTTTTAGTAATAGTAGAATAGATTGTATTGGACTGTCTTCACCTATAATAATTATAATCTTTGGTCAAAATAAAAACAAGCAAACACAAAGGCAACAGAGAGTGACAAAACAAATAAAAACAGTGACAAAAGAAACTGTGGCACTGAATTGAATCAATTTGACTTTTATTTGGCTTTTCACCTGAGTATATTCTTCAGTCCAATTCAGTAAAAAGAGATGATTCTAACTAGATGTTAGAAGACAAGGACTTTAAAATCAGCTTTTATAAATATGACAAGGGAATGAAGGAAATCATGATTTTAATGAATGAACAGTATGTGAGATCTTAGTTCCCTGATTGGGAATCGAACCTCTGCCCCCTACACTGAGCACACAGAATCTTAATCACTGGACTGCCAGGGAAGTCCCTGTCATGTAACTTTTGATAAGATATAAGACATTGCAAATTTTATCTTGTTAGATGCTGAATATTTTTTGTCTTCATAAAAGTGTTCTTGAACTTTGTTCTGAGGTGCAGTTAAATTACCTGGAAGCAGGCTGATACTTCTGATTCTTGTTTTTAAAATTTATTAGGTGGACCAGAACAGCATTCAATATAGACCTAATTATTTCTCAACTGAAGCAAGACCCTACTCTACCTAATATCCCCATAAAGGTTTTACAATCTGGATAGAGAAAAAGGCATTATTGTCATTCTTATGCAGACTCTGAAGATTGTTCTGTTTTATCGTTTTGGAATAATGTCTCCAGCTTTTTGTTAGTATCCTTACATGCTTCCTTTGATCAGTACTCTGAGGAAATAAACTAGACTTCATCCAATTTAGAAATGTATGCTTATCAAAAGACACATTTAGTCTCTCGGTCTTTCCAGCTGGTTGTCATTTCACTCGGCTAGGTCCTGAGGAGAAGGACTCAGCCGCGGCTGCTGGAATAAAAAAAAAAAAAAAGACACATTTAAGCAAATAATCCATATTCACTGGGAAAAATATTTTTTAAACACATATTTCAAAAAGGACTTATACCTAGAATACATAATGAAATTATTGTGATGCAGTTATATGACAGTCCAATAGACAGTAAGCAAAAGACTCAACAGATGCTTCAAAAGGAAGTTAAATGAATGGACATAAGCATCTGAAGTAGTGATCCATGTCTTTAGCCCTTTGGGAAATGAAGATTGGAACCACACAAGATAATTCTACACACTCACTCTAATGACTAAAATTAAATGAGCTGACAATACCAAATGTTGATAGTTTAGATGAAATCGAATTTGGCAAGAAAGTAGATAGAATGAATGGAACTACAATTTGGGAGACTACAATGATACAGTCACTTTGGCAAAAATGTTCGGCAGTTTCTGATGGAGTTAAATGTATACCTATTCTGTGTGTGCTGTGTGCTTAGTTGCTCAGTCGTGTCGGACTCTTTGCAAACCTGTGGACTGTAGCCTGCCAGGCTCCTCTGTCCATGGTTTTCTCCAGGCAAGAATACTGGAGTGGGCAGCCATTCTTTTCTCCAGGGGATCTTCCCAACCCAGGGATTGAACCCAGGTCTCCTACATTGCCCATCCTACTGTCTGGGCCACCAGGGAAACCCATACCTACTCTATGATGTAGCAATGTATTTTTAAGCTACTTCTCCAAGACAAACTATGTTTCCAAAACAAGATTTATACATGAATCTTCATAGCAGCTTTAGTCATAAAAGCCCAAAACTGAAACAATTCAAATACTTATAAAAAGAATCGATAAGCAAATTGCAGTGTAACAAATATAATATAATCATACAGCAGAATACTACTCAGGAATAAACTGCTGATATAAATTATGACATGTATGAATCTCACAGAAATGCAAGAAAAAAACGCTGGGCGCAAATATATTATGTGATATATTGGCACACATGTATTGTGTGATTTCTTTTATAAGAAGTTCTAGAATAAGAAAACTAATTTATGGTGAATAGAAGCAGAGAAACAGTTGCTCTTGGAATGGGGGATTGACTTGGAAGGAGTACTAGTGATCTTTCTGAGATGATGAAAACATTCTATATATTGATAGGGTTATAGGGTTACAGGGATATATGCATTTGTCAAAACTCATCAAATTATATACTTAAGATTTATGAATTTCATATATATAATTTTTACCTAACATTCTATACTGTTAGACAAACTCACAACACTAATTAGTAGACTTCCTTTTTGCATTGCTGTGGTTTAGCAACTCTGAAACGACTTTGTGTGAATTCTAGGATTAAGCAAATGAGTAAAAGCAGTGAGAATAATAATGCCAGCTGGATTTTGTGCAGCTAATAACAGATTTACAAGAGTTAAATGCTGTAACGCTTGAATTCATGCTATGGTTTTGGATTGGAATGGGTGAGATCAGTATGAATTCATAATTTTTAATAATTGTGTATATGTATAACATTTTATAAGTTACATATACTTATTTTTCTAGTATTGTTCACTGCTGAGAGAGCCAAGAAAATGATACACCAGTAACAGTGAACACAGTAGGGTCAAATATTTGTTGCTTCTTAAAATTTTCTAACAGGAACCAGGGCTCTTTGGAGAAATGACTTATTCTGGGGCTGGGATATGAAAAGTATTAATGTAAGAGAAATCTGGAATGTCTGTGTGCCAGAAAGTGAGAAAATGATGAAAGAAATGTGGACATATATTAAAAGAACACCTGATTTCTCTTGAAGAGAGACTCACTAGCCAAACTTGGGACAGTTTGAGCAGTAAAATCAACAATGATAGTAATGGACTGCTGCTGCTGCTACTGCTGCTAAGTTGCTTCAGTCGTGTCCGACTCTGTGCGACCCCATAGATGGCAGCCCACCAGGCTCCCCCATCCCTGGGATTCTCCAGGCAAGAATACTGGAGTGGGTTGCCATTTCCTTCTCCAATGCATGAAAGTGAAAAGTGAAAGTGAAGTCGCTCAGTTGTGTCTGACCCTTAGTGACCCCATGGACTGCAGCCTACCAGGCTCCTCCATCCATGGGATTTTCCTGGCAAGAGTACTGGAGTGGGGTGCCATTGCCTTCTCCAAGTAATGGACTATAGCCCATTAAATAAAATAAGAATTTGTAAGTTCATATTAACATAAATAAGTAATTGATTAAATAAAAGGGGAAGAAGAGAAGGATCTTTCTGACTCTTGAATGGCACTTAATAAATGAGGAGGGAATGATGAATTAGAAATCATCAATGGATGCTAAAATTAGGGAGGGGAAGTTTGATCAAAATAACAAAGATAAGACTATCTCCCCACAAATTATTAATTGCAAAGGAAAAAATATTAACTCTGGAGGGAAGAAGCTTGGCATACACCATATTTTTTTTTTTTAGTGTTTTTAAATTAAAGTTGATTTAGAATGTTGTGTTAGTTTCCTAATTTATTCTTCCCTTCTTCTGCTTTATCCTTTGGTAAGCATAAGTTTACTTTCTGTGTCTGCGAGTCTATTACTATTTTGTAAATAAATTCAATTATATCATTTTTTTAGATTCCACATGCAAGTGATATTATATGATATTTCTTTCTATCTGACTAACTTCACTCAGTATGATCATCTCTAGGTCCATTGCTGGGTAGGTAATATGGTGAAACAGATTTAATCAATTAGGTGTAAAAGGAACTCTTGTCTTATTTGCAGCATTATTTTGCCTATTAAAGACAATGTCTTGTTTATTTCAGATGGTTGTTCATTCATTTCAGAGAGTATGACAAGTTATTGAAGAGACTTCACTGGGTCTGTTTTATTCTCATCAGTTATTATGTAGTAGACCCCTAAGTTGATTCATTTGACTTTCTGTGATTTATTCATTTATGCAGGCCCTAGTGTGGTGGGCAGGGTACAGTCTTCACAGTCTGCAGCACTGTATTTATTGCACAGTGGCATAGCTTTCCATCGTGCTGTTAAGACTTTGTGAGTCAAGACCCCTAGCACATCTGTACACAACATGCAGCACTGCAGAGATGTCAAAACCCAGGACACATACAGCCCCACACTTGACAAGTAGAGCGTTATTAGCATTGGTAATAAGACGACCTGGGTTTGTCTGCAGAGGTCCCTCAGCTTGTGATCATTTACATTCACTGCACACTACATTCAAACCAGGCTCTTAAATGAGCCAGCTTTAGAGAAGACAATAGAAACCCTGACAGTAAGCTGAAATATTTGGGTAGAAATTCATTCATTTTAATTAAGAGAACCTCTCTGACCTGCCTCCTGGCAATTAGCACAGTTGTGTGTGGTCCTTTTATTTGAACCGGCAACCACAATCTTAGGATCCATGGGCTCAGGGAGCCTTCTCTCCTCCATAACTGCACAGTCCAGCTCTCCTCTCTGTAAACAGATTCTCTTTGACTTGCAACAGCAAACACTTCAAACATTTGCATTTCACTCATTATTTGTGCTGCTACAGGCTGAGCATGACCCTGTCATAGAAACAAATCCGGCTGAAAACCACGTAACAGAGTTGGTTATATAACTATTAGATTTCCTTGAAATATACTTTCCAGGACTAAAAGAAAGAAATGGGATCTTTACACCATGAGATTAGCTTGTTCTGGTCTTGTTTTTCATTTCTCTTAGCAAAACCACTTTCTCCTTAAACCTAAATTATAAGACCTCAGCTCTTATCCATAATAAGATGTCAGTAAAAAGAACATCAAACTTTGTATTAGCACAGTGGGAAATTTACTACAGTTTTTTCTGTATTTTTTTTCCTTGACAATTACGATTTTGATAGATGAAGACTGGAATGTTTAGGAATGGTAGGCAACTAGACTTCTTTATGTGTGGAATAAAAGAAATCTCAAATTGGGTTTCAGAATCTCAGATGTGCCCTTCCTTTGATCTGTCACATTGTGTTACCTTCCATCACAGTACTGCACAACTCCTCAGATTTATAGGAGCCAGCCTTTGCTTTTTCCAGGTCAGATACTAATTTAGAAATTTGGTGTGAAGTAATGATGAATAATGGATGAACCTGTTTTCTGAATTGGAGTCCCAGATTCTGAGGGACTTGGGAAATCTTCACAGCCAGCTAGAACATGTGAACTTGAATGCCAGTGAGAGAGCCACCTGAAGGAACCATTTGCTTCTCTGCCTGCCTGGCTGTCCACTCACTGCCAGCTGGAATTAGTTTTGAGAACAATTCATATTGTCACATGTGAAATGCTAAAATATTTGTGTTTAAATTCAATATGTATCTAGAAATCCTGCTTTCTTAAATTAATTGCTAATACACAGAGATCAGGTTTAGGTTTGGAAAGTGCACCATATTGCTTTCAGGAGTCTTTGTTTGGCCATTAAAATCGTCCAAAATCCATTTCTGCTTCGCATGCTTGATGCTTGTGTAGGCTTCACATTCTTTTTAGAGAAATGTCTCTACTTCTTTGATGAACAAATGACACTGAATTAAGACTTTTTTTCTTCAGAAGGCTTGCAGTAGTGCAAGGCAGTTGAATAAATACAAAATATTCATTCAGAGTATAAAGTATAGGATTATAGAAGTTTGAGCTCTTGAGGTTTTAAAAATTCTCCCTGAAAAGATATCAGATGATTTAGAAATTCCCACCAAATCATAATGTTCATAAGGTTTTCTTGATTCTCTTGTTTCTCCAACTGTATTCCTTCTGGGAAAGGCATTCCATGGTAGCCTTCTGGACAAAATGGAAAAATAGAGTAATAGTATATTTAGAAGATTTGAAATGGGTTATGTTACCCAAAAAAGGGTAATGGAGAGCAGGTTCAAGTTAACCTGCTGTGGGACTTCTTTTAATTTTTTTAAGCCTTGTGTTGTTAGAATTTTTAATCTATTAAAATATAGATGCTGTTTTATTAGATTTATAGATGACCCAAAGATGGGAATGGTATTGAATATGCTACAAATAGATGACAGAATCAGGACTAAAAGGGCCTTTACAGGCTGAAATAAAGGCTGAAACTATCAAAATGAACAAATTTGAGGTTGTGCTTCTGAGCACAAAGAGATCTTCACAAGTGTCAATTGTAGGAGATGTTCCTTTAGCAGAGTAAAGATGGGATCTCGCATCACTAAGTGCATGTGAGGCAGCAATGCGATGTGGCACGAGAATATTGTGATTTGGATACACTGGTAGATGCACAGTATGAACATGAAGAAAGTGACAGAGTGTTCCTGATGGCTCAAAACACGGGGAGTTCCTGGAGTGATATCTGAAACTGTTTCCCCGCTACATGTACACACAGGGAGAGGCAAAAGGAAGAGGCAGGCCACTCTAGATGGGTACGCTGCTGCTGCTGCTGCGTCACTTCAGTCGTGTCTGACTCTGTGTGACCCCATAGACGGCAGCCAACCAGACTTTCCCTCCCTGGGATTCTCCAGGCAAGAACACTGGAGTGGGTTGCCATTTCCTTCTCCAATGCATGAAAGTGAAAAGTGAAAGTGAAGTTGTTCAGTCGTGTCCAACTCTAGCAACCCCATGAACTGCAGCCTACCAGGCTCCTCCATCCATGGGATTTTCTAGGCAAAAGTACTGGAGTGGGGTGCCATTGCCTTCTCCGAGATGGGTAGGCAGTAAGTTTAATAAGCAAGGAAATGGACATACAGGAGCTTGTCTTGTGCAGCCACGAGAGAGTACCCATCTGTCAAAATCTTAAACATTTATAATTGAGGTCATAATGATGGTCAGTCATGTATTCAATCCAGGTGGTCTCAAAAGCACATTGCTCTCTAGGTGCATCTTTGAAAATGACTCTGGCTATGAGAAGAGTGGGCAGGAGATCCCAGGGACAGAGGTAGAGGTGAGGAGACTCTGATTGCATGAGTCCAGGTTATGGGTCAACTGGCCTGCACATCTTCTTAATGATCTCTTCCAACAGTTCTCTTGAGATAGCATTGTATGCATGCGTGCTAAGTCGCTTCAGTCATGTCCAATTCTTTGTGATCCCATGGGCCATATCCTGCCAGGCTCCTCTGTCCAGAAAAGAATACTATATTCTCCCAGCAAGAATACTGGAGTGGGTTGCCATGCCCTCCTCCAGGGGATCTTCCTGACCTGCACCTCTTCTGTCTCCTGTATTGGTAGGCGGGTTCTTTACCAGTAGCGCCATCTGGGTCTTCACAATTTGTAAGACAAAGACAAGCTACAGTGTGATAAGCAGCAAGCAATGTGGTATCCTACATGGAAGAGAGAACTTTAACCAGGAGATAAGAACCTTCACATTGATTTGATACCAATGGTGGTGGTGGTTTAGTCACTGAGTCGTGTCCAACTCTTGAGACCCCATGGACTGTAGCTCACTGGGCTCCTCTGTCTGTGGAATTCTCCAGGCAAAAATACTGGAGTGGGTTGCCATTTCCTTTTCCAGAGGACCTTCCTGACCCAGGAATCAAACCCGGGTCTCCTGCATTGCAGGCATATTCTTTACTAACTCAGCTACGAGGGAAGACCTTGATACCAATTCCTGTAAGTACGGAACGGAAGAAGGATCAGACTTCCTTAAGATGACTTCAGTAAGTTGAACAAGGAGCAGTGGATGAAAGTTACAGGGGGATGGACTTATATAACTTAGAACAATACATGACTTTCTGACAGGGGTGGCAAAAGACGAACAAGCCACCTTGCTGGAAACATTCAAGCCAAAGCTAAATTCTTACTTTGAAGAATTCTTGTAGGGTGAATTCAGATAACAGTTGAATCTAATAGTTGGTTGTGGTTCTTTTTTCCCACAAATTCCTCATTATTCATCTGATAATGAACACATCTTATGAATTTGAACTTTGGTGACAAATTACTGTCCATTATACATAAGAGAAAGTTATGAAATAGAGATGTTAGGACAGTAATCCCAGCAAGTCCCTGTTCTTGAAAATAAGAGAGACAATTACTGGCTTGATTTAGAGAGTTTCATAGTTAAAGACTGGCATCTGAGGCAGTTAGTTTCTTGAACCATCTATGGTTATTTGTGTACCAGGGATCTATATCTTCTCTTTAAAATGGTTGTTGGTCAGACCTTTTTCTACAAACCTTTAAATTCACTGAACCTTGTAAAATTTCACATTGTGACATGGAATGGTCTTCTCATAACCTTCTGACTCACCCCAGGCAGAGTAGAAAGCATGGTCTATAATCGTTTGTTTCCTCCTCCTGTGGTGCTCTCTATGTCTTCTTATCTTGAATTGCTTCAAAGATGTGTTTTAAAACACACCATTTGATACTTACTATATGTTCTATCCATTAGAAAAAGATCTCCATAACTCTAATATTAAGATTCTTTGACATTACATGGTGAGAAGGAAATAGTGATAAAATTATTCCTACAGCATAGACAACGAATTTGAATTAAACTTATATGTTTTTGGTTCCCTTACCTTGATGTGTCCATGTTGAGAGAAGGGACACCAGGATACAGAATTAAGGTCAGGGAGGGTTACAGAAATGTTCAGTGGCAGTGATTCTGAATTTACTGATCATCAAAGTTATCTGGAGATTAAAAGTTCTCCAGAAAAGTTTCTGATTGAGTAACTTTGGAATGGGGCTGAGGAAGCTATGTTTTTAACAAGTGTCACAGGGGGTTCCTATGATTATACAAGGAGGATGCTATTCTAGACAATCTCAAGTTATAGTTCAAGCAAGGCAAGAACTATAGATGGGCAGGAAGCTGTAATAGAGCAATCTCATATATAAGCTGAAACAAGGCATAACTGTTTTCCAACAAGATGTTCAGAATTGATTTGCTCATTTATGCAAGTGGCACTACCTAAAAACTTAATGTTTAAGTCTTTAAATCATAAATTTTTGAATTGGATCATGTATTCTACTCCTGGCAGAACATTTCTTTCCATGTGCCTTTTGTAAAGAGTCTCAGGTAAGCTATTTGCCTTGCATAAATCCATCTTGTTACTTTCAAAACAAATATGTTTTTCTTTTTTTTTTTTTCAAGGAACAACCAAGCCACTAGCAGATGATTTAATGAGCAAATGTGCCTTCTCCTTGTGAAGGAAAACAAAGGGTATCATCAGCTCCTAACTGTGATGTATGGGAGGAGATTTAGTCAAGATTTTCTCCTCTGTTCTTACCAATTACCTCTCGTGTCCTGTTCCTTCCTTTCCCTTGTTTTGCATAGGCTGGCCATTTGGTGCTTTTCCTTCTTAATTCAACTCCTCCCTTATGGGCAACATTATAACATTCAACTGTGCTTGTGGTGGCTGCTAAGTACTTTTCGCTCTAGGATAAAATTTGAGGCAAAAACTTGAAATGTGAAAAGATACATCATAAAAATTATATTTTTGTTAATGCAAATTATCTTCCTCTCTTTCCTTTTCTCACAAAAGTACCCATAATCATTATGAAGCAGACTTTCTTTAAGTATCTTTTTAAATGTGTAGGTGTGACTTCCAGAGCAAGTAGAAATGTTATGAACTCTGGATGACAATGAACTCTCCACCAACAATTGTTCACTTCTCATGAGACTACTAAATAATGTTTCTCATTTACTCAACTAAGCAGATCATTATTATGGACAAGTATCGATCGTCACCCTGACCACCATGCTTTGGGCTCTGAGAAACTCCTTAAATTTTTTATATGTAGACGCTGTGACCCACTAGGAGCACAATCCCCTCGTCTTCGGAGGAGTTTATGTGCAGCATCTAAACCACTGTTCCCTTATTAACTAAAACAGCTGTGGGCTTTGATTTTTTTCATACTGTCCTTGGACCATATCTCATAAAATCTTTTGAATTAATGAAGATACTTCAGAGTTTCCTTTCTGCAAAATGAAAACAGGATTCAGTTTGGCTGAGCCAAAACTATATCTCATCTAGGTATCAGCCCGTGTTCTCTTCTCTTTGAATAACTATTTTCAAATAGCATCCCTCATATTTTACTTAGAACTGAGTATCTGTGCTATACTTTTCTAAACTCTTTCCTTTGGCCTCACTGCATTATTCCCCTCATTCTATGTAGCTTTCTTATGCCTTCTTCTAACTTTGCCTGGTAGTACCTATTTCCAGAATCAGCTCCGCTGACCTCATTAAGCTGGGCTCTTTTTAAGTTACCAATCGACCCATTTGGTAACACAGAGACATAGTACTTTTTTTCTTTCTTTTTATGCTGTACTCTCTTGCCTGGAAAATCCCATGGACAGAGGAGCCTGGTATGCTACGGTCCATGGGGTCACGAAGAGTCGGACACAACTGAACAACTTCACTTTCACTTTTCACTCTCACGCATTGGAGAAGGAAATGGCAACCCACTCCAGTATTCTTGCCTGGAGAATCCCAGGAACGGGGGAGCCTGGTGGGCTGCTGTCTATGGGGTCGCACAGGGTGGGGCACGACTGAAGTGACTTAGCAGCATGGGACTTTGCTGTTTGGCAAATGAAGAAACTGTCTCAAGGACTACTGTAATTTCAAGGGTTGACAATAGACAAGAGATCTAGACATGAATGTTAATTTCCTCTTTTCCTACTTAATTTTCTACTTTCATGGAGGAAATATTCAAAAGAAAAGGCTGCAGAGATTAAGAGATTAAATAGGGTGGTTCACACTAAGAAATAGTACAGCAATAACTCATGGAAAATATTTCCAGTAAATTTTCTGCTGTTTGAATTGAAGTTCACATTACTTAAAGTGGCACTTAAAGTTTGAGACTCCTCTGTGCTCTTCCTGACTGTGACATTGCATGCAAAAGACATTATTTTTCTCTTGCTATCTATTTGGTCTTTCTTTTGTTTAAGAACAGAAACTGGCAGCATTCTTTAAAGTTATTTGAAGGTAAAAAAATAACTTGAATCTAGCTCTATGAGTCACATTATTTTATAGAATTCTTTTTTTTTTTAACTTCTGTTTCTCACCATGTGAAAATGTTCTTTAAATGATTTTCATGCTACATTGTATTCAGTCATATCAAACTGAATATTTCCCTGCAAAAATTTAGTAGCAGTTTCAAGAAGTCTTGTTCAAACCCATTACAATTCATCAAGTAATTTTATTACTTTCCAATAGTGACTTAAAATTATTTGCATTTGATTGCATTGTTTTTAAAAAAATCTTATTGATATACAAAGCTTTTATAATATTTTCTTATAGAAAGTCTAATCTTTCAACTAATATGTATATATTAGTTTTACTATTTATTATCACTTTATGCTTTACATATCAGACATATGGATATTATATATGTAATATAATTATATATTTATATTTGTGAATTATGTATAAAGAGGACAAATACTACACACATATATGCACACATGTTAATTAGATAATACATCTTATAAATGAGTGGCTTGAGATTTAGTGACAGAGGTAAAGTAATTTGTCCAATGTTATGTAGTCAGGGAATGGCTCAACTAGTTCGCAAACTCAGCTTCATTGTCTCTATGTCCAATGCTATCTCTGCTTGTATTATTCTATCTAATGGTAATAGTTATTATTGCTTTTGCTTTTTAACATATTATAGAGCTTATTTTAATTTCTCTTTTGTAATTTATTGGCATTTGTTTCTTTAATTTATCTAATTTTTCTTATAGAGTAAATGAGATAATTTCTTTAAAACTTGTATTTAAGCAATAATCACTAAATTGGTAATTTACCTGTAAGATAATTTAGGTTTGCAACTTAAAGATCAGTTTATTTAACTGTTAACCATTGCTTTAATTAGTAATGCCTAGTAAATCAGATGCAGATGTTTAAGAAAATTAGATAAGGATACAAAAGAGCATAAATCAAGAAGCATTTTAGCCTCTTAAGTTCACTGAAAACTTACCAATTTGGATAATGTTGGGTAAAATTATGAACGAGTTAAAATTTCTGAAATACAAAACATTAATTCCCTAAATATTACAGAGCATATAGTATAGCATGATAAAAATATGCATGTTTAAAAATACATGTGATTTTCTCTTTTAAGTGTACTATAAACTGAACTTTCGAAATTGTTTATTGAGAAGTATATCTGAGAGAGATAGTACAGGGTAGTGGAAAAAAATGGTCTTTCCAGTGAAGTGACCTTTTTCCAGTTTTAGTCATATTTCCCTGGAGGGAAACCTGGGTTCAATCCCTGGGTCTGGAAGACCCCCTGGAGGAGGAAATGGCAACCCATTCCAGTACTCTTGCCTGGAAAATTCCATGGACTGTAGCCTACCAGGCTCCTCAATCCATGGTGTCACAAAGAGTCGGACACGACTGAGTGACTTCTCTTACTCATTCATATTTCTGAATGCAGATCCTTTCTTTATAAAAGATGTTTAACAATACCCACTCCACAGAGTATTAAACGAGATCACATAAGTAAACTACCTATCACAAAGTCTGTGATCAATTGCTTCCCTGCCCTTGTTGGTTGCTTTCTCAGCACTGATCTGAGATACAGCAAAGAGAACAGACAGGCTATGCTAAGTCACTTCAGTCATTTCCGACTCTGTGCGACGCCATAGACAGCAGCCCACCAGGCTCCCCCATCCCTGGGATTCTCCAGGCAAGAACACTGGAGTAGGCTGCCATTTCCTTCTCCAATGCATGAAAGTGAAAAGTGAAAGTGAAGTCCCTCAATCGTGTC
This sequence comes from Bos indicus x Bos taurus, assembly GCF_003369695.1. Classification (NCBI taxonomy): domain Eukaryota; kingdom Metazoa; phylum Chordata; class Mammalia; order Artiodactyla; family Bovidae; genus Bos; species Bos indicus x Bos taurus. The sequence goes on along the minus strand of NC_040076.1, from coordinate 55,382,761 downwards.
CGACTCTTAGGACCCCATGGATTGCAGCCTAACAGGCTCCTCCGTCCATGGGATTTTCCAGGCAAGAGTACTGGAGTGGGGTACCACTGCCTTCTCCGAACATACAGGCTACAGACTGCAATTGCTGTATGTTAGTTGACATGCACCTTTTTGATAGTATGCCCTTCCATACTTCCTTTTTGTTTTTCTTCATTCATTCATTTATCTATCATGTATACTAAATACGCATGATGTGCTGGTACTGTATGATGAATGGAGGCAGTAAGGAAAACATGCTTGAATTACTGGCTGGGTTCATCAAGTTAGTTTTTCTGACTCCAGTCCAGGCCTTTTTTCATTGCACATGGCTGTACAGCAAGGAAAGCAAGAATCATACAAATGAGCCACGAGTGAACTCTTATAAAAAAGTATGTAATTAAAATCCAAATTGTTACCTATAAATACTTGAGGAATCTCAGCAAGCAGACTGACTCGTCAGGCTGGAGGTGCTATAGTGAGGGTAGGAGGGGTGCCAGTGGGCTTTGAGGGGTGGGAAACACAATATGTTCCTTGCAAGGAAGGCATGGAGGCAAGAAATCACACATTCCTATCTAACGTTGAGGTGCTCAGCATAATGAATGGAAGTTCATGTTATAAAGTCATCTGAAATAAGATTATTAGGCTGAGATGAAATGTGATTCAGGGAACCTTGAAAAATAGACAGGTACATCTTGTTATAATAATAATTGCTAATATTTATTGCACATTAACTGTGTACCAGGCATCGTTCTAAAGGATTTAAATATATTAACCTGTGTAATCCTTGCCACAAGACTATGATATAGTTATTATTATTATCATTTTACAGAGGAGGAAACTGAAGCCCAGAAAGTTTGACTCACTTGGCATAGACCTTACAGTGGAGATGTTGCTGAGCTGGGCTTTGAATTCAAGCAGTCTGGCTCCAGAATCCATGCTTTTATTATCTTTGTTACCCTAACTATCTCATAAAGTCTGGTATGGGAATGAAATGAGTTTTTGATGAGGGAATTGACACAATTAAAGCTATACAGTAAGGAATGTGTACTGGGGAAGTGTAAAGTCAGAGACCCCAGGTGGCATTCCATTAATGAATCAGTGGATCTATAGCCTAGAGTAAGGTTATTGGAATGGAGAATTTGAGAACTTACTTCATGTGAGCTATGAGGATAAAAGTAATTCTAAGTTGCTCCAAGTTATTAAGACTGATTGCTTGGCAGAAGGATGTTGTCATTGACAAAGATAGGGAAATTAGGGCAGGTGGCAGGTTTGGAGAAATACACAATGAAATTGGCTTTACACACAGGGATTTTGATTTAGCTTTTGAACTTGTGAGGCTTGGACTTGGAAAAGATTGAGAAACAGATACGTAAGTTTGGGAGTCATTAGCAAAGAGGTGATAGTGAAAGTCACAAGAATAGATGCACTCACTCTCCAAGGGAGAGACTGTGAAGAGAAAAGAGCAGATGGCAGAAGGAGCAGGTTAATTAGTAACATCCGCTAATGGCCAACCAAAGGTTGCCAAGCAAAGAACCTGCCAGATTTGTTGAAACAATAGTTTTCAAATTGTGTTTACAGTAGTAATTTGCTTAGCAAACCCTGTTCTCCACATAGTTTGTGGGGAACAGGGCACCTGTGAATCAGTTTCAACTATAAAAAAATCAGAGCATTGAGGGAGCCAAATAAATGAAGTTTGTACTAAACACACTCGCCCTTCCCCATCCTGACCATCACCTTTCTTCTCTAGCTTAGTATATACCCCTCATCTTCCCAAAGGAATCACATAATTCTCACATTGAATTCTTTCTTTCCTGAAAGCTTCCTTTATTTATTTTGTTTTACCTGCAACAATTAAAACAAATTCAGTGGCTCAGCATTTTGTCCATCATGGATTTAATAGTTCTAATTTATTAAGGAGCTTACATGGACTCTTTTTCTTTTTCCCCTTAAAATATTTACAATAATCTATTACTCATTCTGAATTTTAAATTGCTTAGCTTTCTCTGGAAATAGCAATTCATTTTATGCATCAATTTTTGTTTACCCCCATTTTATCCTTCATTCTCCAGCCTTCAGACAAAAAAAAAAGTTTACTGATACTTTTTGTACTTCCTTTAGAAATAGAAATTGTTTATACTCATATATTATGCTATTTTTCCAATGTGTGATTCTTTAAAATGTGCCTTGTCCCAACTGACTTCCCTGAATTAACTGTGCTCTATTAATCAAAGCTTAATTTACTAAATGCCACCCTAAACTGTTGTCTTCAGACAAATTACATTGTAATTCCTTCCTTTTAAAAAACTGAATGTTAAGTCCTTCCAAAATAATCATTCTGTCTTTTTTTGGTAACCCTTCACACAAATCTTTGATGATGCTCAGTTATATGACTTGATAATTTTGTTAATAAAGAAAAATGATAATAACAATGCATCATATTACCATGGTTTTGAACTTAATTATGAGCAGTGTACTGTATATTTTCATTCTTTCGAATCTTCGAACTGTTAACCTCTTTTGATAGAGTTGTAGCCAAACATCTGCCTCCTCATAATCAAATTGCCTATAGTTTCCATGTCATTTGTTTCGAGATGGTGAGGGTTCTATTGTGTCCACTTCTTATGAAGAACTGCCTTTGTTTCTCTTAGACTTCAGATCTTGGAGGCGCTGACAGTAAGGCCATCTTAAAGAAGTAGTGCTACCGTTAGTACTTCTTTGCCTGCTGCAAATCTCTGCAAACTACTGAGAGACAGGTTGGGACAGAGCTTGGATATCTATGAGCATAGGCTTGAAATTTCTTGGTGGATCCTGGTTGATATCTGGGACTCTGTGGTTTATGGTAGCATTTCCCAAAATATATTCTTAAGTGCTATAGTGTACGAATAAATGTGACAAAAAGAATTATCTAGTCCACTATGTAAAATTCTGAGTTTATCAATGTTAAGAAGTTGTCTTTGCTCTCTGAATTCTCAGAGCCCTCAAATATACTAAGTATCACTGACTTCCATGAGGGAGGTGTTGTGTCTTCTACATCCCCATCTTCTCTCCTCTTCTTACATGTTGCAGGAGCATTTCATCAGACCACATTTTAGGAAATGCAGGTCTAGCTATAGACTCCAATTTTGATGAAATGATTTGGTTTTTTTCCCATTCATTTTCCATGATTATAGGATCATATTTAAACTGAATATTTTGTCCTAGGACAAAATTTTTTTATCTTAATTTTTGTTTCCCAGTGAAACTGTAGACAGCCAGTTTAGATTTTTATCTTTGCAAACTATTTTAAAATTTCATTAATAATTAGAGTAGCCCAGAACTTTTGTTAAGTCATATAGTTTGTTTTCCATAATAAGAAATTACTGTTGTCAGTATTCAAAAATTATCTTTACTGACATGTTTACTAAATGCATTCATTTAGCAAATGTTTACTGAATACATGCACTCAGTCATAGGGTGAACAAACTTCCAGTCTTCCTGGGGCTGAAGCAGGACTTTGGGTGCTAAAACTGGGGCATTACCAGACAAACTGGCACTATTGTGTCACCCTCAGAAATGTAGCCGTGGACAAGGACATTCTAAGCAAAGGAAACAGCATGTATCAATGCCCTGAGGCAGGAACAAGTTCATTTTAGTTATGAATAGGAGCATTAAATTAAAAGCGTATCTGTCAGAGAGATAGGCAGAGGCCAGGTCATATACAGATATATGTTGAGAATGGGATTATGATTTTATTTTAGGGACAAAGGGAAATGACTGGAGGATTTTAGTAATATAATGATATTTTAAATTGTTAAGAAATGGACTGTAAATTTAAAAAAAGGCTATTGTAGAAGTCTAGGTGGTAGAAGATGGTATTACATAGAAGTAACTAGGAGAGTGATATAACTAGGAAATATAATTGACTGGAATTGCTCAACGATGGTATCTGGGGTGCATTTGAGTTTTAGGACAAGTATAAGTGAACGTATGGAGGTGTCATTTACTGAGAGGGAGAATATCAGAGTAGGTACAGCTTTGGTAGACAGAATGTCCTGGATCATGATTTCTGGTTTGGAAATGTAAAGTTGAGTTGCAAGGCAGCAATCAGACAGAATTGTCAAGCTTAGAGTTGGATATAGAAGTTTGGCTTTATTGGAGAGATCAGACATAGAGCAATATATCCATCAGCACATAGACAGTATTTAAAGGATGCGACTTTATGATAGAGAGTTTTAAAAAATAAAGTAAAAAGTCCCCATGACTGAGCCTTGGTGTGTTTGAACAATTCAGATGTCATGTTAATTCTTCTGAAGAAAAGTACTCCCTCAGTCTAGACTCTGAAAATATTCTCCAAAATCTATTTGGAATGTCTTGGAAAGAGTGCATTCAAATTCCTGTTCACCAGCCTTGGTCTTTAAACAGAATTATCTGTAGAATAGAAGAGGTTACTCATCAGGCTACAGCAGCTAGATGAAAATTCCTTCTGAGCGTGAGGCATTTATTTACTTTGTCCTTATTTGATAGGTAGGCTTCCCAGGCGGTGCAGTGGTAGAGAGCATGCCTGCTAACGCAAGAAACACAAGAGATGCAGGTTCAATCCCTGGGTCAGAAACATCCCCTGGAGAAGTGCAAGGCTATCCACTCCAATATTCTAGCCTGGAGAATTCCATGGACAGAGGAGGCTGGCAGGCTACAGTCCATGGGGTTGCAAAGAGTCAGACATGACTGAGTGACTAACACACTACTGTTTAATAGCTACATTCTGGAAAAAGAGAATTGTGGTCCCAAGTGAGTCTGAGAGAGCATCTATGAAGTCATGAAAGTACCACATACCTACATCTGGAAAGACCTACCTTCATTATTGATGCTTTCATGTTTGCCTTGTTTACAACATAAGCTATTTAAAATAAATATATTTAAAAATATATATACCAGTCTATGAAATATATGTGGAAGAGAAAAAAACATGCTTTAAAAACATGTAGGTTCTGTATCCAGTATTATCAGGTGAAAGTCAGGGGAGGGCTTCCACAAGAAGGGACCTATGGGATCTCTCACAATCATGGCTCTTCTCTTGATAGGTGTATCTCTTCTGTGGAGAGAAATGATTCATCAGAATGTACAGTCTGATGAAAAATTCCTTACTGAAGTGTCATTTCCTATGTTTCAGTTTTGTTTTCACTAACAGCTGTGGAAATTTATTTAGTTTTTTCATGTAGTTTTTCCCAGTGGGAAGAGACAGCATCAATGAACAGTATATTTCTCATAGAAAATTGATAAATAAATTGACAATCTTGTAGAAATTCATCTCTGGGGCTCAAAAAGTATGATAAATTTTTCTCAGGAGGAGTACACAGGATGGTGTACTCCTGTGAACCAAAGGTCTAAGCTTTGGACCTGAGAGAAATGAAGGACCCATCAGGGAATGGCAGAACTCAGCAAGGGAGGTTATCTGAAAGAGCTCAGTGTGTGTCATGGCTACCTTCACCTCACAGGCTCACATGAAGTCTTTTTCTTCCTTGGCATCTGCTTCAAAATCTGTTTTGAAGATTTGCCTTCTATACCTGTTTCTTCCTTATGGTCTGTGATGTGCGGCACGTTCTTTATTCTGGCCATTTCTTTCATATTGGACCACCTTTTCTTTTTCTTTTGCTAATGGAGACACACTCTCCCCACCTTCTCACAAGGATCAAAACTGTGGCCACTCAAAGCAACTCCACCTGAATTCTAGAGCTGCCTCTCTCTCACCTCTTGTCTTCCTCAGATGTCTTAAGACTCAGCACAAGACTCCAGGCAATGTAGCCCTGAGGAGGCATCGTTAACATCATCTTGCTGGAGTTTTCGAGGGCTCACTTCGGTTTTCTAGAAATTAGTGAAGTCTCAAGAGAGCTTAAATAATATGAGCCAATTTCTTTGAAATTTAAATCCTTTCAAAATGAGCAACCCTTGAAGTGCTGAGTTTAGTAGGTATACATGCTTCCTAGGGCTGTCATAACAACAACAGAAAAAAAAAAAAAAAAACACAAACAGAATGACTTAAAGGAACAGAAATGCATTGTCTTACAGTTCTGGAAGTGAGAAATCTGAAGTCAGTGTGTCAGGAGGGTCATGATCCCCACAGAGGCTCTGGGGAAGAACCATTCCTGCCTCATCTTAGTTTCTGGTAGCTGTCAATTGCTGCTATTTCCCTGCTTGCAGCTACAGTATATCGATCTTTGTTTCCATTATTGTATGGCCTTCTCCCCTTGTGTCCCCAAGTTTCCATGTCTGTTCTCCTCTTCTTATAAAGACAACAGTCATTTGGGATTAGGGCCCACCCTGATGACCTCATTTTAACTTGATTAAATCTGCAAGGATCTTATTTGCAAATAAGATTTTATCTAAAGGAGATCAGTCCTGGGTGTTCTTTGGAAGCAATGATGCTAAAGCTGAAACTCCAGTACTTTGGCCACCTCATGCGAAAAGTTGACTCATTGGAAAAGACTCTGATCCTGGGAGGGATTGGGGGCAGGAGGAGAAGGGGACGACAGAGGATGAGATGGCTGGATGGCATCACTGATTCGATGGATGTGGGTCTGGGTGAACTCCAGGAGTTGGTGATGGACAGGGAGGCCTGGCGTGCTGCGATTCATGGGGTCGCAAAGAGTTGGACATGACTGAGTGACTGAACTGAACTGAACTGAACTGAACCAGGGGAATGACTTTATCAAAGCTTCCTAGGGAGACACAATTCAATCCCTAACATTTGGTGTAGAGACCAGACTTCAGATCTAGAGTAAGTGATAAGAAAACATTCCATCATTATCTTGACATGAAGATATGGACCTGGCTCCTCTGACTGCAGGTGTTCCCACACATCCCCCCTTTTCTCAAAGAGGACTCTTTTTCTTAACATTAAAGCTTCATACCATTATTTCATTGGGATATCAAGACATAACACATAAACTCCCTGACTAGACAAAATAAACATTTATTGACTGACTTTAGAGCCCCAGAAGCTAAGGACCTTGAATAAAACAATAAAGTTGGAAGAATACTTCCTGACACAATTTTTTTCCTGCACCAGTGGAGGTGAAAACTCTATGATTTGGAGAGAAAGGGAAGAGCTCTTGAGGAGAGTAATATAAATAGTGGAACTGAAGGAATAAAAACAATAGAAGGAATTGCTGGGATGGATCCCTGTGTGAAGACCCTACCTTTGTCTCCTTGGGTTAGAGAGAGCAATAGAATTCTTTTACAGATTTAGGATATGAGAACAGGGGGAAAGGAACCCTGTTCTGACTTATTATCTGGGAGCCTTGGGCATGGCAGTGTCTCAGACATTCTTTTGCATTATCATAATGGCAAATTTCTATGAAAGAGAGCTTCATAGACTACTGAACAGAGAGGTCTTAAGATAGCCTTAGGGTGGGTCAGCAATATATTTTTGTAAATCTGGGAAGAGTGTGAAGGATAGGTGAGAGGGTGGGCAGACTTGGGAAGGATGACTGAGCAGCTGGATATCAGAGGCAAGGTGGGTGACCCTGCAGTTGTTGATGTTAAGAACACAGCGATGGTGGAGGTAACAGTATGATAGTAACAGCTCCCAGGGACAAGACAACTCTCCCGACCAGATAGCTTAAGGCTCTGAGGTCCAGAGAAGAAAATGAAGGGAAAGAGCAAAGGAGGAGACCTTGAGATGATGGAGAGTTCACACCAAACTACCAAGATTGCCTTTTCACTACCTGATGGAATGAGGTCTCAAGACAGAAACTAAGTTCACTTATAGACAAATAAGGTTACCTCCTTTTTTTGGCTCCTGAGTCTGTGGTTTGAAATATCATACCTACTACAACATCTTTGTAGTAAACAGATGAGTAAGTACATATTTAATTCATCTTTACTGGAAAAAAGTAAACATTTTTTCCAGTAAACAGATGAACTCCAAGGCACTCTGCAAAGAACATACCTGAAGATTAGAGAGTAATCCCCCGGGAGGACAGGGTCAGTGTTTCTGTCATGATTTTATCTCTAGTGTCTAACACGAGGTGCCCTGATAGAGGGCATAATTGCTAAATAGCGAAGGGGTGATTCACTGTTCTTTAGGTCCAGAGAAATCCTATGGCATGGTAAAATGAAGCATCACATATAGGAGAGCATGTAAGGTATGGACAAAAGAAACTAGTGATCACCATTTTCCTTCTGGCAAAAGTAGCCAAGCCTGGAGTTTTGTAAACACTGGCTCAAGGAATAATAAAATGCCTTGAGCTCTTTCTCACATATATCACAGTAATAATTTCATATCTCTTTAACTTCTAACTACCTAGTTGTTAGAGATAATAGATTAATAACTAGCATTTAAGATAAGCACAAGTTTGCTAAACTCAGCTCTTTGTGTACTTTATCTTATTGAAGAGGCACAATAATTCTATGAGGTAGTAATTACTCATTCTCATTTTGCAGATGAGAAAAGGAGCCTGAGAGAGGTTAGGTAACTGACTTCTACAGGACACAAAATCTGAGTTTGCTTTTAGCCATTATACTATATTGCCTTCAGGCGATGGAAAATGTATTTGGAAGCCATTTGTGTTTTAGATTTTTATTTATTTATTTATTTTTCTAATTTTATTTTATTTTTAAACTTTACATAATTGTATTAGTTTTGCCAAATATCAAAATGAATCCGCCACAGATATACATGTGTTCCCCATCTCGAACCCTCCTCCCTCCTCCCTCCCCATACCATCCCTCTGGGCCATCCCAGTGCACCAGCCCCAAGCATCCAGCATCGTGCATCGAACCTGGACTGGCAACTCGTTTCCTACATGATATTTTACATGTTTCATTGCCATTCTCCCAAATCTTCCCACCCTCTCCCTCTCCCACAGAGTCCATAAGACTGTTCTATAAGTATCAATATTTAATGTTTTAAAAATACTGTGATATCCACCTGCTTCAGTAGTTGTGGCACCCTCCTTTTTCCAGCCATTCTGTATGGCAGAGAGCTTAGAACAGTCCTGCCATGGAGATAGCTTCAGACCAGTGAGTTGACTGAAGCCATTTAAGGCACAGAGGAAAACTGCCAGGACGGGACACTGACATTCATCTTTGACTGTCCTTCTCCAGTGATTGCAGAGCTGGGTCTTGGTGACCATATTTGGGCTACAGCAAATGCTGAAGAAATCATATCCATTCTTGCAGAACTCCCTGGGTCACACTAGTAGCTTAGGGGAAGTATGAAGCAAACATGCCTTTTAGCTCTTGTTTTCAGTTCTTCTAGGGCTGTTGGGGCAGTGACTCCAGTGGTGTGCCTGTCTCCACTTCATCCTTATCACATCGTATTTCAGGTGCCATTAGACACAAAATTTCTAGTTTGCTGAAATGGATGGAATATCATCTCAGAATACAACTTCCTGCAGTATTTATACCCTCTTTTCCTTCCTAGCTCAAAATAGGACTTTAAAATTGCCTACTGCATTGTTTTTCAATTTCACCTTGTGAGATTCCCTACCACTTTTCCCATAATATAGAATTCTCAGAAGTGCTATAGCTACATCTGTTTGTCAGACTTGTATCTCCTCCTCCATTAGCGTGGTTCTCTCTATTTCAACTCCGGCCTGCTGAAGTGACCACTTTCTTTCTGAGCTCTTTCTTCCATGTCTTTTCTGAGGGAAAAAGGCAAGTTCCTGTGGTGAGAATTTTGTTGGTAGACTGAAAACCTTCTCAGACTGTGATGCTGATGCTTTGTGACTTAGCAGCCAATAGTGCAGCCAAGTTTTGGGTTCCTCCACATATTGCAGTTCCTCCTTCCAAATCTCAATGTTGGCTGTGTTTGCCAGAGATGGTCTGTCTTACCAACCTGCCCCAGCCCTTTCTTAAATAGTCTCTCCTGCTCATAGTACAGCTATAGTCCAAGGGTCAGCACACTATAGCCTGTAGAACAGATCTGGGCCAACATCTATTTTAGTAAATACACTTTTACAGGAACACAGCCACACCCATTCATTTATGTAATCTGTGACTGCTTCTGTGCTACAATAGCAGAGTTGAGTAGTTTTACAGAGAATAAATGGTTCCCAAAACCTGGAATATTTACTTTATGACCTTTCACAGAAAAAAACTACCAACTCTTCTGTAGGCTATTTTGTTCAGTTACTCAGTTGTGTTTGACTCTGTGATCCCAGGGACTGAAACATGCCAATGACATTATTGTATATTATTTCTATAACCCCAATGGCCAACACTCAGTGTACAAAGAGAACCAATCTGGAAACTCGTCTCCTCCATTCATATTCTCTCTGCAAGGAATCTGTGATGACAATAGTCAGGGGTCCACTTGTAAACAGAAATTAGGAAGTCAGTCCATGTCAAGATTGAAGAATGAAGCTAATCTGCAGAGAGAAAAAGTTAGATCTTGCTTCCCAGAGGAAACAAAAATGTTGGAAATAGCAGCTGTGCTGGCTCCTACTAACTTTCCTGTTCCTGGTTCTAGTCTCTCACAAGGCCCAGCTGCATATTTTGACCTTGGATTTCAGAAGATAACCTTGTATGCTTTCAATAAATTTCCCTTTTCTCTTAAGCTCATTTTGTGACCAAGTCAGTGAGTTTAGGCTTTAGGTATGCATAAGGTTTTCATTCAACATCCTTTCCTTCATAAAGCTTGCTTCATCTTCCCTTGGCCGCACAATTCTCCTCCTAAACATTTAAATCCGGTCCTAGCATATCTGACAACAACATTAATTAGAAATGGGAAACTGATTCCTGTGGGGGAAGGAAGGATGCTGGTGGGAGAATAGGGTTAGGAAGTGATCAATTTGTGATCATTTGGGACTTTTTCAAATTGTATGCAGAGGCATGCAGAACATTTCACTCTCCTTACTTTTGTGCTTTTGTGAAAGTTCAGATGGAAAATACTTTTTATTCATTTTGAAATAACATGGCCTTGCTTTTTTCCACAAAAGTTTTTGGCCTCACTAATCATTTTTCCTTATTTTAGTACTATCTGGATTTTTTAAAATGTGTTTCCAAAAATATAGGGAAGAGAAAAAGTTTCTGGGCTTTTTGGAAGGCTTCTCCAAGAATCTAATTAGCATCGTAAACAGCTAAAATGTAGAATGATACTTTGATGGAGTCAGGTAGGTGTGTTGATGTCCTCTTGCCAGCTCCCCTTGTTTTGGCATTGACTTTATTAATTTTTCTCTGTAATCTGGGTCTCATGAACTTTTAAAAAGTAGAGTAGCAAACAAACAGATAATAATGAATATGATCACTGTTTGGCACAGTCATCAAAATCCCTCTTATTGATTATTGATCCTTTAAAAATTGGGTGTTGTTATCTTTTGTTCCTAGATGTAGGCAGACATATGATGATGACACAGCCTGAGAAGAAAGTGATAGAGTTTAGGGGGTATAGCTCTTATTGATCTCTGGGCACTTTTGAACTTTTGTGGAATTTATAAAATTTGTAATTTTTCTTTTCTGTAACAGTATATGGCCCTACTCTCCTAGAGCACTCTAAGTATGATTAATGATTTACTTAAAAGGTTTAAAGCAATTTTTTATGGGTTGTTGGAAACATTAAACTTAATTTCAGAGAAGTCACACTGACTATATAAGGAAGCATGAGGATTTTTGAATTGTATCCAATAGAATAATTTTTGATACAATATCCTAATGACTAAAAAATGATAAACCTCTTGTGCCCATATCATTTAAAAGTTTCAAGAATTTGAGGTTTCCTCCATATTACTTAATATATTTCTACAGATAATATATCTGTATTTATTATTTTGCTTGGACTTCTCTTTATGCTTGGTATTTTAGGTAACATTTCAAAGGTGTTTTTATGCCTTATATTGTATGCTGAATTAATTTTATCTCTTTAACAAACCCAAGTTCTTTCTGTGTGTGAGACACAGTGGTATATAAGTATTTTAAAAAGATAGCTCATTTATACCTCATGGCCATATGAGATGAGTGTTATTATCTCTGTATACAGTTGGGGAAACAGAGGCACAGATTGATTAAAGTAGCCTGCCTAAAGTCACACAGTCAGTAAAGTGCATGATCAGGATTTGAACTAAAATTATCCAGTTCCAGAACTGATATTTATAACCACTCCTTTGTATTAAATGTTAGCATTCACTCATTTTGTAGAGAGATACAGATTTTACCCCTCAGGAAATTACCTCTCACAATACTTGTTCTGTAGAGTTGGACATAGGATCTCCTTAAACATTTAAAAAAATACACTTGTAAATCAGTGAGCATTCTTTCTCAGATTCAGCCATCAAATATTTCCAGCCACGCCACTCTGTCCATGGCACAGCAAGAGAAGAAGCTGGGTGACAAAATCATTGCCAAAGTCAATGTCCATTCAAAACACAGGGCAATGCCAACTTTCTTCTGTTTGGAGGCTTAGATTGAGGTTAGGACAAAGTGATCAGATGAGCAATCCTCTATTCTAAACTACTTCTATGGGCCTGAAAAAAGGTAGATTTGCTGCAATCATCCCAATTGTCTTGCATTATCACAATAGGTTCAAGTTGTCATATGAATTAAAGGCAACTGTGCTCAAGATTTTAAGGAAAAAGTTTGTTTCTGAGAATTTTCTTTCTTGGCCAGCAACAGAAATCTCTTTGTTTCATTCATTTTTTTCACTATTATAAATTTAAAAGATTATTTGGCTTAAGTTTGAATTGAGCATACTATTTCCTATTTACCATTTCCCAAGAAAAACATAGATACTGGAATAATCTCACACTTTTCTCTCTTTTTACCTTCTTTTTCTTCATTCCCTTTATATTGAACTCCTTTCAACGTTAGGAATAACAAGGTGATTTAGGTCTTAATGCCTGCCCTAAGGAGTTCAGAGTCTCACAGGAGAGATAGACATCAAAACAAAAAATTATAAATCAATGAAATGAGCACCATAATGGGAATATGCCAGAGTGTATGTCAGAGACAAGCCCCTTAAAACCACGCCAGGAATCCATATTAAAGAAATGACCGTCAAATGTAGAAGCTGGTGGGAGCCAAGAGGAGAGCAGAGAGGGAAGATATCGCCAGTGTCTGAAATCAGAGAGGACCCAGGAGGGTAGTAGAGCAGGCATCACCCTCAAGATCCTGAAGTGATCCAAAGAAAGAAACCATTAAGAATAAGTGGAGGAAAAGTGTGTGGAAGATCAATTTTAATTCTGCTATAATGAGTCTTGCTAACATAGGATCCTATTTTTTTTTTTCTTTTTTGTATCCTTTTAAAGGAGCAGGAGTGATAAGGCTTACTCTATACAGAACTTCTGTTTGCTCTATGGATACTGGGTTGTATGGGACACCAAAGGAATCAGAGAGGAGGGTAATTCATTTTACCTCCAGGGACTGAGGAAATGTTGCAAAGAGAGTTATTTGCTTGAGACTGGCATCATAGACTGATAAATAGCAGTTCTCCAGGAAGAGGGTTGGAGCTAGAGGTGGAGAGGGGCAAATTATAGAAGCAAAAGAAGGCATGAAAAATTTGAAAAAGGCTATCCAATCCTGTTCACTGTGGTTGAAATGTAGAACCTACATCAGACTGTTGTTTTGATCTGCCTCTTACTCCCTCTTTCTCCTACTCCATAGTGTCCTGTGTTTCTGTCATTCCCAGTACTCCCCTATTCCCCCATGGGAACTCATCAATGATGCAGGCATAGCCAATCACAATTCCTTTCCCTCTGGCCACAGTGATTCCTGTAGCTATGCTTGGATATCAGAATCTGCTTTTAAATTCTGGTCCCTCCATTTCTTACTGCAGCGAGTTACTTGGACAAGTTACTCTTTTTATGCTTCATTTCCCCATCTTCAAACTGGGTTTGATGATAGGGTTTTTGTGAGGACCAAATCACTTAATATATATATATATATATATATATAAAATATTGTATATTAATATATATATAAAGTATAACACTCACACACACACACACACACACACATATATATATATATACATGTAGAGAGAGAGAGAGTATGGAGGAGTATGGAGAACAATGCCTGGAACATGGTACACACTCTCCATGGTAGCGTGTACTCACTTAGAGTGGAGGATATTGTGCTTTGCATTTTTGGTTAAGTGATTAGAAGAAAGTGCAGTGGGGACTGATGGTAGACATTTATTCTGCCATGTGGAGCAAGTCTGTCTACATCAAGGATGAAAATGGCCAGCACCTAAGGAGCAACAGAATCAAGATAGCCATCTACCCACTGTGTATGTGTCTATCTCTTTATCAACATTTATCTATTGTGGAACCAATAAATTTCTTGACTAGTCACTTGCTACTTAAAGAGACCTATATGAATACTGGTCTCTCCAATATGAATATTGGAAAGCTTGGAGAGAGTTGAGGCTGAATAGGATTGGTTGGACTTCATCCTTTAAGCTATGGTATAACATTAAAGTTTTTCAACATAGAATGATACAATCAGAGATGTGATGAAAAAAACAAACAAAACTCTGGTTACTCGGTGAAGAATAGAGTGATATTCAGGCTTTTTATACCTGGAGCTACACTTCTAGCTTATAGCATTTCACAATTATACTATAGAGGTTTATTTGGCAAATGATTACTCTAATGAAGAGAGTTATAGCCCAATGATTTTTTATTCCAGAGGTAATCACCATGATTCTGCATTTGATTCTCTTTAAAAGTAATAATGATGAAATTGGAAGCATAGAGGGTTAAGACTTGACTTAAGAAAGAATTGCCTTTTACTTGCAAGAGTGTTTAGCATTCCCGTGAGAAACATTGAACATTTCCACCATGTTTTGCTACTCAGCTGAGCTGCTTTGGAAGAATTTGAGGGGTTTCAGCTCCTACTTTAATACTGCAGTATACTTCTAACCTAACTTCAGTTCCTCCTCTGTTTTAGTTACTCTTCCAGATGGAGCCTCCTAAAATAGTACTCTGAAAAAGCATATCACTTCCCCTACTTAGAGATTTCAGTGACTCTTGTCTATTAAGGAAAATACAAAATCCTCAGTCTGCTTTTGAGGTTACAGTCTGGTTCTTAACTGCAGTTAGTGAGCAAATATTTTATTGAGTACCTACTATGTGTCAAGAATCTCTAATAGATATATAATGAGTCACATATATAATTTAAAATTTTTTAGTAGTCATATTAAAAAGCTAAAAAGAATTAGGTAATTTTAATGTAAATAATACATTTTATTTAATTCAATATATTCAAAAATATGTTGTTGCTGTTCAGTCACTAAGTCATGTCTGACTCTTTGTGAGCCCATGGACTGTAACCCATCAGGCTCCTTCATCCAGAGATCTCCCAAGCAAAAATACTAGAGTGGGTGGATATTTTCTTCTCCAGGGGATCTTCCCGACCCAGGGATCGAATCTTCTACTTGGCAGGGGGATTCTTTACCTCTGAGCCAGCAGGGAAGACCATACACAAAATATATAAAATATCAAAATATAATGGATACTGAATATTACTAACAAGATACTTTATGTTCATTTCTAAGAAATCTCAAGTATCCAAGGTATATTTTATACTTGCATCACATCTTAATTCAGATGACAGATTTTCATTGAAAATCCTTAATCAGTAATTAGAATTCCTAAGGTGTACAGTTGAAAAAGCAGACGCATATTTAGGTTGTTCCAAACATTCTTGCAAATTTTCAGTAAGTAAGCTGGGTATCAGTTTTTAGATTTAAATTTTAATTAATTGAAATTGAATATAATTTGAACTCCAGTTCCTTAGTCTCGGTAGCAACATTTTGGGAGTTACATGTATCTCATGGCTGCTGTATTAACCAGCACAGTTCCAGAAGCATGGGCCTCACACTCATAAAGTGTACATTAACTCACCTTTCCAGCTCTATCTTCTGCTGCTTCTTTAAAATGTCAGATAGATTAAATTTATTTCAGACTCTATTCAGGTTGTTCCAGGTAAGCTCATTTTGTCCTTCAAAAGATGTTCTTCTAAATTATTGAACTCTACTTACCTTCAGCGATTAGCTCAAATGTTAACCCACCTAGGCAAAACCTTCTTGATCATGTAGGCAAGAAGTTTTCCATATTTTCTATTAATAAACATTTTCAGAACTTTGATTGCACCTTTTTTTGACACTGATCTCACAATACCATGTGGTCTTTGGAATCAGGTTTGATCAAACCCAGGTTTGAGATCTGGTCCTACTGCTCATTGGCTATATGATCCTGAGTCACTTCCTTTATTTTTCTATTTCATCATTTTTATTTCATCATCTGAAAAGTGATGACAACATTGTCCACCTGATGAGATTGTAGGGTGAGATAATGTGGAAAAGATCAGCACTTAACCCATTAATGTGTGCTAAGTCACTTCATTCGTATCCGACTCTTTGCCACCCCATTGGACTGTAACCCGTCAGGCTCCTCTTTCCATGGGATTCTCCAGGCAAGAATACTGGAGTGGGTTGCCATTTCCTTCTCCAAGGGACCTTTCTGACCCAGGAATCTAACCTGTTTCTTCTGCATTTCCTGCATTGCAGGCAGATTCTTTACTCACTGAGCAACACGGGAAGGTCATAGATATTCCTTATCTCGCTTAAATAAAATGATTGATAAACAACAACAATAATAGTAATATGGTAATAGCAATACTAATAAGCTTGTCCTAGTTCCTATTCAATTGTTTTATAATATCTAATCCTCCAAACAATTATTTTATCTTCATTTTACAATTAAGGAAACTAAAGCAGACAGAGATTAAGTAATTTGCATAAACTAATGTCACATGACCAGGAGAAGATACAGTTGATTTTAAATAATAGATTGAATGAACTATAGTTTGAATACCTTTCATTAATATTTTCTCTCTTGTAGTTTGGAGGTGAGGTAGAGGAGTTGGCAAAGGAGTTGGAACCAGATTCGATACCGAATGCTAACCCTGTCACTGACAAGGAATCTGTTTCTGGGAAACCCACTTAATCTCTCTGAACCTCAGGTTCTTGCACTGCAAAATGGAGGTAATAAAACCTAGCAGGAAGTATATGGTATATAGGTTAGGTTCAAAGTGTCTGCTGTTAAATTCAAATTTCACCTTTAAAATTCCTAGCTTTGCAACATTTAGAAAGTTACTTAATTCCTCTACTGCAATTTCCTCATCTAAAAAATGGGAAAGTTAATACCATTAAGCTCATAGATTTGTTCTAAATATTAAATGATGCAATCCACATAGACACACAGAATTATAACTAGATATAGTAAACACTCAGCAAATGTTAGCTATTATTATCATCATTATTACAAGGCAGGGCTTGGTATAGATAGAATACTGAATTGGTTTAATTAAATTCCCATTTTCTTCTACTTCTCTTCCTCTTTATAGTTATATTCTTATATTTGTATCCTTTATAGAATATGATAATAAATCTTACATATACTGTGTACTCTATAAACATTCAACTGAATAAATGGATGTCTCAACCAGACTTTTATATTATTTGTATTTTACAGAAGTACATCAATATTATTTTCAGAGAGTGTAAAATAATTGCATGATAGTAAACTAGTTTCTAGTACATAATGTTTTATATTTCCCTTGGGCTTGCAGTGATTTTAGTTATGTTTGAGGCATTCTGAATTTCATATGCATAAAACTTCCTATTCAGTCAGTATGGTCCTCTGTCCAATTCTGATAAACTTAAATTAGAATATCTTTCAAAGTCAACCACAGTACCAGACTGTACTGAAAATGAATTCATAAAGGAGGCAAATATTGTCATAAGCAGTTGATAAAAAGATTTGAATAATGTAAAATGCTACAGCAGAAACTGTAGAGGTGTAATGAATATTATACATGCAGTGCTTTGTTTCTAGTTCTTAAATATGACCTTCCTCTCATTCCGAATCTCTTTTATTGTGCTCCCAATTTCATTTGCCAGTTGTTATGATCTGTTCAATGTCTGAGCAAAATCATTCTCCTCATTTTCAAAAACCTGAATTTTTCTAGTTCTCATTAGGTCTTTATTTGGATTCAGACTTTCTTAAATTAAAATTATGTACATTGTGTTCATATCTTGTTCTTGTGCATTGGCAAGATCGGAAGTTTTTAAAAACTCAGTACTCACTTTTTTGACCATAAGTAAAATGTTTAGCACTGTCCTAAGCATTACAGACCAGGAAGAGGACAGTCCCTCACAGCTTGGAATATACAGTCTTGTGACAGTGACATTACATGCACATTTAAATGTAAAACAAAACAGATGACAGTATACTATCATAGTAAAATAGTTTTTTTGAAATGTGGAGAGGGAGAGAGGGGTTCTTAGATGAATTGAACTGGGTCTTGCTTAGCTAGTAAGTCTTTCACCTAAGAGGCAGTCTGAGGGAGTCCAGAGACACATAAAATGGGAAGAGAACAGTAGTAGAAAAAAAAAGCAGAATGCAATTGTGGAAAATATTGTCAGACTGTAGTCTACGATTTCTTTTGATGTATTGAGATACCACTGAAGATTTCCAATTGCTTGAATTAAAAGTGAAGCTTTTGAAATATTGAAAGTTTTTAATTTGTTCCATCACAATTTACCTATCCATAATTAAAATCTGCATACCACTTAATTGAAGATATTTGTATACATTTTAAAAACTGAAAATGCAGGTGATTTCAAACCTGTGCAGCTTTGATAATTTTATTTTTGTTTGATATTTAAATTAAAGCTCTGACCAGGAAGATTTTTTTTTTATTGGAGTATAATTAACATATAACATTATATTAGTTTCAGGTATACAGTAAGTATTTTACATTTGTATACATTGCAAAATGACAAAAAGATAACTTTAGCTTTCATCTGTCACCATATTAAGTTATAAAAAAATTTAATAACATTATTCAACATAGAAAATCAAGTGATTATTTTGAAAATCTAATCTTTTCCTCTGTTTATTATATTCAATATTATTATTATTTTAATTGAACATGTACAGCATTTCTGTAATATGCTAAAATGATTATATTAGTTTTCTGTTGCTGCATAACACATTATTACATACAGTGGCTACAGAAAGATCTATTACTTCACAGATCTATAGGTCAGGAGTCCAGACACAGAATGGCTGGGTCTTCTGCTCAGGGTTGTACAAGGCAGAAATCAAGGTGTCAGTTGATTACATTTTCATTGGGAGTTTTCTCAAATCATTCAGGTTCTTGGCTGAGTATCCTTCCTTGTGGTTGTAGGAATGATGTCCCCATTTTCTTGCTGGCTCTCAGCCATGGGTCATTCTCATTTCCTAGAGGCCACCCTCAGTTTCTAGCCATGTGAAAGGAATTGTTCATTCTCACAACAACAGCATGTATCTTCTTACTCATCAAGGAAAACCACTGTACTTTGTAAACTTCAGATATGTGCATGCCTGCTAAGCCGCTTCAGTCATGTCCAACTCTTTGCCTTTCTGTGGACCATAGCCTGCCAGGCTCCTCTCTCCATGGGATTCTTCAGGTAGGAATGCTGGAGTGGGTTGCCGTTTCCTTCACCAGGGGATATTCCCGACCCAGGGATCAAACCTGTATCTCTTACATCTCCTGCATTGGTGAGTGGTTCTTTACCACTAGTGCCACCTGGGAAGCCCCGTATACGTATATGCATGTGTGCTAAGTCACTTCAGTCATGTCCAACTCTTTGTGCCCTTCAGCCCTCCAGGCTCCTCTGTCCATGGGATTCTCCAGGTAAGAATACTGGAGTGGGTTGCCATGTCCTCCTCCAGGGGATCTTCCTAATCCAGGGATTGAACCTGCATCTCTTAAGTCTCCTGCATTGGGAAGTAGGTTCTTTACCTCTAAGCACCATCTGGGAAACCCTTATATGTATGTATGTATGTATGTATGTATACACACACACACACACACACATATATGTGTGTGTATATATGTATTCACAAAAGTAAGATCATATAATTCATCATAAATATTTTATGTTCCAATAAAAACACTGAATTATTTTTAAAGACTAAATAGTATCCTATGATATGATAGGATATCCTATAGTTGCACTATAATTTATTTAGCTCTTTTGTTATTGTTGGATATTTACTTTGCTTTAAACTTTCAATATTATAAACAAAGGTGCAATGCACATAGACACTGTACCTATGCCTTGGGTATTCCTATAGAATAGATTTAAAAGTCTTTAAATGCCAAATTGACTACTGCTGGTAGGCACTACTGAAGGTTATAGTAATCATCTCATTTAAGGCATTCGCTATGTTAGTGTTGAAACGTGTTGCAATATAACTCACAATACTTCTACACATTTGTTAATGTTGTTAGTAAAATCAGCAGTGTGGGACAGTGGCTGAAAAGGATTGATGATATGCTAATGATTCCATACATCTAACATGTATAATGGTTAATTTTATGCGTCAACTTGACTGGGCCACAGAGTGGTCAGATGTTTGGTCAAACATTATTCTGTGTATGTTTGTGAGGGAGTTCCTGGGTGTGATTAACATTTGAATTAGTAAGCTAAGTAAAGTAAACTGCTCTTTCTAAAGTAGGTGGGCCTCATTCAATCAGCTGAAGGCCTAAGTAGAACAAAAAGACTGAAGAGGAAATTCTTTATGCCCACTGCCTTTGAGCTGAGACATCAGTTATTTCCTGCCTTCAAACTTGAACTGAAACATAGTCTCTTTTTTTTTAAGTCTCAAGCCTGCTGGCTTTAGAACTGGAACCACACCATTGTTTCTTCAGCTTGCTGACTAGAGATCTTGGAACTTTTTAGCTTCCATAACTGCATAAACCAGTTCTTAAAAAATCTCTTTCCATTCCATGTCCACCTGCTAATGCAAGAGACAGGTTGGATCCCTGGGTCGGGAAGATTCCATAGAGAAGGAAATGGCAACCCACTACAGTATTCTTGCCCGAGAAATCTCATGGACAGAGGAGCCTGGCAGGCTACTGTCCATGGGTTCCTAAAGAGTCAGGTATAACTTAGTGACTGAGCATGCAACACACCTATTTAAAAATCTCTTCATCTATTTATCTATCCATACTATTAATCTTGTTTCTCTGCAGAACCATGATACGATGGGTTTTATTTGTGGGTGGAATAGGTTTTTTTGTTGGCCATGTTAGGAGTCTCATAGGCAGATAGAAGTATAATACAGTACAGTCAGAAACCTTTGGTTTTCTTTTGTTAAACATGGGTGAAAATCTATTATTATGTTTTCTGAACAGCTTGGGTTCTCAGTTTCCTTATCTGCTAAAAAAGGGGCTTAGTTGTAAGGTTTAAATGAGATTATTTCATGGATCGTGGTGCATGGTAAATACTTTACAGAATACTAGTGCTTTTTTCCTCCTTCTTAAGAATCTTAAAAAGCAAGCAGATTGACTGTTTCTTGTGTGCTCAGAAGCTGAGCCTCGAGATTCCTTCATTAGAAGCCATGTTCACTTGTGTGCCAGCGGTTCTTCAGAGTGAAGTTATACTGCCTGCTGTTACTGAGTTATTTTTTAACAATATCTTGTTGGCAAACACATGGGGTGGTACTGAATAACTGCCTCAGAAGCTAAAGATGACTCTCTTCAATATGAAGAGAGTTTTATTACTGTAAATATGATCTGGCTTAACCTCAATCTAAATTACCATAGCACATAAGTACAGGAATGCCAGAAATGCATTAATGCTAACCCTAAAGTGCAGGCTTCCCTGGCATTTATGTATAATGTAGGAACACAAGTCAGATTATTCCTACTTATTAATTTAAATGAATGTATATTTTTAAGCTTCATCCCCCCAAAATAAACGGAATGGAGAATATCTCTATTACATGTTCAGTACATATAGAAAATGATTCTCAGTTTGATTGAGTTAAAAATACTTTTCTATATCTTAAAAAATGGAATGCAGAATTCTTATTAAAAGAGTAAAAAAAAAAATTTGAGTATATTTAGAATTCTACTTGTTAAAGTCCTGGAAGAGTTAATTTCCAGATGCTCTTCATCTTTAGAATTTTAATTTGATTTTGATTTTAATATCAGATCAGATCAGATCAGTCACTCAGTCGTGTCCAACTCTTTGCGACCCCACGAATCGCAGCACACCAGGCCTCCCTGTCCATCACCAACTCCCGGAGTTCACTCAGACTCACATCCATCGAGTCAGTGATGCCATCCAGCCATCTCATCCTCTTTCGTCCCCTTCTCCTCCTGCCCCCAATCCCTCCCAGGATCACAGTCTTTTCCAATGAGTCAACTCTTCGCATGAGGTGGCCAAAGTATTGGAGTTTCAGCTTCAGCATCATTCCTTCCAAAGAAATCCCAGGGCTTATCTCCTTCAGAATGGACTGGTTGGATCTCCTTGCAGTCCAAGGGACTCTCAAGAGTCTTTTCCAACACCACAGTTCAGAAGCATCAATTCTTTGGCACTCAGCCTTCTTCACAGTCCAACTCTCACATCATATACATGACCACAGGAAAATTATTTAAATTGGTCTTTGCCTTTTAATTATCAACACTTGTTAGAAATGTCAAGTATTGTTCTTGTAGTACTACTAATGCCTCTTTTTGAATGATCCCTTCAATTACATAATAATGTATGTAGGCCAAATAAATGGGCTTGTGCTTGTTGACAGGTACTCAGTGATCAGTTGTTCATGAAATGCTGACATTCGCTTCACTTGTTTATATATTTAGTCATCCATCAAGTACTTTCTCCTTTCTTTGGGGAGCTGGAAATATGATACAACACTGAAAGTAAGTCAAAACGATTTTTAGTCTTCATACATCTGGTTGTTATAGTCTAAACTGGTCTTGCTTCAGTCCTACACAAGGCTCCCAATAATGGTCCCAATAAAATGTCTTCACTTTATCTGTTGTAGATGCTAAGATCTGTTGACAAGAATAAAAACATTGTAGAGTGGAAAGAGCATGGATTTAATTTAAAGACAATCCTGGATTCAAAATATGAGCCCCACTGCTAGGGTAAATTCTATACACTTTTAAATCATGTGCTTCTTAAACTATAAAAAGGACTATAATATATCCTGTGAAGATTTTGATGAGTATGAGAAAAGTATCTATCTCTCTGTCCATCCATCCATCCTCCATCTATCATCTACTGTAGCATAGTAGCTGATAGTGTGTAAGTATTTGACTCAAACTATGGGCAAGTTGCCAAAAGTTTTGCCTAGTCTCAGTGATTTTTAAATACCTCAGAGGAGTCTTATAAATGAGGATCTATTGCCCAAGTGCTGCTTGAGAAGGAGAAAGTAAAACTTAGAGATCCAGAAGTAGTTAACATCATCAGTATTCCATTTTTCCCAAGAATGACCAGGTCCAGCCTAGGCATTCTCTTTTCCCAGACTTCTTCCAAGTATACCCTTCCTCA
Organism: Bos indicus x Bos taurus; assembly: GCF_003369695.1. Lineage (NCBI taxonomy): Eukaryota > Metazoa > Chordata > Mammalia > Artiodactyla > Bovidae > Bos > Bos indicus x Bos taurus. Next base: position 55,359,429 of record NC_040076.1, on the reverse strand, counting down.
GCTTCTCTTGCCTTTTCTTGACTCCCATCCTCTCAGCTTTATTCCATATTAAATTTAAGGAGCTGCTAACAGAATGTACTTTGCTAATTTCTAGTCCTTCCAAAATAACGTATATAGAAACCTATTTTTCTTTAATGTAACCGTTGATATGATTGTATTTAGGTCTGCTTTCTTACTATTTGTCTCAAGTCTTTTTGGTTCCTCTATTTTTCCTTTCTTGCATTTCTTCATATTTAAAAATATTTTATATATTTTAGTTTCTCTTTGGAATTTGTTGCTATCAGTATATATGTTGTCATTATTTGTTGTTGATTTCCCTAGGGATTGTAATATATGTGTTTAACTCGTTGCAGTCTTCCAAGATTTGATGTTGTAGGTTCTGGGTAAGATGGAATAAATACATGTCAATCTTCCTCTCCACTGCAACTATGAAAACTTGAGAAATTATAGGCAGCTTTCCTGAAAGGAAATCTAAAAAGTAAATATTGACATGTAAATCTGGCTTGAGGAGTAAAACAGGGAAATTTTAAATCTCAAAAATAGTGGGGAAAATACCCCAGTGTCTCAGTCCTTTTGGGCTGCTGTAACAAAAATAGCATTAGACTAGTGATGCAGTGGAAAAGAATTCACCCGCCAGTGTGGGAGACACAAGAGACGTAGCTTCAATCTCCTGGAGTAGGAAATGCAACCCACTTCAGTATTTTGCCTGGAGAATCCAATGGATAGAAGAACCTGGCGGGCTACAGTTCATGAGGTCACAAAGAGTCAGACGTGACTGAATGACCAAGGACGTGCACACAGGTAGCGTATACACCACAAAAATTGATTTTTCACTGCTCTGGGGGCTGAGAAGTCCAAGATCAAGGTATCAGTAGATTTGGAATGATGAAAGCCCTCCTTAAGGCTGCAAACTGCTGACTTCTCTATCCTTACATGGTAGAAGGGGTAGGGAATTCCTCTGGGGTCTTTTTTTAAGGGTATTAATCCCATTCAGTAAATCTTTAATCCAATTTTCTATTGATGGCCAGAGTTGTATTCCCTCTGTGTTATTTGACCTGAGACCAAAGTATGGAGGAGGTAATGAAGATAATGTCCACCTCCTTCAAAAGATCCCATGCATGCACTGCTGCACTCAGTGCCCCCAACCCTGTAGCAGGCCACTGCTTATCCACACCTCTGCCAGAGACTCCTGAACACTCACAGGCAAGTCTAGGTCAGTCTCTTGTGGGGTCACTGCTTCTTTATCCTGGGTCCTGGTGCATACAAGGTTTTGTTTGTACCCCCCAAGAGTCTTTTTTCCCAGTCCTGTGTAAGTTCTGGTGGCTCTGTGGTGGGATTAATGCAACCTCCTTCAAGAGGGCTTATGCCATTCCCAAGTCTACTGCACCCAGAACCTCTGCCCCTGTAGCAGTCCACTACAGACCCATACCCCACAGGAGACACTCAAACAACTTCTGTCTCAGTCTCTTTGGGGTCTCTGGGCCCTGGGGTGCCCAAGGTTTGTTTGAGCCCTCTGAGCATCTCTGCTGGCTATGGGGTTTCATTCTAAACATGATTTTGCCCCTCCTACTACCTTGCGGGGGCTTTTCTTTTGCCCTTGGATGTAGGGGTATCTCCTCAAAGTCATTCCAACACCACACAGCCACGACTCCAATGCCAACCATCTTGCTGGGGCTTCTCTATCCTTGGACAAGGGATATCTCCTCAAAGTCAGAACAAGACCCAGTTTCCCCTTCAGTCAGTATCTCCCATCAGGAAGCTTCTTGAAGGATAAGCCTCTTATTCTTCTCAACCAGAGGGCAGACAGAATGAAAATCACAATCACAGAAAACTAACTAATCTGATCACATGGACCACAGCTTTGTCTGACTCAGTGACACAATAAGGCATGCCATGTAGGGTCATCTAAGATGGACGGGTCATGGTGGAGAGCTCTGACAAAACATGGTCCATTGGAGAAGGGAATGGCAAACCACTTCAGTATTCTTACCTTGAGAACCCCATGAAGTATGAAAAGGCAAAAAGATAGGACACTGAAAGGTGAACTCCCCAGGTCAGTAGGTACCCAATATGCTACTGGAGATCAGTGGAGAAATAACTCTAGGAAGAATGAAGAGATGGAGCCAAAGCAAAAACAACACCCAATTGTGGATGTGACTGGTGATGGAAGTAAAGTCTGATGGTATAACAGCAATATTGCACAGGAACCTGGAATGTTAGGTCCATGAATCAAGGTAAATTGGAACTGGTAAAACAAGAGATGGCAAGAGTGAACATGGACATTTTAGGAATCAGTGAACTAAAATGGACTGAAATGGGTGAAGTTAACTCACATGACCATTGTATCTACTACTGTGGGCAAGAATCCTTTAGAAGAAATGGAGTAGCCATTATAGTCAACAAAAGAGTCTGAAATGCAGTACTTGGATGCAGTCTCAAAAATGACAGAATGATCTCTGTTCATTTCCAAGGCAAAACATTCAATATCACAGTAATCCAAGTTTATGTCCTGACAGATAATTCTGAAGAAGCTGAAGTTGAACGGTTCTGTGAAGACCTACCAGACCTTCTAGAACTAACACCCAAAAACACCCCAAAAAAGATGTTCTTTTCATTATAGGGGACTGGAATGCAAAAGTAGGAAGTCAAGAAACACCTGGAGTAACAGGCAAATTTGGCCTTGGAGTACATAATGAAGCAGGGCAAAAGCTAATAAAGTTTTTCCAAGAGAACACACTGGCCATAGCAAACACTCTTTTCCAATAACACAAGAGAAGACTCTACACATGGACATCACCAGATGGTCAACACCAAAATCAGATTGATTATATTCTTTGCAGCCAAAGATGGAGAAGCTCTATACAATCAGCAAAAACAAGACCAGAATCTGACTGTGGCTCAGATCATGAACTCCTTATTGCCAAATTCAGACTTAAATTGAAGAAAGTTAGGGAAAATCACTAGACCATTCAGGTATGACCTAAATCAAATCCCTTATGATTATACAGTGGAAGTGCAAATAGATTCAAGGGATTATCTGATAGACAGATTGCCTGAAGAACTATGGATGGAGGTTCATGACATTGTGTAAGAGGCATCCCCAAGATGATCAGGACCATCCCCAAGAAAAATAAATTTGAAAAGGCAAAATGGTTGTCTGAGGTGGCCTTACAAATAGCTAGCTGAGAAAAAGAAGAGAATCGAAAGGTAAAGGAGAAAAGGAAAGATATACCCATTTGAATGCAGAGTTCCAAGGGATAGCAAGGAGAGATAAGAAAGCCTTCCTCAGTGATCAATGCAAAGAAATAGAGGAAAACAATAATGATGGGAAAGACTAGATATCTCTTCAAGAAAATCAAAGATACCAAGGGAACATTTCATGCAAAGATGGGCTCAATAAAGGACAGAAATTGTATGGACCTAACCGAAGCAGAAGATATTAAGAAGAGGTGGCAAGAATACACAGAAGAACTATACAAAAAAGATCTTCATGACCCAGATAACCATGATGGTGTGATCACTCACCTAGAACCAGACATCCTGGAAAGTGAAGTCAAGTGGGCCTTAGGAACCATCAGTATGAACAAAGCTAGTGGAGGTGATGGAATTCCAATTGAGCTATCTCAAATCCTAAAAGATGATGCTGTGAAAGTGCTGCGCTCAATATGCCAGCAAATTTGGAAAAGTCACAAGTGGCCACAGAACTGGAAAAGGTCAGTTTTCATCCCAGTTCCAAAGAAAGGTAATGCCAAAGAATGTTCCAGCTACCACACAATTGCACTCATCTCACACGCTAGCAAAGTAATGCTCAAAATTCTCCAAGCCAGGCTTCAACAGTACATGAACCATGAACTTCCAGATGTTCAAGCTGGATTTATAAAAGGCAGAGGAAGCAGACATCAAATTGCCAACATCTGCTGGATCGTTGAAAAAATTAGATTCCAGGAAGACACGTACTTCTGTTTTATTAACTATGCCAAAGCCTTTGACTGTGTGGATCACAACAAAGTCTGGAAAATTCTTAAAGAGATGGGAATACCGTACCACCTGACCTGCCTCTTGAGAAATCTGTATGCAGGTCAAGAAGCAACACTTAGAACTGGACATGGAACAACAGATTGGTTCCAAATTGGGAAAGGAGTATGTCAAGGCTGTATATTGTCACCCTGCTTATTTAACTTGTATGCAGAGTACATCATGAAAAATGCTGGACTGGATGAAACACAAGCTGAATTCAAGATTGCAGGGAGAAATGTCAATAACCTCAGATATGCAGATGATACCACCCTAATGGCACAAAGTGAAAAAGAATTAAAGAGTCTCTTGATGAAAGTGAAAGAGAAGAGTGAAAAAGTTGGCTTAAAACTCAACATTCAGAAAGGTAAGATCATGGCATCTGGTCTCATCACTTCATGGCAAATAGGTGGGGAAACAATGGAAACAGTGAGAGGCTTTATTTTCTTGGCCTCCAGAATCACTGGAGATGGTGACTGCAGCCACGAAATTAAAAGACACTTGCTCCTTGGAAGAAAAATTATAACCAACCTAGACAGTGTATTAAAAAACAAAGACATTACTTTGGCAACAAAAGTCCATCTAGTCAAAGCTGTTGTTTTTCCAGTAGTCATGCATGGATTTGAGATTTGGACTTTAAAGAAAACTGAGCACCAAAGAATTGATAGTTTTGAACTGTGATGTTGGAGAAAACTCTTGAGATTCCCTTGGACAGCAAGGAGATCCAACCAGTCAATCCTAAAGAAAATCAGGCCTGAATATTCATTGAAAGGACTGATGCTGAAGCTGAAACTCCAATACTTTGGCCACCTGATGTGAAGAACTGACTCATTTGAAAAGACCCTGATGCTGGGAAAGATTGAAGGTGAGAGGAGAAGGGATGTTAAAAGATGAGATTGTTGGATGACATCACCAACTCAATGGAGATGAGTTTGAGTAAGCTCCGGGAGTTGGTGATGGACAGAGAAGCCTGGCATGCTACAGTCTGTGAGGTCGAAAAGAGTTTGATATGACTGAGTGACTGAACTGAACTGAACTGAATCCCATTCGTGAGGGCTCTGCCCTGATGACCACATCACCTCCCCAAGGCCCCATCTCCTAATACCACTACCTTGAAGGGTCAGATTTCAACATACAAATTCTGGAGGGACACAAAGATTCAGGCTACAGCACCCAGTTTTTTCCCCTCCCTTATCCTGTTATTGGGCTTCCCTTGTGGCTCAGCTGGTAAAGAATCCAGCTATAATGAGGGAGACCTGGGTTCAATCCCTGGGTTGGGAAGATCCCCTGGAGAAGGGAAAGGCTATCAACTCCAGTATTGTGACCTGGAGAGTTCCATGGGCTGTATAGTCCATGAGGTCACAAAGAATTGGACATGTCTGAGTGACTTTCACTTCAATTTACCCCATTCTCAAATCTTCAAGACCAGGCCATTGTGCAGGGCAGTGGCATGTCAGGAAAGCAGCATCCTCCTTTTTAGTGAAGCTGTGACTATGAAGGCATGACCTAAGCTGTTGGTTTTCACTTTCCTGTCTCTCTATACTTATACTTACAGGAGTCTGATCTTTACTGGCATACTAATGACTTTGAGAATCAAGATAAAGACATATATCTCTCAAATACAGTTGTTGTTGTTATTTTTACTTTGGGAAATAAGGTATAGATCATCCCTGGATAGCTAACACTTAGGACAAATTCCAATAATCTACAAGTAAGACTGTCAAACTATTGAATGGATAGTCTGCAAATAGTCCAATAGTCTGCATATAAGACTGCCATGTTTGGCAAGAAAAATACAAGATTCCAGTTGAATTTGAATTTCAGATAAACTGTATATATATATATATATATATATATATATATATATATATAAATGAAATCAAATAAAAATACAATACTTGAGTATACGTACATTTCATGAAATATTGGGTGTCCTATCTGCAAAGGCATCGATAATTGGACCAACTTTGAAACCATAGGCCACTGAAGATGGATTGGAACCTGTGGGATGAAACTAATCAAGTCATGTGCATGCTAAAACAAAAATATCAATATTCTCCATAGGGTTTAAACAATATATAGGTTCTCATAAGGAAATACTCAAAATATCCAGAATTCAATAGAAATTATTCTGCACACAAAGAATAAGGAAACAATACTGACTTTCATGGGAAAAGATGATTAACAGATGCCAATGGCAAGATAGGAATTACCTGACAAAGACTTTGAAGCAGCCATCATAGAAGTTTTGAAAGTGCAACTGCAAACATTCTTAAGACAGTAATTAGAACTGAAAGATCCATAACAAGGAAATATATAATATAAAGAAATGGAAATTTTGATCTAAAAATATATAAACTGGAAAAACTTAGAACATCAAGAATAAACAAAGAGAAAAAATTTATACTTCAGTGAAGTATAATAACTGTGTTAGTTTTTCTCAGTGTTGTAAGCCCAGTAGTTAGCACAGTGCTTGGCACATTGATTGAATGAATACATGAAATGAGTATTCTGAATGAGGATACCTCTCTCATTCTGACCTTTTAAACACTTCCTCAAGTGAAAGCTTTTTCCTTTCCTCACGCCTCTGTCCCCGCACACTCCCCTGCCCCCCGCCCCCATATCCTTGGTCAAAGACTACATACTTCTGAGGTCTGTAGTCTCAGTGCTCCTATTGCAGTTGAGGAGGAGTCTCCCTATGTGGCCAGACATGTTCTTGGGATTAAGGTATGTGGCTACCATTTTTAGAGCTCCTGTTGGGATTTGATAAAATATTTTTGGATAGGATTAATGATGGCCTAGAACTGGACATGGAACAACAGACTGGTTCCAAATAGGAAAAGGAGTACGTCGAGGCTGTATATTGTCACCCTGCTTGTTTAACTACTATGCAGAGAACATCATGAGAAACGCTGGGCTGGATGAAGCACAAGCTGGAATCAAGATTGCTGGGAGAAATATCAATAACCTCAGATATGCCAGTGACACCACCCTTATGGCAGAAAGTGAAGAGGAACTCAAAAGCCTCTTGATGAAAGTGAAAGAGGAGAGTGAAAAAGTTGGCTTAAAGCTCAACATTCAGAAAACTAAGATCATGGCATCTGGTCCCATCACTTCATGGGAAATAGATGGGGAAACAGTGGAAACAGTGTCAGACTTTATTTTTTGGGGCTCCAAAGTCACTGCAGATGGTGATTGCAGCCATGAAATTAGAAGACGCTTACTCCTTGGAAGGAAAGTTCTGACCAACCTAGATAGCATATTCAAAGGCAGAGACATTACTTTACCAACAAAGGTCCGTCTATTCAAGGCTATGGTTTTTCCAGTAGTCATGTATGGATGTGAGAGTTGGACTGTGAATAAAGCTGAGCCCTGAAGAATTGATGCTTTTGAACTGTGGTGTTGGAGAAGACTCTTGAGAGTCTCTTGGACTGCAAGGAGATCCAACCAGTCCATTCTAAAGATCAGTCCTGGGTGTTCTTTGGCAGGAATGATGCTAAAGCTGAAACTCCAGTACTTTGGCCACCTCATGCGAAGAGTTGACTCATTGGAAAAGACTCTGATACTGGGAGGGAAGGGGACGACAGAGGATGAGATAGCTGGATGGCATCATCGACTCAATGGACATGAGTTTGAGTGAACTCTGGGGGTTGGTGATGGACAGGGAGGCCTGGCGTACTGCAATTCATAGGGTCACAAAGAGTCGGACACAACTGAGTGACTGAACTGAACTGAACTGATACTCCCATTTTTCTATAAAGTGGCTAAACTCAAATGCTCCTTCTACCTGCCTCCTACTACACTCACCAACACACATACACACGTACTTTCTTCTGACCAGCTTTTTTAAACTTTAAAGCAGTTGATCTGGAAGAGAGAGAGAAAGAAAAGGAATCTAAGGAAAGAAAAGTTGGAGAGAAAATAATTTTAAACAAATTTTTAAAATAATTTTTTCACAAATCTTTCATCTAGTATGATTGGCTGTGACATATAAATTCTAGAAAACTGCATAAAATCTTGTGCTTGATCAGGATGTAGTATTTTTCAGGAAAGATAATTGTGTGAAGCAGAAGGTCCTGCCCTCTACCAGCATCTACTTAATTATTGGTGATTAGTGTTAAAAGGATTAATTTAGGCTTGAAAAGTCTCAAGTTAGTTTGGGATATTATTTCCTCCAATCTTGAGAATATCTTGTTTGAATGATTTCTGAATTTTTAAATTAATTATTTTTCTATGATAATTTTATTTTCTAAGATAAGTTTATTTAATTTTCCTCCTGCCTCACTTACTTACTTTCTCCTGTCTTACTTCTCAAGAACCCTAAATAAATAAGTCCTGTATAAAATAAGTAAATACTAAATAAGTCCTATACAAATAAGTAAGTCCTATATGAATAAGTAAATACTAAACAAATAAGTAAGTCCTATACAACACAAGGGTTTCCCTGATGTTTAAGTTGATAAGAAATCTGCCTGTAATGCAGGAGACCTGGGTTTGCTCCCTGATCAGGAAGATTCCCTGGTGAAGGGAATGGCAACCCACTTAAGTATTCTTGCCTGGAGAATTCCAGGAACAGAGAAGCCTGGTGGGCTACTGTTGTCCATGGGGTCGCAAAGAGTATGGACATGACTGAACAACTAACACATACAAAAAACCCCCCAGGTTTTGAAGAATATTATAAAACCTGATTTTAGAGTAATGTGGTCCTAAGTCATTTACAATTTAGATATCCTCAGTTGGGAACATAGGGCTCATGTTACCATTTTTACCTCTGCTACCTGATATATAATAACAAAACTGAAGAAACAGGGAAACACTAGGGCAATTCCCTTTGAATTGTAGAATTAAAAAATAATTGAAAAAATCTAACAACATAAGTTCCTTTAAATGCAGTTTATTGCAATTTTAATATTTTATGGTTGCATTTTAACTTTTATCTCATAAATTAAAGATTAACAATCATGCCTAAACTGGAATATATTTTATCCACTTACAAAAATGCATTGACTAATGCTAATTAAATTTGCTTAATCAGGCTTAACAATGCTACATGCTGTTACTCATCAGAAAGTAAGTACCATGCATATTTCCCAAAGTGCTCAAGCTAGAACACCAAGGATTTTTTTCTGTCAGGGTATCCAAGGGTTCAGCCATCTGCTATTTACTCTAATTTTTAATAAAAAGTTATTATTCATCTTTATTGCTAATCATTTGCCTTGCAAACAAAACATATTTTATCATTATTATTATCATTTTAACTCCACCACCGCCAGGGAGACACAAAGGAAAATGGTTTGTACTCAATTGTGCCACATTAATGCTTGCAAATGGTTTAGCTTCTGTGGCAGAAAGACATAGGTATTATGAAGGTAATACCTAATATCAAATTATATGCAGCAGCATTTCATCACCTTGCCCTAATGCCTTCAGCAGAATGAGCTTTTCCCCAATAAAGTAGGAAAATGTGATCACCCTTAACACCCTGAAGGACAAGACAGTGGCTGTGTCATTCTTTACCGTGTATTGCTTTTGTTCATAGCTAATCACATTTAGACAATTTTAACCCAGACCCTGCAGATATACAATAAATCATACTGATAGAGAAAGACTAAAACCTGTTGGAATTGCCTTCAAGCTATACTGAGCATAGAAAAAAAAATCGTGGATTGAGATAGGTGGGGTCAACTTCAGAATGGAGAGAGGTGAATAAAAGTTCTGTGCAAAGAGAAACTGTATGTTAAAGACACTTAGTGGGAAATTGCAGTGCAGCGTCTCCAGTGATAATCTCGACTATCTTGTTGTGAAGCAACAGACTCTAGGATGACACTTTAGATGGTATCCAGGAAGGTTCATAATACTGGCAAAGGACCTGGTAACTAAAACTCGAGCACTAAGGGATCAGAAAGAAAGATAATAATAATGCCTAACACTCATCAGTGCTAACTGTATACCAGACACTGCTAGGCACTTGATATGTCATTTCATCTTTGCCTAGACGCTCTGAGTTAACCATGTTCATACAGGTTTTCTTCAGATAAGGGCACAGGCTTAAAGGAGTTAAATAACTTCTCTGCAGTCACACAGAATTGAGATTTATAGCCTGTGAGTCTGAGGCTGGCTTCTTACTTTGTTACTCGAGTGATCTAACAAGGAGAGCAAGTCATTAGCAGGCATTTTCTAAGATTATTGGGGGGAGGCAGCATGTTCCACAGAAAATACCTAATGACTGTGCTCCTAGAAACTGCAAAAGTTAATATTAGTTTAGTAATCTTAGTAAATGTAATATAGAGATTATGGCAAAAATGGAATAACGTGGACTTCTGAAAATAAACAAATTTTACAATAAATGTAATCTATCTTGTCAGGGCCATTGAGTCAGTAACTTCAGTTTCAGAGGTGGCACTGCAGTTTTAGGGGTAACATTTGATATCTGGAATGGTAAAAGCCACGTAAATTCCTCTTATGTGTAACTGCTGTTTAATGAATTTCATTCCCTAGAATGTGCTGCAAGCTATAAGCACAGTAACAGGATGAGGAGGGTGGGAATGGAGAGACTGCCTGCGTGGTTTTCTCTAATGTGTTGGCATCATAAGACAGAAAAATGCATGTAATCATTTCCCTGCTCTTAAGGAGCTGATACCTAGTTATGGTATGGACCTAACAGAAGCAGATGATATTAAGAAGAGGTGGCAAGAATACACAGAAGAACTATACAAAAAAGATCTTCAGATAACCACGATGGTGTGATCACTCACCTAGAGCCAGACATTCTGGAATGTGAAGTCAAGTGGGCCTTAGGAAGCATCACCACAAACAAAGCTAGTGGAGGTGATGGAATTCCAGTTGAGCTATTTCAAATCCTAAAAGATGATGCTGTGAAAGTGCTGCACTCAATTTGCCTGCTGGAAAAGGTCAGTTTTCATTCCAATCCCAAAGAAAGGCAATGCCAGAGAATGTTCAAACTACTGCACAATTGCACTCATCTCACACTCTAGCAAAATAATGCTCAAAATTCTCCAAGCCAGGCTTCAACAGTACATGAACTGTGAACTTCCAGATGTTCAAGCTTGATTTGGAAAAGGCAGAAGAAGCAGACATCAAATTGCAAACATCCGTTGGATCATTGAAAAAGCAAGAGAGTTCCAGAAAAATGTCTACTTCTGTTTTATTTACTATGCCAAAGCCTTTGACTGTGTGGACCACAACAAACTGTGGAAAATTCTTCAAGAGATGGGAATACCAGACCACCTGACCTGGAGCCTAGTATACAGAGTGAAGTAAGTCAGAAAGAAAAAACACCAGTACAGCATATTAACACATATCTATGGAATTTAGAAAGATGGTAATGATGACCTTATATGTGAGACAGCAAAAGAGACACAGATATAAAAAACAGACTTTTGGACTCTGTAGGAGAAGGTGAGAGTGGGATGATTTGAAAGAATAGCATTGAAACATGTATATTACCATATGTGAAATAGATCACCAGTCCAGGTTTGATGCATGAGACAGGGTGCTCAGGGCTGGTGCACTGGGATGACCCTGACGGATGGGATGGGGAGGGAAGAGGGAGGGGAGTTCAGGATGGGGAACACAGGTACACCCATGGCTGATTCATGTCAATGTATGGCAAAACCCACTACAATATTGTAATTAGCCTCCAATTAAAATAAATAAATAAATAAATAAAAGTCTCTAATGCTGGGAAAGATTGAAGGCAGGAGGAGAAGGGGAAGACAGAGAATGAGATGGTTGGATGGCATCACTGACTCAATGGATATGAGTTTGAGTAAGCTCTGGGAATTGGTGATGGATAGGGAAGCCTGGTGTGCTGCAGTCCAATGAGGTTGCAAAGAGTTGGACATGACTGAGCTACTGAATTGAGCTGAACTGAACTAGGTAGGGAGATGGAAGCTATATAGATTGTACAATAAAACAAGTGTAGCATAATGATGTCAATTGTCCTCAAACTTAGGGTAACTTTCAAGCCTTGCTTCACTTTTCAAAAAATCACTATCCTCGCGTTTTAGCTGTTATCAACAGGATTTAGAGCCTCCTCCATTTCTTAGACAATTCACTTTGAGTTCCTGATGTCATGAAGGCTGCTTTTAATTAATTATTTTCTCTATTATTCAGGTCTACATTTTTTTGTTTTATTCTTTCAGCTTTCTGGGAAACAGAGAGCTGCAAAGTGGGGCATTCTTAACACAGCAGCGCCCATGGTTAGGGACATTAGTTATCCTTGTTTCCCTTTTTCTGCACTGAACCACAACAAATTCAAAATATTTTGGGTCCTGGGTCTCCCTTTTGGGTAGCTGAGCATCTAGTGGGATCTGGAATTGGAGAAAACTCCCACCTTCTCCTTTCTTCTAATGGACCTGCTAGAAGCTTCCTCTACGATCCATCTAGTTGAAGTCCTGAAATGGATTTTGGAAAACCCTTTTTATCCTTTTTGATCAACCTAATTTGATGGCTAAGAGATTGGACTTAGGAGTCAGCCTGCCTGGATTTGAATTCAGTCTCCATCATTATTATTACCTGTGTCATGTTGGGAAATAACCTCCCTGTGATTCAGTGTCTTGGACCAAAGGACATTTGTTTCTCCTCCTATGTAAGCATTGCTATGGTGTGCTGTGCTTAGTCATTCAGTCATGTCTGACTCTTTGTGACCCCACACACTGTAGCGCACCAGGCTCCTCTGTCCATGGGGATTCTCCAGGCAAGAATACTGGAGTGGGTTGTCATGCCCTCCTTCAGGGGATCTTCCCAACCCAGGGAATCAAACCCAGGTCTCCTACATTGCAGGCGGATTCTTTACTGTGTGAGCTACCAGGGGGGCCCAAGAATGCTGGAGTGAGTAGTCTATCCCTTCTCTAGGGGATTTTCCCAACCCAGGAATCTAACCAGACTCTCCTGCACTGTAGGTAGATTCTTTACCAGCAGAGCTACCAGGGAAGCCCCTCCTAAAGCATTAAAAGAGATAATTTACATAAACCAATTAACAAAAGTCATGTAAGCATTCTATAGAAATGATCTGTCTGAGATATTATTATTATTGTAGGATATATTACTACATTGATATGAGAGCTGATAAGTCAAAATGTACCTAAGACAAACTGTAGTTCTAAACTTTAAATAGGATTCTTCTTGGTATTTACTTAGTACCCTGTGGAGCTAATCCAACACAACAAATTTCCCCCCACAAAACTCAATGTTAACTGATGCTACTTTGCAGGTAGAACATATTAATTTTCTCCTGCATTTACTTACATGGTTGATAGGACATTGATACTAAGAATAACTCTTCTTGAGTTTCCTTCCACAGCAAATACAGACCAAATACTATTAAAATAGGAAAAAAGCCTTCAATGTTTTCTCTTTAAAAACACAATTGCTAGAAATAAAAAGGCTTGTTCTTACTTGATGCATACCTGAAACCATAAGAACATGCAAAAATACAAATATTTATTCCAGAATCCTGACCCTAAGTTCTTTAAGAAATTATGTTTGTGCCTGGAGAAGCAGCATTAGCAGAAGGCAACATTTATAGCAGTGATGTCAGCCAGCCCAGCTGTCATTAACACTTACCATATCATCTGCGCTTAAGCTTTCCTGAGAGCACCTGAAAGTAAGGAGAACTATAATTACATAAATATAATTAATTATATATTTTAAAGTGTACGCATGTCTATATGCATTTGAGCCATTTGACACATGTTGTTTGACACAAACAACTACAAACATGTTTTGTAGTTCAAAACTCAGGCTTCTGAGGCCCCCTGCAACTAAGGTTGATGTAGATTAAAATTAAGTTGCACAGAGTGACACTAAGTCACACAATATGGAATTAAAAGATTCTTGGTCCTTGGGAGAAAAGCTATGACAAACCTAGAAAGTGTATTAAAAAACAGAGACATTACTTTGCTGACAAAGATCCATATAGTCAAAGCTGTGGTTTTTCCAGTAGTCATATATGGGTGTGCCTGTTGGACCACAAATAAGGCTGAGCGCTGAAGAACTCATGCTTTTGAACTGTGGTGTTGGAGAGGACTCTTCAGAGTCCTTTGAACTGCAAGGAGAGCAAACCAGTCCATCCTAAAGGAAATCAACCCTGAATATTCATTAGAAGAACTGATGCTGAAGCTCCTATTCTTTTCCACCTGATGCGATGAGCCGACTCATTGGAATAGACCCTGATGCTGGGAAAGACTGATGGCAGGAGGAGAAGGGGACACAGAGGATGAGATGGTTGGATAGCATCACCCACTCAATGGACATGAGTTTGAGCAAACTCTGGGAGATAGTGAAAGACAAGGAACCCTGGTGTGCTGCAGTCCATGGGGTCACAAAGAGTCTCACTTGACTTAGTGACTAAACAACAAAACAGGGTGGGTAACAGTGCAAATAAAAATTTCCCAGCATCAACTTTTTATGAAATAATGGTTTTTGTACATGGTCACCTTTGAGTTATGGCCAAAAGGCAGAGTGGAGGCCATTATAAACAAGGAACTGAGGCCAAAGCAAGGATAACCGAGCTTTGCTTCTAGATTGCCCTCTGGAGACTTCTAATCCAGAATTCTACCTGCTTCCAGGAGGCCTCTGATGCATTCCCAAGTAACTTGTGTTCCACTCTGGCTTATTCCTTTGATCTTGCTTTACCCGCCCTGTGATTGACACTATCTTTGCCACATTCCATTGGAATTGGAAGTCTTTTATACTTGATCTGTTGGTATTTGCTCTTTCTACAACGCTGGGCCCCTCTGAGTCACCTACCAGAAATTTGTAACATCTCTACTGATAGTAACTGCCAACATAGAACCTGGGGACTAAGATATTTTTCTTGGTTTCCTATTCATCCATCTACAAAATTGGCTATGGATTATATAGATATAAGATTTTTTAGCTTCCTTGTCCTGAATAAGGAGTAGGGATATGAAAGTGGAGCACCATAAAATAATTATTTGAATGAGATTGGCTCACAGCTTCATTAAGTTATGTAAGCATCTTTGACATGACAAGGCTGTGATCCATGAAGGGGGATAATGCATATAAAATACTAACACAGAACCAGGCACATGGAAAGGTTTCTACAAAGAGGGCATGAAAAGTTTTAGAATAGTGCATTTGGTTGTTTTCTGCTATAATGTTGGGTTTATGAAATGGCAAATATAAGTGAGAGCTGCTAACTTAGATTTGTCTCAACAGAAACACTGTTGCTTAATTCTTTTTGGAGAATATTACATTTTACTATATAGTCTGCTTTCCACTTCACCTTCCTGTGAAGTCAATTCTTATTTGTCTTTATAGGCGTACATATATTTGCTTTTATCTCATTGAAGCCTGACCAGAAAGATTGGAATTTAAATGTTTGTGTTCCCCTCCAAATTCATATGTTGAAATCCTAACCCCTAATATGATAGTGTTAGAACATTGGGCCTTGGCAGTAATTAGGTCATGAGGGTAGACTCCTGATCAATGCGGTTTAGAGCCCTTATAAAAAGAAGGAAGAGCTTGTTTCTCTCTCTCTCTCTCTCTCTGCTTCCTGCCATGTGAGAACACAACCAGAAGATGGCCATCTACAAACCAAAAAGCAGGACCTCACCAGGATCGGCTGGTGCCTTGATCTTAGACTTCTCAGCTCCCAGAACTGTGAGAAATAAATAATTGTTTGTTTTTTTTTAGTCACCAAGTCCATTGTATTCAGTTCAGAATACAGTAGCCTGAACTGAGTAAGACACCTGTTTTTATTCTGGGGCATGCTTCTCAAATTTGAATGTGAATATGAATCACCCTGTTCAGTTCAGTCAGTTCAGTTCAGTCGCTCAGTCGTGTCCAACTCTTTGCGACCCCATGAATCACAGCACACCAGGTCTCCCTGTTCATTACCAACTCCCGGAGTTCACTCAAACTCACATACATCAAGTTGGTGATGCCATCCAGCCATCTCATCCTCTGTCATCCCCTTCTCCTCCTGCCCCCAATCCCTCCCAGCATCAGAGTCTTCTCCAGTGAGTCAACTCTTTGCATGAGGTGGCCAAAGTACTGCAGTTTCAGCTTTAACATCATTCCTTCCAAAGAAATCCCAGGGCTGATCTCCTTCAGAATGGACTGGTTGGATCTCCTTGCAGTCCAAGGGACTCTCAAGAGTCTTCTCCAATACCACAGTTCAAAAGCAGCAATTCTTCAGCGCTCAGCTTTCTTCACAGTCCAACTCTCACATCCATACATGACTACTGGAAAAACCATAGCCTTGACTAGATGAACCTTTGTTGGCAAAGTAATGTCTCTGCTTTTGAATATGCTATCTAGGTGGGTCATAACTTTCCTTCCAAGGAGTAAGCGTCTTTTAATTTCATGGCTGCAGTCACCATCTGCAGTGATTTTGGAGTCCAAAAAAATAAAGTCTCACACAGTTTCCACTGTTTCCCCATCTATTTCCCATGAAGTGATGGGACCAGATGCCATGATCTTTGTTTCTCAATGTTGAGCTTTAAGCCAACTTTTTCACTCTCCTCTTTCACCTTCATCAAGAGGCTCTTTAGTTCCTCTTTACTTTCTGCTATAAGGGTGCTGTCATCTGCTCATCTGAGGTTATTGATATTTCTCCCGGCAATCTTGATTCCAGCTTGTGCTTCTTCCAGCCCAGCATTTCTCATGATGCACTCTGCATAGAAGTTAAATAAGCAGGTGACAATATATAGCCTTGATGTACTCCTTTTCCTATTTGGAACCAGTCTGTTTCATGTCCAGTTCTAACTGTTGCTTCCTGACCTGCATATAGGTTTCTCAAGAGGCAGGTCAGGTGGTCTGGTCTTCCCATCTCTTTCAGAATTTTCCACAGTTTATTGTGGTCCACACAGTCAAAGGCTTTGGCATAGTCAATAAAGCATAAATAGATGTTTTTCTGGAACTCTCTTGCTTTTTCGATGATCCAGCAGATGTTGGCAATTAGATCTCTGGTTCCTCTGCCTTTTCTAAAACCAGCTTGAACATCTGGAATCACCCTGGGGTCTTGTTAAAATGCAGATTCTGATTCAACAGGCCACTGCGGCAGGTCCCGAGTTTCTGTATCTCTAACAAGGGACCCTCCCTTATCCATAAGATGCTGCTGATATGTGGATTGCACTCTGAGTAGCAAAGTTCTGCTGCTGCTGCTAAGTTGCTTCAGTCATGTCCAACTCTGTGTGACCCCATAGACGGCAGCCCACCAGGCTTCCCCATCCCTGGGATTCTCCAGGCAAGAACACTGGGTTGCCATTTCCTTCTCCAATGCTTGAAAGTGAAAAGTGAAAGGGAAGTTGCTCAGTCGTGTCTGACTCTTAGCGACCCCATGGACTGCAGCCTACTAGGCTTCTCTGTCCATGGGATTTTCCAGGCAAGAGTACTGGAGTGTGGTGCCATCTCCTTCTCTGAGCAAAGTTCTAGAAGATCCTAAACCATTCCAGTGTATGAAAAGTAGGGCAAGTGAGATACAAATATCTCTGCTATGTTGAGAAATTAAAGCATAGACAAAAGTCTTTGGGTATCTAATCTTTAGGAAATAGAAGTAGTAAATTTCAAAGAGTACCAAATATCTCTATACAAAAAATGCAGTGAATATTCTTTGTCTTATTTGTTTAGCATTGTTTGAATACTTCTAAGAAAGAAATCTAAAGTATACTGTAAATTCAGATGAAGCCAGATGTCATTTCTTTAAGTACCATTTTAGGACTTAGATGATAGCCACATAATATTATGCTTCCTATTAACTTTGGGGAAGAAACAAAATGAAACCATTAATTGTGAATCATTCCCAGCATCACAGGAAAAACTTACATGCCAACTCCGGAAGGTAAAACATTCACTGAAATGGAGACTGATTAAACTGCTCTTTACAGGTAGTTCTGAGCAGAAGAATAACCAGTTGCACACAGGCCTTGTAAAACAAGTAAAAATGATTTCCATCAGGTTCACTATGTATAGGGCTACCCTGATAGTTCAGTTGGTAAAGCATCTGTCTGCAATGCAGGAGACCCCAGTTCCATTCCTGGGTCAGGAAGATCCACTGGAGAAGGGATAGTCTCTCTGCTCCAGTTTTTCTTGGGCTTCTGTTATGGTTCAGCTGGTAAAGAATTTGCCTGCAATGCAGGAGACCTGAGTTTAATCCCTGGGTTGGGAAGATCCTCTGGAGAAGGGAGAGGCTACCCACTCCAGTATTCTGGCCCGGAGAATTCCATGGACTGTATAGTCCATGGGGTCACAAAGAGTCGGACATGACTGAGAGACCTTCACTTTCACTTACACTATGGTATAACATGCTTTGCCAAGCATTTCCTTCATTGATTCAAAGCAAAGAAGTTTCCAAAGAATGCTTCATCTTGTGCTTCTGGTCCCTTTCTGCTTATCTCATCAAAAAACATCTGTTTGTAGTAGCTGTATCCTGGAATATTAAGGTTAGGAACAATATCCAGTTTTTGCCAAAATAAACAGAATGTAATTACAATGATCATTAGTGTTCTTCTCTTATGAAGAATTAGATCTTTAAAAGGGTTAAGATGTTTCTCTAAGTATATTTGTTCTAGTCATCCTTGAAATGGAAAATCTGTCAGACCTCTCAAATGCTTGAAATTTCCTCTATAGGGATGAAGGAGTGGAGCCGCAGACTAATCCTTCCTGAGAATTGAGGCACTTTCCTGATCTATTCATCTCTTCTGCTTTCACAATTCTGCCCCCTTTACCCCCAGCTTCAGCCAACAGGCTGTGCAGAACTGCAGTTATTTGGAGATCTGACAGCACAGAAATGAATATCTATGACAACAACTTAGCATAGGGGCTGATTTTGTGCTTTTGCTGACCATGGCAAGTTTCCTTATGTGATTCTGATGCTAATGCATGTTCAGTGCCTGTAAAAAAAGACAGGAGTGTACAGGGAAATCTGCTTTTGATGCAACTACAACAAAAAAAGGAGCGCAATGAAGAGGCCAACCCTATCATCCTTCTCCTTATCTCAAGGTGAAGCAGGGATGTCTCTGCCAGACAGCAGTGATCACAGAGTTGGATCTACTTGTTTTCTTGATCTCAGAAAACAAAATCAGTGTTTCTGCTTTTCTACAGCTCCTGGCATGATGAAGAGAAGAATCTGTCTGTGTGTAAGGGGTGGGTTTGGGCCCTGAGTTGCTGATGTCCTTTTATTTCTTGTCTTCCAAACAGAAACAGCAATTTCCACTTGTCTTTTTATTTTCTTGATGGTGATTGGTGAATTATTATATGACATTATGCATGTGAAAAGTGGGGTACCTTTCTTCTAATGAATAATTAAATTTCATATCTATTTTTAAGATGTGCCTTTACAATTAAGGAATGTGAATAAAAGATTATGACTAGTACAAGGCAGTCTCACTACATTTGCCCCAGATATGACCGTGATAATCAGAGAAACAATATAATAGTGCAGGAAGTCATCATCTCTATTTACTTGGCTATGTCTTCTGAGAGCTGACAATGGTTTTGGACTGAGTCTATTCTCATGCATTGAAAAGGGCTCTGAGATTTGAGATGAAAAGCTGTGTCACTCAGAAGGTTAGGAGAGCAGATGAATTGGGGCAATTTGAGGAAAGCAGAGGAAAATTTCTTTTCCTTCATAAAATGGGAGATAAGGATTTTCCATATAGAGACGATAGAAAGCCTAAATTCAATGATTGCAAAGACCAAATAATTTTCTTTATTCATTCTTTCCTTTATTATTTTATTTATTCACTTATTCACTCCTTCCAAGAAGTATTTATTGAATGCTCTTATTGTGTCAGATATTGTGCTAGAAATGAGAAAAATTAGGAATGGTTGTTACTAATGAAGCTCACACTCTGATAGAGAAGACAGACATATTACAGAATAATTATATACTACTGTATTATATGTATTTGTATAGAGGCAGCTATAAAATACACAGTATAGGAGAACAGAAAATAATCCTTCCTCTGGGTTGGGGTAGAGGGTCACTAGGCAAAACATGACAGAGGCCATCATGTGTCATATGAGTCTTGAAGAATGGATAAGAATGTACACTAAAACTTTAGAACTATCCATGTCTTGTGAATTAGCAGTTTTATTGCTTGGATTGTTAGGATAAATATCCTAAGGAAATAACCAAGAATACACATAAATGCTATTACAATGTAGGAAAACAACAATGACCCACAGTGTAGAATATTAATGTAGCTATTAAAAATTATGTTTAGAACAAGATAAGATAAAATGTTTTTTATATCTTAGTGTAAAAAAATTAATTACTTGTAAGTTTGTACATTTTATTTCCAAGCGTTTATATATTATACAGAAGTATATTCTGTGTAAGCATCTTTGGAACAACTTCAATGGCCCTTTGGAAAGATGTGTTTCTGTTGATAAGCATGATGTTTGGCCCTGAGATATCTAGGTCCTAATCTCTGGAATGTGTGAATGTTACTTTACGGAACAAAAAGGACTTTGCAGATATGTTTAAGTTAAAGATCTTGAGATGAGGCAAGTATGCTGTACTTTCTGAGTGAGGCCTATATATAATCACAAATGTTCTTATGAGCAAGAGGAATAGGAGGTTTTCCTACAGAGGAGAAGGTGATGTGATGGAAGCAGAGAGAGATTTTAAGATGCTATGCTTCTGGTTTTAAAGATGGAACGGGGGCATGAGCCTAAAAATACAGCTCTAGAACCTGGAAAAAACAAGGAAACAGAGTCTGCCCTGAAGCCTCCAGAGAAAGCTTGTCCCTGTCCGCATGTTGGCTGCAGCCAAATGAACCTGATTTTAGATTTCTGTCCCTACAAAACTATAAGAGAATAACTGTTTTTTTTAAACCATAAATTTGTGGTAATTTATTCTAACAACAATAGACTATCAATAAAACTAGATCTTATATGTTTCTAATGCATCTCACTGTTCCAGGGCTCTTTGTGTGTAATTCTTCCCAGGCTGCTTTTTAATCTTGAAATACTAGCCTCCATTCTTCTTTTTTCTTCTCTAAGGAGGGTCCATTTAGATCTTACTTCTTAAGATTCCTTGGAATTTTAACATTTAATGAGTAAAAGAATATAAAGAAAGGCAGAAAGCAGTAGAGCAGAAATGTAGTTTTGTAAGAACTATACATAAAATGAAAAGATTGAATCAAACAACCCTTATGACACATTCAGGTATATTTTTAAATGCAAAGTCCAGCTGTAGTTTTATTCTTTAATATATAGTGATAATCTCTAGTTCTAATCTGTCATGCTAACTTTTGAGAATATTGCTATGTAAACAATTATAAATATAGCTGATTTCTAATCAGTGGATAGCTTGTTTAAAAATATTTTAAAATAATTGTCAGTGTTATGGTTTAATACCAAGAAATTGTAATGATGGAAGCTTGGAGATCACAGATACTGGGGATATAATTTGGATAGACTGGTTGTCTTATATTTTGAATATTTCCATAATATGAATTAAATGAACCTGACTTGCATTCATCTTTAGCTTTATCACTCCTTTCCTTTGAGAGCAAGTGTCTTGCAAGACATTTCCCTGGTGACTCAGTGGTAAAGAATTTACCAGTTAACGAAGGAGACGTGTGTTTGATTCCTGGGTTGGGAAAATCCTCTGTATAAAGAAATGGCAACCCATTCCAGTATTCTTCCCTGGGAGATCGCATGGATAGAGGAGACTGGTGGCCAACAGTCTGTGGAGTGGAAGAGTCGGATACAACTTAGCAACTAATACAAAAACAGCAAGCTCTGCAAGTATATAGTCTGTGCTTCACTGGGTCTCCATTTCCTAATTTTCATTCACTCTTCAGCTCACCAGTCATGAATTTTTGTTTTTTTGTTTTTTTTTTCCTGTGGTGGCTACCACAGTGGTTGCCACAATGTAGGTATTTAATAATTGTTTTAAAATCAGTAAAAGCTTTCATCACCTATCTTCCTCCAAGGGAAGAATCCTTTGAGTAATTTGGAGTGTGCCCTTTATTTTTTATTAAAAAAAAAAATGTCAAGCAACCTGACTTCTAATGAGGATTAAAAACACAGAAAACTCCACTTTTCAGATATTGCAACCTCAAACTGTTATCAAAAGTATGCTGAGAATGGTGGTGTTTGAAGGGCACATACACAAGGCATTTCTCTAAATTTTTTCTGCTCTCTCAAGAAGAGTTTCCATATCCAGAGGACAGAATGTTTTCCTTTTGGACTATTGTTGTTGGTCAGTCTCTTTGGACTATTGCCTTCACCAAATCAGTCAGTTCAGTTGCTCAGTTGTGTCCGACTCTTTGCAATGCCATGGACTGCAGCATGCCAGGCTTCCCTGTCCATCACCAACTCCTTCACCAAATAATGCTTCGTTATTCTTATGTAACTGGCTTTTGCTGAGCAATGCTTCCCAGGCGGCACTAGTGGTAAAGAACCCACCTGCCAATGCAGGAGACAGAAGAGATGTGTGTTTGATCCCTGGGTTGGGTTGGGAATATCTCCTTGGAGAAGAGAATGGCAACCACTCCAATATTCTTGCCTGGAAGTTCCCATGGACAGAGAAGCCTGATGGGCTATAGTCCACAGGGTTGCAAAGAGTTAGACATGACTGAGTGACTGAGCATGATCCTGGAAAATATGAAACCTGTTACATTTATTATATAAATATTTTGAGAATATTGTGTCCCTATAAAAAGCCTACATGAGAAATTCCTTTATAGAAAGAAGTACTAAAAATGTACTGCTTCCTCTTGGAACTGCTTTGGTTTTACCAATGAAACCTATATCAGTTCAGTTTCTCAGTCATGTCCGACTCTTTGTGGCCCCATGGACTGCAGCATGCCAGGCCTCCCTGTCCATCACCAACTCCCAGAGTTTACTCAAACTTACGTCCATCAAGTCGGTGATGCCATCCAAACATCTCATCCTCTGTCATCTCCTCCTTCCACTTTAAAACTTTCCTAGCATCAAGATCTTTTCAAATGAGTCAGTTCTTCCCATTAGGTGGCCAAAGTGTTGGAGTTTCAGCTTCAGCATCAGTCCTTCCAATGAATATTCAGGACTGATTTCTTTTAGGATAGATTGGCTAGATCTCCTTGCTGTCCAAGGGACTCTCAAGAGTCTTCTCCAATACCACAGTTCAAAAGCATCAATTCTTTGGAGCTCAGCTTTCTTTATAAGTCCAACTCTCACATCCATACATGACTACTATCCATATATGAAAAACCATAGCTTTTAGTAGATAGAACTTTGTTGGCAAAGTAATGTGTCTGCTTTTTAATATGCTGTCTAGGTTGCTCATAGCTTTTCTTCCAAGGAGCAAAGATCTTTTAATTTCATGGCTGCAGTCACCATCTCCAGTGATTTTGGAGCTTAAGAAAATAAAGTCTGTCACTGTTTCCATTGTTCCACCATCTATTTGCCATGAAGTGATGGGACCAGATGCCACGATCTTAGTTTTCTGAATGTTGAGTTTTAAACCAACTTTTCCAGTCTCCTCTTTCACTTTCATCAAGAGGCTCTTTAGTTCCTCTTCACTTTCTGCCATAAGGGTGATGTCATCTGCATATCTGAGGTTATTGATATTTCTCCTGGCAATCTTGATTCTAGCTTGTTTCATCCAGCCCAGCATTTCTCATGATATACTCTGCATAGAAGTTAAATAAGCAGGGTGACAATATACAGCTTTGACATACTCCTTTTCCTATTTGAAACCAGTCTGTTGTTCCATGTCTGTTTCTAACTGTTGCTTTCTGACCTGAATACAGATTTCTCAAGAGACAAGTAAGGTGGTCTGGTATTCCCATCTCTTGAAGAATTTTCCAGAGTTTGTTGTGGTCCACACAGTCAAAGACTTTGGCATAGTCAATAAAGCAGAAGTAGATGCATTTCTGGGACATTCTTGCTTTTTCAATGACCCAACGGATGTTGGCAATTTGATCTCTGGTGTATAACTCATTCCATTTTTTGCTTATGCTATTAGGAATGCAAATTTGGGTTGCTTTCCTTTAAGCAGCTAGTTACATCTATGACCAAAGTCAGGGATTGTGAAGAAGTTTCATCTTGCACAGCGATCAATTCCTTTTGGATATCTGGAGCACCATCTGGAGAGTTACGTATGCGGCAGCATGAAAACTTAAAGGGACAAGTGCTACGATCTGTCTCATGGTGATGCTATAAGGGAGGAGGCAGGATTTTGTGCATTTGCTGATTCTGATCCAGGTATCCTGTGTATTAACCTCAGTCTTCATTTTCAACTCTATTTAATTTCCCGTAACTCCAAGTTTTTAAATTTCATTTTTGTCATCATATTCATGTAGGTAATTTTGTATCAATTTCTTTAGATAATTTGTTCCATGGTATATTTCTGAGTTATATAATAAACTTTACCAAAACTATGGATAACATTTGAAACAGGGCAAGGAATGCTTTCACTGTGTAATATTAAGAAGCTTAATTAACAGAAATAATATAATATTCTATAAGAATAAACACTAATATTACATATGGAATTTAATATATTATATATATTACTTGAAATATACCAACTGCATATAGACATTAACAATACCTACAGGTTTTCAGTCTGCAAAATCTACTCGAATCATCACTTTTATAATTAGTACTCTTAATTTCTTTTCCTAAATAACATAGAGCTATTTTCTTTTTTCTTCTTTTTTTTAGAGCTATTTTCTTCACATTTTCCATCCCTTCAAGTTTTCTAGGACTCATAGATATGGGCTGACTTTTTGAGGAATTATTTATCAGTTTTGTCTGAGTCAAACCAGTCTCATTTTTTCTCACTGTGTCCTTATGACATTCCAGGCCTTGTTCTATGTGCCAGGAATTCAGTAGTGAAGATAGATGTCTGTTGCCCATGCTCTCTTGGGGCTTACAGGCCTATATCCTCTCTCCTTGAGTCAGACCTCTTGGCATTTTGTTTCAGAGAGACATGATGGTGAGTAGCTGTTCCTACTGAACAGAAAAACCTCTGGTACAACTACTATCCCTAATGTCACTGTATTGAGAAGGCCTCACCTCTTATGTTTCTTGTCTCTCATCGTTCTAGCAGCTTACTTTGACTTAGAGGGAAAATTGCTTTTTGCATTTTGTTCAATAGCTAATATATCCATTCAATCAAGCGACACTCTATCTTTGCCAATTATATCCATAAATTTAACATGTTTGTGGTTTGGAGGCAGAATATCAATAACAAATTTTTAATAAATACCTGACATCCTATGGGCATGCCTTTTCTACTGGTATATAACATAGATCTATAAAATACACACAGATCTGCTCAGCTCCTAGAAACTGATAATCTGTTTAGCACAAAGCTGCAAATTTCAAATTGATCTCTTGTCTTTGTTTTTCCTTTTCCCTTTGCCTTCTTTCTGCACTCTTTCTTTCTCTTTTACTACTCTGGCACTAAGCTATATTTACATCAATAGATTAAATTTATATGTCCTATGATATCAAGCCTTTAGCAGAGTATTCATTTTGGTGTCCTTCAGTCACTGTCTGCTTTTGTTCTTACAGAAAAACCATAGAACTTGTTGCCTTACATGATGGTGTCAACTTTTGCTTGAAAATTTATAGTTAGAGCTAATTAATACTGCTGGTGGCTGGAGGCATTTCTCCTCTCATGGCCATTATGTTGAACTTGGTCAATGTGATAGCTGTGATGAAACCAGGAGGCTGTTAAAAAGAAATAACAAAAAACTTGATTCATTAAAACATTTCCAGCCATAAATTTAATTTAAAAAGATGCCTTAACTTCTTATTAAACTTTGATATGCTATTCCCTCAGACTTGGGGATTTATTTTATTCTAAATCTCTGCTGAAACAGCTTCTGAGATATGTTTGATTCAATCTAGGATTACTACGTAAAAAGGGCATTTGGTCTACGACACTTTTAGGAGAGTTGGCTTCTTAAAAGATCACTTTTTTTAGCTGACTGTGAGTTGCTGAGTCCCCCCAAGCCTTCCCAGGTGAGTCACATCTGTTGTGGGACATAAAAATTTGCCAGGCTCCATGAGAAACAGGAATGCAGTTGATGAAGGAAGCGGCAAACCTAAATTCTGACGGTTAGAATCCTTAGCTGAAGTCCACATCAACTATTTTAAATACCATGACAAGGCTCTCCAGATTGGCTCTTGTAAACTTTGCTAAAGTGGTCTAGGACTCTCCCCAGCTTATTACTACTTCATAAAAACAAAGACAGCCATACAGGAGTCAAGTGCGCTGTGGACTCTCTTGGTTAATAATTGTTCAAGACCACAACTACAGTTTGCTCACTCAACTTCCTACTGTCCAAATTTCACTCAGTGTCCTGTGACACTTGGAGGAAACCTCAGAGTCTTGCCCTTTCCTTTCTCTTAGATGTTTTCATAGTTGGGATCATCAGTGTTTTCAGCTGGAGGAGCAACAGAGTGTGAGGTGGCTTTAAGGTTAATGTGCTATATATGTCAGCTATCTGTTCTCACTATGAACTCTGGCTCAGTACACCCTCTATCCCACTTGCCCACAGCTGTCATTACCACAGCGATGGGAAAGATCTAGAAAGACTACTTGGCTCAGTTTCATGCCTTCAGCAAAGTCATGGTCCCACTCTGCAGAGTCCCCCAAGAGCCCACTCTGGAGGAGAAGCCCTGAAGGATGATTTTCAGCAGCAGCACAATTGGCTGAATTGCAATACCAAGGGAATCTTACTTGGCTTTGGGGCTTTTCACTTTTCTCCTGAGACCCTTTCCCATCTTCTCATCTTCCTTTCCTCCATTCTCTATTGATGATGTTCTTTAAATGATGGGAATACATCATTTTTTTGTCTACTCAGGGTCTCCATCGCTATTTCATTTCCTTAAGCTCTATTTGTTTTTTCTTTTTAAAATTTATTTTTATTGAGATCTAATATACTTTTAACATTGTGTTCATTTTAGGCACACAGCATAACAATTTGATGTATGTATATATTATGAAATGATTACCATGGTAAGTTTGGTTGATATCTATCAGCTTATATAGTTACAATTTTTTTTCCTGTGATAAGAAATTTTACAATTTACTCTTGTAACAACTTTCAAAGTTACAACACAGTATTGCCAAGTATAGTCATCATGCTGTATTGTTATATCCCCAAACTTACCTCACAACTGGAAGTTTGCGCTTTTGACCACCTTCACCCATTTTGACCAACCTCTTCACCTCTCACCACTGGCCACCATCACTCTGTTCTCTGTATCTATGAATTCAGTTTTGGTTTATCATTCAACTCCATATGTAAATGAAATCAGGAGTTTATGTCTGTCTCTGACTTATTTCACTTAGCTCAATACCCTTAGGATTCATCCATGTTGTCACAAATGACGGGACTTTCTTTTTTTTTTAATGACTGAATAATATTCTATTGTATGTGTATGTGTATACCACATTTTCTATATCCACGTACTTACTGATGGACCCAGATCATTTCCATGCCTTGGTCATTTTCAATAATACTGCAGTGATTATGAAGTTTTCTATCACTTTTTGAGTTAGTGTTTTTGTTTTCTTTGGATAAATATCCAGAAGTAGAATTGTCAGATCCTACTGTAGTTGTGATAGTTCTATTATTTATTTTTTTCAGTTCAGTGACTGTTTATTGAATAGCTCCTATATGACTATATCCTGGGTTCCAGGGATACATAGATAAATGAAATTCCCATGGTCTCTGACTTGGGCTCTAATTTTTAATGTTAGTGTGTATTAAAATCATTTAGAGTGATTGTTAAAGAAATTCAGGATGCGAGTTACCTTGGGAAAGTGTTGAGGGAAATAGAATGCAGAAAAAACATTCAATTTAAAATGGGGGAAAAAAACATACACAGACACTTTACTGAGGAGGATATATGGTAGCTAGAATGGTACTGTCTTCCATAGAAAATGGCTTGGCAGTTTCTTTCAAAACTAAAAGTGGGCTTATTATAAGCCCTGGCAATTGTATTTGTAGACATTTGTCCAAGACAAATTAAAACTTATTTTCACACAGAAACTTGTATACAAATGTTTCTATACACTAATTCATAATAACCCAAACTGAAAAGTACCCAGATGTCCTTCAATGGGTCAGTGGTTA
The DNA here is from genome assembly GCF_003369695.1 of Bos indicus x Bos taurus. Taxonomy (NCBI): domain Eukaryota; kingdom Metazoa; phylum Chordata; class Mammalia; order Artiodactyla; family Bovidae; genus Bos; species Bos indicus x Bos taurus. The sequence goes on along the minus strand of NC_040076.1, from coordinate 55,331,329 downwards.
AACAAAGTAGGACATCCACATCATGGAATATGATTCAGTAATAAAAGGAACAGTTTATTCATGCGCATGATAAGTTGGCTAGACAGACCCCAAGAAAATTCCACTGAGTGAAAAAGCTAATTTTAAAAAGATAAATACTTCATGACTCCATCACTGTAGTATTTGTGAAGTAATATAATTACAGAGATGATGAACAGACTTTTGCTTTACAGTGACTGGGAACTTGGCGAAAAGGGAATGAGTAGGTCTATACCCGCAGTAACCTGAGTGAGTCTTGTATTACTCCAGCTGAGCATCTTGATTGGGTGGTGATTGTGTAAAGTTATATGTTTGATACAATTGTGAAGCAATAGAATCACAAATGCACACATACACAGTGCATGTGCAATTGGTGAAAATAAGCTCTGTGGACTATACCAAGGTTATTTTATTGATTTTAACATTGAAATATAATTGTATACAATAGTATGAGATAGGATGGGGAAGTATGCATGAGATTTCCCTCTACATTTCTTTGCAAACTTTCATAAATTTAGAATCTTTTATAAAAATTTAAAAATTAATTTTAGGCTCATTGCAATACAAAGGGAGGATTTTTATGAGTGAGAGCATCAGGAGCTAGAATTCACTGGAGGGCCGTATTCAAGTGCTAGTTAGCAGACAACCCCAGAAAGTCATCTCAGATCATCCAATGCCCATTTAACCTGCAGACTTGTCAGTTAAATAAATGCATACCCTCTATGCTGATTGGAGAAGGAAATGGCAACCCACTCCAGTGTTCTTGCCTGGAGAATCCCAGGGACGGGGGAGCCTGGTGTGTTGCAGTCCATGGGGTCGCTAGGAGTCGGACACTACTGAGCAACTTCACTTTCACTTTTTACTTTCATGCATTGGAGAAGGAAATGGCAACCCACTCCAGTGTTTTGCCTGGAGAATCGCAGGGATGGGGGAGCCTGGTGGGCTGCCGTCTATGGGGTCACACAGAGTCGGACACAACTGAAGTGACTTAGCAGCATGTTGCTTAGATTTAGTGGTTGCTCGATAAAAGCATTAATATGAACCATGAAACAGGTAAGATCTATTTTCATCATAAAATGAATTCCCACTGTGCCTAGTTAAATGCCCAAAGAAGACAAATGTGACACCTTACATTTATCTGCATTTGCCATGATTTTCGATAGTATGCTCGGTATATGATGATATTCAGGAAATACTGATTGCTTTCTGAATATTTATAGTTACCAAACTCAAGCTCATTTTGATAAAATTATTCCCAAATCCTTTATCTCATATGACATCAGTAATGTTGAAAATTTCTGATTGTGAGGTAGTAATGGATCTTACTCTTAAAGCTTGGGAACACCCCATGTTCAAGACATATTAATAAATATGATAAATTTGTCCCAAAATTAATGTCCTCATTTTTTCTGATGAATTGGTATACTCTGTGAACATTTTTCAAAAAGTGTGAATACATAACCATCACTTTTCCATTTCTCTTTTGGCAGTTATGACATTCAGTGCCAAGTTTAATGTCCAGTAATGCCAAGTTTCATGTGTTTTTGCTACTGAAACCAATCTTCCCGCTTACACTATATATTTTTAATCAATCAACAGTTTAATTGATAAATTAATAATTTAAAGTTTTCATGAGTCAATTACATGAATTTCAGAACACACAACACTTTGTTTTCTATTAATGTTTTCTGTAAAGTTTTAAGTAAATTTTTAAAGTAAATTTAACTGAAGGATAACATAGATACAGAAAAGTGCATAAGTATACATCTTAATATATACAAAAAGAGCATTTCAATTAAACTACTATTCTCATCAAGAAATACAGCATTGCGGTCACAGCAAGAATTCATTGGTCCACTACCCAGTCACTATTTATCACTCTCCAAAGGAAATCTCTCAAACGTTTTCACTAATTCTAATCCCACAATTAGGTTTGCATGTTTTTGAACTTTGTATAGATAGAATCATACTATATGTTCTCATTTTTGACTGTCTTATTTCGATCAATCTTATGTGTATTTGGTTCATCCATGTGACAGTGAATAGCAAAAGCTAATTTATTTGTTATTGTGCAGTATTCCTTTGGAGAAGGCAATGGCAACCCACTCCGGTACTCTAGCCTGGAAAAATCCCATGGACAGAGGAGCCTGGTAGGCTGCAGTCTATGGGGTCGCTAGGAGTTGGACATGACTCAGCTATTTGACCTTCACTTTTCACTTTCATGCATTGGAGAAGGAAATGGCAACCCACTCGTGTTCTTGCCTGGAGAATCCCAGGGACGGGGGAGCCTCGTGGGCTGCCGTCTATGGGGTCGCGCGGAGTCAGACACGACTGAAGCGACTTAGCAGCAGCAGCAGCAGCAGCGCTATTCCTTATAAAGATATACCACCGTTTGTTTACCTATTATACTTTTAACAGAAATTTATGATGTCGCACAGTTAAGTATTACTAAGAATAACACTGATAGGAACTTTCGGGTACATACTTTTATAAACATATTTTTGAATTGCTATGGGACATATACCCAGGAATGAAATAACAAAATCAAAGTTCAGTTCATTCGCGAAGTTGTGTCTGACTCTTTGCAACCCCATGAATTGCAGCACGCCAGGCCTCCCTGTCCACACTAACTTCTGGAGTTCACTCAGACTCAAGTCCATCGAGTCAGTGATGCCATCCAGCCATCTCATCCTCTGTCATCCCCTTCTCCTCCTGCCCCCAATCCCTCCCAGCATCAGAGTCTTTTCCAATGAGTCAACTCTTCGCATCAGGTGGCCAAAGTACTGGAATTTCAGCTTTAGCATCATTCCTTCCAAAGAAATCCCAGGACTGATCTCCTTCAGAATGGACTGGTTGGATCTCCTTGCAGTCCAAGACACTCTCAAGAGTCTTCTCCAACACCACAGTTCAAAAGCATCAATTCTTTGGTGCTCAGCCTTCTTCACAGTCCAACTCTCACATCCATACATGATCACAGGAAAAACCATAGCCTTGACTAGATGAACCTTTGTTGGCAAAGTAATGCCTCTGCTTTTGAATATGCTATCTAGATTGGTCATAACTTTCCTTCCAAGGAGTAAGGGTCTGTTAATTTCATGGCTGCAATCACCATCCGCAGTGATTTTGGAGCCCAATAAATAAAGTCTGCCACTGTTTCCACTGTTTCCCCATCTATTTCCCATGAAGTAATGGGACCAGATGCCATGATCTTAATTTTCTGAATGTTGAGCTTTAAGCCAACTTTTTCACTCTCCTCTTTCACCTTCATCAAGAGCCTTTTGAGTTCCTCTTCATTTTCTGCCATAAGGGGGGTGTCATCTGCATATATGGGATTATTGATATTTCTCCCGGCTGTCTTGATTCCAGCCTGTGCTTCTTCCAGCCCAGCGTTTCTCATGATGTACTCTGCATAGAAGTTAAATAAGCAGGGTGACAATATACAGCCTTGACGTACTCCTTTTCCTATTTGGAACCAGTCTGTTGTTCCTTGTCCAGTTCTAACTGTTGCTTCCTGACCTGCATACAGGTTTCTCAAGAGGCAGTTCAGGTGGTCTGGTATTACCATCTCTCCATCTTTTTCAGAATTTTCCACAGTTTATTGTGATCCACACAGTCAAAGGCATTGGCATAGTCAAGAAAGCAGAAATAGATGTTTTTCTGGAACTCTCTTGCTCTTTCCATGATCCAGCGGATGTTGGCAATTAGATCTCTGGTTCCTCTGCCTTTTCTAAATCCAGCTTGAACATCTGGAAGTTCACATTTCACGTATTGCTGAAGCCTGGCTTGGAGAATTTTGAGCATTACTTTACTAGCATGTGAGATGAGTGCAATTGTGTGGTAGTTTGAGCATTCTTTGGCATTGCCTTTCTTTGGGATTGGAATGAAAACGGACCTTTTCCAGTCCTGTGGCCACTGCTGAGTTTTCCAAATTTGCTGGCATATTGATGCAGCACTTTCACAGCATCATCTTTCAGGATTTTCAATAGCTCAAATGGAATTTCATAAGCTCCACTAGCTTTGTTCGTAGTGATGCTTTCTAAGGCCCACTTGACTTCACATTCCCGGATGTCTGGCTCTAGGTGAGTGATCACACCATCGTGATTATCTTTCTTTGTATAGTTCTTCTGTGTATTCTTGCCACCTCTTCTTAATATCTTCTGCTTCTGAAAGGTCCATACTATTTCTGTCCTTTATTGAGCCCATCTTTGCATGAAATGTTCCCTTGGTATCTCTAATTTTCTTGAAAAGATCTCTAATGTTTCCCATTCTGTTGTTTTTCTTTATTTCTTTGCATTGATCACTGAGGAAGGCTTTCTTATCTCTCCTTGCTATTCTTTGGAACTCTGCATTCAGATGCCTATATCTTTCCTTTTCTCCTTTGTTTTCACTTCTCTTCTTTTCACAGTTATTTGTAAGGCCTCCTCAGTCAGCCACTTTGCTTTTTTGCATTTCTTTTCTATGCAGATGGTCTTGATCCCTGTGTCCCATACAATGTCAGGAACCTCTGTCCATAGTTCATTAGGCACTCTGTCTATCAGATCTAGTCCCTTAAATCTATTGCTCACTTCCACTGTATAATCATAAGGGATTTGATTTAGGTCATACCTGAATGGTCTAGTGGTTTTCCCTACTTGTCTGAATTTGGCAATAAGGAGTTCATGATCTGAGCCACAGTTAGCTCCTGGTCTTGTTTTTGCTGACTGTATAGAGCTTCTCCATCTTTGGCTGCAAAGAATGTAATCAATCTGATTTTGGTGTTGACCATCTGGTGATGTCCATGTGTAGAGTCTTCTCTTGTGTTGTTGAAAGAGGGTGTTTGCTATGACCAGGGCATTCTTCTTGGCAAAACTCTATTAGCCTTTGCCCTGCTTCTTCCGTATTCCAAGGCCAAATTTGCCTGTTATCCCAGGTGTTTCTTGACTTCCTACTTTTGCATTCCAGTCCCCTATAATGAAAAGGACACCTCTTTTGTGTGTTAGTTCTAAAAGGTCTTGCAGGTCTTCATAGAACCATTCAACTTCACCTTCTTCAGCATTACTGGTTGGGGCATAGACTTGGATTACTATGATATTGAATGGTTTGCCTTGGAAACAAACAGAGATCATTCTGTCGTTTTTGAGATTGCATCCAAGTACTGCATTCTGGACTCTTTTGTTGATCATGATGGCTACTCCATTTCTTCTAAGGGATTCCTGCCCGCAGTAATAGATATAATGGTCATCTGAGTTAAATTCACCCATTCCAGTCCATTTCAGTTCATTGATTCCTAGAATGTGGACATTCACTCTTGCCATCTCCTGTTTGACCACTTCCAATTTGCCTTGATTCATGGACCTGGCATTCCAGGTTCCTATGCAATATTGCTCTTTACAGCATTGGACCTTGCTTCTATCACCAGTCACATCCACAACTGGGTATTGTTTTTGCTTTGGCTCCATCCCTTCATTCTTTCTGGAGTTATTTTTCCACTGATCTCCTGGAGCATACTGGGCACCAACCAACCTGGGGAGTTCCTCTTTCAGTATCCTATCATTTTGCCTTTCATACTGTTCATGGGGTTCTCAAGGCAAGAATACTGAAGTGGTTTGCCATTCCCTTCTCTAGTGGACCACATGACCCGCCCATCTTGGCTGGCCCCACAAGACATGGCTTAGTTTCATTGGATTAAACAAGGCTCTGGTCCATGTGATTAGATTGAGTAGTTTTCTGTGATTATGGTTTCAGTGTGTCTGCCCTCTGATGCCCTCTCACAACACCTACCGTCTTACTTGGGTTTCTCTTACCTTGGATGTGGGGTATCTCTTCACAGCTGCTGCAGCAGAGCGGAGCTGCTGCTCCTTACCTTGGACGAGTGGTATCTCCTCACCGCCACCCCTCCTGACCTGAACAAAATCAAAGGGACACCTCAAAAAATCAGATTGTCATTCAGATGGATTTAGTTTAAAGAAACATTTCTGAGAATTTATTATGGTTGAAACCAAAAATGAAATTTGTATATAGGGAAATTCATGTATAGGAAAATTAAAATACAGGGACAAATATTTAATCCAGGGCATTTTCCACTGATGCTCTAAACTTAATGGTTAACTCAACAACAGAGCTCACATTTGTGACTTTATTTACTAGAGTATGATGTTACCACTCAATAGAAAAAAATTGTATGGATAAAAAGGAAAAAATGTAGAATGTAGTGGGTTAAGTTTTATATGGAATTTCTGAGTTAAGGAAGGCTTCCAATGAAGACCAAAATCTAAAACCCTTGGATCTGGGTGTATTGGGATGTAAAGAAGGTAGACAAAGACAGAAAGGAAAGTATAGCTAAAGGGAACATAAGCTTAAATGCTTAAGATTTTCTCTACTTGACCATTTTCTCCAAGTTTAAGAAATCTTTAGTAACTACATTTACCTAAGAGCTTTAAAAACTAGAACTGGGAGAAAAAAGTCTGTAATTGCTGTAGCAGGAATCACCAATTAGCATGTCTGTAAGTACCTGCAAGTAGCAAAAAAGTATGGATTAGACTTAGAACAGTGGTGAACTGGAGAAAATATACCCAATAAAATATTTTTCTATGAACCAAATTCAGCTGGTGAACCAACCACTTCCCACTCCCTGCTTCATTTTTTAAATTGAAGAAGAGTTGATTTACAATGTTGTGTTAATTACTGTTGTACAGCAAAGTGATTCACTTATACATATATAATAATAACAAAATACATACATATATAATATAATATAACATTCTTTTTAGAATATTCTTTTCCATTGTTGTTTATCATAGGATATTGAATATAGTTTCTTGTGCTGTACAGTTAGGACCCTGTTTATCCATTCTACTTATAATAGATTTCATCTGCTAACCTCAGCCTCCCACTCCATCCCTCCATCAACACCCTCCCTTGGCAACCACCAGTCTTTTCTTTATGTCCGTGATTCTGTTTCTGTTTTGTAGATAGGTTCATTTGTGTCACATTTTAGATTTCACCTATAAGTGATATCATATGATATTTGTCTTTCACTTTATGACTTACTTCCCTTAGTATGATAATTTTCAGATGTATCCAAGTTGCTGCAAATGGCATTATTTCATTCATTTTTACAGCTGAGTAGTATTCCACTGTATATATGCTGCTGCTGCTGCTAAGTCGCTTCAGTCATGTCCGACTCTGTGCAACCCCATAGACGGAAGCCCACCAGGCTTCCATGTCCCTGGGATTCTCCAGGCAAGAACACTGGAGTGGGTTGCCATTTCCCTCTCCAATGCATGAAAGTGAAGTCGCTCAGTCGTGTCTGACTCTAACGACCCCATGGACTGCAGCCTACCAGGCTTCTCCATCCATGGGATTTTCCAGGCAAGAGTACTGGAGTGGGGTGCCATTGCCTTCTCCATGTATATATGCTCACATCTTTTTTATCCATTAATCTATTGGTAGACATTTAGGTTGTTTCCATGCCTTAGCTATTGTGAATAGTGCTGCTATGAACATAAAAGTGCATATATCTTTTTGAATTATAGTTTTGCCTGGATATATGCCAGGAGTGGGATTGCTGGATCATATGGTAATTCTATTTTTATTTTTCTGAGGAACCTCTATATTATTTTCCATAGTGGCTGTACCAATTTATATTCCCACCAACTTACTGCCTGATTTTAATAATTATTATTTTATTTTGGAAGAATGCAGTTATAACAGCTATAGATTATTTCTTCTGAGCTGAAGGGAAATCTTCATGGGCATGCTACTATGTAAAATTCAATATTCACAATATTGGAGGCTAAAGAAGGAAGCAGTAAATGACTTCTCTTGTTGATTTACTGCCAAAGTCAGCTTCAGGTAATTTATGGAGTCTTCCAGATGTCAGATATCTCAAAGATGTTTTTGACTAGACAAGATAAGAGTGTAAGATACTATTAAAAAAAAAAAGATAAAACATTAAAGACTGGTGTTTGGGGAAGTATCAGGAATACCTGGACTTTTCAAGAAGGTAACTTGGCACCGTTTGACAGTTAACATTCCATGAGGCTGCATTTGAATCAGGTTTGGAAATACATTTGTTTGGCATTCTTGGAGGCATATCCAAGAAAAGAGACCTTTTCAATTTCGTTTTCTTTCTTTCCTTAAGCAATCTACGGTAGATACATGGACATCTGAGAGCTGTAAATGCTTAGTGCATAATCCAAAACCTGGCACAGATTTTCAAAGAGGAGGTTTTACTGTAAGTACTGAGCTCAGATATTCTTTTGTACTTCCCCAGCTATTCTCCTCCTAATCTGTCAGGTTCCCACAATAGAGAGGTAATTGCCTGACATCTCTTTTAATTCCACTGCATTCTCCATTTTTTTTTCTTTTTATCTCTTTCCTATTATCAAGTTTTTCCAGGATCTTATTGTAAGTCACAATGAAATTAATGGCAAACTTTCTTTTCACAAATGTTTCCTTACAGTGAAAGTTTGAATGGACCCAGCAGTTGTTAATATCACAAATAAAGAGCCATTTGAGGAATTTTGTGAAACGGTATTGTGATTTCCTTGTGTGTATTTGTTGCCTTTGATGTTTCAAATTCTTTTGTATAATATCGATATCTTCACCACACAGTTTTTTTCATTGAGTGGAAACATCATACTTTAGTAAATAAAGCCACAGGCCACAAGCATGAGCTGTATTGTTCAATTAACCACCAGTTTAAGAGCATCAGTAGAAAATACCCCTGGATTAAATTCATGACTTTGTATTTTAATTTTCCTGTACCTGAATTTCCCTATATACAAATTTCACTTTAGGTTTCAACCATAAATAAATTCCAAGAAATGTTTCTTTAAAATTAAAGGCATCTGAACAACAAGTATTCTGATGTTTTGTTTTTTTTTTAAATGTCACTTCCAAGTTGGAAATTTTGATTTTTGGGTGTGAGCGGTGCTATTGAGTATGGGAGGCTGTACCATTTGGTGCAGTGATTTTCCATGACATCCCATGGGCCTGCCAAATGTGAAAGTTGTAGTATTCAATATCTTCAGACTGAAAGTTAACTTAGTATTGAGACTTGCAGTACTGGCACTTCAAAAACCCAGATGGGCTGCAGAGTCTTACAAAGTTTAACATTTTCTGACCTTCTGTGGTTGAAAAAGAATTGGACTGGAAGCCAGAATATGTGGGTTCTAGTCTTGGCTCTGTTACTAATCAGCTGTGTAATTTTGGACAAGTCAATTTTCCTCTATAATCCAGGCTTTTCTCTATTATATAATGAAGAAGTTAGACTAAAATGATTTTGCAGTCACTTCCGATCTAACCCTGTTATGCAAGTGATCTCTGGGTTCAAATCCTAGATTTATTACTTGTCTCAAGCCTGCAAGGGTGAATTAGTTTCTCTGTTCCTCAGTAAATGAGTACTACTGGTAGGTGAGCATGATAATAGGGCAGTGTGATGAGTAAATGAGTCATGTGCAGAGACGCGCACAGTTAGTGTTCAATAAAGGGTGGCTATTATTATTGTGAGTCAGGTCTAGCAAACTGAACACTGAATTTGAATCACATCACTTGTATCTGAGGCCTGCATTCTCCATTGACTGTGTGACCTTCTAAGAAGTCATTTAATTTTGAAAGAAATAACTGCACTTTTTTCAAACTCCCCAACCTAAGATAAATTAGTATCAATAATCAAAAAAATCTGAGCATCTAGAAGTTTATGTGCTATACAAGCAAAGAAATTACGATGTCATTCCTATCTATGCTATTTTTTTTTAATTTATTGGAGTATATTTGATTTACAATCTTGTGTTAGTTTCAGGTGTACAGCAAATTGAATCAGTTATGCATATACATATATTCATACTTTTTTAGATTCTTTTCTGTATAGGTCATTACAGAGTACTGAGTATTGAGTATACTCTGTAATGATCCTGTACTCCACAGTAGGTCCTTATTAGTTACCTATTTTACATATAGTAGTATGTATATTCTAATCCCAATCTCATCTCCTAATTTATCCTTCCAAGCCCCTAATAACCATTGGTTTGTTTTCTACATCTGTGACTTTATTTCTGTTTTGTATATAAGTTCATTTGTACCACCTTTTTTTTTCAGATTTTACATATAGGTGATATCATAATGTATTTGTCTTTCTTTGACTTAGTAGGACAATATCTAGATCCATTTATGCAGCTGTAAATGTCATTATTTCATTCTTTTTTATGGCTGAGTAATATTCCATTGTATATATGTATCATATTTTTATGTTCCCTAAACGCATTTCTTCCTCAGGGTTCCAGTATAGCTGAGTCACATTTCATTGCAGAGAGGCTGTGTGGGGGTGGTTAGAAGCACAAATTATTCTATAGATCTTGAAAGATTTTCTTTTTACTAAATATAGTGGCACTTCTAACTTAAGACTAAAGTTAACTTTGTTTTGACTAAAAACAGAAATCTAAGGCTATTTTTTCTTCTTTTTTTCTTCGTTCTTGTGTTGATTTCTACCCACCTAGCCATGCACTTCAGGTAAATTTTATGACATCTCTTTGGCTCTGAAGAAAGCCTTGGTCCCTCCCTTAGTTTCTGCTTCAATGGCAGATGCCTATTTGGGTTTCTGTTGAATATACAGAGTAAATAGGCAAGGATAGCTTTGAAAAAAAATTTAGTTACATGGCTATTTATATGCAGAGAATACAGAACATTTTATAATGGAAAAGCAACAACTTCCTAATCCATCCTTTCCATTCCCAGCTCCACTCCTCAGAAACAACTATTTGTTCCCATTTCTCTACTGAGTTCATCTGGTGATATCTCTATAATCCTATAACCATGCTACTATACTGCTCAAAATATCGACTTTAGAAATGACTTAAAATTATCTCCTACTATATGAAATGCAAATTTTCTCATTCACCCATTTCTGTCTCCAACTTGTTGCTGATATATATTTTTGCCACTATCCATTTTTTCACTTCAATTTCTATTCACATAATTTAAATATTTATTTCTTATTCCATAAATCATATACAATACTTTGTTCTCCACTTTGGAAGAAGAGGATATATTTCATCTGTCTATTCTTATCACATCTATCTGGAAACTCATAATGAACTATGCACAGTCAAGTTTGATGATTTCTGTGATTTGTCCATAGATTGATCTTAAAATTAAAAAAAAAAAAGTGCTTACATCATTATGAGAAGTATGCTTTATTCACTATATACCCAAGTAGTTTATAATGATAACATATGCTTTTCTTCAGTTCTAGGGTCACAGCCCTTATGACTCACAAAATAGTCTAATTTGTATGAAATTCAGGTTTTTTTTTAATATATATTTCACCAATCATTCAAACTCATGCTGCTGTATTACAGTTTGCCTTTTATTTGGACCATGTCTTTTTTGCACAGTTATATTTCTCTTCCTGGAATTCTGACTGCTTTATTTATTTATTTATTTTCAGTTTTTGCAATTGTAGGATTTCCCAAAGTATCTTGGATGAATATTAAAAGTCTAATATTCTCTTGGTCAGAAGTATGGGACTATCTCTCAAATCACTGTGTCTATACACAAGTATGAAAAAAAGAAAGAAAACTTGTGTTTTACTGCTCTGGTAACTGAATGCTGTGGAAAGCTAGGGAGCCATGTTCAAAAACAATATATGAGAGTTGTGCTTGAACTCTGGACTCTGCTTGAATCTTGTTACCAAGATGACTGAATACTGCATTACTTGCTGTGGGTACCATCACCACTGTATCAAAAATGGCTTTATAACTTTGAGCCATTTATTTCTGAGAGGTTGAAGGTGAAAATAAATTCCAGGAGACACCACTGTGAAATCTTTGGTGCTAGAGCAATTACAATAATAACAAGATTCATAGAGGGCTTGCTGTTAGTTCATGAGGTAGCTGTACCAATATTTTTGTCTCTTGAGACTTTTGAACTCTAATTACTGTGGGCACAAGCATGGGGAGCATACTTACCTCTCATCTATGAGGTCTTTGTTCATCTTGAATCTTTCCAGATTGTCGAATTGAAAGACCTCTGAGAAGAAACTGGTGATGAATTAGATGAAGATCACAGCTGGCTGATGCATAATTGCCACTTGAATATGAGGGACATTTAAACATATTAAAACTGCCAGATGGTATGTTGTTCAGATTGATATGCTGTGGGATCATTGCAGACAAAGACACTGGTTGTTTTCAGACTACAGTAGCAGTGGGTGGGTGGGGATGTGGATGGGCTTGAATATATTTTAAAACTTTTCACAATTCAAAGGCTCAGGCAGAATCTGATCCTACTGACCATAGACTAAAAGATTTTATAGTTTCTTTTTCACAAATATGCTCATAGATGTTCACTGGAAGTTGGAACATGGGAGTTCAGACAATCCTATGCTTCTGCTGAGGGAGAGACTTTGTCTGACGATTTCTACTTCACTAAATGCCTAATTTTGGAAGAAAACATACATGGAAGAGAAAAGTGAAACTGAAAGCCGTTCAATCCTGTCCAGCTCTTTGCAACCCCATGGTCTGTACAGTCCATGGAATTCTCTGGCCAGAATACTGGAGTGGGTAGCTGTTCCCTTCTCCAGGGGATCTTCCCAACTCAGGGATCAAACTCAGGTCTCCTTCATTTCAAAGAAAGTAGAAGAGGAAGGTTTAGCATACCTGACAGTCAAAAAGATTGAATTACAATGCTGACATTGTAGGAATGACAGATAATCTATGCCAAATCATGCTAATACCCAGTGCTTGATCGTAATTTTCATTTTTTGTTTAATTTTAACTTTTTAAAATAAATTTTTTTTTAAATTACATTTTTGTTCAGAAATTTTAAAAAATAGGTCTAAAATGGTTTTAATGTAGTTCTATCAAGCCAGGAAGGAAAACCAATGACTAATAAGTCCTTAGTGTTAAAATGACTCTCAGACTATGCAAGCTACTGTAAATCTGTAGGAAGGAATGTAAAAATGGGTCCTGATTTCACCTAGGTTAGGATAGAAAGTTTTAAAGGTGGGCTTTAGTACCATCTTGGACTTCCTTGGTGACTCAGTTGGTAAAGAATCCACCTGCAATGCAGGAGACCTGAATTTGATCCCTAGATTGGGAAGATCCTCTGGAGAAGGAAATGGCAACCCACTCCAGCATTCTTACCTGGGAAATCCCAAGGACAGAGGAGACTGGCCGGCTACAGTCCATGGGGTCCCAAAGAGTTGGACACAACTGAGTGACTAAACCACCATCATGGACTTGCTATAGTTCACCTTCAAATGGCTCAGTTTCATGTAAAAATGCTCTATTTTTAAAAATTAAATGGAATGAAGTTAGGAATCAAATGCCCTAGAGTCTTTTTGCAGAGAAGCAATAGAACAGACTAAAATTTTCTTACAAAGGTGAAGTAAATTAATAATGTTTTCTGGGCAACACATGAGATTATTCATTCTGATTTAGCCTAAAGGACTCAGAACTTATTTTGGGTATTTGAAGGATTTCCTTATGGAAAAAGGACTTGATTTATTATGCGTAGCTTCAGGGAGCTGACCAAAGTCAGATCAATGGTTACCTGTTAGAAATCTCAGGACCAAATTAATATCCCATTTTTAGCAAAAGTACAAGATCAAGTAAAGTCTTTTATGTAATAATTCTTGGTATTACCTTATTTTTCCTTTTATTTTCTCTCATTTCTTCCTTTGTTTAAATTTATTTTGTCCTGTTTGTGTACATTTTTCTAATAATGATGCAGAGCATTGAATAAACAAGTACATAAATAACTAGTGAATGAAACCTGCAGTATAGCAATTTTTCACTCAGTATAAGATGAAAAAAAGAAACTTCTCAGTAATGAGGCAGACATTGTTGGTTATCACACAATATATGCATGACCACAATGATATAGGTATTAGAGTTATGCTTTTTTTTTTGGCGGGCGTGGGGGTGGAATTCAACGATTTAACAATCTCTTTCTCAAGCTGATATCCTATCCCATGAATCTTTGGTATAATGAAAAGAAAGAAAAAAATCTTTTGGATTGCAGAAAGAAACATGAAAAGAAAAGATATACCATCTAGATCTCTTCTTGGACATATCACTGCTAATTTGTGTTAGTTCTGCCAAAGACTGACTTTTTCATTTGCTTCTAACTGCTTAGATAACAATCAGAAATGATTAAGCTTAGAATTTTGAATACAGCTGTTTTACAAGAAACATGTTATACATCAGCTCATTTGTGTTGCAGTCCCAAATTTGAGGCAGAAAAAGTTGAAGGACTTGACCATAGTGGCAGCCAATCAGCAGCCTAGACAGGAAATAGATTTAAGATATCTGTCATTCATGGTAATTTGCCATTCACCATAATATGTTCGTGATGATACATTTTAAGTTATAGCTGGATCAAGTTATAGCTGGATGCATATCTAAAAGGATCATTTCAATAAGCATTTTATAAAACAATAAGGCCAAACTCAAGCATTCTACACAATTGCTGCTGATGGAAGACACATAATCTCATTTCAAACTGGCATTCAGCGGATCATGCACATAGTCCACAAATGACCACAAGAAGAGATTTGGTTTAAAAATAAATCCAATCCCAACCCTACCTTAAATGTAATCTCAATACAATTCTGACATGATTATAGCATTTTTCTGATATTCCTTTTTCAGGTATTGACCTACTTGTCATCCCACCAGATTTTCCTGTTTCTATATTAATTTTGTGTTAATAACCAACCTATAACGCTCATGCCTCAATCTATTGAGAGAAAATGCAGAAAAAGGCGGCTGCTATTATCTGAAGGAGGGACGCAGTGCCGAGGGAAGAGGGTAACCAAGTGAGGTTACTTGCGTCCACGTAGTTTGGAGAGGAACTCAGGAGGATGCTGTAGGAGAATCTGGGCCAAGAGGCAAAAGATCAAGCAATGGAAAAGAAACGGAAAAAAAAAAAAAAGGAGAATAGGACGATGTATGAGAGAATTTAAACAACTGGATACACACACACAAAATTCAAGATTTAAAAATGTCATGACTTCCTCCAAATAGAATTACAAAAGTATAATTGCAATTCAAAATGCATTTACAATATAATTTTGAAGTTAGAAAATAGAAAGTGCTTAAGAATAATGTGAGACAAATTCTTAAAACATCAGCTTTTCTCTAAAATATAAATGCTGTGAAGAACAATCATACAACATAAATCATGACTGCTCAGTTTTTCGGTTTTTGGTTTTGAATTTTTCAGTTTAAAAAAAGCACTTTATTTTTGTAGAGCTGTTTTATGTTTACAATGAAATTAAAAGGAAGGTACAGGAATTTCCCATATACCCCTTACCCCCATACAGGCATAGCCTCTCTATTCTCAGCATCACTCACCAGAACGGTACAATTTTATAAAAAAATGAACCTACATTGATATATCATAATCACTGTTTACCTCAGAGTTCACTCAGTGTTCTGGACTCACAGTTTCCAAAAGTGGACAATGTCATACATCCATTATTATAAAATCATACAGAGTATTTTCACTGCCTTAAACAAACTTTTGACTGTTCATCTCTCCTCCTGCTCATACCCCTAGCAACCACTGATCTTTTTTACTGTCTCCATGGTCTTTTCCAGAATGTCATATATTTGGAATAATGTATTATGTAACCTTTTCATATTGGCTTCCTTCAGTTAATAATGTGCACTTTTCTCCATGTCTTTTCATAATTAGCCCACTTTATTTTTGTTGTTGTTTGTTTTTGTTGTCATTATTGTTGTTTTTCAGTTGCTAAGTTGTGTCTGATTCTTTGCAACCCCATGGGCAGCATGCCAGGCTCTGTCCTCCACTGTCTTCCAGAGTTTGCTCAGATTCATGTCCATTGAGTCAGTGATGCTGTTGAACCATCTCATCCTCTGTTGCTCCTTCTCCTCCTACCCTCACTCTTTCCCAGCATCAGAGTCTTTTCCAATGAGTCAGCTCTTTTGCATCATGTGGCCAAAGTATCAGAGCTTCAGCTCCCATCAGTCCTTCCAACGAATATTCAGGGTTGATTTCCTTTAGGATTGACTGATTTGATCTCCTTTCTGTCAAAGGGACTCTCAAGAGTCTTCTTCCAGCACCACAACCTGAAAGCATCAATTCTTCAATCCTCAGCCTTCTTTATGTTCCAACTCTCTCACATCTGTACATGACTACTGGAAAAACCATAGATTTGACTATACGGACTTTTGTCAGCAAAGTGACGTCTCTGTTTTTAATAAGCTGTCTAGGTTTGTTATAGCTTCTCTTCCGAGGAGGAAAGGTCTTCTAATTTTATGGCTGCAGTAATTTTGGAGCCCAAGAAAATAAAACCTGTCACTGTTCCACTTTTTCCTCTTCTATTTGCCATGAAGTGATGGGACCAGATGCCATAATCTTAGTTTTCTAAATGTCGAGTTTTAAGTCAGGTTTTTCACTCTCTTTCACCCTCATTAAGAGGATCTTTAGTTCCTCTTCACTTTCTGCCATAAGAGTGGTATCATCCACATATCGAAGATTTTTGATATTTCTCCTGGCAATCTTGATTCCAGCTTGTGGTTCATCCAGCCTGGATGAGTATTTTTAGTTGCATGCAAAACTACTAAGTTTTCCATAGTGGGTGCATCATTTTACATTCCAGTTAGCAATGAATAGTAGTTCTTGTTGCTCCACATTCTCAACAGTATTTGGTTGTCTTGAATTTTGGTCATTTTAAGAGGTATGCAGTGGGATTTGCATTTCCTTGATGGCATGTAACGTAGAGCTTCTTTTCAATTACTTTTTTGTCATTTCTGCATCATCTTCGGTGAGGTGTCTGTTAAGGTCTTTGGCCCATTTTTAATGTTTTCTTATATTGTTGAGTGCTAAAATCTTTGGATAACAGTCTTCTATAAATTTGTCTTTTGCAAATATTTTCTTTCAGTCTATGGCTTGTCTTCTCATTCTCTTCTCATTGTCTTTCAGTTAAGAAGTTTTTAATTTTAGTGAATTATGTCTTTCATGAATTGTGCCTTTGGTGTTGCATCTAAAAAATCATCACCATACCCAAGGTTATCCAGGTTTTCATCTATGTTATCTTCTAAGGAGTTTTACACTTTTCCATTTAAAGTTTAAGTCTGTGATCCATTTTGAGTTAATTTTTGTAAAACATGTAAGGTGTGTGTCCAAATTCATTTTTTTGTTCAGTTTTTCCAGTACCACTTGTAAGAGGTTACTTTGCTCCATTGTATTGCCTTTGTTCCCTTTTTCAAGGATCAGTTGGCTTTATTTATGTGAATCTATTTCCATGCTCTTCATTCTTTCCCATTGATCAACCTGTTTATTCTTTTGGCAATACCATACTATCTTGATTGTTGTAATTTTATAATAAGCCTTGAAGTCAAGTAATGTCAGTTCTTCAAT
This sequence comes from Bos indicus x Bos taurus, assembly GCF_003369695.1. NCBI lineage: Eukaryota > Metazoa > Chordata > Mammalia > Artiodactyla > Bovidae > Bos > Bos indicus x Bos taurus. The sequence goes on along the minus strand of NC_040076.1, from coordinate 55,313,941 downwards.
TTTGTTTTTCTTCAATGTAGTGTTGGCTACTCTGGGTCTTTTGCCAAACCATATAAACAGTTTGTCAATATCCATAAAATAATTTGCTAGGATTTTGAGTAGGACTACATTGAATTTATAGACTAAACTGAGAACAACTAACATCTAGATAATGTTGAGTCTCTCTATCTAGGAACTCTATCTTTCCATTTAGTTTTTTTTTATTTCTTTCATCAGAGTTTTGTTTTCCTCATATAGATCTTGCATTTATTTTGTTAGAATTGTATTTAAATATTTGGAGGGGTGCTAATATAAATGGCATTTTAAATTTTAAATTCCACTGGTTCATTATTGGTAAAGGAAAATCAACTGACTTTAGCATACTAATTCTGTATCCTGAAACCTCACTATAATCAATCACTTATTAGTCCCATTCTGGGGCTAATTTTTTTTTTTTTGAAATTTCTATATAGACAGTCATGCCACATATGAACAAAAACAGTTTTATGTTCCATCTCAATCTGTGTATATTTTATTTCCTTTTCTTTAGCTCTATTGAATTAGCAAGGACATTCATCATAATGTTGAAAAGGAGTGATGGGAAGGGACATCCTTGCCTTGTACCTGATATTAGTAAGGAAGCTTTGAGTTTCTCACCATTAAGTATAATACTAGCCATAGGGTTTTACAGATAGTCTCTATCAAGTTGAGAAATTCTCCCTCTATTTGTAGTTTAATGAGAGTTTTTATTATGCATAGGTGTCATTTTCGTTGTTATTCAGTTGCTCAGTTGTGTTCAACTCTTTGCGACCCCATGGACTGCAGCACTCCAGGCTTCCCTGTCCTTCACCATCTCCCAGAGATAATGGGTTTTGTCAAATGCTTTTTCTGCATTTATTGATGTGATAATGTGAGTTTTTTCTTTTTTGTTTTTTGGTCTGTTGATGTAGTGGATTATATTAATTGATTTTCAGAAGTTGAATCAGCCTTACATACCTGATATAAATCCCTCTTGGTTGTATGTACTTATGCATTGTTGAATTTAATTTGCTAATATTTTGTTAAGGATTTTTCCATTTATATTCATGAGAGATATTAATTAGTAGTTTCCTTTTCTTGTAATGTCTTTGTTTGGTTTTGGTGTTAGGGAAGACTAGCCTCACAGAATGAGTTGGGAAGTATTTTCTCAACTTCCGTCCTGAGATTTTAGAGAATTGGTATAGTGTCTCCCTTAAAGCTACTGAGTTTTTTGATCCATTAACTGCCATATTTGTTTGATCATGAGAACTATCAGGAACAATATGTAAAAATTCAAGTTTTCAGAGTATACTCTGTCTGTTAAATCAGTTTCTCCAGCTAAGTAACCTGGTAATCTGTAATTTTAACAAGCAAACCAAGGTGGTTTTTAAGAGGTGACAAATTTGGAAAACAATGCATTAGAGAATATTGCTTAGAAGCCAAAGCCATGAGTATAAACCCCTTCTCTGTAGAGAAGGCACTTCAGGTGAATGTGTTGGTCCAAGGTGACCCTCTCATTGAATATAAACTTTAAGTCACAATAAATTTATCTCCCAATTCATAGAATATTAATGAAAATTTGCCTTCTATTGGTTCTCATCTTTGTTTTTGAAGAACTGCATTAAAACTGCTATCCCAGTGTTACTGTAGTTACTTTTTTTTTTTTTACAGTACTTCTTTATGTAGAAAGAGAAAGTTAAATTAATTTTACAAGCCTCATGAAAAGCTTTATTTTAAGCACCACACATGGCTAATTAACAGTGTATGCTGTGTAGACTCCAGTGACTGCATCCACAATAGATAATTTATGTAACAATGGAAAGACAGGCCAATTCCATTTCTTTCTAGGTCTAAGAACAGAGGAGTGATTCATACTATCCACTATAAGTACCTTCATTTTTATTTGTATCTTTATCCATTTAATAGCAAAAAGATCTTCATCACCTGAAAATTCTCAACTTTTCTATTATTTTCAAAAATAGTAATATAAGCATTATAAAAGAGATTACTGCTGTCATGAAAATAATATGTGGTTTATGAAGTCAAAACTATACCTTATTCCAATTACTACTTGCCTTGTAATTTGCTTTATGACTTTGACTTGTTTGTTCCATTCCTCAGAGCCTCAGCTTACTCATATTTATAGTGGAGGTGTAACACCTCCCTACATGGAGAATGAGTGAACCACGTGTTGTGGACTGGACTGCTCCCCAGTCTTTATTCTCTTCCACCATGCAGTCTTGCAATGCACAAGAGTGGGTGGCGTACACTTGTTACCCACTGACCTGGGCTTCATCCAGCAGCTTACTTTGGTGGATGGAATGAGGGCAGGTATGACAGTGTGCCAGTTTTAAGCTAAGGCCTTAAGAGAAACCTTAGAGCTTATTCTTTCACGCTTATGATCTGTCATGAAAATAGCATGCCCTGAGAACTCATTGTCCCTTCAACCTAGAATGATTTATAATGAATATAGGTGGGGAAATCCTGAAACTTCAAACTTCAACCTGAAGCAAAGATGACTTAGCCAACTCACAGACCCACTGGCAAGAAAAGTAAATACTCTTAAGTCACTGAGTTTGGGGTAATTTGGGAGGCAAGATTATTATGGTACCAATGATGGCTAATTTATTATGTAATACCTTTGACCTAGTGGGCTTACACAAGCATTGAATCTCCTCTTAAATATTTTGCCATTTAGTATCATTTGAATTTAAAACATAAGAATATATAGAGGGAAGACATATAAATATATTCACTAAATACATATCTACTATTATCAGTGTGATGATGGACAAAACATGAATGCATATGATACACAAGTATTAGGAGCATGTAGGAGGTGCTACTGCTACTGCTGCTAAGTCACTTCAGTCATGTCCAACTCTGTGTGACTCCATAGACGGCAGCCCACCAGGCTCCCCCATCCCTGGGATTCTCCAGGCAAGAACACCGGAGTGGGTTGCCATTTCCTTCTCCAGTGCATGAAAGTGAAAAGTGAAAGTGAAGTCGCTCAGTCATGTCCGACTCTTAGCGACCCCATGGACTGCAGCCTACCAGGCTCCTCCGTCCATGGGATTTTCCAGGCAAGAGTACTGGAGTGGGGTGCCATTGCCTTCTCCGTGTAAGAGGTGAGTGGGATATTAAGAACTTTTAAAAGAGAGTTGGCATAGAATTGAAAGGGAAACTATAAAGGACAAATAAAAAAATCTAAAGGAGATAAAAGAAGCAATTCTTTGCCTACTAGAAAATAAAATTCACTTTGGAAAATGTTTCATTCAGATTTTACTTACTTTTCTAAGATACTATGGAAGCATTAAAGACAGGAGTTTGTTTGCCCACTGAGAAGATCAGACCCACCACCATATAATCCAGCACAGTAGTGACGTAGCATACAGGAAGCGTGGCAGCAAATGAGAGAATCCGTACAAACCACCTAGCCAGTGTCTAGCACAGAGTAAATTTTCCATATGCTTTCCGTGCTGTTCTCCTGGCTCGACACAGAAATACTGGCAGTTTCTTCCTAGTCAGGAATGAAGTTTCTTTTCTGACTGTGGCTCCTTGAACATAGGGTCAATATTTTACTAATTTTTGTGTCCTCAGTGTTTCATATATTAACAAGAGATAAGCATGTAGAGAAAGCAGTCTACAAACTGAAGGTGAAGAGGCAAAAATCTCTAACATGACTTGAATTCGCCAACTACAGTATTTACCCTGTAAGATTATAAAAGATTCATTCTCTTTAATTCATCACTTAAGTTGGTTTATGCTTTTTCTAGACTTCATTTTGACACTTGTAATTGACCTGCTTGAAATTTCTGTTTCCTGATACTGTGCTTCATCTATTTGTCAAATAAAAAACACTCCATTCACACAGGAAAAACATCTTTAAATAAATACAAGATTTATTTGCTTGATTAAGGTACTTGTTTCACCTGGACATAAAAGGAAAGAACGAGGGGCTTTCCTGGTGGCCCAGTGGTTGAGACTTCACCTTCCAATGCAGGAGGCACGTGTTCAATCCCTGGTCATTGAATTAAGATCCCACATGCTGTGAGGTGTGGCCAAAAAGTAAGAACAAAGTTTGCTTCTTAAAAAAAGGAACTAGTGAGTTGGATACTCTTCAGTCTTGTGCATCTGTAAAATATAAGCCAAAGAGCTCAGGCCTTGCCTTACATGAGTCCTGCAAGATACTTTACAGAACATTGATTATGATTTATGCAATGTGTATTCGTGTGTGTTAGTTGCTGAGCTGTGGAGTTTGCTAGACTCCTCTGTCCATGGAATTCTCTAGGCAAGAATACTGTAGTCAGTAGTCATTCCCTTTTCTAGGGGATCTTCCTGACCCAGGGATTGAACCTGGGTCTTCTGCATTGCAGGCAGATTCTTTACCATCTGAGCCACCAGGGAAGCCCGATTTGTGCACTACATTTCTCTAAGACTGTTAGAGGACACAAAGAATAAGAAAACCTCTCTTTTCTCAGTGAAATTACAGTTTAGGAAGGAGGGTTGGAAAGACATACAAAGACCAAAACACGGGAAATGAAGGTAAAGGCCATAAATGACTTTAGAGCAGAAACAGCATTTTACTTTCAAAGAAGGTCCCAAAGAAACCATGTGCCTGCAGCCAAAAAAAGCCAAGGAAATAAAAGAATTTACTTAAATCAGTGCTTAGCTTTTCACTTAGAAACTTGGCCAGAGTTAAGTGTGAAAATTCCAACTTGAATATGTCCTGTCTTTGTGGAGGTTCTGAGTGTTCAACTGGTAAATACAGAGGAGCATTCTCTGGATACTTTAGTAGGCAAATAGTATATTAACCTGAAGTGTTAATGAGTTCTTTAGGAGTTCTCCTGAGCATAGCTTCAGTGCTAGAGTGTCAGAGGCATTCATCTCAGCCTGTTCCATCCTGGAGCCTGGTGTTAGGAATCAGGAAGGTTTTTATCTGATCAGGGGAGAGAGGAGAACACAAGGGTTTCTGGACTTGTGGGTTTGTCGAACTGGATGGAGGCTGCTTGTCTGTGAGGCATGACCACTGACTGGACCTACACTGTGATTAGATTGAAATGAGGATGTTTTAATGTTGATATTCATTATTTTAAGCATTTTCCCTGATTTCCTTTTATATATTACCATTCTTCCTAAATTCAAATTGTTTATCTTTTTCCATTATTTTAGGAGTTTTGTCATTGGATAATGAAAAATAAAACCATATTTTAAGAACTACAGTTGTCACAGTCAAATAGGTATTGAGCTTGTGATGGAACAGATTTGTATATATGTAAAAACCCATTTATTTTTTATATCCTCAAAGAATAGAATAAGAAAATAGGAATATAAGATATTAAGATAAAAAAGAATTTCATAGCCACATACAAGGCTGTGGATTTTCTGTTTCTAAATTTAGTTCTCTTGTCCTGTTCCTTTCTGCTTGGGTCTAACTTTAGCCTAGAGATAGCCTTGATGAGAAATTATTTTCTTGTTTAGAAATTAAAACAAAAATAACAACCTTCACCCAACTGCTCATAGACATTATATACTGGATCCAGTTGATACAGGCTCACAAAATTTTACAAACCATTAATCATAATCACTATTTAAATTATACAGAGTTAAAATTAAGATTATACTAAATGCAAAGGTAGTAAATGTCCTAACCTCATCCCTTTCTCAGGATTTTACTGACTTCTTAAGGTTACTTACATCTTCGAATGTGGAAAAGCTATTTAATGATGTGCTACTGCATACATCCTTCCAAGTCGGAATTCAGTGATGTCATGTTGGTAGAAGCCAGCCATGGCCAGAGTATTTACATCACAGAAATTGATAAGTGCTATGATAAAGGTTTGATTTATTGTTTTGATGATTGTCTAGGCTTAAGAAAATGCCTAGAGGAAGAAAATGTTAATAATGATGATTAAACTTAAAAGCGTATCATGTCTAGTGCTGAAGGTGAAGGAGGGTTTAATTTTATGCTTAGAATTTGTGCAAAAGTGAGAATTAGTTTAATTGCACATCACATGTCACATTTAATGATACATTTTTTGAGAAAAGAATGACTGGACTCTCTTTATCAAATAATGAGTGAATTTTCCCCATAGTTTGGCTATGGAGAAAAGACTTTGGCAAACATTAATGGAAGCATTCTGTGAGAATCAATTGGCTGTGTAATTTACAATAACAGTATTTTGTATTTTATTTTTCATAAATTTTGTGCCACATATCTTTTAACAAACTTATAGAAAATTATGTTCATGTATATGTGTGCACCGGAGAAGGCAATGACACCCCACTCCATTACTCTTGCCTGGAAAATCCCATGGATGGAAAAGCCTGGTAGGCTGCATGCAGTCCATGAGGTCGCTAAGAGTCAGACATGACTGAGCGACTTGACTTTCACTTTTCACTTTCATGCATTGGAGAAGGAAATGGCAACCCACTCACTCCAGTGTTCTTGCCTGGAGAATCCCAGGGACGGGGGAGCCTGGTGAGCTGCCATCTATGGGGTCACACAGAGTCACAGAGTCGGACATGACTGAAGTGACTTAGCAGCAGCATATATGTGCACATTCTTCCCCTGAGAACTGCTCATTAAACATTTACCACACACCACTGCAAAAGATTACCTGAAAGAAAAAAAAAAATTATCCTTCCACTTACAATTTTGAATATTTGAATAAAATACTTAACTAAATCATTATTAAGCTGGGGAATTCTTTAATTGTTTTGCTTTGGGGAAAAATAAGGCATAAGGGAAAGAAAGAAAACATCTGTGGATTAAAAACAGCATTTAAAAAACACTGAACCAGTGACCCCTCAAGGTTGTGTTTAGTTCTTAACTAAGTGACACGGGCGGCTCAAGTGTGACTGGACTGTAAATTAGATTCAGTACAAGTTTTTTTTTCCCCCTCAGTATTTATTGCCTTTCTCATGAAACATGACGCTATTTTAAAGGTTTTAAATTCTGAACCCCCACCACCCTGGAGTGTGACTCAAAGCTTTTACACTTGGGATGGGATTTCGAAGGATGAGGGTTCCCCTTTCATCCACTGGAGGGATATGGGAAAATCTGACACTGGTGCTTCAGAGAGAAAAATCAAAGCCAAAACAAGTGGTTAAGCAATAGACCAGTTCTTTCGGGCAAGGTAATCAATACAGAATGCAGGTAACAATATTATTTATTATCTATTGATAAGAGTAAGGTATAATGTCTGATCTATAGCTGACCCTGAATAAGAATGCTGATTAATCTGTCAACGTAAACATGTATATTAATTTGGGGGACTAACCTTGACATGATTAAACTTTAAGAATCACATTTAATAAATGGCATTTGGGGACTATGACAACAAGAGCCAAACTTATTTTTGCATTAATTTATTTCACTGTGTTGACTATTCATTGTGGATAATAAACCATCCCAAAACTTATTGACTTAAAATAATGTTTTACTATGTGTCACAATTCTGTGGTCTGGCTGTGGAATGCTTATGCTACTCTTACTTGACATCACTCATGCTTTTCATTCATCTGAGAGGTCTTCTGAGTTGGAACTAGAGGGTCTAATGTGTCCTCATCTATGTATCTGAAATGGATGAAGGCTGGGACCTTTCCACAGAGTCTCTTATTATTCTTATATTAGCCCAGTCTGAGCTGTTTTTAATGGTGGCTGCATTTGGTCTCAAGAGTTAAAGTGGAAGCTGCCAGTCTTTTATTTCATAGGCTTGGAATTGACAAAACTTTACTTGTGCCATGTTTGATTGATCAAACAAGCCATAAGTCCAGTATAGATATAGAGACAGAGTAAATGGATGCTTCCTCTCTATAGGAAGAGCTGCAAAGTTGCATTGCAAAGGTTCATGTGAAAGATTATTGTCACTTTCTACAGTCAACCTCGGTCACATCCTCTGGAACATCTATGAAGTTGGTTTGATAATATTCTTTTATTTGTGAGTTTCTATTATTAATTCTTATTGTTAGTAACTCAGTCATGTCTGACTCTTTGCAGCTCCATGACCGTAGCCCACCAGGCTCCTCTGTCCATTTTCCAGGCAAGAATACTGGAGTGGGTTGCCATTCCCTTCTCCAGGGGATCTTCCTGACCTAGGGACTGCACATGGGTCTCCTGCATTGCAGGCAGATTCTTTACCATCTGAACCACCAGGGAAGCCCTCTAAAGATAAAAAATAATAGTAACAGTATCTACCTTGTTGTGATAGCAACAACAAAGGGTTGTTGTGAGTATGAAGTGAAATACTGTCAGCAATTAGTACAGCAACTGTCTCCATTGAGTTCTGAATAGCTTAAAGCTACAGTTATTATTAGCTATAATTAGATATTAAAATTAAAAACCCATAATTTTTTAGAAATTATAAAGCAAACATAGCCCCAAATGAAACTATTAAAATGGATGTATGAGATATTTAGGCCACTATATTATGTATGCTTTTCAAATGTTTATTTTGAATATAAATTTACATTTCTCTAATTTTTATTGCTGAGTGAGATTAGTTCAGCAAAATGGCAAATATAAAATCACTGTACCTACTTCAAATTCTGAATATCTCAGTTAGCTCTCTTGAAATACAGTCTTTGTGTTGGAAAATCCTCTGCCATAAAATGTGCACACAGTCTTATGGGGTAGGGGTGTGAGGGTTACACAGAGATTTTTAGTAAATATTAGATCCCATTCATTTCTTAGTAAGAGATTTGTTCACTTCCTGATCTCTTATTTGAATACTCTTCCAAGGCTTCTCTAACTGACTATTGTAGAGCCCTTTAGCTGATGCTTCTTCTTAGTTGTATAAAGCATAAAGAGGTTTTTTCTGTAACCCTCCTATCTTACCTCACTAGGTGTTGAACTGGTAGCATGAGAGCTTTCTAAAAGCTATCAGAATTCCTGAAGTTTCTTCTACTGTAGCCCCATGATGTTCATAAAGTGCACTTCTGACAAGAAAGTTTCTCGCTCCAAAGTCCTGTTTATTCTTATTTGTACTTCCTGATCACTTTATTCCATGTAAAATGACATTACCATGACAGAAAATGAAATCACAGACGTTTAGAAGGTTTCTTTCTCAAAGATGGTTTATACGGCAAAAACCATATTGCAAACTAATTATCCTCCAATTAAAATTAATTATTAATTAATTAAAAAATAGTGGGAGTAGGTTTGGGCTTGAAGTGGGGTTTTCGTTTTCAGTCAGTCTGGTTCTTCCATCTGAAATGTTCTTCATACCTCTAGGCATTTATTTACATGAGCCAAGATGCATGCAAGAGAGGAATCTGCCAAGAGGAAATTTAGGGTTAATGTTCCCTGGGGAGAAACAGTGAGATGAAGATGACAGCATGATGCCTGGCCAAGGAGCTTCAGCTGCTTCTTATTTAGAGTCTAAGGCAGAAACTGAGAGGCTTGCTATCATGACGGCATCTTTAGTATTTGGGCAGACATATGCTTGAAATTTATGTTCAAAAGTCCACACAGAATTGGGGATGTTGGTATTCTCCTCAGTTTTGTGTTGAAATATGTGAGGCTCTGATGAAGGAGAATTGTTTTTGCTATGTAGTGCTGTATAACAAACCACCCCAAAATAGAGGCTTAAAGCATTAACAGCATTTCTTTTGCTCACTTTTCTGCATTTTGTGCAGGATTTGGCAGGGATAACTCATTGCTGCTCAACTAGGTGTCAGCTACGGGCTTTCTAAAGGTATAGCCTGGAAGGATCTGAAGATTTCTCTTTTTACACATCTAGCAATTCATGCTGGTTGTAAGCTGGAACCTCAGCTAGGGCTCCTGGTGGAAACAAGTGTCCGCTCTGTGTGACTTGTGTTCCCTCACAATATGGTGGCTGGTTATGAGTGCCAGGGTTCTAAAGAGGAGTCAGGAGACCGTATCCCTTCCGTGATCTAGTCTTGGAAGTCATATAGCATCATTGCTGCTTTACTCTATTGCTCTCGACAGCCAGCAGCTTCCCAGGTTTAAGGGGAGGATACAGGGCATCTATTTCTTGATGAGAGAGTGGCAAAATTCTGGAAAAGCACATGGAACCAAAAGTAATGCTGTGACCAATTTCGAAAAATAGAAGCTTCCATAAAACTCATGTGGTTGCAGATGTTCATGATCAGGCTTAAGCAGTTTCAGAAGTGCTAAGGGAACATTAGGCATGCAGGCTTCTCATGAGAGCACCCAAGCACTGGTTCTCATGGTGCAGTGTGCCTTTCTCCCGGCTCTTGGGCACGAGATAGCACAGGACATATTGATAAGAAAATAGGAAAGGATTGATGCTAGTCTTCCATTCAGCTCTCCAGGAAACCCTGAAGATTTTGAGGCTGTATGAGTAAAGGATAATAGGCATGGAAATTTGAATTCCGTGTGAATTCATTTGTGCCACAGGCTTTAATCCTAGAGCAATGCAGGCTAATGAGAATATCCAACAATCACCCAAACTAGCTTTAATCCTGTATGGTTTTACACCAATGACTTTTCTTCTCAATATCATAGAATCATTTTCTTTCTTCCTGAATCCATCTTCAAAATGACTCCTTCAAATGAAACCAAAAATCAGTTGTCTTTGTTACTACAATTTTATGGAAACTCATAGATAACTTGTTAAATTTCTTATTTGTACAACAGCATTTGTGTAACTGCTTTATTTGTTATAACTGCATTCCTGTCTTGTCTATTCAGGTAGACATTAGATCTTCTTTTAACCAGTACTTCCAAGAAGAGATTTCAGAGAGATTTGATTTAATTTCTGCTGGAATGACAATTGATAAAAGTTGAATTTCAGGTGCTTTCATTTTTGCCAAAATACCAAGCATGGAATTCATGTGGTCACTTTCATCATTCTTGACTGATATCCTCTACTTACCTAGAGCAGTCATTGCAGATTTCGCAGTCAGACCCTATATGCCTCTCAGTATCTCCTCCTCCTCATTAAATACACTGTATTGAACAGTGCCAGAACCAATGCTAGACTCCTGGGTGTCTAATTATTAACTTCACTCTCAAGCACAGCTGTTCACTAAGATTGCTTCTACAGCTTTTCACAGCAACGCTTGGCAGTATTCTGCCCTCTATCCTCTAGTGACTTCTTCCCTTAGCAATCTGTTAGAAGGAAACTTATCAGAAACATTTTTGAAAAAGCTGAGCAAATTATATTTACTGGGTTGCTTATATAGTATGCTATAAGTAGATCTTACTTAACATAGAGGGGATTTAATAAATTAGAAACACACTTCTTTTTTTTTTTTTTTTTTTGAGAGTTGTTTCTTTGACTCTGTTAACTTTATACTATAGGCATACTGGTTTGCCCTTAATTAAATTCTCAATCAACTTACCTAAGAATGAAAATTAATTTTATTATGCTATGGTTTCTTAAATTTCCTTTGTAAGTTCCCATATTTTTAATGATTTATGCCATATTAATGGTGATTTTCAGGCACATTGATTGTAAGTTTGAATAACAAAATGTGAACTACCTGAGATAAAAATTTCTCATAAAAATTGGAAATACATACATGAACTTTCCCCATGTATCTTCTGGCTGAAGTTGGCTCAGGTTTGGCATATTTATGTTGGCCAGATGTGAAGAGTAATTTTACATGTCAGCTTGACTGGGCCACAGGGTACCCACATACTGAGTCAAACATCATTCTGGGTGTTTCTGTATGTCTTTATGTCCGATCAACACTTAACTAGATAGGCTGAGTAAAGCAGATTGCCTTCCCTACTGCAGGTGAGCTTTATCCTATCAGTTGAAAATTTAAATAGAGTAAAAAGGCTGACCGTCCTGAGTAAGTGAAAATTCTTTCTGGCTGACTGCATTCAAACTGGAACATCAGCCTTTTTCTTACCTTCAGACTTTAATTGAAACATCGTCTCTTCCTAGGTCTCGAGTTCTGTCTGCCTTCAGACCAGAACTCTACCATCAGTGCTCCTGTGTCTCAGCTTGCTGACTCACTCTGCAGATCATGGGGCTTGCTTGCCATAAGGAGCCAGTTCCTTATGATGAGTCTATCTCCCGATCTATCCATCTATCCATCATCCATCCACACTCAAATATACACACAACCTATTGGTCTGTTTCTCTATAGAACCCGACTAATACACTAGCAAAGGGAACTTCAGAGTTGGAGCCACAAGCTGTAAAGAAATATTCATCCATTCTTCATACAAAACTTTTGGGGTATATAAAGCTTAAGAGATAACAAAACTGAGGTTGAAAGAGGTTAAGAGGCTTTTCTAAGCTAATAGTGGTTGTCAAAGGTGGGTTCAGAATATAATGGAGGAAAATTAAAAAACCACAATTCTCCCACCAAGGTGGCATTCGTATGGGGTAAGGTAGACAGGTTGGTCCTATCAGTGCTGCCCATCTGCAACAGGTCTCACCTGCAGACAGGTGAGGCAATCACTGTGGCTCTCCAGATGAAGTAGCCAGATCAGTTTGAATCCACACTGGACCAGGCGGTCTATACCTGACATGCTACCTGATGTCCTGGTGATTTTTCAAGTAATGAGATAGATGATACTAAACCTAATATTGCAATAAAAGAGAAGAACCTAAGTAGGGACTCTGGAGAGCTTTAAGCATAACACCACAGGAGCTAAAGACCTTTCAGTAGCTCAGTACGATGACCAAACTGACCTGGCCCATGATGGATGCAACCAAGTTGATCAGGAAAGGGGCCCAGAGATCATGGTAACTCTGGTGTGACTTGTTCAGTTTCTTCAAGAAATGAGAAGGTAGCTGGTAACAAAAGAGATGAACTTTATTCAGACTAAAGACCAAGCCTATGATTTGGTGGCACAGCTATAGTTGAATCATTGGGCTTCCAGATTTGTCCCAGAGCCTCCCTTTTCCCCTCTTCCTTCTTTGCATATGTGTCTCCCTTTTCTTTCTTTTCTTTGATAACTGTCTGAAAAACTAGCCTTGGCCCCTTTCCTTAATTCTCCAATTACTTATCAGGTATGTCCCAGCTGGAGCCCTGACCCCGCCTAACATGGCTTAGGCCTCTGTCTCACTTTCTGTTATACCTGTATTTGGAATTCGGTAGATTTTTATTTCCATCTGACCTGCCTCTCAGTTGATTCTAGATCAGGAGCATTGGCTTGAGCTGAGGTCTCAAGAGCCCCGCCTGGAGGAGGGAAGGAATGAGGGTCATCCCAGGCAGGATTCAAAGGGAATAGAATCTAACATCTGGAGGAGTTAAGGATGAAGTGGAAACAAGGGCAGGTTCAAGATATCAAGTCAGGGATGTCTGAATTACAGCATCAGTAACTAAGAAATAGGACAAGTGATGGTTTTAGTAGACAGAGCCTGGCTGGATCTGCAAAACCGCAGTGTCTTGGAGGCTGAAGTTCTTGTGGAAAACATCAGAGAGCTCTGCCTTCCGTTACAGTGAGTGGTTAATGGATTCTTAGGACTGTACAGGTTAAATGTATGTGTCACCTTTTCTCAGGTGGCTCAGTGGTAAAGAATCCACATGCCAATGCAGGGGACTTAGGAGACAAGGGTTCAATCCTTGGGTCAGGAAGATCCCTTGGAGTAGGAAATGGCATCCAAATGGTATTGCTTGAAAAATCCCATGGACAGAGGAGCCTGGCAGGCTACAGGCCATATGGTTGCAAAGAGTCGAACAAGACTGAGCACACACGCAAGCACCTTTTTCTAACTGTGAGACCTTTGGTAAATTAGGTAATTCCTCTGAGTTTCTGTTTTTTTGTCTACAGACTGGCAGTAATAATACCTGTTCAGTCAAGTAATACTTATTCATGTCCAACTTTTTGCCACCCCATGGACTGTAGCATGCCAGGCTTCCCTGTCTTTCACTGTTTCCTGGAGTTTGCTCAAATTCATGTCGATTGAGTCCATGATACCATCCAACCATCTCATTCTCTGCTTACTCCTTCTCCTTCTGTCCTAAATCTTTCCCAGTATCAAGATCTTTTCCAATGAGTTAGCCCTTTGCATCAGGTGGCCAAAGTGCAGGCACTTCAGCTCCAGCATCATTCCTTCCAATGAATATTCAGGGTTGATTTCCTTTAGGACTGACTGGTTTGATCTCCTTGCAGTTCAAGAGACCCTCAACACCATAGTTCAAAAGCATCAGTTCTTCAGTGCTCAGCATTCTTTATGGTCTATCTCTCACATCTGTACATGACTACTGGAAAAACCATACCTTTGACTATGCAGAACTTTGTTGGAAATGTGATTATCTCTGCTTTTTAATATGCTGTTTAGGTTTTTCATAGCTTTTCTTCCAAGGAGCAAGTGTCTTTTAATTTCGTGGTTGCAGTCAATGTCCACAGTCACTTTGGAAACCAAGAAAATAAAAGCTGTCATTATGTCTACTTTTTCCCCCATCTATTTTCCATGAGGTGATGGGACTGGATCTTAGTTTTTTGAAAGTTGAGTTTTAAGCCAGCTTTTTCACTCTCCTCTATCACCTTCATTAAGAGACTATTTAGTTCATTTTCACTTTCTGCCATTAGAGTGGTATCATCTGCATATTTAAGGTTGTTGACATTTCTCCCGGGGATCTTGATTCCAGCTTATAACAATACCTGCTCACAGACTATTATGAGGATTACAGACAGTGAGAATAAGGTTACTAACGAACATGAGCTGTGTAAGGGCTCATCATATGGTCACTCTCACTACAGTTGTATTACTGATGACTTGGCCTTGGGGAACTTATTTCACACTTTTGGACTGCTGTGTCTTGTCCAATGAGTGAAGAGATCAAATTAGATCATCTCTAAGTCCTCATTCAGCTCAAACATCCTAAAATCTATTCTAAACTCTTACTTTAGGCAAAAGAGTCTTGCTTTCTAAAACTATCTTACAACCACTCTGCGACTCAGGCCCAAACCCACAAATTAGATTAAATCCCATTATTTAAAATAAAAAAGACTCTTTTGAAACATTAAAGCCTACATATATGTTTAAATAACCTTGTCAAATTTGCTCTGCCTACAGAGGGCTTTTCATTATTCTTTTTCATTAAAATAAAAATCCCTCTGGTTGACTTTCTAAATGTGTTTTTGTTAGGCCTTCAGCCTGTTGTTAACCATTTTCAACCTAATATTAAACCCTGTCCTCCCAAAGCTGAGTGCTCTGTTACCCCCTGAGTAGTCACCCATGATGATGAGAGAGTGGGCACTTAATATGCTAAATAATAATAATATAAAATCAAAATGTGTAGTGATCACTGGCTGCCCAACAGGGGTCTGTCACTCACTCCCTTTATCAGTCATTTTTACTATAAAACTCTGTGTTGAAAGGGAAGTGGAAAAGCCCTGCAGAGCAAATGTCTCCAGGCTACCGGCTGTGGTAAATAGGGTATCTAATATCCAGAAAATGAATATGCAGCCTCCTGAGAAACATATTCAGTGAAGGGAAATGGTTTCTCAGATTAGGAAGTACAAATGAAGAAAGGGACCTAATTTGCGAGAGAAAAGAATAGATGTAGTTGATTTCCTCCCTACTGATAAACTGCTCTTGCATATAGTTTTTCCTCTTGTTTTATTTCGAAAGCTTTAAGTCAAAGGTTTCGTGTTCCTTTCTGTCTCATAAACCAAGTCATTCAGATAACCAGCCCTTTGCTCTATCAACTAATTACTTTCTGATTTGCTTTGATCTATTATTCAGGCAGTAAATTCCAGCTTCATTGCACCCATCATGTAAAGCCCAAATGTAATCACTGTTGCGAAAGGAGGTAATTGTAAAGTTGCCCATTTGACAGAAGCATTGCTTTTTTCTCTGGAAGTGTGGTATGTGATATATATACTCTTCCCATGTTATTCAGGCAATTGACCTTGTACAAACCCAGTTGATGCCAGCTCTTTTTGCCAGATAATAATCATTTAGGAATCATGCTTTTGGAATTGTAAACTATATGTGATGTTATTTTGTGTACTATTCCTATGTGTGTATGTGTACTAAGTTGCTTCAGTCATGTCTGACTCTTTGTGACTCTATGGACAGTAGCATGATATAATATGATATGATGCTTAATTCATTAATTAAAGTGTTTTTTGGGTTTTTTTGAGTATTGATTTATGGAGTCAGTACTTCCTAGTCAAATGTTCACATATGCTATCAACCTCACTACAAAATTGTTTCTTCTTTGGCTCAACTATGTTCAAAAATATTCCTGCATAAGTTATTACTGTTTTTCCTAATTCATGTGAACAAACTGGGTTTATATATTAGAATTCTCTTACAATCAAAAATATTCCTGCATAAGTTATTACTGTTTTTCCTAATTCATGTGAACAAACTGGGTTTATAAATTAGAATTCTCTTACAATCTATTAAATCCACATAATTCCATATGTTCAAAGCCAAGAGAATAATTTGTGAGGATATCATGGTGGAGAGGTCAGACAGAATGTGGTCCACTGGAGAGGGAATGGCAAACCACTTCAGTATTCTTGCCTTGAGAACCCCATGAACAGTATGAAAAGGCAAAATGATAGGACACTGAAAGAGGAACTCCCCAGGTCAGTAGGTGCCCAATATGCTACTGGAGATCAGTGGAGAAATAACTTCAGAAAGAATGAAGGGATGGAGCCAAAGCAAAAACAATACCCAGTTATGGATGTGACTGGTGATACAGGACACAAGGTCTGATACTGTAATGAGCAATATTGCATAGGAATCTGGAATGTCAGGTCCATGAATCAAGGCAAATTGGAAGTGGTCAAACAGGAGATGGCAAGAGTGAACATCGACATTCTAGGAATCAGTGAGCTAAAATGGACTAGAATGGGTGAATTTAACTCAGATGACCATTATATCTACTACTGAGGAAAAGAATCCCTTGGAAGAAATGGAGTAGCCATCTGGTCAACAAAAGAGTCTGAAATGCAGTACTTGGATGCAATCTCAAAAATGACAGAATGATCTCTATTTGTTTCCAAGGCAAACCATTCAATATCACAGTAATCCAAGTCTGTGCCCCAACCAATATCACTGAAGAAGCTGAAGTCGAATGGTTCTATAAAGACCTACAAGACCTTTTAGAACTAACACCAAAAAAAGATGTCCTTTTCATTATAGGGGACTGGAATGCAAAAGTAGGAGGTCAAGAAACACCTGGAGTAACAGGCAAATTTGGCCTTGGAATACGGAATGAAGCAGGGCAAAGGCTAATAGAGTTTTGCGAAGAGAACGCACTGATCATAGCAAACACCCTCTTCCGACAACAAAAGAGAAGACTCTACACATGGACATCACCAGATGGTCAACACCTAAATCAGATTGATTATATTCTTTGCAGCCAAAGATGGAGAAGCTCTATACAGTCAGCAAAAACAAGACCAGGAGCTGACTGTGGCTCCTATCATGAGATCCTTATTGCCAAATTCAGACTAGGAAAAACTACTAGACCACTCAGGTATGACCTAAATCAAATCCCTTATGATTATACAGTGGAAGTGAGAAATAGATTTAAGGGACTAGATCTGATAGATAGAGTGCCTGATGAACTATGGACTGAGGTTGGTGACATTGTACAGGAGACAGGGATCAAGACCATCCCCATGGAAAAGAAATGCAAAAAATCAAAATGGCTGTCTGGTTAGGCCTTACAAATAGCCGTGAAAAGAAGAGAAGGGAAAAGCAAAGGAGAAAAGGAAAGATATAAGCATCTGAATGCACAGTTCCAAAGAACAGCAAGGAGAGATAAGAAAGCCTTCCTCAGTGATCAATGCAAAGAAATAGAGGAAAACAACAGAATGTGGAAGACTAGAGATCTCTTCAAGAAAATTAGAGATAGCAAGGAAACATTTCATGCAAAGATGGAGTCCATAAAGGACAGAAATGGTATGGACCTGACAGAAGCAGGAGATATTAAGAAGAGGTGGCAAGAATACACAGAACTGTATAAAAAAGATCTTCATGAACAAGATAATCACGATGGTATGATCACTCACCTAGAGCCAGACATACTGGAATGTGAGGTCCAGTGGGCCTTAGAAAGCATCACTACAAACAAAGCTAGTGGAGGTGATGGAATTCCAGTTGAGCTATTTCAAATCCTGAAAGATGATGCTGTGAAAGTGCTGCACTCAATATGCCAGCAAATTTGGAAGACTCAGCAGTGGCCACAGGACTGGAAAAGGTTAGTTTTCATTCCAATCCCAAAGAAAGGCAATGCCAAAGAATGCTAAAACTACCGCACAATTGTACTCATCTCACATGCTAGTAAAGTAATGCTCAAAATTCTCCAAGCCAGGCTTCAGCAGTACATGAACCATGAACTACCAGTTGTTCAAGCTGGTTTTAGAAAAGGCAGATGAACCAGAGATCAAATTGCCAAAATCTGCTGGATCATGGAAAAAGCAAGAGAGTTCCAGAAAAACATCTATTTTTGCTTTATTGACTATGACAATGCCTTTGACTGTGGATCACAATAAACTGTGGACAATTCTGAAAGAGATGGGAATACCAGACCACCTGACCTGCCTCTTGAGAAACCTCTATGCAGGTCAGGAAGCAACAGTTAGAACTGGACATGGAACAACAGACTCGTTCCAAATAGGAAAAGGAGTTCATCAAGGCTGTATATTGTCACCCTGCTTATTTAAATTCTATGCAGAGTACATCATGAGAAACGCTGGACTGGAAGAAGCACAAGCTGGAATCAAGATTGCCAGGAGAAATATCAATAACCTCAGGTATACAGATGACACCACCCTTATGGCAGAAAGTGAAGAGGAACTCAAAAGCCTCTTGATGAAAGTGAAAGAGGAGAGTGAAAAAGTTGGCTTAAAGCTCAACAGTCAGAAAACTAAGATCATGGCGTCTGGTCCCATCACTTCATAGGAAATAGATGGGGAAACAGTGGAAACAGTGTCAGACTTTATTTTGGGGGGCCCCAAAATCACTGCAGATGGTGACTGCAGCCATGAAATCAAAAGATGCTTACTCCTTGCAAGGAAAGTTATGACCAACCGAGATAGCATATTCAAAAGCAGAGACATTACTTTGCCAACAAAGGTTCATCTAGTTAAGGCTATAGTTTTTCCTGTGGTCATGTATGGATGTGAGAGTTGGACTGTGAAGAAGGCTGAGCACCGAAGAATTGATACTTTTGAACTGTGGTGTTGGAGAAGACTCTTGAGAGTCCCTTGGACTGCAAGGAGATCCAACCTGTCCATTCTAAAGGAGATCAGTCCTGGGTGTTCTTTGGAAGGAATGATGCTAAAGCTGAAACTGCAGTACTTTGGCCACCTCATGCAAAGAGTTGACTCATTGGAAAAGACTCTGATGCTGGGAGGGATTGGGCGCAGGCGGAGAAGGGGACGACAGAGAATGAGATGGCTGGATGGCATCACTGACTCGATGGACGTGAGTCTGGGTGAACTCCGGGAGTTGGTGATGGACAGGAAGACCTGGCGTGCTGCGATTCATGGGGTCGCAAAGAGTCAGACAGGACTGAGCGACTGGACTGAACTGAACTGAACTGATGATTATTTTTACTTTGATTTGAGTGAAAATACAATTCACTCATCATTTGGCTTCAGGGAAAAAAATCCAGTTTTTCAGAATCCCGTGCAAACAAGAATTTGAACTCTTCAAATACTTCTTTAAACCAGATAATATTCTGACTACTGGCTTTTCTTTGAAATTCGTTCTTTGTCACATCTTTTCACCTCTAATTTCTTTCCCTCTGCATCTCTCTGCATAGGTAGATATATGGACTGTAGCCTTCTTCTATGTTCCAGAGTGGTTCTGAGTACAGAAGGGATTCTGCAGACATGAATTCCAAAGCATTCAGACCTCTTATGGGGATTTCTCCTTTAAATACTTGAGATTCTAGGCATATTAAAAGAGCAATTGACCTTATTAGATTAGCTCTTTCATTAAGCAATGCTTTAAACACATTACTCAAGCTCTATTATTCGGCCTTAGAAATAGTTGATCATCTATTCAGAGCAATCTATCTTCTTTGTTCTTAAGTAATTCACTCTCTCACACCTCCATCCCCTGTACTCCCAGTCCCATGTAGCAACTTTTCTGAAACAATTTTATTTGGTTTCCTAAAATTTACCTGTGTTATTCTAGAGCATCAAGAATTTGGCTCATAATGAAACTTCAGTTTTCACCTACATTATTTACCTGGCAAGGGCTCTGGAGCAAGGTGACTTTGGGCTTCCTTTTGAGAGCTGAGGGTTTGATAATAATTAACTTTCTTGATAACCAGAAGGCAGTGAGAAATTTGAAGGCCATAGTACTTGTTGTATAAACTGAACAGCAGCCTTGTCGGTTGTTCTTTTGTGAAAGGAAAAGAATGATTAAATTGTATTCTTATCTTATCTATTGTGAAAGGTTTCCTGGTTTATAAACTTGATTGGGAGGATTTGGTATTGAACAAATAAAACTGGATGTTGGTGGTAGCTTGTGAATTTTCTTAGTCTTTGGCTCCTAACAGCAGAATGATATGACTTTGCAAATAAGGAGGTAGTTAGTATTTAAAGTCAATATTGCTGCCATAAAAATTAACGAGTGCTCAGATTTTTATATTATGATACTCTTGCCATTGACAAAGCCTGACCTAATTCATTTGCTTTCAAATTTCACTGCAAAGTGCTTTTGGAGTTGCCCTGTCTGCCTTGTTACTAGAAAAAAGTCTTCTTTTTTGACTGCTTGATCTTTAACTCTCTGAACCGACTTGCTCACTAGTAAAATGGAAATAGGTATAGTTTCTGCCTTTTAGGTTGTGAAAGGACTGAATAAGATCATATAAGTGGATTAGGTGACATAATATTTGTAACATGTTTTGGACGGTGCCTGATACATAGCAAGCATTCAATTAAATTTCAGCCATCACCATCACCACCACCATCATCATCATCACCACCAATATCAAGGAAGTCATTTGGCTTCAGATGAGTTTAATTTTGAAAATAAATTGTTTCTCCCAACTTTACTAATCAGAGTGGGGAGACTTACTGGAAACGGTACTTTTAGGTTCCTGCCATCAGTTTGGTCAGTTTAGAAATGTGCTCACAGTCAAAATAACTCTTGAAACTTCCCTTTTGGTAGAAGGAGAGAAATACTATTAACTATGGTAGGGTTGTATGTTAAGAGAAAAGCTGTCTTTATTCATCTATTTCTCCAAATTTTATTTTCCATTGACTTTTAGGAAGTAAATAATGACAGAACTTTCCAAACTCCTCTTGGCTCCACATCCACCTTGTAGGTTATTACAATATTTTTGAAATCTTTATTTTTGTCAAATCAAATCCCCTAATTATACAGTTTATATTACAGCCCATAGAATATGCTCCACTTCAAAAATGCTTTTGATGGTAGCACCTATTTTTGCTTCTTTTGGACTAGTCTTTAATGCTTTTGGTGTTCTATTCAGGAAGCCTTCAGTGAGTATTTCATAGTGCTTTTGAATGGTGGAACAGGGCTGAAAATTATCTAATTCCAGCCAGAGGAAGGGACATTTCCTAGTTGGCAACTGTGAGGCATTTTACTCTCAGTAACCTGGTGCAAATGAATGGGAAGAGTTTGTATTATAGAGTATTCATGATATGCAAGTTACTTCACCTTATAAAAGCTGATCTTTATAGAGTATTTTGTATTTGTATTACAGTGAATACAACTTATTTACTCCTAGGGTATAAAGTCTCTGAGGTAGATTCTCTTATTCTTCCTGTTTTACAGATGAGATATAATACTTGAAACACAAACGTGACAGCTTGTTTAGACTACCCAGCTAGGAAGAAGCAGAATGGAGATTTGAAGCCAAGAATCCTGGCTCTTCACCATTATACAGTCCCCACAGCAAACCGCTGGGTGGATATCACTGTCTCATTGAGGGCAAATTGAGGCTCAGGATAATGAGGTAGCTTGAACTTGCCTCTCCACTCTATCATGCTTAGATAAAAGCATGTCATGTCATACTTGCACACATGCTAAGTAGCTTCAGTTGTGTCCGACTCTTTGTGTCGTCATGGACTGTAGCCCACCAGGCTCCTCTCTCCATGGGATTCTCCAGTCAAGAATACTGGAGTGGGTTGCCATGTCCTCCTTCAGGGGATCTTCCTGACTTAGGGATCAAACCCATGTCTCCTGTAGCTCCTGTTCTGCAGACAGATTGTTTACCGCTGAGCCACCATAGAAGCCCCATCTCATACATATCAGTGGTCAATTGTGTCTTGGCTAAAGGCAAACAAAAAGCAGGTTTTGGATGTGGTTATGCCCACCTGTGGTTGCCAGAGCCCTGCATGCTGTCCGGGTGAAGCAAGGTCATGAGGATGCTCAGGAGAGTCAGGTGTGAAGAAACAGTGAGGTCTCTATCTGGAAGCACCTTTGAAAATAGTTTGCAATCCTTCTAGCACATGTGCTGGCTGATGAGAAACTGGCTGAAGATCCAGAAGGTGGACTCAGCTTGTTCTCTGGAGCCACGATCCCCACTGGCCTCTGTTGGAGGGGAGGCAGCATTAGCACCCTCCTCCATCCTGAGGGTTGCCAGCTAAGGAAATTTTTTCTGCAGATGCTGTTGGTCAGATTGAAATAAACATAGGAGAAGAGGGAAAGGAAGAGAACCAGGGGAGGCAGGAAGAGGGAAAGAAAAGGGAGTAAAAGGGCAGAAAGAAGACAGGGTAAAGAAAGGAGTCCAGCACTGGAGTTCATCTACCCCTGTCAGAAGGGAGAGTGGAAGTGCTCCGACCAGAGGTGGCCTATTCCCCAGCTCCTAGGGAGAAAGCAGGTTCCTTCCCCTCAGGGTTCTGAATCCTGCACCAGCCAAAAAATTCATCTAAAAAATTAAATTATATCTGAGGTGCAATCACCCTTCAAAAGGCCCTGGAGGTCAGAACAATCAGGACTTAAATTAATTGCTTAATGGAGGGGGGGTAGATTTCTGAGAACAGTGCTGATAATTTGCTAAAACTAGGGTATGTTTGTAACTCTTTGAAATGAATTGAATTGCTGGTTATAAGAATTAATGCTTATAGAGAAATTGTGATTGGAATCCCCAAAGTTTTAATTCCTTCAAGCAATTGGTAATTAGTAAAGAATTGTGCACGTAAAGTCAGTGTTACATTCAACACATAATTACATACTGTCTCAAATTGTTTCCCAGTTGCTGCATGTGTGTTCGTCTTGTCTCCCCAGACTTGGTCATAAACTCAGTGTGAGCAAGTGCTGGGACTTGTTCTTTTATTGGTGCCTCCCGCTGTGCCTAGCACAGCTCTAAACACACAAAAGTTGATGGATGTGGATTGGAATAAATCCATGAACTTAGAAAACTTTGGCCTTTTGAAGATAAATTTATTTAGTTATCCCAGCATGCCAAGAACAGGGCAAGTTTCTCAGGAGGAGAGCCAAGAAAGTGAACACATGATGCAGCTGGAGATTGTGTGCGCTAAATGGAGTAGAGAATTTGAAAGTACACATCCTATTTTAGTGAAAGGAAATCGTAGATAACTCGAGGTCAGACACTTGCTGTGGAGCAGCTTGATTTGGATTTTGTTGATTTACCTACATTTTACGATGTCTGAAAATAGTCATTAGGCCTGGAAGGGGATTGGGAACTGATGGCACTGGGGCTGCAGTTTTCTGCATGGATCTCCACACTTTTCAAAAGCTTTGTCTGTGATTTGTCTATTAAAAAGAAACTAAAACACAGGTGTTGCTACTATCCATTTGTGAGTGACAAAAATAAAATATTTACCATTTTGTTTACTAAGTTGAAGTTCATTTTTCTAGGTCAGAGGCATATGAATAATCTTCTCAACTATCAAGAATATTCATTTATATTTTCACATTTCCAGTAAGTCTCCTCTTTAAAAACATTTAATGTAGACATCTTAACAGCGGCAATCTTTCAAAGAATACTAAATATGATTCCGTCAGTTCAGTTCAGTCGCTCAGTTGTGTCTGACCCTTTGCAACTCCATGAATCGCAGCACGCCAGGCCTCCCTGTCCATCACCAACTCCCGGAGTTCACTCAGACTCGTGTCCCTCGAGTCGGTGATGCCATCCAGCCATCTCATCCTCTGTAGTTCCCTCCTCTTCCTTCCCCCAATCCCTCCCAGCATCAGAGTCTTTTCCAGTGAGTCAGCTCTTTGCATGAGGTGGCCAAAGTACTGGAGTTTCAGCTAGAGCATCATTCCTTCCAAAGAAATCCCAGGGCTGATCTCCTTCAGAATGGACTGGTTGGATCTCCTTGCAGTCCAAGGGACTCTCAAGAGTCTTCTCCAACACCACAGTTCAAAAGCATTAATTCTTTGGCGCTCAGCCTTCTTCACAGTCCAACTTTCACATCCATAAATGACAACTGGAAAAACCATAGCCTTGACTAGATGGACCTTTGGTTGGCAAAGTAATATCTCTGCTTTTGAATATGCTATCTCGGTTGGTCATAACTTTCCTTCCAAGGAGTAAGCATCTGTTAATTTCATGGCTGCAATCACAATCTGCAGTGGTTTTGCAGCCCCCCAAAATAAAGTCTGACACTGTTTCCACTGTTTCCCCATCTATTTCCCATGAAGTGATGGGACCAGATGCCATGATCTTAGTTTTCTGACTGTTGAGCTTTAAGCCAACTTTTTCACTCTCCTCTTTCACTTTTATCAAGAGGCTCTTTAGTTCCTCTTCACTTTCTGCCATAAGGGTGGTGTCATCTGCATATCTGAGGTTATTGATATTTCTCCCGGCAAACTTGATTCCAGCTTGTGCTTCTTCCAGCCCAGCGTTTCTCATGATGTACTCTGCGTATAAGTTAAATAAGCAGGGTGACCATATACAGCCTTGGTGTACTCCTTTTCCTATTTGGAACCAGTCTGTTGTTCCATGTCCAGTTCTAACTGTTGCTTCCTGACCTGCATAGAGGTTTCTCAAGAGGCAGGTCAGATGGTCTGGTATTCCCATCTCTTTCAGAATTGTCCACAGTTTATTGTGATCCACACAGTCAAAGGCTTTGGCATAGTCAATAAAGAAGAAGTAGATGTTTTTCTGGAACTCTCTTGCTTTTTCCATGATCCAGCAGATGTTGGCAATTTGATCTCTGGTTCCTCTGCCTTTTCTAAAACCAGCTTGAACATTTGGAAGTTCATGGTTCATGTATTGCTGAAACCTGACTTGGAGAATTTTGAGCATTACTTTACTAGCATGTGAGATGAGTGCAATCGTGTGGTAGTTTGAGCATTCTTTGGCATTCCCTTTCTTGGGATTGGAATGAAAACTGACCTTTTCCAGTCCTGTGGCCACTGCTGAGTCTTCCAAATTTGCTGGCATATTGAGTGCAGCACTTTCACAGCATCATCTTTCAGGATTTGAAATAGCTCAACTGGAATTCCATCACCTCCACTAGCTTTGTTCGTAGTGATGCTTCCTAAGGCCCACTTGACTTCACATTCCAGGATGTCTGGCTCTAGGTGAGTGATCACACCATCGTGATTATCTGGGTCGTGAAGCTCTTTTTTGTACAGTTCTTCTGTGTATTCTTGCCACCTCTTCTTAATATCTCCTGCTTCTGTCAGGTCCATACCACTTCTGTCCTTTATTGAGCCCATCTTTGCATGAAATGTTCCTTTGGTATCTCTAATTTTCTGAAGAGATCTGTAGTCTTTCCCATTCTGTTGGACAGGAAAAGTTCTTTGCATTGATTGCTGAGGAAGGCTTTCTTATCTCTCCTTGCTATTCTTTGGACCTCTGCATTCAGATGCTTGTAATTTTCCTTTTATCCTTTGCATTTCGCTTCTCTTCTTTTCACAGCTATTTGTAAGGCCTCCTCAGTCAGCCATTTTGCTTTTTTGCATTTGTTTTCCATGTGGATGGTCTTGATCCCTGTCTCCTGTACAATGTCACAAACCTCCGTCCATAGTTCATCAGGCACTCTGTCTATCAGATCTAGTACTTTAAATCTATTTCTCTCTTTCACCGTATAATCATAAGGGATTTGATTTAGGCCATACCTGAATGGTCTAGTGGTTTTCCCCACTTTCTTCAATTTAAGTCTGATTTTGGCAATAAGGAGCTCATGATCTGAGCCATAGTCAGCTCCCTGTCTTATTTTTGCTGCCTGTATAGAGCTTCTCCATCTTTGACTGCAAAGAATATAATCAATCTGATTTCGGTGTTGACCATCTGGTGATGTCCATGTGTAGTCTGTGAAGAATTTTGTCTTATGTATGTTCACTTTAATTTTTGTAAAGGGTGGCTATAGTAATAAAAGGCTGGGAAAATATAAACAAGTCTATTTTACAGTAACTGAAAGGTAATTGAGAAATGACTGCTGATCATACTACTTCATATCATCTATGGGTAATACTCTTGTACAAAGGAAAGGCCTTCTATGAACTTGTCCATATCTGTTTCTCAAAACTCTTTTCACAGCTCTTCATATTACAAACTGTATTTCAGTAACTTCCAAATTAATTATGGCTCCCTGCTTAAAGAGCTTCCCTTATGGCTCAGCTGGTATGCCTGCAATGAGGGAGACCTGGGTTCGATCCCTGGGTTAGGAAGATCCTCTGGAGAAGGGAAAGGCTACCCACTCCAGTATTCTGGCTTGGAGAGAATTCTATGGACTGTATTGTCCATGAGGTCACAAACAGTCAGACACAACTGAGTGACTTTCACTTCGCTTCCCTGCATAAAACACATTTTTCTAGTTATGTCATTTTGCTTGGCCTAAAGTGTCCTTTTCACTTTTCTTGGTAACTCTGACTTACCTTTCAAGACTTTTCCTGTGCAAAGCTCCTAGAATGTTACTTTCCCTACATCTTCAGGTTGGATTAAGTGCCTTAATGATTTATCTGTGTCACTGTGGGCACTCTCGAGTCTAGTGTGTGCATGTTCAGTTATATTTGACTCTTTGTGATGCCATGGATTATAGCCTGCCCGGCTCTTTTGTCCACGGAATTTTCCAGGCAAGAATATTGGAGTGGGATACCATTTCCTTCTCCAGGGGATCTTCCCAACCTAGAGATTCAATCGCGTCTCTTATGTCTCTTGCATTAGCAGGCAGATTCTTTAACACTGCACCACCTGGAAGTGTCCTTTGGGCACCATCATGCCTCAGTGCCATCCCCTTGCATGTTAAATGAAAAATCTGACTATATGTGTATCTTGTCCACTAATCCACAAATCTACATCCATTTCTCTCCTCCTTCTGCTCTCTCTCATTCTTTTACTCTTTCTTTCCCGTGATGACTAGCTCAGTGCCAAGCAGCACACAGAAAGTGCTCTATAAATTTTGGTAATTATTACTATTACTGTTGTTATTAAAGGGCAAGAATGGAATATTTTGTGTAGTAGAGGTAAAGAAGTGGAGTGTGTCTCATCAACAACTTCTGCAAAGTCCAAATTCAGTCTTGAAAGAAGTCATGGGAATCTTTACAAACTGGGATTTAAAGGTGAGCTGAACTTCTCGTTTGATGATTTCATACTTTCATGTATCTCCTGTCTGTGGGAAGTACAGGAAGCAGAAGAGTACACCCTGACATCAAGCCATCAAGCTCTGATGCTCAGACCTTAATCACCAGGGGTAGTCACAGAAGCGGATCTCCTGGGGTGCCAGGGGGTTTTTGATGCTTTAGAGCTCTCTTTTCTCCCCTTATATTCTGGAAATAATATATACATATATCTTAATCCTCCTTATATGAAGTATTATCTTCCCAGATTCTGTTCCCTCTTCTTCCAATCCTCACCTGCCCTAACATGTTTTATCTGACATCTCCCTTTTACTGATCTTACCCACTGCCCTTTTTCTTCCTGTTTCTCTTGACTTCAGGGTCACCATGATAAATGCAGCAGAATGGGCTTAAAAATAAATGTCCCTTCAAAAACTGTAAGTAGCTAAAAATGGCTTTATCATTTCTGTTCCCACATTTGTTGTATTTTCTTTTCTACTGTAAGTTATTCAAGTATAAATATTCAGATATATGAGGTGCTTTGATTTTGGCTTACTTGCTTAGTAGCAGTTCAATATAAGATATTGTTTTAGGTTATAGGGAGAAATAGAAAATTAGTGTCTTTTTGTTTATCATTAACCTGATTCCCAGGGAACTAAAGAAAAAAAAATTGTACAATTTTAATTCTCTCTCTCTCTTTTTTAATGAAAGAAATTCAACAGTTTCCTTCATGTTCCCAATCCCTTTTTAAAATAAGAACTAGAGAATGTAAAATTTTACCCAGTAATCACAGAAAGCATTCTAACGTTCTGCTTGATAGTATCATTGTTTTAAGGGAGAAAGAAACAAAGGAGATAAGAGGAAACATTGTAAAAGTAAAGAGAGATATAGAGATAGCCTTGCATATACAGTCAGAGACCAGTAGAGACCAGTGGGAAGCTAAGGATGGTATTATGGTAAGAGTGAGTGCTTTGCTTCCTAATCCATGTTTGTTTTCATTCCATTTGCAATTTTTTTTTTTTTTTTTTGCTGTAGGACAATTTACCCAATCCATTGCACCATCAGCTTTCCTATTTATTAATGAAGAATAAAAATAATAAAATTACATATTTACTTGGTAACTTGTGGGATTAAATGAAATATCCATTCTAGAAATATATATTGAGTTTCCAGTCATGTACACTGGTTTCTGCTGTAACTATTTGTTTCTGGTCCTTACCTCACTCCTTCATCAATATTTTTCCTTATGCTCACTGCTTTTTCCTGTCTGCCATGTTGCTGATTCTCACCTCATGATACTGGAGGAGACAAGAATGTGTTCGGTCACTCAGTCGTGTCTGACTCTTTGCAACCTCTAGCATTGTAGCCCGCCAGGCTCCTCAGACCATGGGATTCTCCATACAAGAACATTGGAGTGGGTTGCCATTTCCTTCTCCAGGGGATCTTTCTGACTTCGGAATCGAACCTGAGTCTCTAGTGTCTCCTGCGTTGGCAGAAGGATTCTTTACCACTGAGCCACCTGGGAAAGCTGGAGACCAGAATATGCTACCCCAAACTCTGAGTGTAGGGGCCTATAGCTCACCACTCAAAACATACCTCTTTGGTATGAAGATTATTTTGAGCTAACTATTTTAAGAAATAGCAAACACAGGAGAATTTCTGTAAATAAATAATAGTTATCTTTTCATAAGTCTATCTATTTGTAAAGATATCCATTTGTAAGAATATTTCCCTCTCTATACCAGAAAGAGGATGATTCTAAATCATAAGAAAAACTTGTCAGTAGAAAAGGCACTAATTGAAATCAACATAAACAACTTTACTCTTGTCTGTCATATTTTTCTTTTCCTGGTCACCTTCCCATAACTGGCATTGACCCATACCCTCCTTTCTTTGATTTAGCTGAAGATGATATTTAAGCTTGAATTCTAAGCCATCTCTGTGAGTTACTCATTTCCCTGGGTATGGCTTATGTATATATGAGATATACATGTTACTGTACTTCTGTTTGTTTTTCTCTTGTTAATTTGTCTTCTGTTAAATGGCTCCCAGCCAAGAACTTAGAAGTGTCAAGACCCTGCACATAAAAAAGAGGCAGAAACAGACACGGTAGACATGGTTCATAGGTAATTACCACATTTTTTAAATGCAAAGTTTTAGAATCATGTTGCATTTTAAAAAATATTATAATGACATTCTTTCCCTTCATTGTGTATGGATGTGAGTGAAAGGTACAATATTTAGCCAAGAGCTGCTGATTTTCTATGCTTGCTGAAGAGCGACAAGGACAGTTCAGAACTGGAGACCGAATATCATTTAATCTTTCAGTTGGTCCTTTATTTTACCTACTGTTTCACATACTTTCTCAAAATTAAATGTTGACATCTGGATAGGATTATTAGTACAACCATAGTAGGTGTGAGCCAATAAGAGATTCAGGAAACACACTACATTCCATTTATTTTATCTTTCAATTTCTAGTGATATTTTCACAATCTTTGAAAGCATTTTTATGGAAGAATGAATACCTGTGCAGAAATCAAAATAACAGAAATAAATGGAAGAACATCTGGCTGATTCAATCACATTAAAATTTAAAGTCAAACTTGGCTTATTAATATTTATGAGTTGAAAATATGTCCTTGGAGTTTGTCTAACAGTATCCAATGTGATATTTAACAATTGAATGATTAGATTTTCTTAGTTATTTAAATATTGTGACTTGACTCTTTTGTCATTTGAAAATAAGTCATGAAAAATTCAATTTATCACTTTTTATTTTTCCCTTTAGGATAATAAAACATCATTACATATTTGCTTATGCTTACATACAGTTCAAGTATGTGATTACAGTAAAGTTGTTAGATATCAGTGTTTTTTTTTGGTCCTAGTTACTTGATATTTTTTAAAATGTAAGGACCTAGTAAGTAAAAATGCTTTTCACAGTAGGTATTCAAGTAACTAACAAGTTTCATGGTCACTGAAACTGTAGATATGGAGGTTCATGTCTCTGCCCTGAACTGTACTAGCCTCAGATGGGATCTAGAAACAAAGCTTAAAAACATACATTTCAAGAAAAGTGTAAGTACTAATTATTATTGTTGTTGTCCAGTCACTCAGTTGTGTTTGACTCTTTGCGACCCCCATAGACTGCAACATGCCAGGGTTCCCTGTCCTTCATTATCTCCCGGAATTTGCTCAAATTCATGTCCATTAAATCAATGATGCTATCCAGCCATCTCATCCTTTGTTGTCCCCTTCTCCTCCTGCCTTCAATCTTTCCCAGCATCACGGTCTTTTCCAATGAATCAGCTCTTCGCTTCAGATGACCAAAGTATTGGAGCTTCAGCTTCACCATCAGTCCTTCCAATGAATATTCAGTATTGATTTCCTTTAGGATTGACTGGTTGGTTCTCCTTATAGTTACCTCTATTGAGTACCTATAGGTACTAAGTATTTACATATATTATCTCATTTTGTACTCTCAACAAACCTTCAAGCTAGCTATTTTTATCACTGATCAGCAGCTGAGGAAACTCAGCTCATTGACTTTACAGAAGGTGCAAGCATCTTCTTTTATCTGCCATGTGGTAAAGCTGGGATCAAAATCTGTGTTTGTTTGATTCTAAAACTTGATATTTCTATCTATTAGGTTATTGATACTCCGGACTTTTAAACAGAGAAAATAAATTTAGTAACTTCTCCAGCATTTGTCAGTTATTTCATTAAAGATATTTTTAAGAAAAAATACATGAATTCTGTAAGACTTTGTATTCCTTCTCTATGGCAATATTGTTGCCACTTATCAATTGGAGTCAGCTGAGAATAGCTGAAAGTTGAGTTCAGAGAGAATGGAGAGCAAGATGTCTGAGACAGCCCCTTAAGAGATGAGCTCTGACCTTACCTAAAACATGGGGTAGGGTGGGCATCTAAGATCTGTCTTCCGTTTGTTGAACTACCTACAGAATGCTCTTTCTTGACCTGATTTTAGCTTGATCCCATCGCTTGTTATGCCATCTTTTAACCCTCACCCTTTCACCAACCTGGGAATCTTGAACTACAAATTGAATAAATGAGATTAGCAGGTTTTCATTTTATTTTATTTCATTTTATTTTCTGCATGAATTGTATATTTACACATTTCTACATTTAGCCTAATTTAGCCTAATCCATGAACTCGGCAAATCATTTGCTCTGCCCACAGAATTAGTCTCTGCAGGTGGCTTGTGGTTTTAGTTTATTCTATATTTGAAAGTAACCACCCCCACATCCACCAACGTTAAGCATATTATTTTATTTTTCTTAGACTCCCTATCATCACCTTCTAGTATTTCTTTTGGCCTCCATCTAAAGAAGAAGAATAGTTCTGGGCCCAGGTCTCCTCCACTTCCCAGTGATCCTTGAAGTCCTGTGTGTAAAAACAGCCTCTTGATCCCCTGAGCAGTTGTGCTCAGCTTCCATTCACAGACATTTCCATGAACAGCTTCTCATTTTGGGGCACCCTGGCCCCAAGCTGATGCTCTGACTTGTACCCCCTCCTTTACATTCCTTCACTTTTCACCACCCTCCTCCTTGCCTAACTTTTCTTCTCTTTTTTAAGTTCCTCTAAGGCAGACCATACTACTGTTCATGTCTTCTTCTTTCTAATCTGTCAATCTTTAAAAAACCTTCTTTTTCCCTTCTCTTATTTGATTTTGATGACTATGTGAGCATTCTCTGAAGTCTTCTCATCACAGTTTTCACTTTCTCTACACATTATTTTACCTAAAACTGATATTTTTGTGGTTATTTCAGCCTCAATCCAGGGTCCC
Organism: Bos indicus x Bos taurus; assembly: GCF_003369695.1. Taxonomy (NCBI): domain Eukaryota; kingdom Metazoa; phylum Chordata; class Mammalia; order Artiodactyla; family Bovidae; genus Bos; species Bos indicus x Bos taurus. The sequence continues at coordinate 55,281,756 of NC_040076.1, read as the reverse complement.
CTAGATTCCTGAGACACTTCATCTGTGAATACAGAGGGTCAGTGGTGAGCTGTATTTCTACCTTTGGTTTTCTAGTGTCTCAGAAAGCTCATTCCTCACATAAGCTGATAGGCAGAGAGGCAGCCTTGGTAGAGGTTAGGTAGTGCTGACCGTGTATAGTGTTAAAACTTCATAGACTCCAAATTAATCTTGGAAAAAAAAAAAACTCTAAAATGTAGATAGAGTACACGCAACAGTGTACAGTATTATGCATTTATAAATATTTAGTGTATACAATAATGGGGGCTTCCCATGTGGTACTAATGGTAAAGAACCCCCTGCCAATGCAGGAGACATAAGAGACATGAGTTGGATCCCTGGGTTGGAAGATCCCCCAGAGGAGGGCATGGCAACCCATTCCAGTATCTTGCCTGAAGAATCCCATGGACAGAGGAGCCTGACAGACTACAGTCCAGAGGGATGCAAAGAGTAGGACACATTTGAAGTGACTTAGCACACATGTACACAAGAATGTAATACCTTTTTTTTAGCAGAAACAAGTGATTGGTTTAAAAACTATGATAAGAAAAAAATATAGATCTGCATGTGCAAACATGTATGTGTGTGTGTGTCCCTGTGCATATATAGTAATCTTTAAATATTTGAATCACATCCAGTGCAATAAAGTGAGCACACACAGAGGCATAAGGGAAATAAAAAGGTTAAAGGCAACAACAGAAGATGCACATTTCCTTATTAAGTAAGGTGGATATAATGGTCAACAGAATTTTCTGAACTATTTAAAATTTTGTCTCATTTTTTTATCTTTTTATTTTTATTTTTGGTTGCTTATAAGCAAAGTAAAAATAAGTGTACAAGTAAGGTTGCATTCTCCTGAATTGTTGACCATGTGATACAACAATACCAGGTTCATATTTTTGAATCTTATTTCACCTAAATATAGTGTATAATAATACTGGTTTGTGTATCTTGCTAGCAATTTCAATCAAGGTTGCTAATTCATTTTTAACAAGAATAATGAGAGGGAAATCCGTGGTTTAGATCTGCATCTTTGCTCTGTCGTTCAGATCAGTGCTCAGTTGGTGAGAATCATGTTATTGCAGATAATGTTGGAAATCTAACAAAATCTTGCAAAGACAAACCTAAAATGACAAATACCAGTCTTGTGATTCAATTCTGCTTCGCTGAGCTTCAAGAGTCGGACGCGACTGAGCGATTGAACTGAACTGAGCTTAAAATAATGATCAGACTTGAATTGTCACCTCAGTTCATTTCCGGTTTCTTCTCTCACAGTATCTTTATATACACAAATCTAAGGCCAACTCTCTGTTTAGTGACTGTGGCAAGAACTGTCCCTTCTGCCTGGGCTCTGCAGATGCCACAGTCAGACAGTGATGGTGTTCGAATTCTTAAATAGAAATGTCTTAGGCTTGTTAACTGGTTTAGAAGGTGAACTAGGTTATTCTTTTTAAGCCATGTTTGCTGAGCAAGCACCTTCTCTTTCCAATTCTGTATGAGAAAAACATGAGTTTCCTTTTCATATTTTAGCATAATGTGGAGTAGGCAGATATTGAAGTATAGTAACTATATCACTGAGATGAAAATCAAAGGTAGAAGCTGGTCTAAAAGAAAGGGTAGGATATCTTAGTTCTATTTACCTTAGTCCTTTCATAAAGAATACTTCTGTTTCAAAAGGTCTTGGGACTTTACAGCACCCTATTAAGACCATCAAGAACTGGAACGCACAGTGCTATGACTAATGAGGACGTACGGCTGAGATTACTGATAAATATGCCCTGCAGATGAGCTAGATAAACATGGAATTTCAAACTCTAAGTGTCATTGTAGGTGGTACTAAGGACTTGGTCAGTCAGTCAGTTCAGGTGCTCAGTCGTGTCCAACTCTTTGCGACCCCATGGACTGCAGCAAGCCAGGCTTCCCTGTCCATCACCAACTCCCAGAGTTTACTCAAACTCATGTCTTATCATGTTGGTGATGCCACCCAAAGATCTCATCCTCTGTCATCCCCTTTTCCTCCTGCCTCAATCTTTCCCAGCATCAGAGTCTTTTCAAATGAGTCAGTTCTTCACATCAGGTGGCCAAAATACTGGAGTTTCAGCTTCAACATCAGTCCTTCCAATGAACATCCAGGACTGATTTCCTTTAGGACTGACTGGATGGATCTCCTTGCAGTCCAAGGGACTCTCAAGAGTCTTTTCCAACACCACAGTTCAAAAGCATCAATTCTTTGGACCTCAGCTTTCTTTATAGTCCAACTCTTATATCCATACATGACTACTGGAAAAAACGTAGCTTTGACTAGATGGACCTTTTTTGGTAAAGTAATATCTCTATTTTTTAATATGCTGTCTAGGTTGGTCATAACTTTCCTTCCAAGGAATAAGTGTCTTTTAATTTCATGGCTGCAGTCACCATTTGCAGTGATTTTGGAATCCCTAAAATAAAGTGTGTCACTGTTTCCACTGTTTCCCCATCTATTTGCCATGAACTGATGGGACTGGATGCCATGATCTTAGTTTTCTGAATGTTGAGCTGTAAGCTTTTTTCACTCTTCTCTTTTACTTTCATCAAGAGGGTCTTTAGTTCTTCTTTGCTTTCTGCTGTAAGGGTGGTGTCGTCTGTGTATCTGAGGTTATTTATATTTCTCCTGGCAATCTTGATTCCAGCTTGTGCTTCATCCAGCCCAGCATTTCACATGATGTACTCTGCATATAAGTTAAATAAACAGGGTGACAATATACAGCCTTGACATATTCCTTTCCTGATCTGGAATCAATCTGTTCTTCCATGTCCAGTTCTAAGTGTTGCTTCTTGACTTGCATACAGATTTCTCAGGAGGCAGGTCAGGTGGTCTAGTATTCCCATCTCTTTAAAAGAATTTTCCACAGTTTGTTGTTATCCACACAAAGGCTTTTGCATAGTCAATAAAGCAAAAGTAGATGTTTTGCTGGAACTCTCTTGCTTTTTTGATGATCCAGTGGTACACATCACTGAAATGATCCTGTAGCTTTATTCATTGGCAGTTGTCTAAACTGAGGCTTCCCAGGTGGTGCTAGTGTTAAAGAACCCATCTGCTAATGCAGGAGACATAATAGAATGGGTTGGATCCCTGGTTTGGGAAGATCCCCTAGAGAAGGAAATGGCAACCCACTCCAGTATCCTTGCCTGGGAAATCCTATGGACAGAGGAGCCTGGTGGGCTATGGTCTGTGGGTTCACAAAGAGTTGGACACAACTGAGCACGCACCCATACATACATACCTTGGTCATCCTGTGCCTGTATTGGCCTCTATTCCCAGAAGGGAGCCTGGAGGGACTGGTGTTTTTGTTCTGGGGTATGATGACATCATCAATTTGAGAAATTTAAAATTCTTACTTAAAATACCAGTGGTTTTCCTGACAAGATTAACTTTATGGAGAATGAAAAAGACAGAAACTCTTAATGAACACATATATATGTCTCTATTCTGCCTTTCATTTTTTTCTTAAGAATTTTTTCTGAAGAGTTGTTTCTACTCTCCTTCTACTTAATAATACAGAAGAGTGTATATTTACTTTTCACACACACACACACACACACACACAAATAAAGAGCAAAGATTTGAACTGCAGATTAATTTTTTGTAGCAAGAGAAAAAGTGGTAAATGTCGTGTTAGAAATTTTGGAGTGAGCAAATGAGAAGTAAAGAGCAACTCGATTGGTTACCAAAACCCAGCTCAGCACTCTTTTGATTACTAACATCCAAAAAAACTTTTATGGGAGCATAAGTAATGGGAGAAAAAAAAATGGAGTAGGGACAAGAAAGACACCGAGGATTAGAACTTGTTGCTGCCAGGGCTCTCTTTCTTGCTATCTTTCCACTTTGCTTTCCTTCGATTCTTGGTCTCATATTCTCTTATTGCAATCAGACTTTTTCCAAGAGTCAGAGAATAGAGTTATGGGCAAAATTCCAGTTTAGTGATTAAAAAGAACTTTCTCTGTTGCTACTTACTCTCTGAACCATCCTATAGAGGCACACTCAGCCTAGCTTATACTGTTTACTTATGCTTGGACCGTTCAGCATGACAGGTCACCACCACTGGATTCTGCATTTGATTTTGCCAGTCATGGGCCCTTTTCTGAAGTCAGAGGCAAATAATACTGTGGTTGGAGTTTGTGAGGAATAGTTTGCTAAAGGAAATGAAATTTACTTTTAGAACAAGGGCAAGTAATGAGTAGGTATGTAGACCGGGAAGGGGCAAAAATAATGGTTACCAATACAGTTCTACTGTACTAGATTTCTACACTGAATAATTGCCACAAACTCAGCAGCTTAAAATAAACCCATTCATGATGATCTCACAGCTTCTCTCAGTCAGAAGTCTAAACGTGGCATAGTAGGTTTTTCTGCTCAGGGTCTCACAAGTCTGAACTCAGGGTGTCAGCCATGATTGCCTGCTCATCTGGAGCTCAGAATCTTCTTACAAAACCACCTCAAGCATACTTAAAGGAGATAATACAGGTTCAGTTTCAGACCACCACAATGAAGTGGATGTTAAAATAAAGTGAGTCACACATTTTTTGATTTCCTAGTACATAAAAAAAGTTAGCATTATACTATACAGTAGTCTATTAAGAGTGCAATATCATTTTGTTTAAAAATATCCCAATATTCATTCCTTAATTTAAAAATAATTTATAGCTAAACAACGTTAATCTTCATTTGAGCCTTCAGGGAGTCATAATCTTTTGCTGGTGGAAGGTCTTGGCTTGCTGTTGATGGCTGCTGACTGATCAGAGTGGTGGTTGCTGAAGGTTGGATGGCTGTGGCAATTTCCTGAAAGGAGACATTGAAGTTTGCTACATCAACTGACTTTTCCTTTTATGAAAGATTTCTTTGTAACATGCTATGCTCTTTGAAGGATTTTACTCACAGTAGAATTTCTTTCAAAATTGGAGCCAGTTCTCTCAAATCCTGTCACTGCTTTATCAACTAAGATTATGTAATATTCTAAGTCTTTTGGTGTCATTTTAACAATCTTCATGGCATCTTTACCAGGAGTAGATTCCATCTCAAGAAAACACTTTCTTTGTTCATTCATAAGAAGCAATTCTTCATCCCTTAACATTTTATCATGAGATTGCAACAACCTAGTCACATCTTTAGACTCTACTTCTAATTCTAGTTCTATATTTCCACCACATCTGCAGTTACTTTTTCCATGGAAATCTTGATCAAAATCATCCATGAGAGTTGGAATCAGCTATTTCCAGACTCCTATTAATGTTGACATTTTGATCTCTTTCAAAGAATAATGAATGTTCTTAATGATATCTAGAATGATGACCTTTTTCCAGAAAGTTTTCAGCTTACATTCCCCAGATCCATCAGAGGAGTCACAATCTCTGACAATGGTAGCCTCACTAAATATATATTTTTAATGATCCTGCAATTTTGTAATTAATCCTTGAATCATAGGTTGCAGAATGGATGTGTTAGTGGGATTAATCCTTGAATCATAGGTTGCAGAATGGATGTGTTAGTGGGAATGAAAGCAACATGAATCCTACTATACATCTTCATTGCAGTTTTGGGAGGCCAGGTGTATTGCCAATGAGCAGTAATACTTTAAAATGAATTTTTTTTCTGAGCAGTAGATCTCAGTAACAGGCTTTAAATATTCAGTAAGCCATGTTGTAAACAGATGTGTTATCATCCAGGCTTTGTTGTTCCATTTAAAGAAGCAGAGTCAAATTAGCATAATTCTTAAGGTCCTCGGGATTTCTGGAATGGTAAATGAGCATTGGGTTCAACTTAAAATCACCAGCTGCATTAGCCCGTAACAAGAGTCTGCCTGTACTTTGCAGCCTTGAAGCCAAGCACTGACTTCTTCCTAGCTCTAAAAGTTCTAGATGGCATCTTCTTCCAACAGAAGGCTGTTTCATCTACATTGAAAATCTGTTGTTTAGGGTAGACACCTTCATGAATTACCTTAGCTAGACTGTCTATTCAATAGATGACTTGATGCAGCTTCTAATTAGCAGTTGCTGCTTCAGCTTGAAATTTGATATTATGGAGGATTCTTTCCTTAAACCCCATGAGCTAACATCTTGCTTCAAACTTTTCTTCTGCAACTTTCTTACCTTCATCAGCCTTCATAGAATTGAAGAGAATTATGACCTTTCTCTGGACAAGGCTTTGGCTAAAGGAAATGTTGCTGTTTTGATCATCTATCCAGACCACTAACTTTCTCTATATCAATACTTTCACTGTATCAGTAATAAGGCTGTTTCTCTCTCTTATCAGTCATGTGTTCACTGGAGTAGCACCTTTAATTTCCTTTAAGAACTTTTCCTTTGCATTTACAACTTGGCTAAATGTTTGGTGCAAGAGGCCTGACTTTCAGCCTGTTTCAGCTTTCAACATGACTTCTTCACTAAGCTTAATCATTTCTAGCTTTTGACTTAAAGTGAGAGACCTGTGAGTCTTCTTTTTACTTGAATGCTTAGAGCTAATTGTAGGTCTATGAATTGACCTAATTTCAGTATTGTTTTATCTCAGGGATTTGGAAAATCTGAGGACAGGGAGAGGGAAGGGGGTAAGCTGGCCACTGGAGCAGTAGCAACACACACATTTATTAAGGTCACTGTCTTATATGGCCATGGTTCATGGTGCCCCAAGACAACTTCAGCAGTGACATCAAAGATCACTGATCATAGATTGCTATAGCAAACTTGATAATAATAATAAAAATTTAGAAATATTGTAAGAATTACCAAAATGTATCACAGAGACAGGAAGTGAGTAAATGCTATTGGGAAAATAGTGTCAATAGACTTGCTGCATTGAGAGTTACCACAAATCATAAATTTGTAAAAAGCTGTGAAGTATAATAGGTTGAGATATACCTGCGGTTGTTGGTAGAGTTCTGTTTCTTGTGGTTGTAAGACTGAGATCGCTGCTTTCTTGCTGGCTGTTAGCCAGGTGGCATTTTCAGGGAATATAGGCCTCCTGCCATGTGGCTCTATCCGAAGTATAGCAGTTTGTTTCTTCAAAGCCAGCAGGAGACTTTCTCTCACTGTGAATTTTCTTTTAGGAGAAGGCTTGGATGCTCTTTTAAATGGCTCACTTAGTTAGGTCAGGCCCACCTAAAATAATGATCATTTGGGTTAACTCAAATTGATTTGAGACTTTAATTGTGGCTGCAAAATCTCTTCATCTTTTCCATACAACTTAATCACCAGAGTGACTTTCATTATAAACACAGATGGTGCTTATACTTACTGAGACAGTATTATACAAGGTATGTACTCTAGGGTGTGGAAATCTTGAAGCCTATTTCAAAATTCTGCATACTACATCTACATATCCTAAAGATAGATATAATGTGAAATAACAATAAGGTACACATGTACAACTATCATATATAACAACAAATTATTCAGAGGTATATATAGATTGATATATTTGGAATAAGCTTTATTTTTGTTTGTAAATTCCAATTAGTACCATATTATGCTACACAAAGTTACTTCTTACATTTTCACTTGGAAATGTTGCATAAGGAGTAATTTCTAAGCTTCTTTCACATGACTTTTTTTGGTCTTTATTTTTCTTTCACCTGTGCCTTGAAATTTCAAAAATTGGCTTCTACCTGTCACTATTATCTCGTTTCATGTTTCTGAGGTGTCTTAAAGAAAATGATGATTTTTAAAGTCCATTAAAACCAACTGCTACGTGTGAATCAGGGTCTTGGCCCTCAATCAATTATGGAGTTATCTCCACTTCTTAGGCTTTTGCACTGGGCAGGTGATTGCTTTCAGGAAAGTGTGAATGGCTGTGGCTTTGGCAGACTTTAGAGGTTGTTGTCCTTGGAGAATCTAGGTATTTCAAACTATGCAGTTTAGAATCTAGGCAGTACTTAGAATATAACTTTTCTTACAATGCTGAAGTTTTTCTAAATAATTATCAAAAATATTTTATTAAATGTTAATGTTTATTTTTTTCCTCCAACAGCATGAATTGCCCTACAGTTTGGGGCTATCAGATAGACAGAGGAAAATGTAGCTAGTAGCCTAAAGTTGAGCCTTAGAAAATCTAGGGCTTATCTGGATCCATATATTAGTTAATCAGTCAGGTAAATGCTTACTTTTTAAAAAAAATATTCTTCTTTTTCTTTTTTCTCTTTTTTTCTGCCAATGAATATACAAACTCAAGTTATTAACTGAATGGTTTTATAATCCTTATGTGAATTTTAAAAAATGTGTTTTAAGAAATGCTTCAAATCAAAACTCTACTGCTGAGATGCTTATTAAATTACAAATAGCTCATTGAAGATAATAATGATGATGATGTTAATGATTATAAAGACTCTCATTTGTTTTGAAAATTTCAAATTCTTTCACACTGTTAATAACTGCATATATTTAATTTTAAGCTACATTTTCTGATTCTAATATATTTTCTATTACTGGGCCGTAGGCAGTATTTTCCATTCAGTATATTTTGTTGAGAGAGACAGAAAAAGTAAATTTTACTCCTTTTTCTGTAATCATATAACATATCCTTTAGATTGAGTGAAAACAAAAAAATATATATATAATTCTAAAAAATTTCTTGATTGCCCCAAGATATTGGGCATTGGTAGATATTTTGAGGCAAATGCAGTTTGTGATCATCAGAATCTTGTTCTTAAATTACTACACTAATAAACTCTGAGAGCACTTGAATTCTTAGAAGAACTCTCCTCTCTCTATCATTTACTCTGCAGGACAATTGGGATTATTGCTGGCTCATTTGGTTAGACACCAGGAAATGCCTCTCCTTCACCTAATATGGGGGGACATGATCTACACCACGTGTAGGGCAGGCTCTTCGGCTATAAGAGGAGTAAACCATGGCCAGGCCTCATCAGTTTCATCCTCCATGTTTGCGGACAGCATGTGTGATAACGGGTGTGGGAACAGTGAGATCAGTCATTGGTTCCCTGTTTCTAACTTAGTGGTAAAAAAGAATATATATCTATCAGTAATTTTAGTTTGTGTCAGAATCAAACTAGGAAGGAAGTTATCTTGCTTATGAAGGGGTCTGAAAGTGCACTTCTGGGAAAGAGTATACATGGAGCTTAGGTTGCTACTGAAGGATAGTACAGCTTTCAATCGTTTTCTATTACCTAGAGCTTGTCTGATCAGTGACAAGAAAGTATGGTTTTTCATATCTCTTTCACAGCTTCCTGACGTAGCCTGTGCAAGCATGTGGCACTTGTTTTTGCTTCCTCACTTTTGCTCCTGGCATTTCTTCTCTCTTTCCAACTGTGGAAATACTTCTTATTCAAAACCGAGTTCAAGTTAACATTTCTTCAGTCTATTCTAAGTAATTCTACCTTTAGTTGTAAAGTGCCTATATTGTTTTTTGACATTTTACTGATATCCATATTGCCTCCTTAATGAGATCATGAGTTCTATGAAGTTAGAGACTCTATTTTATGTTATTTTAACTTTTTTAAACTCCCATTTCCTATAAAGCAATGGAGTTAGTGGCTCGGTAGTGTCCAACTCTTTGTGACCCCACAGACTGTAGTCCACCAGGCTTCTCTGTCCATAGGGTTTTCCAGGCAAGAATACTGGAGTAGCTTGACATTAGCACAGAATGAATGCTCAACAGAATCTTTTACAATCTGAATCTGTACATTCCGCCCCCCCATTTCAATACCTGCTTAGATTTATACAGCACTTTATAACTTGTAAAGATTATCTATGTATATTTTTCATTGACACTAGTTGATTAAATAAAATGAGTGGCCTTCATTATCTAGAAGTATTTTCTAAATATGAAATGAGGGGAAGTCTCCTGGCAGAACCCTGTGTGAGGGAAGTTTATTCTGAATAAAGGAGGAATCAGAGGATGAAAACCTGGAATGGAGCCTTTGGTAGATCTGAACCCCAGTGGGGATTCAGAAGTTGACAAAGTCTTACAGTCTGTTTTTTAAAAAATGCTGTTAATTGATATTTCTGACAATCTCATCAACCAAATCTGAGTTAAGTGTGTGATAGAAGCTAGTTAAAAAGATTTTGCCCATGTTAAGTCAGCTATAACTAAAGTCTGTGATGAAAAATTAAAATGATCACTGGTATTGATACAACTCCATTATTTAATGAAAATTCAAACTGTGCTGTAGTGACATTTGTGTTCTCATCAGAAAGACTTCTCCATTTGCAGCCCTCAGAATACCATGATGGACTGAGCTCGGTGGCTGAGGTTCTCACAGCATTAGCCAGGATAGCACAACATGGGAATGTGAAGGAGGAAGTTGACTCAATCCCTGGGTTGGGAAGATCCCTTGGAGGAAAAAGCTGGCTTAAAACTCAACATTCAAAAAACGAAGATCATAGCATCCTGTCCCATCACTTCATAGCAAATAGATGGGGAAACAATGGAAACAATGACAGACTATTTTCTTGGGCTCCAAAATCACTGGAGATGGTGACTGCAGCCATGAGATTAAAAGACAATTGCTTCTTGGAAGAAAAGCTATGACAAACTTAGACAGCATTTTAAAAACAGAGACATTACTTTGCTGACAAAGGCCATATAGTCAAAGCTATGGTTTTTCCAGTAGTCATATATGGATGTGAGAGTTGAACCATAAAGAAGGCTGAGTGCCAAAGAATTGATGCTTTCAAACTGTGGTGCTGGAGAAGACTCTTAGAGTCCCTTGGACTTCAAAGAGATCAAACCAGTCCATCCTAAAGGAAATCAATCCTGAATATTCATTGGAAGGACTGATGTTGGCCACCTGATGTGAAGAGCTGACTTATTGGAAAAGACCCTGATGCTGGGAAAGACTGAAGGCAGGAGAAGAAGGGGACGACAGAGGACAAGTGGGTTGGATGATCTCACTGATTCAGAGAACATGAATTTGAGCAAGCTCCAGGAGATGGAAAAGAACAGGGAAGCCTGATGTGCTGCAGTCCATGGAGTCACAAAGAGATGGACACGACTGAGTGACTGAGCGACAACAAAGGGCATAGAATACTTTGCCTCCTCTCCATTTATGTCCATAAGTGCCCAGTGAGACACACCAATGTTTTCATTTCATAGATGATAGTGATAACAAAATTAAACACATTTGGTGACTTAATTAAGGTAGCACATCTCGTAAGTGTTAGGGGGAGAGTCCAGTTCTGAGCTTCTGTCTTCAAATACTCTCCCTTTTCTATCAGCTCAGACTACTTTGGATCTGTAGTAGGAAGACAGTGTGAATTACAATTATCTTTTTGAACAGATACCAAATAATACAAATCCAAATATTTTATCAATTTCAAAATAACTTGGCTTAGTCTTGTCATTAATTTGCTAGTATAAAGTTTGTCCTGTTTTACTAAACCCTGAGGGCAATGATAATGAAAGAAGAGATTTATTTTTGTATGGTTTAAAACAAAACACAGGAAAATTGATAGTATCAAAACTCCTGAAGGGTGAGAATTTAGAATTTCTCATGTTCTTCATATTTATTTCAAATTTTAGGTTCACTGTCAAGTCAGTGCAAACACATATCTGAAAACAAAACTCACTGGTTGTGACACTATCACATATGATTTGATAACAAAGCAAAGTCAGAGCTGATGTTTTCTATTAGCCCTAGCTCTGCCATATAAGCTGGAGATGTGGATGAATCTGGGCATGAATCTGTAGCTGAATTGGCTACAGAATTGCACTCTTAGCAGTACCTGTGAACTTCAAAGGGAGTGTCAAGCCACCTATCAGTAATCTAGAAATAAGGTATTAGTCATTTACTAAATATTTTAATGGAAATTATTACCAGTAAATTCAGTTTAAAAATCCCCTGTAAACAAGGAAACCACTTAATGAAATGTGGCTTGTTTTAGCAGAAAGATTTTTTTGACACATGACATACTTCATAACCATGGATATCAATGTCAAAACCCACACTGCTTCTTACAGCTTGCATCTCAGTAGTTTTAGCGTATTCCCAGCAAAGACATTACATACCTCTTGACAAAAATGTTTTCCACATGTTCTCATTGCAATTTTGAGTTTTGTGAAAATGATGCATACTACTGTTTTATTATATATGCTTCCTTTTACTCTCTGTTACTGTTTTTATATTTTCTGTATTATATGGCTTACTGCTTCCAGGGGATCACAAGAGTCAGACATGACTTAGTGACTGAACAACAACAATAACAACATGCTAATACTGGCTTTAAAATAAGGGAGAGACAGTCTGGCTATAAATGCTTATATTTATAAATGATAAAATTGTCTAGCCAAGTTTTTATTAAAAGTTCATATTAAATTTCATGTCAGAGTTTATGTTAAAGCCATAGCTCTCAGGGATTTACTAAGTCCTACAGCACACCATGCTCCCCTGTTTTTCACTGCTTCCCAGAGTTTGCTCAGATTCATGTTCATTGAGTTGGTGATGCTATCTAACCATCTCATTCTCTGCTGCCCCTTCTCCTTTAGCCTTCAGTCTTCCCAGGATCAGGGTCTTTTACACTGAGTTGGCTCTTCACATCAGGTGGCCTAAATTTTAGAGTTTCAACTTTAGCATCTGTCCTTCCAATGAATATTCAGAGTTGATTTCCTTTAGGACTGACTGGTTTGATCTTGCAGTCCAAGGGACTTTGAAGAATCTTCTCCAGCACCACAATTCAAAAGTATCAGTTCTTTGGTGCTCAGTCTGCTTTATGGTCCAACTTTCACAATAGTACATGACTACCAGAAAAGCCATAGCTTTAGCTATATAGACCTTTGGCAAAGTGATGTCTTTGCTTTTTAATTCACTAAGTTTGTCAGGGCTTCCCTGGTGGCTTAGACAGTCAAGAATTCTTGCAATGCAGGAGACCTGGATTGGATCCCTGGGTCAGGAAGATCCCCTGAAGAAGGGAATGGCTGCCCACTCCAGTATTCTTGCTGGAGAATCCCATGGACAGAGGATCCTGGCAGGCTACGGTTCATGGGGTCACTAAGAGTTGGACACAACTGAGCGACTAAGCACACGCGTTTGTCTTAGTTTTTCTTTTTTTTTTTTTTTGTCTTAGTTTTTCTTCCAAAGAGCAAATGCCTTTTAATTTTGTGGTTGCAGTCACTGTCCACAGTTATTTTGGAGCCCAGGGAAAAAAAAGTTTGTCACTGTTTCAACGTTTTTCCCTTCTATTTGCCATGAAGTGATGGGATCAAATGTCATAATCTTAGTTTTTTTGAATGTTGAACTTCAAGCCAGCTTTTTCACTCTTCTCTTTCACCCTTATCAAGAGACTCTTTAGTTCTTCACTTTCTGCAATTAGAGTGGTATCATCTGCATATCTGAGGTTGTTGGCATTTCCCCCAGCAATCTTGATTCTAGTTTGTAATTTATCCAGCCCAACATTTTGCATGATGTACTTTGCATAGAAGTTAATAAGCAAGGTGACAATATATGGCCTTGATGTACTCTTTTCCCAATTTTGAACCAGTCTGTTGTTTCATGTCCAGTTGTAATTATTGCTTATTGACCTGCATAGAGGCTTCTTAGGAGGCAGTTAAGGTGGCCTGGTATTTCCATCTCTTTTAAGAATTTTCCACAGTTTGCTGTAATCCACACAGCCAAAAGCTTTTGTATAGTTATTGAAAGAGAAGTAGATGTTTTTTCTGGAATTCCCTTGCTTTCTCTATGATCCAACGAATGCTAGCAAATCAGCACAAACAAACAAGCCAAATACCTGAGGCAGGGAAAGAACCATGGGAATCCTAGAGGGAGCAACAACTGGTACTCACACAAGATGGAAGTACTAGCTGATCCCCTTCAGTTTGACTGGAAAATCTGATTATTCGCAGGGCACTGGGGTGGAGTATGATGCTCTGGTGCCATTTAACAAATCTTAAGGGCAAGAGCAAGGACATTATTTGTGGGACACAGTGCAAAATGGAACTGCCAGGCCCCTTGTTCAAAATCATTAAGACGTTCAAATTGCCAAGAGAAGAGTGCTCAACCAAGCTTAGGACCTCTCTAAGCACTGGGTCCTGTGTGAGTGAAGAGGTCACACGCCAAAGGAGCAACTCTGCTGAAAAGCAAGACTGGAAAAGGTCAAACTTTTCCGATGCAACTTAACTTTGTCTCTCAAGCTTTTGTAGATCTATTGCTCTTGTCTGCTTTTGTATTTCTTTCATATTATTTTGATTCTTCACAGACATTATTTTTGATTGAGTGCTAGATGATGTATGTGAAAAACTATAGAAATCATTTATAAGCTAGAATGATAATATCTATCTTGGAGTAGATATTTTCTCTTTTTTTCCTTGCCAGGAAAAAATAGATAAATAATAGATAATATAAATAAATAATAGATAAATATTCAGGGATATTAGAAAACAAAAATGTCCTTGATCTATTTTCAGAGTTTGAGTTATTCAGTATTGGGCTTTAGTTATACCAAGGGGCTTACCAGGTGGCTCAGTAGTAAAGAATCTCCCTGCCAAACAGGAGACACAGGTTCAATGCCTGGGTCAGGAAGGTCACCTGGAGAAGGAAACGGCAACCCACTCCAGTATTCTTGCTTGGGAAATCCCATGCACAGAGAAGCCTGGGAGGCTATCACCCATGAGGTGGCAGACAGTCAAATATGACTTAGCAACTAAACAATACCACCACCAAGCACTGATCTACTTTTGGTTCAATCTTATTCCTACTTGTACTCCTTCATGGTTCCAACCTGAAACTTGGATTTGTAAGAGATCTTGACCCTGGTAGACCTGGGAGTCTAATCTTTCATATTATTTTTGTCCCTTTGGTCCCGTTATTTCTGATCAGATCCTAAGACTTTTTAGCTACCCCTCTCTGAATTGGCAATTGCTTCAAGGGGAAATTTGGCCCCTCACAACTAACCAAGGATAATTCTAAAAATCACTGTAGTTGATTAATTAAGCAACAGCTTCATTTTTAAGAGGAAATGGTAAAGTAAATTTCATGGTTTCCATAGTTTTAGATGCCTTATAAATCTAATTTTAACATTTTTAACAATCCTATCTGGTAGGGAATAATAGCTCCATTTTAGAAAGCTGGAATCACGTTCTCAGATACGTTAAAAAACGTAGCCAATATCACACAGTAAGTGGTAGTCACCATCTAACCTTGGTCTTGCTAACTTCAAAGCCTGCCTTCTTTAAATAAAACTATATTCTTTCATTTAACATAATGTGAATTGCAGATTTTACAAGTAATGTTCATAGTGTTATGGAGACTGCAAAACTAAATTTTAAAGCTGCATTTAAATGAGTAAAATAGCTAACTGTTAAAAGTGGTCTTCCATGTTAATACTCTATTTAAGGAATGATTTTGAAGTTTATTCTAGTTGGTTGAATGGATGATGGAGATTTCTGCCCTTGTATCAGGGAAGACTCAGTGAAAAAATATTTTACAAAATTTTTTTTTAGTTGTATGTTGCAAATACAGAGTATCTATTAGATAGTTAAGCACATGTATGTGGGTATGTGGCATGTGTGTCTGATGGAGACCAGAAAACAGGCAGGTGTCTTGGAATCATTTCAGTTCATCTTTTAGCACTTTCCCTCTGTACTGAGTTGATTTGTTGGCTGAAAATAGTGATAACCTGGCAATGCATTACACTGTTACTCTGTATTTGAATGGCTTTCAAGGATTACTAAATCTCTGAGAGCTATGGTTTTAACATAAACTCTGACATGTTTATGTTCAAAACAAAAAAAGCTCAAATCCAATATGAGCTTTTAATAAAAACTTGGCTGGACAGTATTTATCATTTATAAATGTAAGTGTAAGTATATATAGCTAGACTGTTTCTCTCTTATTTTAAAGCCAGTATTAGCATGTTGTTATTGTTGTTGTTCACTCACTAACTCATGTCTGACTCTTGAGATGCCATGGACTGCAGCACACCATGCTTCCGTGTTCTTCATTATCTTCCAGAGTTTGCTCACCTTCATGTCCACTCAGTCAATGATGCTATCTAACCATCTCATCTTCTGTCACCCTCTTCTTCTTTTGCCCTCAATCTTTCCCAGAATCAGGGTCTTTTCCAATAAGTGGACTTTTCTCATCAAGTGGCCAGAGTATTGGAGTTTCAGCTTCAGCATTAGTCCTTGCAATGAATATTCAGGGTTGATATCCTTTAGGATTGACTGGTTTGATCTCCTTGCTGTCCAAGAGACTCTCAAAAGTCTTCTCCAGCATCACAATTCAAAAGCATCAATTCTTTGGCACTCAGCCGTCTTTATGGTCCAACTCTCACATCAGTACATGACTACTGAGAAAAACATAGCTTTGGCTATATCGACCTTTGTTGGCAAAGTGATGTCTGTTTTGTAATATATTGTCTAGGTTTGTCATAGCTTTTCTTCCAAGGAGCAAGCATCTTTTAATTTCATTGCTGCCGTCACTTTCTGCAGTGATTTTGGAGCCCAAGAAAATAAAATCAATCACTGCATGTTACCGCATCCAAAAGAAAAAGATACAAATACAATTTTAAAAGATCTGAAGGTGTTTTGATTTACAAATTCAGGTACACCACTCATCATATTGAACACATCTCTGAAATTTCCCTTAAGAATCTTTCTCTCCAAATCTCAACTCCCCAGAAGAGTACCTAAAGCCCTGTCTTATTTCTTTCTCCCAGCTCCCCCTCAGGCTGCTCTGTCTTTGGTATGTAAAGCTGGGGTCACCACAGGTCAATCTGCAGTCTGAATATAGCCGGAGGGTATTTGGAGTTTGGCCTTTACAGAGTGTTGAAAATTTTGAGTTAGTTGCCAACCTTTGGAAGTTAGACTATTTCATGTTAAAATCCAGTTATTTGGGCTTCCCTGTGCAAACCAGAAGATCTGGTGACCCCATGCTTTTTTCCCTTACAGCAGTTTTCACTCTGTGCTTCAAGGCAGTTAGCAGCCTCCGCTTTAGTCATTTCTTGGACATTCAAATTGTAGCCATTGTAGTGAAGTGGGTCAAATTCAGATATACCACTCGTTATATTGCACACATCTCTGAAATTTTCCCCGAAGAATCTCTTTCTCTTCAAATTTCTACTCCCCAGGAGGGCTACTTAAATCTCTGTCTTTCGTGTCTCTCCCTCCCTTTAAAGTCTCTGTTGTAGTGGAGCTGTTAGGTGTCACTGAGTCTGGGTATGCTATTACCACCTATTAGTATTCTTTGACCTATTTTGGGCAAGAATCTTTGAAAGGGAGAGGGACATGATTAACATTTGGCTGTGTTCTGTCTAAATCTATTAAACATCACTCTCATGTCTGCCTCACCGGTGCTGAACTTTTTCACACTCTTATGTATCAATGAGTGGAGATCTCAATTTTCCCACTGAGTTTCCAAAAAGAAGAATTTTTTTTTCCCACCACATATGATATACTGAATTGCTCTGAAGTTCAACCTGTAATTTTTTCTCTCTAGGCAAGCTTCTGAGGCATTTGCCAAAGTAAGTGTTTGAATGGTGACATTTTCTTAAACAGCAGAGAAGTTTAACTGAAACCCAACTATTGTTGGTGAAGGCAGAAAAAATAATGGAAGAGCTATGGGCACTTGCCTGAGCCCTTGATAAGAGAAGTAAGGAATGTGTACAGGTTCAGTTCAGTTCAGTTGCTCAGTCATGTCTGACTATTTGGGACCCCATGGACTGAGCATGCCAGGCATCCCTGTCCATCACCAACTCCCAGAGTTCACTCAGACTCAC
Organism: Bos indicus x Bos taurus; assembly: GCF_003369695.1. Lineage (NCBI taxonomy): Eukaryota > Metazoa > Chordata > Mammalia > Artiodactyla > Bovidae > Bos > Bos indicus x Bos taurus. The sequence continues at coordinate 55,264,041 of NC_040076.1, read as the reverse complement.
GTCCATCACATCAGTGATGCCATCCAGCCATCTCATCCTCTGTCATCCCCTTCTCCTCCTGTGCCCAATCCCTCCCAGCATCAGAGTCTTTTCCAATGAGTCAACTCTTTGCATGAGGTGGCCAAAGTACTGAAGTTTCAGCTTTAGCATCATTCCTTCCAAAGAACACCCAGGGCTGATCTTCAGAATGGACTGGTTGGATTTCCTTGCAGTCCAAGGGACTCTCAAGAGTCTTCTCCAACACCACAGTTCAAAAGCATCAATTCTTCAGCACTCAGCTTTCTTCTCAGTCCAACTCTCACATCCATACATGACTACTGGAAGAACGATAGTTTTGACTAGATGTACCTTTGTTGGTAAAGTAATGTCTCTGCTTTTCAATATGCTGTCTAGCTTAGTCACATCTTTTCCTCCAAGGAAGGAGCAAGCATCTTTTAATTTGATGGCTGCAGGTACCATCTGCAGTGATTTTGGAGCCCCCCCCCAAAATAAAGTCTGTCACTGTTTCCTTTGTTTCCCTATCTATTGCCATAAAGTGATGGGACCGGATGCCATGATCTTAGTTTTCTGAATGTTGAGTTTTAAGCCAACTTTTTCAGTCTCCTCTTTCACTTTCATCAAGAGGCTCTTTAGTTCTTCTTCACTTTCTGCCATAAATGTCATCTGCATATCTGAGGTTATGGACTTTTAGCAAAGAGGAAATAGAAGGATCTGAATATGGTTAGATAGTGGAATATAAAATATGCATGTATATAATTTCTAGTATTGGGGCTGAGAGATAAAGAGCAAAAATCAAGAATTTTTAAGATTTGAAATCTTGTGGACATTTATGTACCAAACCAGTAGAAATCAGCAGCTTCTAGATGCAGACTTTGTTTTAGTCTACAGAATGTGATCTTTTAGGTGACTATCTTAATACAATCGTAATTTTCCCCCATTGCCTGATTTCAAGGTATTTACAAATTGTAAAAAATAACATTGCTTTATGATAAGTGTTTAGATTTTGCAATTTAAATTTTTATCAGATTTAGTGTAATGTAACCATACTGCTCCCCAACCCTTGTTGCTGTATGATATAAGGCAAGACGTTTACTTTTTAGAGTTTAAAAAATTGTGGTAAAATATACTCAACATAGAATTTACCATCTTAGACATTTTCAAGTGTGCAGTTAAGTAGTGTTCAGTGCATTCACAATTCTGGGCAACCAATCCTGAATTTTTTTTTTTAAGGACTTTTAACTTCCATCAGCAATATAACATATTTAAAATGAGTCATTGTAAATATTAATCAGCTTTTAATGCAATAATAGTAATGCCTCGGGATATAATGTGCTTTTTGTAATATGTAGTGTTTTGTTGCAAGGTAAGAATCAATATAATATTAGTGAAATATACTTTCAGCATGATTCATTCTAAATATGCAAAGTGATGAAAAAGCAAATATCACTAGGTACCTTATAACCAATGTTTTATATATATATTTTCCCCCCCTGACATCTCTTCAGTCTCCTCCAAGACAACGTCATGCTTCCCTCCACATGAGTGACTCCTACAGAATTCTGAGGAAGCTTAGACTTGCTACTTGGGGAACTAGGTATTTTCCAACAATTGGGTTTTTTTCTCTTGTCCCCTTCTGTCTCCTTTTTCAGATGCCTATCTTAGTTCAATTTCTTCCCTTTTTCTGATTGTTTTCTCTAACTATTTTATTTCAACATTTTCCAGTCATTTATTTTGTTTTCCTTTTTCTGATTTTCATACTCAAGGATGATATTTCTTCCTTTCCTTTCTTTTCACTCCTTTCTCTTTCTTTTCTTCTCATTAATTCTTTCACTCATTTATTTATATTATTTATTTTTTTACTTATTTTGTGTTTGTGTAAAATTTAACTGCAGTGTATACTGTTCCAGTGATTTTCATAAAACATTAGATGTAATCTTGAGGATAAGAAAGGAACTATGTATGACCTAAATGTTCCGTACGTGCATAGTCTCAACCACGAAGGGCCAATGTCCCCCTACTTCTTCCACTTCCAAGTGTCACCCACCTCAGGTGTGCAGTGGTGTGCCCAGCACCAGCTCCAGTTTGCCTCCAAAGTCCTGTGGCTGTTTTCTGCCTTCCATCCTGTATTGCTCTAAGCATGCACCAAGTTCTGCAGAGCACCATTAATATAACACTGTTGGGTGCCACAGGCTTTTAGAAAAGGTTGAGGATATGGCAGAAACTACAATAACTTCACCTAAGTCTTGTTAGACATAAATTTTCCTAAAGTTGTATCAGCATTTCTCCATCAGAGGAATCTTTTTTCTCATGAACCGTGCTTCTTTTAAAGCCCTGGTCTCCCCTGTTGATGTTCAAGTTTTACTACATATGGTTCTACTTTGAGTTATTTGAAAATCCTAAATTTCTCTAAGGGCTTCCTTGGTAGCTCAGCTGGTAAAAAGTCCACCTGCAGTGCAGGAGACTCTCAGTTCAGTTCTTGGGTTGGGAAGATCCGCTGGAGAAGGGATAGACTATTCATTTCAGCATTCTTGGACTTTCCTAGTGGCTCAGCTGATTGATAGAGAATCTGCCTGCAATGCACGAGACTTTCTCTAAGCCAATCTAAAGTTGAGGAATATATTGTGAACATAGTGATACCTCTCTATCTCTACTTTGGTATCAACAGGGAAACTTTATGTTTCAGAATAAAATTAAATTTTGTAATAGTTTAACTTCTTGCAGGACAAGAAGTTTTATTTCATCAGTGTATCTAGAACAAATCTTAAAGAATGAAGCTGTTAGTTTTAGTCAGCAGAAAATGTAATTTTTTTTTTTTTTTGATTCCACCAAGTAACAATGAATCCAAGTAGCTCTAAATATAACTCTGGTTCTGTTTTTAGTATTCCAATATAGCTCAATATGGGTCCTTCCCAGGCAGGAGACACAAGAGAAGTGGATTTGATCCCTGGTCAAGAAGATACCCTGGAGAACGGAATGGCAACCCACTCCAGTATTCTTGCTGAAATAATGCCATGGACAGAGAAGCCTGGTGGGTTACAGTCCATGGGGTCACAAAGAGTTGGACACACTTGAGCACACATGTTTATCTTATAGCTCAATATCACTTTAAAACTTTTTACGGTAAAAAAGGCATTAAAATTATTATTTAAAAACCAAAATTGTAGCATAAGCCCATCATATTAACAAAGAATTAAAAACTTTTTCTGTTCACATTCATAGGTAAATTGATATAGTTGCCCTGAGTGAGTTCTACTTTTAAAGTTATTTCATTTTAAACTTTCATAGAGTGGATGCACTAAATATAATTAATAATTTAATAGGTTTATAATATTATGCTGAAAAGCATCCTTATTCAGTTAGCCATTCCTTAAACATATATGTTTTTTCCAGTAATTTGTTATTTTAAATAATGCTAAGATAAATAGCTTATCTTATCATTGAATAAATATTTATTGAATACCTACCATGTCCCATATGCCATTCTAAGCAATAAAACATAGGAGTCAACAGATGAAAATTCCTGCCTTCATGGACCTTGTATCCACTGGGAAAGAAGATGGGAAACAAATTAAATGAGAAAATTATATAGTAGCTCTGAAGATGATAAACACATTGGAGAAAAATAAAGCAGAGAAGGGGCTAGGGAATGTAGATGGAGGAAGATGTCATTTACTAGGGTGGTCTAGAAGACCTGTGGAGAAGGTGATACTGAGCAGACTCAAAGAAATGAGGAAAGAGTCACGGAATAGCTGGCCTGGGGACAGAACATGTCTGCATGATTCTGGTCCTAAGAAGAGCAAGAAGTCCAGTGACTGGAACAGGGGAAGAGGAGGTCAGATAAGTAATGCAGTCTAGATCTTAGATAGTCTTGAGGAGTTCTGTAATGTCTCTGTTTTTCCCTCTAGATGAGATAGAGAACTATGGGAGATCTTCAAGCAGAGAAACTATATGCACTGACTTGTTAACAGAATTACTCTTGCAACTGTGTTGACTCTTATGGGGTAATAGTAAAAGCTGGGAGATCAGTTAGGAGGTGATTTGAACCATGGTGGTAGCTGGGATGTTTCTAGAAAGTGGTCAGGTTCCGTATATATTTTCAAAGTAGAGCTGGCAGGATGTTTGCAATGCCACCATCAATATAAATGTGCACTTCTGAACATTTGAAACTCACACACACATATGTAGGTGTTTATATATTCACACATACATATGTTTGTATATATATACATATATAAATATATATAAACAATTTTCTAACATTTTAAAATTATTTTAAATTTTAAGTTTCATGGACTAACATATATGAACAGTGCCCCACATATTTACTGATATTGACTGTATTGTAGCCTCTTTCATCTTAGTTTGCTCACTTATTTGAAGTTTTACAGGCATTCTAAGAAATTTCAGTAAACATTTACATATTTAAAATAATAAAACATATTTTAGTTACAATACTTATAAATATTATTCATTAGATACTACCTGTCCACCCCAGCATTTCGTTTTTCTTTTTCAAAATACACTGCTACTGCTAAGTCGCTTCAGTCATGTCTGACTCCGCACGACCCCATAGACAGCAGCCTACCAGACTCCCCTGTCCCGGGGATTCTCCAGGCAAGAACACTGGAGTGGGTTGCCATTTCCTTCTCCAATGCATGAAAGTGAAAAGTGAAAGTGAAGTCGCTCAGTCGTGTCCAACTCTTAGTGACCCCATGGACTGCAGCCTACCAGGCTCCTCCATCCATGGGATTTGCCAGGCAAGAGTACTGGAGGGGGTTGCCATTGCCTAAACTGATCAACCAATCAAAAATGCACAAAATAATGTTTCGATTTTGGTAACCATTGAGCAAAATGTTAACATCCGAAGTGTTACGATCTTTCATTCTAAAATGCTGCTCCTGGGAGAGAAGAGTCAGAGGTCCATAGAACCCAGCACCATCTGTGACAGCTCATACTCTTCAGGTCCTCGAGTCTCAGTCTGGTGCTGTGGAGGGCCTGATCCCTGTGGTGAGCAGCTTGCCATCTGCAATAACCATTCTGAGTAACCTTCAAATGTATTGTGCTGCTGAATCCTTCGTCTTTTACATCATTTGGTATTTTAAGCGATCTCCAAAATATTCATATAGAGCATTCATAAATACCAAATCCCTTTCAGGGACCACATATTTACTTGTAGAAGCAGGCTGGGGCTGCCATAACCAAGTATATCAATCAAACCTGGTGGCGTAAGACAACAGAAATTTGCTCACAATTCCAGAAGCTAAAAATCGAAAATCAAGGTATTACAGGGCCAAGTTCTTTCCACAGACTTTATGGTTGAGTCAGTTCCATGCTTTCTTCTTAGTTTTTGAGTTGCCAGGAATCCTTGGTATTTGTTGGCTTATAGACACATCATTCTAATCTCTACTACTGTTGAGTTAACCAAAACTTCAGAAACAGAGACCTGATGGAAATAAAGAGGTATTTATTTGGAGTTTGTTGGGATTGCAGCCTGGGAGACACAGATTCAAGAAACACTTCAATTGTGTTCTGTTGGCCTACAAAATGGGGACAAGTTTATAAAGGCAACAGAAAAGCAAGGTTATAGAAATTGTTTTTTAAGAATTAAGATTGGACCTGGCAAGAAGTAAAGGTACCTTTTAAACAAGGATCCACTGGTGTTTCAAATGATTACAGAGTTGTGATGGGTGAGTGGGAGGACTTTGAAACTACAAAGTTTCAGCTAGCAGCTGCTGTTTTGAAAATGGCTGGTAGTGTCCTTGAGTTTGATACAGTTTAGAGAAAATTCAAGTTCTCAGTGATGCAGAAACCTGTCTGAAATTGCATCCACAATGGCTAGCAGACTCGATTTCAGATGCTTGAACCAAGCTACTCCATTTTGATTTTTAAATAATCTTAAATGTGTTATCATTTGTTATGTGACATTCTTCCTGTGTATCTTCACATCATCTTCCTTCTCTGTGCGTCTCTGTGTCCCTTTTACTCGTCTTATATGGAGGCTAGTTATATTGGATTAGTATTCACTCTAATCTATGGGACCTCATTTTAACCCTATTACCTCTGCATAGACCCTATTTATATATAAGGTCACATTCACAAACACCAAGGGTTATGAATTGAGCCTATCTTTTTGGATGACACAATACAACCCATAACAATTGGTTTGAGAAAAGGAAGTCGTTTCCAAAAGAACCAGCCTAAAAAATGTATTCAGAATTATACTGAGAATAGAATCTAATAAGAATTTTAGATTAATGAAATCAGAAGGAAAAGCCACAAAGTCTCAGCTGTACTGTCCACCCATCTTTCAAGCCTCAGCTTAGTTCTGCCTTTTAACAGAATGTTATTGAACTACTCTGAGGATCTCTCATATGACAATATAATTTGCATTACATATCTTAATTTTTAATCAAATAGTTTTCTGTATTGTACCCTAATTGATTCAAGTGTTTTGATTCTGTTCTCTTTTGAGAGCAGGCATCTAGGTATTTTTATGTCTCTGGGATCCTCCTGAATTTCTATTAGAATGTTAGAAGCATACAAGTTTCCCATAAACATTTATTGGTTTAAAGCAAAATATGTAAGGGTGTGGTTATATTGGCAGTAAGTTTGGCTGCAAGTTATTTTCCCAATTAGCCATTTAGAATTCATCGTTTGAGTCACAACTAAGTTGTCCTTTCTTTAAGAAGATATTTTTCCACTAATCAAAATTACATTAAGTGCCGCTCTTATGAGCTCCCATACCACTCTGAGATATGCTTGAAAGTGAAATTGTTAGTCACTCAGTAGTATCCAACTCTTTGCAACCCCATGGTTGCAAACCCTAACTCTTTGCAACCTCTTTGTAGCCCACCAGGCTCCTCTGTCCATGGAATTCTCCAGGCAAGAATATTGGAGTGGGTAGCCATTCCCTTTTTCAGGGGACTTTCTTGACCCAGGGATTGAATCCTGGTCTCCTGTATTGCAGACAGATTCTTTAGCATCTGAGCCACCAGAGAAGCCCTGAGATATGCTTACCACACCATATTTTAATTTTCTGGTGACTTGTCCCTTTCCCATACTGGGTTGTGAGCTCTTCCAGGGCAGAGACTGTGCCTTGTCACTATAGCATTCCCAGAATCCAGAATAGTGGCTAATCTATGGCTGGCACCTAATAACTAACTGAGGAATTAGTTCAGAGAATGACTAAACACTCAGCTGAATCATTTCCTCTCCCTGGCTTTATTTTTCTTATGTGTAAAATAAGCAAAGAGAAATGGCGATGCTTAACAGAGGCCTGCCTACAATTCCAACGGAGGCTAGGTAAACATGGACGTGGTTAGACAGCTGAACCAATATGTGTGACCTTCCTTTCTATAGGGCTTAGGGAACTGTGATTAGGCCACTGGTCTCTACAGTAACTCTGGCCAGGTTGGCAGAGAGCTCTGTCCTGGAGTTCAGTTTCACACAGGCTCTGAGGAGGAATCCAGCTGACATTGTTAAAGTTCAAGTGCATAAAATTCCAAGCATGACAAGACAAAAAGATATTCTATTGGTGACAAATAAATAGGAGCCAAGACTCTCAATAGTCAACTTCCATCAATTTATTTCCATCTGTTCATATCTACTAAACTACCCTAAGTTTATTTAGAGACAATTATCCATGGCAACAACAGTCCCTCTGAGAAGTTTGTAATTTTTTCATAAAAAAACTCAATGAAAATTCAAAGCCAAGAGACACCACAGTGTAATTCCCAAACTAGTTATTGTTAATTACAAAATAAAATTAAATCTGCCAAAGGGGAAGCAATGAAATGCACTCCACTCTTATTAAGGCATTAGGAGGAAGAAGTGTAAATTTCTTCAGAAAGAGACTCTCATGTTGAAGATTATGGATGAAGCCAACAAATCGTGCCTGGCTACTGCTTTGAAAATCTGAATTTCTTCATCTTATCTGAACAAAACCAGCATTCATTACTGTCAAGTATATGAAAAAATCAAAATATTGGGCTTTTCCATCACTGGTGCATTAGAAACAATTCTTAGTGAACCTTTTAATATGAATTTTATTTTCTTCCATCTAAGAGTCAGACACAACTGAACAACTAAACACAGCGCATACAAGGTGCTTGATAAACTAATTAGCTGGACAAGAATGTGATGCACCAATAATTAACTTTAATGTATCTTTTGGCCAATACTCAATCCAGTCTGAAGGTTTTTCAGACTTGAAATTTTCCATCTTACTGGCCATTTCATTTGGGGTACTTACTATTATCTCATACTCTACATACTTACCAAATTAATCATCCTTCCAGCCTGTTCTACCTTAACTATTGCTATAGGTGATATTTCTATTTCTCCATGCATGCTGACTAGAAACTTTGAAGTCTTTGTTGTAGCCTCCTTTTCTTTTAGAACATTTGTCAGTATTATTTATGTTATTAAAGGATGTCATTTTAAAAAATTATTCTTTACTAGGTTTCAAGTGCCTATTCCATTCTCTTCACTACACGTGACCACTGTCATTTGTGTTCTTGTATTATACACTAATTCCTATAATAGCCTCCTAATCTATCTCTTCCACTTACTTTCCCACATCACTGATTAATCATCCTAAAAATACTGGCTTTATATTCTAAGCTTTGCTGAAAATGTTTCTCTATTAACTTTCCTTTCTGCATTGTAACTTATTTTCAAGTTTCGTTTTCTAATTGTTTATTTCTAATACTTAGAATATTTATCTTACAGCAATGTAACAGATCAAATAATCTAACTGCTCTTAATAAATCTTCATAAAGTAAGATAATAGCATAATAAATCTTAGATGAAAGCTCAGGATATCAAGCGGATAAAAACAGAATTATCCTGCTTGAATGGGAAGGGGAAAGTAGTAGCATGTAGGTGAGATCAACCTGCTAGCCATTCCCCACAACCAAAGCAAAGGATCACTCCCTTCCAGAAAGCGTCCCGGGTTTCTCAGCCTCCATTGATGTGGCCTTTCTCTCTAGTCACTGTGCATCTTATTAAGCACTATACCATTATATCTTTTTTGTTTGTTTCGCTTTTGTCTTTTAAAAACTGAAGTACAATTGATGTGCAGTATATATCATGATATCTTTTTATAAATTTGATTTCCTTACTCTCCCCATAAGCTCCAAATAGTGCTGATATAATGCCATGAGAAACACTGATTGTTGCCAAACAAAACGTGAACCAAGTTTCAGAATTTGAGGGAAAGGACCTCTTGTTCAGTAGGCAATATGTATATTTAAGTATTGAGAAGGCAGTTATGCACCTTAACCCATGAAGAACTAAGCAAGCACCTAATGTACAGTGTGGGTATCTAGTCAAAGGAAACTTTGAACACTCTTGTTCTGACACATGTGTAATGAGCATTACTTTCAAAAACAGTGAAGAGGCATTCATGATTGTTAGGTAGTGAAATTATTTTAGTTAGTATGAATTTCCCACATTTGAATTATTTTTCATCTTATTTCTCCTGATACCATAAATAATTAATTTACAAGCAGTACACATTAAACACGTGCTAATGCAGGTTACTATTGGATATAGTATACAAGTTAATTTTTGTCTCCAGTGTGCTCACAGTGTTACACAGATACACACACAACACACATTTGAATGTATAATATACATATATTAGGCCAAGCTCTGTGCATCAAACAAAGTCTAAACTGAAGCATGGATATACTGGAAACATTTAAAACTGAAAACATTTAATATTGGGAGTTAGTTACACAGGTTATAGACTCTCCGGGGATCCACAGAGCAGATGATGAGTCAACCAAGAGATGAGCATCAGAAGGAAGCCCCTATCAGCTGCAAGAGAGACAAGGAGGTCTGTGATCCCACAGTGCCCGGACCATATTGGCCTGTCCCATAGGAGCTGCTGTCACAGAGAAAACATAGTCATTGGCAAAGATAACCACAGGAAATGGAGAAAGGAAAGAAATATCTCAGCTTACCTGCTCCTCCTGTCCTTCTTGTTTATGTCTAGTTTTTGGTTGCTGCTGCTGCTAAGTCGCTTCAGTTGTGTCCGACTCTGTGCGACCCCATAGATGGCAGAACACCAGGCTCCCCCGTCCCTGGGATTCTCCAGGCAAGAACACTGGAGTGGGTTGCCATTTCCTTCTCCAATGCATGGAAGTGAAAAGAGAAAGTGAAGTCGCTCAGTCGTGTCCGACTCTTAGCGACCCCATGGACTGCAGCCTACCAGGCTCTCCCGTCCATGGGATTTTCCAAGCAAGAGTACTGGAGTGGGATGCCATTGCCTTAGCTAAGTCTACCCAGAAGTGTTAGGGGCAGAAGAGCCTAGAAAACAGTTCTTATAGAACAAAAGCAGAGAAGAAGAAAGGGGAGGACATTAGGTAGGAGACCAACAGGCACCTCTTTGTCAAGTGATGTTATATTTATATAACTGAGACTTGTAGCTTTATTTGCTCATCCCAGATATTAATGTCTTACTATGTTTATCATTGACATCTATCTACTTTGCTTTCCTCTTTTCAATTTCTGAAAAATTATTTTAGATCATAGAAATGATAATTAATGCTCACTTTAAAGAATAATCTATATGCTGCTGTTTATTAAAATAAGATGAACATAATATACACATATTGATGCTTCTTTTATAAGAAAATCTGTGATTAGTGATATAATTAATTCTACAACTACACTGTGATGTCCTAATCAGTAACCCTTGTCCCCCTGTAGGTATCTGTGAAACCCTTAGGTAGGTGTGATTAACGGGAAAGTGTATAACTTTGTTCTGTTCAGAGCTTTAACTGAACTGTAGATGTTTTGAGAGATAAACCTGTGTTTATATATGTGTGCATGTGTACTTGTAAAAATAGGACTAGAACCACACATGCATTTGCTGAATGAATGAACCACTTTGTGCTCTAGAAGGAAATCAGGAGCAAGAGTCCCTTGGACAGGAAAGAGATCAAACCAGTCAATCCCAAAGGAAATCAACCCTGAACATTCATTGGAAGGATGATAGTCAAGCTGAAGCTCCAATACTTTGACCACCTGATGTGAAGAGCTGACTCCCTAGAAAAGACCCTGATGCCACGGAATACTGAAGGCAAGAGGAAAAGAAGGTGACAGAGGATGAGATGGTTGGATGGCATCATCGACTCAATGGACATAAGTTTGATTGAGCTCTGGGAGATGGTGAAGGACAGGGAAGTCTGGTACGCTGCAATCCATGAGGTTGCAAAGAGTCAGACACGACTAAGCGACCGAACAATGAGTTTGTGATGCAGAAGTCTTATGATCATTTGGCAGATTAGATAATTAATGCTATCTGTCTATCTATCTATCAGAAAAGTTAAACAGGTTACATAGCAAGTGACTGATAGGGTCAAGTTTACAACCCAGGCATGGAGAGCTGAAAAGAAAATATTATTACATTGGAATGAAAGTAATTGCAGTTTTGCATTGTTGACTTTGCCCTTTGATATGGGGATACCTTCTTAAATAAATATGGTTATGTTATATATCATTTTAATGTGCATTTCTTGCTTTATCTTATTTTGCTAATGATTTATTACTTTTTGTGTATTTTATACTTATTTTAGACTATGGAATTGATATTAGACATAAAGCAAATTCAAGCAATTTTCTTATTCAAGTTCAAAATGGATTGTAAAGCAGCAGAGACAACTTGGAATATCAACAATGCATTTGGTCCAGGAACTGCTAATGAACATACAGTAGAGTGGTGGTTCAAGAAGTTTTGCAAAGGAGATGAGTGCCTTGAAGATGAGGAGCACAGTGGCTAGTCATGAGAAGTTGACAATGACCAGTTGACATGATCATCGAAGCTGATCCTCTTACAACTACATGAGAAGTTACTGAAGAACTCAGTGTCAACCATTCTGTGGTCATTCAGCATTTGAAGCAAATTGGAAAGGTGAAAAAACTTAATAAATGGGTGCCTTGTGAGCAGACCAAAAATAAAAATTGTCGTTTTGAAGTGTTGTCTTCCTTTATTCTATGCAAAAACAAACCATTTCTCTATTGGATTGTGATGTGCAACAAAAAGTGGATTTTATTTGACAAACACTGGTGATGGCCAGCTCAGTGGATGGACGGGGAAGAAGATCCAAAGCATTTCTCAATGCCAAACTTACACCAAAAAAAAAAAAAAAAAAGGTTATGATCACTGTTTGGTGGTCTGCTGCCCATCAGATCCACGACAGCTTTCTGAATCCTGGTGAAACCATTACATCTGAGAAGTATGTTCAGCAAATAGATGAGATGCAGTGAAAATTGCAATGCCTACAGCTGGCATTGGTCCACAGAAAGGACCCAATTCTTTACGACAATGCCTGACCGCATGTCATGTAACCAAAGCTTCAAAAGTTGAATAAATTGCGCTACGCGATTTTGCCTCATCTACCGTATTTACCTGACTTCTCGCCAATGGACTGCCACTTTTTCAAGTATCTAGACAACTTTTTGGAAGGAAAATGCTCCCACGACCAGCAGAATGCAGAAAATGCTTTCCAAACGCTTGTTGAGTCTCAAAGCACAGATTTTTAAGCTACAGGAATAAACAAGCATTTCTCTTTGGCAAAAATGTGTTGAATGTAATGGTTACTACTTTGATTAATAAAGATGTGTTTGCTGCTGCTGCTACTGCTAAGTTGCTTCAGTCGTGTCCGACTCTGTGCAACCCCATAGATGGCATCCCACCAGGCTCCCCAGTCCCTGGGATTCTCCAGGCAAGAACACTGGAGTGGGTTGCCATTTCCTTCTCCAATGCATGAAAGTGAAAAGTGAAAGTGAAGTCGTTCAGTCGTGTCCGACTCTTTGCAACCCCTTGGACTGCAGCCTACCAGGCTCCTTTATCCATGGGATTTTCCAGGCAAGAGTACTGGAGTGAGGTGCCATTGCCTTTTCCGAAGATGTGCTTTAGCCTAGTCATAATGATGTAAAATTCACAGTCCAAAACCGCAATTACTTTTGCACCAAGCTAATACAGAGTATCTCAATTTCCATACAGGATGCCTAGAATAGTTACAGAACTCACTTCATGAAGCACACTAGAACTCTTGTCACCTAAATAACTACCCTAATTGTTCAAAATGTTCAATGGAGAGGCACTTATATCTCACAGTTAAAGAGAAAAGAAGCCTTATAAAGCAAATTGGACTGTAATTGTTTAACTATTAGCATGAATAGTTTTAAATCAATGTGCCAATGACTGCTTTGAGCTTTAAATAAAAAAGAGGCTTAGCATGCAGAAAGGGTAAATGCATCAGAAGTAGGGACTAAAGAGAGAAGAAGGTAGTAGAACAATATCTCTATTGAACACTAATGACAGATTTCAACAACTTTGCAGTTGTTTCTTAGTTGTTACTTCCAATTTCAACTCTGGATAGGAAAACCAAAGCTGGGGCCCTGCTATTCTGTTTTGGGAAATATCTCCCCAATTCTCCCATGAGATCACCTGTTGGTGATACCAGGCTTTGAGTTGAAAATTGTTTGAGAAAGAGCTTCTCCCTCAAAAGAAGAAGAAAAAAAAAAAAGTTTAGACATCACAGCTCCAGAACATCAAGGACAGTTGTAAAAGAAGCACTGAAATGGGGTTTGGGCGCCCCAGGTTTATTCTGGCTCTTTCTCCTGTAGTGCCTCCTTCATTTCACCACCGGAACCTCCCCTTTTTTATTTCAGTTGGACCAGAATCTAAGTATCTTATTAACTGGAGTCCTTCCAACTCTTGACATTTTTATGGGGAGATGCATTTTGCAGCATAATTTGATTTTTATCACTCCTCATTTTTGTTGTCATCTCTTAAGTCATTTTAATTTGTGGGAGCACCTGTAATATTAGAGGATGGTTGAGCCTGGTGAGCTGTGGTTAATTATAGGTAAGCAGCATTTTAAAGTGAGGCTGTGAGGTAGCACAAGCCTATGTTAATTCTAATTATTTTACACTGGATTATCCTTAGAAGAACTTGTTCCAAAATGTCACTCTCTAACAACTTATAGAGGTGACCATAGACGTAATTAAGATAATCTGGGATCAAGATCTCACTGTCAGACTCTTGTTATAGTGACCTATTTAATTTCTTTTCCTTGAGACCCACCTGGAAGTCCTGAGGCTTGGACAAATGGCTGCGCATCTCCAAAGTGGAAAAAGTTATGATCTCTAGAGAGGGGACCCAGGAAAGCTAAAGAGAAAGTGCCTGGTACCTGTTTGTGTAGAGATTCATAGTCTTTGATCATACACCAAACTTTCAGAGACTTGCCAGCACCCAGGGATATCTGGCTACACTAATGTGAGCTCTTCATTTTGTTGTAAGAGTTTTACAGTGTGAACTTTCCTGGTAGTGACTGGCATAAATTCTAGTGAATTTATCCCCTGCCCCCCAGGAGCTATATTTATGACAGAAAATAAAGCAATAAAGCAATCTGCTGGTCCACGGATGCAAATTTAATTCTTTTTTTTTTTTTCAATTATTTCCTTTGTTATTTGCAAGGATATCCAGAGAGCCTATAATGAGGAGACTATCTAGAATGTGAGTTGTAAGGGACTTTTTCACCTGCCTGAAATATAGAACACATAAAAAAGAGCTAATATAAAGTCTAAGCTTTGACTCCAATTGATTATGTAAGAAAGTGTTTATAACCCATGAGGTGCTCAGAGTTTGAGGTGAGAAATGGTAGGATAGAATCTAGCTCATTGATTGACTCCTAATCCCCATCACAGCACAGTAGTAACAAGGGACATACACAAATCCAAAGGCTTATTGTAACGCCATTCATTCAAATATTTAATCAGTATATTCTAATTTCTAAGAAATCGGCCTAGTCCAAGTCTATATAGATTACCTTATAGAATTTTATAGTTTTAGGTTTTACATTTAGTTTTAAGCTCCATTTTAAGCTTTTAAAAATGTATAGATATTAAGCTTTTCGTGTTTTATTTCATTTTATTTTGTTTAATTTTGACATAAGCATACAGTTGCACAAGTACCATTTATTGAAAAGGCAATTTTTTCTCCACTGAATTAATCTTGCCCTTTGTCAAAAGTCAGTTTACTATACACGTTTGTGTCTATTTCTGAACTCTGTTTTGTTGCATTGATCTATTTGCCTACATTTATGCCAGTTCAACCCATCTTGATTATTATAACTTGAAGAACTCTTAAAACTGGAAAGCTAACTATTCTCTGCCAGTTGCATTTCCATGAGTTTTAAAATTAGCTTTTCAATATTTTCAAAAATGCTATTAAGATCTTGGATAGAATTTTGTAAAATATATAAACCAATTTGTGTAAAATTGGTATTTAAAAATATTGAGTTTTCTGACACATGTACCTTGTATATATGACTTTCTTTTATTTCTTTTTTTAAAGAGTTTTCACTTCTCTTAGCAATATATTGCAATTTTCAGTGTACAGGTTTGAACACATTTTGTTAGATTTATCCTTAAGTATTTCATAGTTTTTTGATAATATTGTAAATGATATATTAAACTGAAATTTCAAAATTTTTTGCTAATACATAGATAAAACTGTTGATTTTTGTATGACCGTCTTTTATTTTGCAAACTTAGTTATAGTAGTGTTTTTGTAGATTCTACAGAATTTCCAGCATCAGTTTAGTTCAGTTCAGTCGCTTAGTCACGTCCGACTCTTTGCAACCCCATGAATCACAGCATGCCAGGCCTCCCTGTCCATCACCAACTCCCGGAGTTCACTCAGACTCATGTCCATCGAGTCAGTGATGCCATCCAGCCATCTCATCCTCTGTCATCCCCTTCTCCTCCTGCCCCCAATCCCTCCCAGCATCAGGGTCTTTTCCAATAAGTCAACTCTTCACATGAGGCGGTCAAAGTACTGGAGTTTCAGCTTTAGCATCAGTCCTTCCAAAGAAATCCCAGGGCTGATCTCCTTCAGAATGGACTGGTTGGATCTCCTTGTAGTCCAAGGGACTCTCAAGAGTCTTCTCCAACACCACACTTCAAAAGCATCAATTCTTCGGCACTCAGCCTTCTTCATAGTCCAACTCTCACATCCATACATGACCACAGGAAAAACCATAGCCCTGACTAGATGAACCTTTGTTGGCAAAGTAATGTCTCTGCTTTTGAATATGCTATCTCGGTTGGACATAACTTCTCTTCCAAGGAGTAAGTGTTTTTTAATTTCATGGCTGCAGTCACCATCTGCAGTGATTTTGGAGCCCCCCAAAATAAAGTCTGACACTGTTTCCACTGTTTCCCCATCTATTTCCTATGAAGTGATGGGACCGGATGACATGATATTCGTTTTCTGAATGTTGAGCTTTAAGCCAACTTTTTCACTCTCCACTTTCACTTTCATCAGGAGGCTTTTGAGTTCCTCTTCACTTTCTGCCATAAGGGTGGTGTCATCTGCATATCTGAGGTTATTGATATTTCTCCCAGCCATCTTGATTCCAGCTTGTGTTTCTTCCAGTCCAGAGTTTCTCATGATGTACTCTGCATATAAGTTAAATAAGCAGGGTGACAATATACAGCCTTGACATACTCCTTTTCCTATTTGGAACCAGTCTGTTGTTCCATGTCCAGTTCTAACTGTTGCTTCCTGACCTGCATACAGATTTCTCAAGAGGCAGGTCAGGTGGTCTGGTATTCCCATCTCTTTCAGAATTTTCCACAGTTTAATGTGATCCACACAGTCAAAAGCTTTGACATAGTCAATAAAGCAGAAATAGACGTTTTTCTGTAACTCTCTTGCTTTTTCCATGATCCAGCGGATGCTGGCAATTTGATCTCTGGTTCCTCTGCCTTTTCTAAAAGCAGTTTGAGCATCTGGAAGTTCACGGTTCACGTATTGCTGAAGCCTGGCTGGGAGAATTTTGAGCATTACTTTACTAGTGTGTGAGATGAGTGCAATTGTGCGGTAGTTGAGCATTCTTTGGCATTGCCTTTCTTTGGGATTTCCAGCACAGATAATTGTATTTATTAGCTGTATGATTTTTGTAGATGCCCTGTATTAAGTTGAGGAGTCTTCTTCCTATTCCCTTTGGGCTGAGAATTTTTGTTAGGAATAGATGTTGGATTTTGTCAAATGCTTCTTTTGGTATATATTGAGAATATCATTTTTTTTTGTTAGTTTGATAAT
Organism: Bos indicus x Bos taurus; assembly: GCF_003369695.1. NCBI lineage: Eukaryota > Metazoa > Chordata > Mammalia > Artiodactyla > Bovidae > Bos > Bos indicus x Bos taurus. Next base: position 55,246,916 of record NC_040076.1, on the reverse strand, counting down.
ACAGTGAGTTATATTAATTGCTTTTTATATATAAAACCAACTCTGCATTCTCAGTATAAATCTCAAGTAGTGTGATTTATATCTTATAGGATTTGTACATGTGTGATTAGTCATGGTCAACTCTTTATGACTCCATGAAATTAAAAAAAAAAACAATTTAAGTATCTATATTATACTTATGAAGTATATTGATCTGTAGTTTTCTTTCTTACATAATTTTGTCTGGTTTTGGTTTCAGGATAATGCTAGATTCATTGTAGAACTTCTGGTATTTTCTTCTTAAGTATTTCGTAACATTCAACAATAAGGTCATGGGGGCCTATTTATTTACATTATGGACACTGTTTTTTGCTGTCAAAGAAATCTAATTAATAGATAGAAGGCTATTAGGTTATTTTTGGATTTGTGTACTTCTAAGAACTTTTCTATTTATAAGTTGCCAAATTTATGAGCATAAACTTATTTATGTTATTTTTTGACTTTGTTTTTAATATATATATAATCTCAGGATGTCATTTCTCTCATTCCTGTCATTGGTTATATAAGTATTTTTGTTTTTTCTTTATTAGTCTGACTGGGGATTTAGCAATTTTATTGATCTTCTCAAATAATTAGTTTTTTTAGTTTTATTGGTATCCTTACTCTTTTTCTGCTTTCTACTTCACTGATTTTATTCTCTGATATTTCTTACTACTTAAAGTTGATTACTTGTGATGTTTTCAAGTAAATTTCTTCAGTTAGTGGTTTGAAAGCCATACCATACTGTTCATAGACAGCAGAATCAGGTAAAGTAAAATATTTGTCTTCTGGATCTAAGACTAGATTCTTAAATTAATGAAGTCTAACGTGTAACAGCAAACACCCTCTTCCAACAACACAAGAGAATACTCTACACATGGACATCACCAGATGGTCAACACCAAAATCAGACTGATTATATTCTTTGCAGCCAAAGATGGAGAAGCTCTATACAGGCAGCAAAAACAAGACCGGGAGCTGACTGTGGCTCAGATCATGAACCCTTATTGCCAAATTCAGACTTAAATTGAAGAAAGTAGGGAAAACCACTAGACCATTCAGGTATGGCCTAAATCAAATCCCTTACGATTATACAGTGGAAGTGAAAATAGATTTAAGGGACTAGATCTGATAGAGAGTGCCTGATGAACTATGGACGGAGGTTCGTGACATTGTACAGGACACAGGGATCAAGACCATCCTCAAGAAAAAGAAATGCAAACAAGCAAAATGACTGTCTGGGGAGGCCTTACAAATAGCTGTGAAAAGAAGAGAAGCAAAACACAAAGGAGAAAAGGAAAGATATAAGCATCTGAATGCTTGATCACTGAGGAAGGAGAGAAAACAAAGCCTTCCTCAGTGATCAATGCAAAGAAATAGAGGAAAACAGTAGAATGGGAAAGACTAGAACTCTCTTCAAGAAAATTAGAGATGCCAAGGAAACATTTCATGCAAAGATGGGCTTGATAAAGGACAGAAACGGTATGGACCTAACAGAAACAGAATATATTAAGAAGAGCTGGCAAGAATACACAGAAGAACTGTACAAAAAAGATCTTCATGACCCAGATAATCACGATGGTGTGATCACTGACCTAGAGCCAGACATCCTGGAATGTGAAGTCAAGTGGGCCTTAGAAAGCATCACTATGAACAAAGCTAATGGAGGTGATGGAATTCCAGTTGAGCTATTTTAAATCCTAAAAGATGATGCTGTGAAAGTGCTGCACTCAATATGCCAGCAAATTTGGAAAACTAAGCAGTGGCCACAGGACTGGAAAAGGTCAGTTTTCATTCCACTCCCAAAGAAAGGCAATGCCAAAGAATGCTCAAACTACTGCACAATTGCACTCATGTTACACACTAGTAAAGTAATGCTCTAAATTCTCCAAGCCAGGCTTCAGCAATACGTGAACTGTGAACTTCCAGATGTTTAAGCTGGTTTTAGAAAAGGTAGAAGAACCGGAGATCAAATTGCCAACATCTGCTGGATCATGGAAAAAGTAAGAGGGTTCCAAAAAACATCTATTTCTGTTTTATTGACTATGCTAAAGTCTTTGACTGTGTGGATCACAATAAACTGTAGAAAATTCTTCTAGAAATGGGAATACCAGGCCACCTGATCTGCCTCTTGAGAAACCTATATGCAGGTCAGGAAGCAATAGTTCGAACTGAACATGGAACAACAGACTGGTTCCAAATAGGAAAAGGAGTATGTCAAGACTGCATATTATCACCCTGCTTATTTATCATCTATGCAGAGTACATCATGAGAAACACTGGGCTGGATGAAGCACAAGCTGGAATCAAGTTTGCCAGGAGAAATATCAATAACCTCAGATATGCAGATGACACCACCCTTATGGCAGAAAGTGAAGAGGAACAAAAAGGCTCTTGATCAAAGTGAAAGAGGAGAGTGAAAAAGTTGGCCTAAAGCTCAACATTCAGAAAACTAAGATCATGGCATCTGCTTCAATCACTTCATAGGAAATAGATGGGGAAACAGTGGAAACAGTGTCAGACTTTACTGTTTTGGGCTCCAAAATCACTGCAGATGGTGACTGCAGCCATGAAATTAAAAGACGCTTAGTCCTTGGAAGGAAAGTTAGGACCAACCTAGATAGCATATTCAAAAGCAGAGACATTACTTTGCCAACAAAGGTCCATCTAGTCAAGGCTATGGTTTTTCCAGTGGTCATGTATGGATGTGAGAGTTGGACTGTGAAGAAGGCTGAGTGCCGAAGAATTGATGCTTTTGAAGTGTGGTGTTGGAGAAGACTCTTGAGAGTCCCTTGGACTGCAAGGTGATCCAACCAGTCCATTCTGAAGGAGATCAGTCCTGGGTGTTCACTGGAAGGACTGATGCTAAAGCTGAAACTCCAATACTTTGGCCACCTGGTGGGAAGAGCTGACTCATTGGAAAAGACCCTGATGCTGGGAGGGATTGGGGGCAGGAAGAGAAGGGGACGACAGAGGATGAGATGGCCGGATGGCATCACCAACTTGATGGACATGAGTTTGAGTGAACTCCAGGAGTTGGTGATGGACAGGGAGGCCGGGCGTGTTGGGATTAATGGGGTCACAAATAGTTGGACACTACTGATCGACTGAACTGAACTGAACATGTGATACCTTGTCAGGAACTAGAAGATTGTATTTATCTGGATTTTATGTTTGCATTAACAGTGTATTTAAATAAGAAAAGATATCTACAGCAGAGTATGAATACAAAGCAAAAATCTCTGCAACTTCTAAGTTGGTTCTTTTTGATTTATATCTTCCACCTCAGTTGATCTTTTCTACAATTGATTGAAATAATCACATAATCAATTTGACCTTTAACAAAATATCTTATGTTATCTTTTTTCCTTCATCAAATTGTCCTCCATCTCCTCTTGTCCTCCTTATTTTCTTACTATCATTATCAGAGCCATTTGGGCTTCCCAGGTAGCATTAGTGGTAAAGAATCTGCCTGCCAATGCAGGAGACATAAGAGAATTGGTTTTGACTGCTTGGTCAGGAAGAACCCCTTGAGGAGGCCATAGCAACCCACTCCAGTGTTTGTGCCTGGAGAATCCCATGGACAGAGGAACCTGGCAGGCTACAGTCCATGGGGTCACAAAAAGTCGGACATGACTGAATTGACTTAGCACACAAGCATCAGTGCCATTTATTGGGCATTTACTGTGATCTATATACTGTATTAAGGATTTTATACACAATCCTTAATTCCTAAAATAATGATTCAAAGTACGTATTATTATTATCTTCATTTTTACAAATGAAGGCATTGATATAAAAATAGTTTAAATGTTACATCCAAGGTTGCAAATTTTTATGTAGCTGAGATGAATTTAAAGTCAAGTTTGTTTGAGCTTACAGTTTGCAGTAATATTATCTCTTTTATCTAGAGTTTATTGTACCCTCTAGTCAGCAATTGTGTCTTACCCCACTCCACATTTTTTATGCCTAGATCAGTGCCCTGCGTCGAGTATGCCAATGATAAAATTTAACAAAAATTAATGAAGATTAGTGATAATAGTGATAGATTTTTAAAAGTGAATAAATGAATACAAGAGTTTTGGGCGTCAAAAACTGGAAGTTTTGGAAGTCTGTAGTGAAATAGTTTTAGAAAATGCTGCATTGAATAGGTTTTCTTGCCGCAGGACTTTTCAAAGGTTTTAAGAAGAAATATGTGTTGTGAATCCAGTCAAGTTGATATTTTGTAGCATGCAGCATTTATTAAAGATGTTTATGCACAGAATTCCTTTTCAGGGTAAACACTTTCTTGGACTTTGGGAAAGTTTAAATTAATTTATAAAAGGAAATGCATTTAAAAATTGTTAACAAACAACCACGTCCACAGTCAGGGGTGGCTGCCAGGAGGAGCTACCCCCAGCCTGAGGCCAGCGGTGGCGGCCCAGAGGAGCAACCCCACCTCCAAGAAGCGGTGGCTGCGTGGGTGCAGGAGGGCCTAGAGGAGCTGTTCAAGGTCAGGAGGGGCAGCGGTGAGGAGATACCCCTCGTCCAAGGTAAGAGAAACCCAAGTAAGACAGTAGGTGTTGCAAGAGGGCATCAGAGGGCAGACACACTGAAACAATAATCACAGAAAACTAGTCATTCTAATCATACTGGGACCACAGCCTTGTCAGTTAACTCAGTGAAACTAAGCCCTGCCCATGGGGCCACCCAAGACGGGTGGGTCATGGTGGAGAGTATGACAGAATGTGGTCCACTGGAGAAGAGAATGGCAAACCATTTCAGTATTCTTTCCTTGAGAACCCCATGAACAGTATGAAAAGGCAAACTGATAGGATACTGAAAGAGGAACTCCCCAGGTCAGTAGGTACCCAATATGCTACTGGAGATCAGTGGAGAAATAACTCCAGAAAGAATGAAGGGATGGAGCCAAAGCAAAAACAATACGCAGTTGTGGATGGCTGGATGGCATCACTGACTCGATGGATGTGAGTCTGAGTGAACTCCAGGAGTTGGTGATGGACAGGGAGACCTGGTGTGCTGCGATTCATGGAGTCGCAAAGAGTCAGACACGACTGAGCGACTGAACTGAACTGAACTGAACATTTTTAAGCAGTGAAATATTAACTTTTATTCAGCAAAGAAATGAATATTTTCTTCAGCATGGCATTTTCAGAACAGCATAATTTGGAATGAAGTGATGATCCATAAAATAATTTTCTTATTAAATATGGCCTTGAAGCTTTTTGAAGAAATTCCACATTAATACCTATCAAATCAAATCAGATCAGATCAGTCACTCAGTCATGTCCGACTCTTTGCGACCCCATGAATCGCAGCACACCAGGCCTCCCTGTCCATCACCAACTCCCGGAGTTCACTCAGACTCACGTCCATAGAGTCAGTGATGCCATCCAGCCATCTCATGCTCTGTCAGCCCCTTCTCCTCTTGCCCCAAATCTCTCCCAGCATCAGAGTCTTTCCCAATGAGTCAGCTCTTCGCATGAGGTGGCCAAAGTACTGGAGTTTCAGCTTCAGCATCATTCCTTCCAAAGAAATCCCAGGGCTGATCTCCTTCAGAATGGACTGGTTGGATCTCCTTGCAGTCCAAGGGACTCTCAAGAGTCTTCTCCAACACCACACTTCAAAAGCATCAATTCTTCGGCACTCAGCCTTCTTCACAGTCCAACTCTCACATCCATACATGACCACAGGAAAAACCATAGCCTTGACTAGATGAACCTTTGTTGGCAAAGTAATGTCTCTGCTTTTGAATATGCTATCTAGGTTGGTCATAACTTTCCTTCCAAGGAGTAAGCGTCTTTTAATTTCATGGCTGTAGTCACCATCTGTAGTGATTTTGGAGCCCAGAAAAATAAAGTCTGACACTGTTTCCACTGTTTCCCCATCTATTTCCCATGAAGTGATGGGACCAGATGACATGATCTTCGTATTCTGAATGTTGAGCTTTAAGCCAACTTTTTCACTCTCCACTTTCACTTTCATCAAGAGGCTTTTGAGTTCCTCTTCACTTTCTGCCATAAGGGTGGTGTCATCTGCATATCTGAGGTTATTGATATTTCTCCCAGCCATCTTGATTCCAGCTTGTGTTTCTTCCAGTCCAGCATTTCTCATGATGTACTCTGCATATAAGTTAAATAAACAGGGTGACAATATACAGCCTTGACATACTCCTTTTCCTATTTGGAACCAGTCTGTTGTTCCATGTCCAGTTCTAACTGTTGCTTCCTGACCTGCATACAGATTTCTCAAGAGGCAGGTCAGGTGGTCTGGTATTCCCATCTCTTTCAGAATTTTCCAGTTTCTTGTTATCCACACAGTCAAAGGCTTTGGCATAGTCAATAAAGCAGAAATAGATGTTTTTCTGGAACTCTCTTGCTTTTTCTATGATCCAGTGGATGTTGGTAATTTGATCTCTGGTTCCTCTATGGATTACATTATATATTCAGTTCAGTCACTCAGTCATGTCTGACTCTTTGCAAGCACATGGAGCAGCACACTAGGCCTCCCTGTCCATCGCCAACTTCTGGAGTTTACTCAAACTCAAATCCATTGAGGTGGTGATGCCTTACAACCATCTTATCCTGTGTCATCCATCTACTCCTGCCTTCAATATTTCCCAGCATTAGGGTCTTTTCCAATGAGTCAGTTCTTCACCTCAGGTGGCTAAAGTACTGGAGTTTCAGCTTCAAAGTCAGTCCTTCCAAAGAACATTCAGGACTGATTTCCTCTTGGATGGACTGGTTGTATCTCCTTGCAGTCCAAGGGACTCTCAAGAGTCTTCTCCAACACCACAGGTCAAAAGAATCTATTCTTCAGCACTCAGCTTTCTTTAAAGTCCAACATCCATACATGACTACTGGAAAAATGATAGCTTTCACTAGATGGACCTTTGTTGACATAGTAATGTCTCTGCTTTTTATTATACTATCTAGCTTGGTCATAGCTTTTCTTCCAAGGAGCAAGCGTATTTTAATTTCATGGCTGCAGTCACCATCTTCAGTGACTTTGGAGCCCCCCAAAATAAAGTCTGACACTGTTTCCACTATTTCCCCATCTATTTACCATGAAGTGATGGAACCAGATGCCATGATCTTTGTTTCTGAATGTTGAGCTTTAAGCCAACTTTTTCACTCTCTTCTTTCACTTTCATCAAGAAGCTCTTTAGTTCTTCACTTTCTGCTTTAAGGGTGGTGGCATCTGCATATCTAAAGTTATAGATATTTCTCCTGGCAATCTTGATTTCAACTTGTCCTTTATCCAGCCCAGCATTTCTCATGATTTACTCTGCATATAAGTTAAATATGTGACAATATACAATGTTGATGTACTTGTTTCCTTATTTGAAACCAGTCTGTTGTTCCATGTCCAGTTCTAACTGTTGCTTCCTGACCTGCATACAGATTTCTCAAGAGGCAGGACACGTGGTCTGGTATTCCCATCTCTTTCAGAATTTTCCTCAGTTTGTTGTGGTCCACTCAGTCAAAGGTTTTAGCTTAGTCAATAAATCAGAAGTAGACATTTTTCTGGAACTCTCTTGCTTTTTTGATGATCCAGTGGGTGTTGGCAATTTGATCTCTGGTTCCTCTGCCTCTTTAAAATACAGCTTAAACATCTGGAAGTTCACAGTTCACATATTGTTGAAGCCTGGCTTGGAGAATTTTGAGCATTACTTTACTAGCATGTGTGATGAGTGCAATTGTGCAGTAGTTTGAGCATTCTTTGGAATTGCCTGTCTGAGATCAGGATGAAAACTGATCTTTTCCAGTCCTGTGGCCACCGCTGAGTTTTTCAAATTTGCTGGCATATTGAGTGCAGCACTTTCACAGCATCATCTTTTAGGATTTGAGACAGCTCAACTGGAATTCCATCACCTCCACTAGCTTTGTTTGTAGTGATGCTTCCTAAGGCTTACTTGACTTCACATTCCAGTATGTCTGGCTCTAGGTGAGTGATCACACCATCGTGATTATCTGAGTCATGAAGATCTTTTCTGTATAGTTCTTCTGTGTATTCTTGCCACCTCTTCTTAATATCTTCTGCTTCTGTGAGGTCCATACAATTTCTGTCCTTTATTGTGCCCATCTTTGCATGAAATATTCCCTTGGTATCTCTAATTTTCTTGAAGTGATCTCAGAGTAATCCAAGTCTATTCCCAGACCAGTAATGCTGAAGAAGCTGAAGTTGAACGGTTCTATGAAGACCTACAAGACCTTCTAGAACTAGCACCCAAAAAAGATGTCCTTTTCATTGTAGGGGGCTGGAATGCAAAAGTGTAGAGTCAAGAAATATTTGGAGTAGCATGCAAAATTGGCCTTGGAGTACAGAATGAAGCAGGGCAAAGGCTAATAGAGTTTTACAAGAGAATGCACTGGTCACAGCAAACACCCTCTTCCAACAACACAGAAGAAGACTCTACACATGAACATTGCCAAATGGTCAATACTGAAATCAGATTGATTATATTTGCTGCAGCCTACAATGGCAAAGTTCTATACAGTCAGAAAAAATAAGAAAGGGAGCTAACTGTGGCTCAGATAATGAACTCCTTATTGCCAAATTCAGAGTCAAACTGAAGAAAGTAGGCAAAACTACTAGACCATTCAGGTATGACCTAAATCAAATCCCTTACGATTACACAGTGGAAGTGACAAATAGATTTAAGGCATTACATCTGATAGAGTGCCTGAAGAACTATGGATGGAGGTTCAGGACATTGCACAGGAGGCAGGGATCAAGACAATCCCAAGGAAAAGAAATCCAAAAAAGGAAAATGGTTGTCTGAAGAGGCCTTACAAATAGCTGTGAATAGAAGAGAAGTGAAAGGCAAAGGAGAAAAGGGAAGATATATCCATTTTAATGTAGAGTTCCAAAGAATAGCAAGGAGTGATAAGAAAGCCTTCCTCAGTGATCAGTGCAAAGAAATAGAGCAAAACAATAGAATGGGAAAGTCTAGAGATCTCTTCAAGAAAATTAGAGATACCAAGGCAACATTTCATGCAAAGATGGACATACTTTATATTAAATATAATTTTAAAAAGATTTACCTAGAAGGTGCTGGGAGAGGGAGAGGAACACCTAAACCAATTTAATATTGCTCAGAAATGTGAGGAACAAAGTACAGAAATAGTTACCACTGCTTCTGATAAAAGGAGTCCTTAAGAAAGTGATTGATCAACCTATTCTTTACCTGTAGCATAATCCCATTTGCATATAAAAAGTTCCAGCAATATGAACCTATACCAATTACTTCCCAATTTAAATGGATTATATGTGTTAGAGTAATTAGACTTATGTTGAGGCTTCAATAGTGTAATCAATTATTTTGAGTAAGCTAAGCTGTTAACTCAGTAACAATCAATATGATCATCTTAAAAGCAAGTGATCAAGACTACCCTAGTGGCTCTATGGTAAAGGATCCACCTGCCAATGCAGGAGACATGGGTTTGATTCCTGATTCAGGAAGATCTCACATGTCACAGAACAGTTAAGCCCATGTGCCACAAATATTGAGCCTGTGTTCTAGAGCCAGGGAACTGCAACTACTGAAGCCGTCGCACCCTAGAGCCTGTGCTCAGCAGCAAGGGAAGCCACCAAAATGAGAAGCTTGTGCAACACAGCGAGAGAGTAGCCCCTGCTCTCTGCAACTAGAGAAACCTCTCACACAGCAACAAAGACCCAGCACAACCAAAAATAAATAAATAAAATAATTTAATTTTTTAAACAAGCAAGTGATCAGACTGTTTTTGTTTGATTTTACTTACAACTGAATGAAGTGATTCATTTAGTTTTGTGTGAAGATGATATCAGGCATTGCAATGTGACAAAAATTGCTAGAACCAAGTAGGGGTGTCAGCGGGGCCAAACCTCAGTATGGTATCTAGAAAATAAACTGTGTGCTTAGTTGCTCAGTCATGTCCAACTCTGTGACCCCATGGACTGTAGCCCTGCCAGGCTCCTCTGTGCATGGGATTCTCCAGGCAAAAATACTGGAGTGAGTTACCATGCCTTCCTCCAGGCGATTTTTCCAACCCAGGGATGAACCCACATCTCTTATGTCTCCCATGTTACAGGTGGGTTCTTTACCATCTGAGACACCAGAGAAGCCCCATATAATAGTGTCTAAAAAACATGTATTAGAAGGTATGAATTCTATTTGTACATTCATTCACTTTTTCCTTTGTTTAGCCAGATATGGTCACCTTCAGTGTCTGCATAACACATTGGACCCCAAGATAACCTCCTTGACAGATGCATCTGATTTTAAATATGCACTTTCTTGGTTCAGTATAACTCAGTGATTTAGAGGGATAGAGACAGAACTAGACCCATCAATATGATACTGGGGTATGATGGTAAACTTTATGGCAAAGGTATAAGAATAAACAAAAGGTAGAGGCTCAGAAAGGATTTTCAGAGGAAGTAATGACTGAACTGTGGCTTGAAGAATGAATGGGAGTAAACAAAGCAGAAAAGGAAATCAGGAAAGTGATAAAGCAAATATTTGAGGAGAAATTCCTAGGGGGATAAAGATATACTAATAAAAAGGTATTACAGATATGAGTACATTTGAGGAACTACAAGTAATTCATTATGGCTAAGAAGAGAGTGTAGAAATAACTCCAGAAAGAATGAAGAAACAGAACCAAAGCAAAAAAAAAAAAAAAAAAAACCCCAAAACACCCAGTTGTGGAAGGGACTGGTGAAAGAAGCAAAGTCCAATGCTATAAAGAGCAATATTGCATAGAAACCTGGAATTTAGGTCCATGAATCAAGGTAAATTGAAAGTGGTCAAACAAGAGATTGTAAACATTGAAATTTTAGGCATTAGTGAACTAAAATGGACTGGAATGGGTTAATTTAACTCAGATGATCATTGTATCTACTATTGTGGGCAAGAACCCCTTTGAAGAAATGGAGTAGCCATTGTAATCAACAAAAGAGTCCAAAATGCAGTACTTGGATGCAATCTCAAAAATGACAGAATGATCTCTGTTCATTTCCAAAGCAAACCATTCAATATCATGGTAATCCGAGTCTATGGCTTGACAGTAATGCTGAAGAAGCTGAAGTTGAACAGTTCTATGAAGACCTACAAAACCTTTTAGAACTAACATCCAAAAAAGATATCCTTTTATTTATAGGGGACTGGAATACAAAAGTAGGAAGTCAAGAAACACCTGGAGTAACAGGCAAATTTGGCCTTGGAGTACAGATTGAAGCAGGGCAAAGGCTATTAGAGTTTTGTAAAGAGAACACGCTGGTCTTAGCAAACAACACAAGAGAAGACTCTACACATGGACATCACCAGATGGTCAGCACCAAAATCAGACTGATTACATTATTTGCAGCCAAAGATGGAGAAGCTCTATACAGTCAGCAAAAACAAGACCAGGAGCTGACTGTGGCTCAGATCATGAACTCCTTATTGCCAAATTCAGACAAGTAGGGAAAACCACTAGACCATTCAGGTATGACCTAAATCAAATCCCTTATGATTGTACAGTGGAAGTGAGAAATAGATTTAAGGGCCTAGATCTGATAGAGTGCCTGATGAACTATGGAATGAGGTTCATGACATTGTACAGGAGACAGGGATCAAGACCATCCCCATGGAAAAGAAATGCAAAAAAGCAAAATGGCTTTCTGAGAAGGCCTTACAAATAGCTGTGAAAAGAAGAGAAGCAAAAAGCAAAGAAAGGGAAAAGAGAAGAAAGCAAAAAGCAAAGAAAAGGAAAGATACACCCATTTGAATGGGGAGTTCCAAAGAATAACCAGGAGAGATAAGAAAGCCTTCTTCAGTGATCAGTGCGAAGAAATAAGGAAAACAATAGAATGGGAAAGACTAGAGATCTCTTCAAGAAAATTAGAGATACCAAGGGAACATTTCATGCAAAGATGGGCACCAAAAAGGATGGAAATTGCATGGCCCTAACAGAAGCAGAAGATATTAAGAAGAGGCAAATATGCACAGAAGAACTGTATGAAAAAGATCTTCATGACCCAGATAATCACGGTGGTGTGATCACTCATCTAGAGCCAGACATACTGGAATGTGAAGTCAACTGGGCCTTAAGAAGCATCACTATGAACAAAGCCAGTGGAGGTGATGGAATTCCAGTTGAGCTGTCTCAAATCCTAAAAGATGATGCTGTGAAAGTGCTGCACTCAATATGCCAGCAAATTTGGAAAACTCAGCAGTGGCCACAGGACTGGAAAAGGTCAGTTTTCATTCCAATCCCAAAGAAAGGCAATGCCAAAGAATGCTCAAACTGCCGCACAATTGTACTCATCTCACATGCTAGTAAAGTAATGCTCAAAATTCTCCAAGCCAGGTTTCAGCAGTACTTGAACTGTGAACTTCCAAATGTCAAGCTGGTTTTAGAAAATGCAGAGGAACCAGGATCGAATTGTCAACATCTGCTGGATCTTTGAAAAATCAAGAGTTCCAGAAAAACATCTATTTCTGCTTTATTGACTATGCCAAAGCCTTTGACTGTGTGGATCACAATAAACTGTGGAAAACTAAGTCATGGCATCTGGTCCCATCACTTCATGGCAAAGAGACAGGGAAACAGTGGAAACAGTGGCAGACTTTATTTTTGGGGGCTCCAAGATCACTGCAGATGATGATTTCAGCCATGAAATTAAAAAATGCTTATTCCTTGGAAGGAAATTTATGACCAACCTACATAGCATATTAAAAAGCAGAGACATTACTTTGCCAACAAAGGTCCGTCTAGTCAAGGCTATCGTTTTTTTGCAGTAGTCATGTATGGATGTGAGAGTAGGACTATAAAGAAAGCTGAGCACTGAAGAATTGGTGCTTTTGAACTGTTTTGTTGGAGAAGACTCTTCAGAGTCCCTTGGACTGCAAGGAGATCCAACCAGTCCATTCTAAAGGAGATCAGTCCTGAATATTCATTGGAAGGACTGCTGTTGAAACTGAAACTCCAATACTTTGGCCACCTGATGCATTGGAAAAGACCCTGATGCTGGGAGGGATTGGAGGCAGGAGGAGAAGGGGACGACAGAGGATGAGACGGTTGAAAGGCATCATCGACTCAAAGGACATGAGTTTGGGTAAACCCCGGGAGTTGGTGATGGACAGCCTGATGTGCTGTACAGTCCATGAGGTTGCAAAGATTCGGACACGACTGAGCAACTGAGTTGAACTGAACTGAACTAAACTAACCTCCCTTGAGGAAGAGCAAATTCTACTTGTAGCCCTCCTTTGGAATCGAATGGCAACTCTTTCTCAGTGTCTTGTCTACCAACCTGCTCTGCAAATTTTGGACTTGCCAGGCCTCCATAGATACATGAGCCAATTCTTTAAAATATCTCTCTTTTTTTCCATACATCTAATGGTCGTCTTTTTCTGGAGCATCCTGACTAATACAGATACATATAGGAGAGAAGCAAGATTTGAAAGGCTTTGGAGAATGCTTGAAAATTTTTTGTTCTTTTCTTTTTCTTTTTACTTTTTATTGACATATAGCACACATAAAGTGAACATATCATAAATGTTAATACTCTTTATAAACATTCATATGAACACACTCATGTAACCAGCACTTGGAAAGAAAAATGGAATGTTATCAGCTATCTCCTCTTCAAGTTGCTATCCCCAAATCCATTAGCAAAATTGGTCCTGACTCCTAGAAGCACTGTTTAGTTTTGAATGTTTTTGATTTTTAAAAATATTTGTACATGCAAACATTTTACTTGTATGCAGTTTAGTGTTTTTTTTTAATTCTCATTGCTATATAATATTTCTTTCTGTAAATATACCACAATATTTTTATCCATTCTAAAGGTAGGCAGTTAGGAGTTGTTTCTAATTTCTATTTTTTATATAAAATTGTTGTGAACATTTTAGTATATTTCATTTGGTGAACAAGCATGCATTTCTGTTGGGTATTTCCATAGTGGTAAAGTTGTTTGATTATGCTGTATGGTTGATTGCAGAATCATGGAAAAGTAACAAATCAAATCAGACTTTTAGACAGATTTCTCATCACAATGAAAATAATGGATTGAAGAATAATGAAAATAATCCAGATGAGAACTGATATAGATTTGAATGAATGTAAGAGAGATATAAATTAAGAGAGGACTATGACAGCTATTTTTTAGTAGACTGGGAAATAGTTAGACTTGATGGTCCAATTAGACATGGATGTGAGGTCAGGTTGACTTTCAAGTATCTAACTGGGTGAGTAATGGTGCTATTCATGGAATGGGGGCTGTGGGAATCTCATTAAATGAAAATGTACTTCCTTCATTCATTTTGGAAATGAGGAAATAGACTGACACAGAAAACAGCCAATTAATGGCTTATTTTCTCCAAAATGTTTTACCCGTTCTTTAGCCAAAATAGTTCATCACTTATTTTGTCAACTGTTATGCATTTTAATAGTTATATGCATTGAAACTAAGAGAGAATTAAAACAGACAGATCTGAGTTTGAATTTACATCCGTAATTTAGGAATTATATGAGCTTGGGCTGGCTATTTAACATTTAAGATGTAGTTTCTTTGCCTGTAGCATAATGTAATAATATACATCTTGCATGATTCAATGAGAAGAAGTAACAGTTCAGTTGCTCAGTCGTGTCTGACTTTGCGATCCCATGGATGCAGCATGCCAGGCCTCCCTGTCCATCAGCGATTCCCGGAGTTTACCCTGACTCATGTCCATTGAGTTGTTGATGCCATCCAACAATCTCATCCTCTGTCATCCCCCTCTCCTCCTGCCCTCAATCTTATCCAGCATCGGGGTCTTTTCAAATGAGTCAGCTCTTCACATCAAGTGGCCGAAGTACTGGAGTTTTAGCTTCAACATCAGTCCTTCCAATGAACACCCAGGAGTGATCTTCTTTAGGATGGACTGGTTGGATCTCCTTGCAGTCCAAGGTACTCTCAAGAGTCTTCTACAACACCACAGTTCAAAAGCATCAATTCTTTGGCACTCAGCTTTCTTTACATTCCATCTCTCATTCCATACATGACTACTGGAAACACCATAGCTTTCACTAGATGGGCATTTGTTGGCAAAGTAATGTCTCTTCTTTTTAATACGCTGTCTAGGTTAGTCATAACTTTCCTCCCAAGGAGTCAGTCAGTTCAGTCGCTCAGTGGTGTCCGACTCTTTGTAAGCGTCTTTTAATTTCATGGCTGCAGTCACCATTTGCAGTGATTTTGGAGCCCCAAAACATAAAGTCAGCTACTGTTTCCACTGTTACCCCATCTATTTGCTATGAAGTGATGGGACTGGATGCCATGATCTTAATTTCTGAATGTTGAGCTGTAAGCCAACTTTTTCACTCTCCTCTTTCACCTTCATCAAGAGGCTTTTTAATTCTTTTTCATTTTCTGCCATAAAGGTGGTATCAGCTGCATATCTGAGGTTATTGATATGTCTCCCAGCAGTCTTGATTCCAGATTGTGCTTCATCCAGCCCAGCGTTTCTCATGATGTACTCTGCATATAAGTCAAATAAGCAGGGTGACAATATACAGCCTTGACGTACTCCTTTTCCTATTTGGAACCAGTCTGTTTTTCCATGTCCAGTTCTAACTGACTTCCATACAGATTTCTCAAGAGGCAGGTCAGGTGGTCTGGTATTCCCATCTCTTTCAGAATTTTCCACAGTTTAATGTGATCCACACAGTCAAAAGTTTTGGCATAGTCCATAAAGCAGAAATAGATGTTTCTCTGGAACTGTCTTTATTTTTCAAAGATCCAACGGATGTTGCAATTTGATCTCTGGTTCCTCTACCTTTTATAAATCCAGCTTGAACATCTGGAAGTTCATGGTTCACATATTGCTGAAGCCTGGCTTGGAGAATTTAGAGCATTACTTTGTTATATGTGAGATGAGTGCAATTGTGTGGTAATTTGAGCATTCTTTGGCATTGCCTTTCTTTGGGATTGGAATGAAAACTGACCTTTTCCAGTCCTGTGGCCACTGCTGAGTTTTCCAAATGTACTGGCATATTGAGTGCAGCACTTTCACAGCATCATCTTTCAGGATTTGAAATAGCTCAACTGGAATTCCATCACCTCCACTAGCTTTGTTCATGGTGATGGTTCCTAAGGCCCACTTGACTTCACATTCCTGGATGCCTGGCTCTAGGTGAGTGATCACACCATTGTGATTATCTGGGTCGTGAAGATCTTTTTTGTACAGTTTTTTGTGTATTCTTGCCACCTTTTCTTAATATCTTCTGCTTGTGTTAGATCCTTACCATTTCTGTCCTTTACTGTGCCCATCTTTGCATGAAATATTCCCTTGGTACCTCTAATTTTCTTGAAGAGATCTCCAGTCTTTCCCATTCTATTATTTTCCTCTATTTCCTTGCACTGATAACTGCGGTGCCTTTCTTATCTCTTCTTTCTATTCTTTGGAACTCTGCATTCAAATGGGTATGCCTTTCCTTTTTTCCTTTGGTTTTCACTTCTCTTCTTTTCACAGCTATTTGTAAGGCCTCCTCAGAAAGCCATTTTGTTTGTTTGCATTTCTTTTCCATGGGGATGGTCTTGCTCCCTGTCTCCTGTACAATGTCATGAACCTCCATCCATAGTTCATCAGGCACTCTATCCATCAGATCTAGTCCCTTAAATCTATTTCTCACTTCCACTGTATAGTCATAAGGGATTTGATTTAAGTCATACCTGATCGGTGTAGTGGTTTTCCCTACTTTCTTCAATTTAAGTCTGAATTTGGCAAGTATATAAGACATCTATTATATGTATTAGTGCCTGACTGTTTTTTAAAATATGATATCTCTATTACTACTTTTATTTACGTATTACATCTTAATGTTTTCTTTTCTGTCTTTTGTAGTGCTGTGGTTCGTCACTCATTCATGTCTGACTCCATGAACTTTAGCCTGCCAGGCTTCTCTGTTCATGGGGATTCTTCAAGCAAGAATACTGGAGTGGGTTGCTATGCCCTTCTTCAGGTGATCTTCTCAACCCAGGGATCGAACCCAGGTCTCCCATGTTGCAGGTGGATTCTTTACCATTTGAATCCCATGGAAGTCGAATAATACTGGAGTGGGTAGCATATCCCTTTTCCAGGGGAACTTCCTGACCCCAGAATTGAAGTGGGATTGCCTGCATTACAGGTGAATTCTTTAACAGCTGAGCTATCTGGGAAGCTTTTACAATCACACATACACAGGAGAGACCATTTTTTCCTCTACTCTCAATAAGTTAGTCTAAAATCTAAGCATTCACATGTTAAGTAAAAATTGACAATGTACTTAGCAGCCTTTAACCTGGACCAATCATACCCTTGCCAAAGGTATTTCCTGACTTAAGGATGGTATAATTCTGGCTTTGGTATAATTCTGTTCTTAGCCACTCATAGGCTATTCATTTTTAATGTTTTCATATGCCACTTTCATACTCATCTCCATTTATGAGTATTTAGCTATCTCTGGAGAATGAAAAAGTTAGCTTAAAGCTCAACATTCAGAAAACGAAGATCATAGCATCTGGTCCCATCACTTCATGGGAAATAGATGGGGAAACAGTGGAAACAGTGTCAGACTTTATTTTTTTGGGCTCCAAAATCACTGCAGATGGTGACTGCAGCCATGAAATTAAAAGATGCTTACTCCTTGGAAGAAAAGTTATGACCAACCTGGATAGCATATTCAAAGGCAGAGACAATTCTTTGCCAACAAAGGTCCATCTAGTCAAGGCTATGGTTTTTCCAGTGGTCATGTATGGATGTGAGAGTTGGACTGTGAAGAAGGCTGAGCACCGAAGAATTGATACTTTTGAACTGTGGTGTTGGAGAAGACTCTTGAGAGTCCCTTGGACTGCAAGGAGATCCAACCAGTCCATTCTGAAGGAGATCAGCCCTGGGATTTCTTTGAAAGGACTGATGCTAAAGCTGAAACTCCAGTACTTTGGCCACCTCATGCGAAGAGTTGACTCATTGGAAAAGACTCAGATGCTGGGAGGGATTGAGGGCAGGAGGAGAAGGGGATGACAGAGGATAAGATGGCTGAATGGCATCACTGACTCGATGGACATGAGTCTGAGTGAACTCCGGGAGTTGGTGATGGACAGGGAGCCCTGGCGTGCTGCAATTCATTGGGTGACAAAGAGGCGGACATGACTGAGCGAATGAACTGAACTGAACTATCATCTACTTTTATTACGCGATTTTTTCAGACCATATACATAAGGTTGTGAATAATTAATGCCTTGTCTTACATATTAATAATGATAAATTTTTATCCCCACTTATCATTTATCAATATGCTTCCATATTGTAATAAAAGTCAACTTTTCATTTAGCTGAGCTTATGTTCATAAGCATGACTTAGCAACATCAACAATGTTCGTAATAGGTACATTCATATTATAAATAAAGTTTAACAATTTTTCTTACTTGTGTTTAAAGTAGATTAACAAGCTTTTCTGCTTTTGGATTAAAAAATGAAATTAATGAAGCTCGCTGATGTGAATTTTGTAAAAAAAGTATTTCAATAAAAGGTGAAATGTAGAATTATCCCAGGTCTTGGGAAGATTGTTGTAGCACTAATGAATGAGTAGGCTACAGAGTTGCTGTGTATGTAGAAATGACAGATTTTCTAGGTCATAGAGTTGGAGCTGGAATGAGTCAACAGGTGTCAGCTGAGTGGCCACAAGTGTTGAACCAGGGATAGATTAGGTGAATACTGAATGAGAATGAAATAGCCACTAACTCATGGATTCTTGCTACCTCACCCACACAGTAGGAAAGGTTGGCTTGGTTATTGCTGAAACCCTGCCCTAGGATATTTATTTAGGAAGTCTGGTGGTTTTCTGAAAGGCTTACCAAGTTTCTTATAAGTGCACTAAAGTTCACTGAATCTGTTCATCCTGGTCTAACTTTTTGCACACAGTCCCTTGGTCAACCTCTCAGTGGCCTAGGAATACACCAGCTGCTGCTGCTCAGACTCTTAACAATCTATCTCCATGAAAAGTCTAGCCAGAGAGATTAATAAAAAGGAAATATTTATTCAGTTTCTTTCAAGTCTGCTGCCTAATTTCTTGCCGACTGAATGGTTTTTGGTGTTTGGCATGTGGACTAATGTAAATGGACAAATCAGGAGTCTCAATCCAGTCGTGTATTTATAAACCCTGAGAGCGGACTTTCTTGACCCTAGTTGCAGAACATCTCCTGGGGAGCTTTTAAATATTATTACTGGCATGGCCCCACCACAGCCAATTAAGTCACAAGTTCTGAGAATGTATTCTGGGTACTGATTTTTTTAGTTTCCAAGAAGATTCTAATTTGCAGCCAGAGTTGAGAACAATGGTTGTAGTTTTCTAAAGTGATTTAGAGATCATTGTCTATTCCAGTATATGAAACAGATCAAGGTAGGTCTGGTTAACAGTGAGAGGAAAACGTCAGACTTCTGTTTGTTTCTCCTCCATGTTTCAAAATCACTGCAGATGGCGACTGCAGCCATGAAATTAAGACACTTGTCCTTGGAAGAAAAGTTATGACCAACCTAGACAGCATATTAAAAAGCAGAGACATTACATTGCCAACAAAGGTCCATCTAGTCAAAGCTATGGTTTTTCCAGTAGTCATGTATGGATATGAGAGTTGGACTATAAAGAAAGTCCACTGAAGAATTGATGCTTTTGAACTGTGGTGTTGGAGAAGGCTCTTGAGAGTCCCTTGGACTGCAAGGAGATCCAACCAGTCCATCCTAAAGGAAATCAGTCCTGAATATTCATTGGAAGGACTAATGCTGAAGCTGAAACTCCAATACTTTAGCAACCTGATGCAAAGAACTGACTCATTGGAAAAGACCCTGATGCTGGGGAAGATTGAAGGAAGGAGGAGAAGGGGATGACAGAGGATGACATGGTTGGATGGCATCACTGACTCAATGGACATGAATTTGAGTAAACTCTGGGAGTTGGTGATGGTCATGGAGACCTGGCGTGCTGCAGTCCATTGGGTCACAAAGAGTTGGACACGACTGAGTGACTGAACTGAACTGATGTGTCAAGGAGAAAATTATTCAGTTATTCAGTGACAGACTTTATTTTCTGGGGCTCCAAAATCACTGCAAATGGTGACGGCAGCCATGAAATTAAAAGACGCTTGCTCCTTGGAAGAAAAGCTATGACCAACCTAGCTGCTGCTGCTAAGTCGTTTCAGTCGTGTCTGACTTTGTGTGACCCCATAGACAGCAGCCCACCAGGCTCCCCCGTCCCTGGGATTCTCCAGGCAAGAACACTGGAGTGGGTTGCCATTTCCTTCTCCAATGTATGAAAGTGAAAAGTGAAAGTGAAGTCTCTCAGTCCTGTCCAACCCTCAGCGACCCCATGGACTACAGCCTTCCAGGCTCCTCCATCCATGGGATTTTCCAGGCAAGAGTACTGGAGTGGGGTGTTATTGCCTTCTTCGGACCAACCTAGACAGCATATTAAAAAGCAGAGACAGTACTTTGCTGACAAAGGTCTGTCTAATCAAGACTATGGTGTTTCCAGTAGTCATGTATGGATGTGAGAGTTGGACCATAAAGAAGGCTGAGCATCAAAGAATTGATGCTTTTGAAGAAAACTCTTGAGAGTCCCTTGGAATGCAAAGAAATCAAACCAGCCAATTCTAAAGGAAATCAATTCTGAATATTCATTGGAAGGATTGATGCTGAAGCTGAAGCTCCAATACTTTGGCCACCTGATGCGAAGAACTGACTCATTAGAAAAGACCCTGATGCTGGGAAAGATTGAAGGTGGGAAGAGAAGAGGCCGAGATGGTTGGATAGCTTCACTGACTCAATGGACATGAGTTTGAGCAAGCTCTGGGAGATGGTGATGGACAAGGAAGCCTGGTGTGCTGCAGTCTATGAGGTTGAAAAACGTCAGACAGGACTGAGTGACTGAATGAAAACAAACTATAGTGTTCCATGTTTATTATTACCAAATTAAGAATACAAAAATCACAGAATTTAGTGGCTTGCACAAAGTAATACAGACTTTGAAAGACTAGTCATGCTTTCTGACTTGAGTTTCAGTGCCTGTTCTACTTTTCTATATTGCTTTAGCCATATTAACATGAACCATGATGCTTCTCCTTTAAAATACCTTTTAGCATGATAACTATGAGTCATTTTTCACAATGCACTCAAGTAGTTTGTAAACCAGCAGTAACTTTGTGTCCCTCTTTCATCATATTTGCAAAAACACAATGTTGGACATTTTCATTCTGTCTTTATTTCAAGATCTAGGACTCTAGATCTAAATTAATTTGAAAGACGTACTATAGACTCATCCAGTGGAGACTCCTACCATCTTGTTTTTCTGGGATTAGTGTTTGCTTAAAAGGTCATTTGTACCTATTAATGTTTTTTTCCCACCTTGCAGCTGACATGGTGGAAGAAACCAATGACTCTGGTCATTGCAGATGGAAGGATGAGTTCCGGCCTGAAGAAAAGCAAATAAGATGATGGAGCCAAATGTGAATTAAGGCACCTGACAGTGGTTCTGTGATGAGAAAACAGACTGCTTTTTAACGAAGCCTCTTGTCACATTTTACGTTATGATTTTGTCCTTCTATTGTAATGAGAGGTTGTTGCTACACTTTATTAGAGATGAATACTGAAGAAGTGACTAAATAAGAGGGCAAGAAATCAGGATAATTGGTGTTGTCTCAGCAGAAAAAGAAGGCAGAAAATAGTATTTTTTTCCCAGACTCTGTTACTGCATTTGCCTCGCCTACACATTCTGAAATAACCTTGGAATATTTCCTTTATTCCATGATATTCTTGCCACTGTCCAATGGTGCGAAACTGTGACTGGCAGAGGGCAGATAGAACTCTGAAATCCTGAGGGTAGTAAATGTATTTATTTGTATATGATGTATATTCTCTGAGTATGCTGTGGCACTTATTACTCCATTTCTGAAGATCTTTCAGACTCTCCATTTCTTTTCAAAAATATAACTACAACTGAATCCCTTCTGAGTAGAAAAGATTGTTCACCTTTTACATCTTGGGAAGAGTTTATATATTAGGACTGCTTGCAGAAAAAAAAAATTCTAGAAATATTTGAGAATTGGAGATTAAGAGTTTAAACCTTAGACACATTATCTAGGTGTGTATCATAATCTTAGATACATTATCTAGGGGGCTCTGTAATTGATTCCCTCTCAAATATTGTGTATGTTTTTATCTTTGAGATAACATATATATTTTGCATAAACCTGGGGGAAACATTTGCTAATAGACACCAAAATACAAAAATATTCCTAATAGTGATGTTTATAATAGCAAGATTAGATTGAGAACAATCTAAAAGTTTTTTGAAAGGAGAATGACTAAACTGAGATTAATGAATACATTAGAATAATATATAACATTAGCAGTGAAAATTATAGCTATTTATCATGGACTAAAGTTCCACCAAATCAAGTGCACAAACTCATGTGACACTAGTGGAAGTATCAATTCAAATGACTGCTTTGGAAAATAATTTATTATTATATTATTGGAAATATAGTGAACATTGTGGAATGTTTACTATGTTCCATTTATTTTCCTAAGTTTACCAATATTATTTCATTTTATCCTTATAATTGTCAGGTACATACTGTAATTTTAATCACTTTATATATAAAGGAATTGATATAGAGAGTTTGGGTAACTTGGTCAGCATCAAAAAGCCCATTACTGGTACCAGCAGCCTTGAATCTAGGCAGTCTGGCTTCAGAGTTCATCCTCTTAACCATTACATTACACTGTTCCTTTCAACTAGTAAAATCAGTAACTTCATTTATTAACATAAATCATAACAGAAATTTTTCCACTGTACAAAGATACAAATATGCTCATAGCAATTATGCTGATAATAAAAAGAAAAACCTAAAAACCCATTGAGAAGAGAATAGATAAATAATTGAGATGTACAGAATAATGTTACACCATGCCACCAACTGTACGATGCAAACAAATATCAAAAAATGTTGGCTGATAAAAGCAAGGGCAGAGAACATATACTATAAAGAAAAGTATATGTTCAAATACTTGAAAACCTAATCAGTATATATTAACATGTATATTAAGACTATTAAGTTTGTACATCACACTACCACAAAAACAAGGCTGATAACTATTTGAAAAAAAAGTTCCACTTCACTTGAATTTTTAAGAAACACAGAGTGATATGGTTTTTTTTTTTCTTTGTTTATTGAGTTGGCAAAAAATGTGCATGTTTCAATGTATAACTTTTAATGAGAAAATTTGAAAATATATATCAAAGCCTTTTCCATAAAATTTTAAAAATAATTTTTGGTTATACATTCATGTGAGAAAATAACCAGAGATGTGCACAAAGATACCTTTGAAACATAGCTTTGCTTATGAAAATTAAAAATTGGAAATAATACATATTTGTTTACTAGGGCTACCATCGGAGAAGTCAATGGCACCCCACTCCAGTACTCTTGCCTGGAAAATCCCATAGATGGAGGAGCCTGGAAGGCTGCAGTCCATGGGGTCACTGAGGGTCGGATACGACTGAGCATCTTCACTTTCACTTTTCACTTTCATACATTGGATAAGGAAATGGCAACCCACTCCAGTGTTCTTGCCTGGAGAATCCCAGGGACAGGGGAGCCTGGTGGGCTGTCGTCTGTGGGGTCACACAGAGTTGGACACGACTGAAGTGACTTAGCAGCAGCAGCAGCAGGGCTACCATAAGAAAATAATACAGACTCAGTGATTTAAGAAACAGAAATACATATTCTCACAGTTCTGGAAGCTAGATGTCCAAGATTAAGGTGTCAGCAGTTTGTTTCTTCTGAAGGCCTATTTCTCACTGATGTGCAGATTTGCAGATCCTGTCTTCTGCCTGTGTCTTCACGTGGTGATCCCACTGTCTCTTCTTGTCTGTATTCTATTCTTTATCTTTTATAAGATTACCAAGTTGTGTTAAATTGGGGTTCATGCTAAGGATCCCATTTTAACTTAGCTATCTTTTTAAAGACCCAATCTCCAAATACAGTCACATTCTGAGGTACTGGTGGTTGGGGATTCAAGATATGTATTTGGAAGGGAAACACTGCAGTCCATAAATTCAAGTAAATATTTACTAATCCAAAATGAAGTAATATAAAATAATTTAATACAATATAGCTAACAAAAAAATAAAAGCTATTTGAAGTCTTCTCAGTGGCATGGAACAAGTCTCATGATGTATCAGTTGAAAAATATAAGCTTATAAATATGAACATATACTCTAAATTTGTTCACAAAAAACCATGGCAACAAAAAGATTAATAGTAATTATAGTGGTAGCATCTTGATTATTTTTTCTTTTGCATATTCAAGGGTAACTACATTGAATATTATTATTTTATAATCAAAAGAGTTTTTAATTTACTACATGGAGAAGATTACACTTCAAGAGCAAGCCATTAATACATTAAGAGCAACATTCCCTGGTTAAATTTATTATTTTATTTATTCAACCAATATTTACTGATTGTCAATTCTTTGCCTAGAAATCAGGGTGAAAATGGAGAATTTGGAGGATACATAATTATTTCTTTTTATGTAAAATATTTATGCATATATATACCTGTGACCTAGGTTTGTAAATTTTTGACTCAGAATAAAATTTGTGACTTCAGAATTTTTAAGGCAAAGTTACCAAATTCTGTTATGTATCTAATAAAATACAGGAGATAGTTATATAAGACGACAAACAAAGAAGAAGAGGCTCGTGACAAATTTCTTGAAAAATCTGAAAGGGAACCGTGTAGAAGAACGTGTAATTTCTAGGTACATTTTAGGGAATGGAGCTAGTACAAATGGGTAGAAGTTTGATTATATATATGGGAAAAAATTCCTTAAAAAGTAGTATTTAAAAAGTATCACAGATACTCTTGGGAGGTACTGAGTTTTCTGTAATGATAGTGTTAAAGCTTTATTTACATTGGCAATCCCTAATAGAATTTTTTGTGGTGGTGGAAAAGCTCTGTACCTCTGCTGTTCAATGGAGAATCCACTGGCTCCATGTGCCAGCTTATGAGCATGTGAAATGTGACCAACAACTGAAAAATTGGATGTTTACTTTAAAATTTTTAATTAATTTAAATTCATGCATCTACATGTGGCTAGTGACTCACCAGACAGTACAGGTCTAGCAAACCTTTTGGTAGGAAACAACCAATTTGAATGTTTAATGAGTAACACAGTTAAAGTATATGACTGTTCAAGGATTCTCCTAGCCTCATATCATATGATTCTTTGAATTTGAAGTTATGGGACAATTCTTTCTTCTGTGTCCCTTAGAGAAAGAAACATATCCTAGTTGGAGATGGCCAGTGAACATGTTTAGATTGTCCAAAGTGCTAGGAAAACATGTTTTCCAAAATTGAAGGAGTAGTAGAGATCAGAGTATTCACTGTAATATGAATAAATGTAGCTACTAAATGTTCAAGATGCTACAATTCAGCTAAAAGTGACAAGGGACAACCACATGTGAAATGCAATATCTGTATAGGTACTATTACAGATCATTTATACAAATCTCAGATGTATAAATTAGAAAACTGAGACCCAAACAGGACACTTGTCCACTAGACTCTCATATAAATTTTAGGCAGCCCTTAAGAGCAGCTTCTTAAATAATACTAATTAAAAAGTGGTGACTGTCAGAGTAGACACTGCAACTCTGGTCAGCTGAGTGAATTCAGTCCACATTCCACTCTACCACACTTTCTGAAAATGCATATAAACCAAGAAGACCCTGAAAACATACCCACAGTAATAACACCACTGACACATTTAAATGCCAAAGACCTAAACTCTTTACATGCATGTTCTAGCTGCTGCTGCTGCTAAGTCGCATCAGTTCTGTCCGACTCAGCGTGACTCCATAGATGGCAGCCCACCCGGCTCCGCCATCCCTGGGATTCTCCAGGCAAGAACACTGAAGTGGGTTGCCATTTCTTTCTCCAATGCCTGAAAGTGAAAAGTGAAAGTGAAGTTGCTCAGTCCTGTCTGACTCTTCGCAACCCCATGGACTGCAGCCTACCAGGATCCTCCATCCATGGAATTTTCCAGGCAAGAGTACTGGAATGGGTTGCCATTGCCTTCTCCAGTATGTTCTTGAAACATGGCTTAAAATTTCAAGCTAGTTTAAAGAAAATGTACCAGAATATGTTTCTTGTGACAGGATGAGTAACCTTTGAAGGTTTATTTCTACAGACTATTCAAGTAACTGAGTAAGCAGTGACCTATGTCTTTGACAGATATGTTATCTATAATAAGCAGGGCTTTGAAGTGAGAACAGCAACTTGAAAACTAGTTGCCTGGATTATAACAAGCATTAATGTCAGGAAAGTCCATTGAGAAGTGACCTCCAACAACAAGCTTTTGTCATTTAGACTTAGTCCACATTCTTTGTCAAACGCAGTGTGAGTAACACTATTGACCTTTTGCTTTGCATTAAAAGGTCATTAGGAAAAGTTAAGCCTCCTATGTGTCCAATCACTTTTGAAGGTTGCCTTTCTCAGCATTCCATTTAAGAGGTTATCAAAGGATGGGGAGAAGAAATCAAATAAAGGCACTGCAAACTTTAAATCTATAAACTACATCAAACAGTTCAAATTGTCACCTGCCATTTAGCTGTATAATTAGAAATGTATTCCTTTCAACTTAATTCAGATATCATATCTCATTGTGATAGCAATGGTGTGTTACCTTCACCAGTGCCTTACTGTGTTTATTTCTATACTTCAGTGTTAGAATCTCCTGTTTTTTTCTAAGCTTCTTTTTCCAATGGCTCTTCCATATCAAAGACATCTCAGAAAACCTCTCAAACTGAATTGCTATGGCTTGAAAAGAAGTGACAAGTTAAAGTATTGGGTGTTATAAAGTGGTTACACTAGTAGATGTAGGGTGAGAAAAGCTCATTTTCATTTGAGGATATGTTTTGGAATACTGGTAAGAATCATAGAAGTATAGATATTATATGAATAAAATATTGTTTGATTGCTATTCAGAGATGGGAACAGATAGTGAAATGTTAAGTGTTTAGTGGATAAATAAAAACCTATGATATAATCATGCCAAGGTCAACCTTAGGAAAAGTATTTTGCCCTCATTTTTCTAGGTGAAAACTGTATAATCTGCTTCAACTTATTTCACAAAGACAATGCAACAATACATACATCTATAAATGTCTCAATGCCCCTCTGAGAAAAAAGTGTATACATTTTTGCCATTGTTATTATAATCATAATTATACTTAATGAAGGAAAAATTATGTTGCTATTATTTCTATAAATGGATTTTTGGAATAAGAAGATAATTGATTGGACAATAGCATGAAGAACAGTATCCAATTGTACAGGTGTGACATTCTAAAACTCCAAATTCCTAGGTTTAGGAGCACACAGCTTCAAAAACCAAAGACTGTGGGATGGCT
Organism: Bos indicus x Bos taurus; assembly: GCF_003369695.1. NCBI lineage: Eukaryota > Metazoa > Chordata > Mammalia > Artiodactyla > Bovidae > Bos > Bos indicus x Bos taurus. The sequence continues at coordinate 55,219,439 of NC_040076.1, read as the reverse complement.
TTTTATGGAAACATGTAATTTTCCTGAAAGCTGCTATGTTACGAATTATATAGAGTAATAAGTATAGGTCTGTGATAATATGTTGTCCTATTTTGGGCTTTAATTTGTATAGCAGTGAGGGTAATTCCATAAAGTTTCCTCTCTGTGTGAATATATGTACTACATTCAAATTAATCATTGTCAAGCTATTCCTTTTTGTATTTATTTTAAAATATTTCTATTTACTGAAGTAATATGCCTAAATGGAAAATATAAATTTGAAGATAAAATTTATTCAGTTGATATTTTTTAAATTTTCTGGATGCCAAGATAGATTATCACAGAAATCCATTATTTTCTTTTAAATCATTAAATGTATGCTACTGCAGGCAGTTGGTTTGTTGTTTCTTGGCTCTTCCAATATGACAGTGAATGTTATGTATACTCTGAGTATATTCATAATTTGGACCCTGCTTTTTGATAAGATATGTTTCCAGCTGGCTCTTTGAGAAAGTTCTGCATGTATTATCTTGATGTTAAGCAAAAAGTACTGGCTTATCATTAGAGCCCCGTGGATTTTAATGAATTTTGCCATCAGACAGATATTTGAATATTGTTAAGAAGACCTATGTATCATTATTGTATTTTGCTTCAAACTTGAATTAAAGGTGGCTTGCAAAAAAACATCCTGGCAACACAAGAGTGTTTACTTTATGTGTAAACTCTTGCAGCACATCAAACTTAAAAAACAAACCCACAAATCTCATGTATGTTAGTAATAGCTAATTAGGACAAACACCAAGTGTGGATCTCTTTAATTTGGCAGTCCCACTATAAATGGAGTGGTTATCTACACTAAAGTGGTCCATTTATCCTGAGATGAGAGTAAGATGGCCATCAACAGGAGAGAGGGTGGTTTCTGAGTCACAGGCTCTCCTTGGAAAGACCTGGGGGATTCTGTTAAAAATAATTTGTTATTCAGGCACTTTAGACAATACTCTCACTCAGTCTCGGAGATTTAAAAGTGTCTGGAGCTGCTGGCAGGGAGATGAGAGAGAATTTAAAACATGGTATAATAATAAAAAATAGTTCAACATCCAATCTACTGTGCCTTTTCTCTGTTTCTTTTTCTGGTGGTCTTATAATGGTCACTAAATAAAGGCATGAGAAGATGCTCAATTACCAGAATGCTTCTAACGGAGAAAAGGCTTACTCAAGCATCTTCTTAGTTGAATATGGTAATGAAGAACTCAAAGTGGCCATGATGCTGTCTCTCATTTAATTTATACTAGAACAACTTGGTATGCTTGAGATCTCTCAGACTGTCAAGAGCAGCAAATTTGAGAAAGGAGGAAATAGTCCAGATCCCATGGTGAAAGTGCATAGTAGAAACTTAGTAGAGGAGTTCTGCTACTGACACTCAAAGAATCAAGGATATCTTTTCTTCACATAAGATGATTTTTATTACTACTAAAATGAAAGCAACAACTACTGCTGCTACTAGAACAACAGCTGCTGTGCTATGTGTCAAATTGATAGGTCCAAGGGATGCCCATATAAATAGCTAAACATTATTTCTGGGTGTGTCTGTGAGGGTGTTTCTGGAAGAGATTAGAGTTGAACTGATGAGCTGAGTAAAGTAGATGGCCCTCCCCAAAGCTGGTGTTGTTTTCAGTCGCTAAGTTGTGTCTGTCTCTAAGACCCCATGGACTGCAATACACCAGGCTTTCCTGTCTTGCACTATCTCCCAGAATTTGCTGAAACTCATGTCCATTGAGTCGGTGATGCCATCTTATCCTCTGTTGTCTCCTTCTCCTCCTGCCCTTAATCTTTCCCAGCATCAGGGTCTTTTCCAATGAGTGGGCTCTTTGCATCAGGTGGCCAAAGTAGTGGAGCTTTATCAGTCCTTCCAATGAATACTTAGGGTTGATTTCCTTTAGGATTGACTGGTTTGATCTCCTTGCAGTCCAAGGGACTCTCAAGAGTCTTCTCCAGCACCACTGTTTGAAAGCATCAGTTACTTGGCACTGTCTTCTTTATGGTTCAACTCTCACATCCATACGTGACTACTGGAAAAACCATAGCTTTGACTCTACAGACCTTTGTCAGCAAAGTGATGTCTTTGCTTTGTATACACTGTCTAGGTTTTTCATCGCTTTTCTTCCAAGAAGCAAGCATCTTTTAATTTCACGGCTACAGTCACCTTCCACTGTGATCTTGTAGTCCAAGAAAATAAAATCTGTTACTACCATTTTTTCACCTTCTATTTGCCATGAAGTGATGGGATTGGATACCATGATCTTTGGTTTTTGAATGTTAAGTTTTAAGCCAGCTGTTTCTCTCTCCTCTTTCACCTTCATCAAGAGGCTCTTTAGTTACTCTTCACCTTCTGCCATAGCTGAGGTTGCTGTTATGTCTCCTGGCAATCTTGATTCCACTTTGGGATTCATTCAGCCTGGCATTTCCCATGATGTACTCTGAGTATAAGTTAAATAAGCAAGGTGACAATATACAGCCTTGACATACACTTTTTCCCAATTTTGAACCAGTCCTGTGTTCCAGGTCCAGTTCTAACTAACTTGCTTCTTGACCTGCATACAGGTTTCTCAGGAGATAGGTAGGTTGTCTGATATTCCCATCTCTTTAATAATTTTCCACACTTTTCTGTGATCTTCACAGTCAAAGGCTTTAGCGTAGTCAATGAATCAGATATTTTTCTGAAATTTCCTTGCTTTTTCTATGATGCAACAGATGTTTGAATTTGATATTTGATTCTTCTGCTTTTCCTAAATCCAGCTTGTACATCTAGGTGTTCTCAGTTCACTTACTATTGAAGCCTGTCTTGAAAGATTTTGAGCATTACCTTGCTAGCTTGTGAAATGAATGCAACTGTATGGTAGTTTGAACATTCTTTGGCATTGCCTTTCTTTGGAACTGGAATGAAAACTGACCCTTTCCAGTCCTGTGGCCATTGAAGAGTTTTCCAAATTTGCTGACATATTGAGTACAGCACTTTAACTGTATAATCTTTTAGGATTTCAAAAAGCTCAGCTGGAATTTTATCACCCTCACTATCTTTGTTCATAGTGATGCTTCCTAAGGCCCACTTGACTTCACACTCCAGGATGTCTGGCTCTAGATGAGCACTCCATCGTGGTTATCCTGGTCATTAAGACTTTTTTTGTATAGTTCTTCTGTGTAGTCTTGCCAGCTCTTCTTAATCTCTTCTGCTTCTGTTAGGCCCTTCCATTGGTGTACCACATCCATTCCATTTGGTCTCAATAGAACAAGAAGGCAAAGAAAGATTGAATTTTCTCTCTAAATCTTTGAGCTGGGAAATTGACCTTTTGCTTGCCCTTGTGCTCAGGCCTTCATACTATACCACTGATTTTTCTGGGTCTCCAGCATATAATATAGTATATTCATATATATATTAATATATATATATATATATATGGGCTTCTCTATTGGCTCAGCAGTAAAGAATTCACCTGCCAATGCAAGAGATGTGGATTTGATCCCTGGGTCAGGAAGATCACCTGGAAAAGGAAATGGCAACCCACTTGAGAATTTTTGTCTGGGAAATCCCATGGACAGAGGAGCATGGTGTGCTAGAGTCCAAGGGGTTGCAAAAGAATAGGATACGACTCAGCAACCAGACAACAGCTATATATATATATATATATATATACACACATACATATATGTGTATATATTTATGTCACTATATCCTATTTCTCTGGAGGACACTGACTAATATACCTGCCATTTAGCAAATAAATATGCTCTTAGTATCTGTATTATATTCTTTACACACATTGTTACTAATCCTCACTACAACCCACATACTCATGTGGCCCTACATTGTTGGTGAAGAAACAAGTCCAGTAAAGTTAAACACTTTCAGCAAGTAAATGATGGATCCAGGATCTGTACCCATCAGAGTAGCTCAAAACCCCAAATTTAGTTATCATTTAGTCAATTAGTATGTGTGAGGTGCTTACCAGTGTGAGAAATTTCAGTCTGTGAAACTTCTATAGCAAAAAATACTTTTACGTAGCTCTTTCCCCAAATGTCTCTAATTGAGCTCTTTTGTCCTTCCCTAGACCATCTTGGATTCTGGGGATCACCAGTGATGAATTTGTGTGACTACCTCAGTTCTACATTGTTGCTTTAATTTTTTCTCATTTCATTTTAGTCCCCCCTTTCCCCCCATATATCTCTTTATAATTAAGACCTTTGCTTTACCCTTTACATTTTAACAGCAATAGAATATTAGCTTTTATTTCAATATCCTTTAGATACTATATCCAATAAATTAAATATCCAGTAAGTTAAATTATTTATTCTTTAAACATTTATTGATGTCTTATTATATGTTGAGGAAACCAATGCAAATATAAACTAGCTTATGCCCTTAGGAAACTTTTAGGCTAATTGAACTTAGACATAGAAAATCAGCTAAATACAATTCAGTGTAACACTTTGAATTATTATGATGGACATACATCAATAAATTCTTAAACTGAGGTGGAAGCATCAGGGGTTTCTCCTTGATGGAAATGGTGACTGAGTTGAGTGTAAAGCATAAAAAATGAGTTAATCAAACAAAGAAAGGTCAGTGCATTTCAAAAAGAGAAAACAGAATGTTCAAAGGCAGAGTTAAAAGAAAACTGCAATTAATTCTGAATGATAGGAATTTAGATTTGGGAGAGGTAGAAGCATGTGAGATATCCAACTGAAGACATATTCAGAGACCAAACCAGGAAGGACTTTGGAGGTCATAATAAAAAGACTCACTTTTATTCAGTGGACAGTCCTGGGAAAATACTACTAATCCAGAAGAGGAATCCTAAGGGCTTGAACTAAGGCAGTGACTATAGATGACAGCAAACACATCCTGCTGATGTTAGCGCTTGCAGGAACATTGAGCTCTTTAGAAATGGTCATCCTCAAACTGTATTATATACTACTAATTTCTATCTACTATAGGAAGGGGGTTCAATAATGGCACTATGACTAGAGCCCAGGTGTAATCGAGGGTAAGTGGGTCCTTACAGATAGAGTTTTCTGTTTTCTAAACTCCCCAAGAAAGTTAAAAAGTTGTATTTCCCTAAAAATTTGAGTTACTGACAATGATTTATACTTCTTTTGAAAAAAAAAAAAAAAAGACATATTACCCTGAAGTAGAAGTTCAGTTCAGTTCAGTGGCTCAGTAGAGTCCGACTCTTTGCAACCCCATGAATCACAGCACGCCAGGCCTCCCTGTCCATCACCAACTCCCAGAGTTCACTCAGACTCACGTCCATCGGGTCGGTGATGCCATTCAACCATCTCATCCTCTGTCGTCTCCTTCTCCTCCTGCTCCTAATCCCTCCCAGCATCAGAGTCTTTTCCAATGAGTCAACTCTTTGCATGAGGTGGCCAAAGTACTGGAGTTTCAGCTTTAGCATCATTCCTTTCAAAGAACACCCAGGGCTGATCTCCTTTAGAGTGGACTGGTTGGATCTCCTTGCAGTCCAAGGGACTCTCAAGAGTCTTCTCCAACATCACACTTCAAAAGCATCAATTCTTCGGCACTCAGCCTTCTTCACAGTCCAACTCTCACATTCATACATGACCACAGGAAAAACCATAGACTTGACTAGATGAACCTTTGTTGGCAAAGTAATGTCTCTGCTTTTGAATATGCTATCTAGGTTGGTCATAACTTTCCTTCCAAGGAGTAAGCGTCTTTTAATTTCATGGCAGCAGTCACCATCTGCAGTGATTTTGGAGCCCCCCCCCAAAAAAAAACTCTGACACTGTTTCCACTGTTTCCCCATCTATTTGCGATGAAGTGATGGGACTGGATGCCATGATCTTCGTTTTCTGAATATTGAGCTTTAAGCCAACTTTTTCACTCTCCTCTTTCACTTTCATCAAGAGGCTTTTGAGTTCCTCTTCACTTTCTGCCATAAGGGTGGTGTCATCTGCATATCTGAGGTTATTGCTATTTCTCCCAGCAATCTTGATTCCAGCTTGTGCTTCTTCCAGTTCAGCATTTCTCATGATGTATTCTGCATATAAGTTAAATAAGCAAGGCGACAATATACAGCCTTGACATACTCCTTTTCCTATTTGGAACCAGTCTGTTGTTCCATGTCCAGTTCTAACTGTTGCTTCCTGACCTGCATACAGATTTCTCAAGAGGCAGGTCAGGTGGTCTGGTATTCCCATCTCTAGAAGAATTTTCCACAGTTTATTGTGATCCACACAGTCAAAGGCTTTGGCATAGTCAATAAAGCAGAAATCGATGTTTTTCTGTAACTCTCTTGCTTTTTCCATGATCCAGCGGATGTTGGCAATTTGATCTCTGGTTCCTCTGCCTTTTCTAATAGAGTTTTGGTAAGAAAATGCACTGGTCATAGCAAACATCCTCTTCCAACAACACAAGAGAAGACTCCACACATGGACATCACCAAATAATTCACACCGAAATCAGACTGATTATGTTCTTTGCAGCCAAAGATGGAGAAGCTCTATACAGTCAACAAAAACAAGACCGGGAGCTGACTGTGGCTCAGATCATGAACTCCTTATTGCCAAATTTAGGCTTAAATTGAAGAAAGTAGGGAAAACCACTAGACCATTCAGGTATGACCTAAATCAAATCCCTTATGATTATACAGTGGAAGTGAGAAATATATTTTAAGGGCCTAGATCTGATAGATAGAGTGCCTGATGAACTATGGTCAGAGGTTCCTGACATTGTACAGGAGACAGGGATCAAGACCATCCCCATGGAAAAGAAATGCAAACAAGCAAAATGGCTGTCTGGGGAGGCCTTACAAATAGCTGTGAAAAGAAGAGAAGCAAAACACAAAGGAGAAAAGGAAAGATATAAGCATCTGAATGCAGAGTTCCAAAGAATAACAAGAAGAGATAAGAAAGCCTTTCTCAGTGATCAATGCAAAGAAATAGAGGAAAACAACAGAATGGGAAAGACTAGAGATCTCTTCAAGAAAATTAGAGATACCAAGGAAACATTTCATGCAAAAATGGGCTTGATAAAGGACAGAAATGGTATGGACCTAACAGAAGCAGAATATATTAAGAAGAACTGGCAAGAATACACAGAAGAACTGTACAAAAAATATCTTCACAACCCAGATAATCACGATGGTGTGATCACTGACCTAGAGCCAGACATCCTGGAATGTGAAGTCAAGTGGGCCTTAGAAAGCATCACTATGAACGAAGCTAGTGGAGGTGATGGAATTCCAGTTGAGCTATTTCAAATCCTGAAAGATGATGCTGTGAAAGTGCTGCACTCAATATGCCAGCAAATTTGGAAAACTCAGCAGTGGCCACAGGACTGGAAAAGGTCAGTTTTCTTTCCAATCTCAAAGAAAGGCAATGCCAAAGAATGCTCAAACTACCACACAATTGCACTCATCTGACATGCTAGAAAAGTAATGCTCAAAATTCTCCAAGCCAGGCTTCAGCAATACGTGAACCGTGAAGTAGAAGCATAGTAACTTATTTTTTGTGTGTGAGTACATGCATCTGTACATGCTAAGTTTTGTTAGATTTAGTCATATCCTTGATCTGTCTCAAAAGCTGAGAGTAATAAGTCTGACCTTGTTGAAGTCCTAGGCTATCTTTCTTGCCCAGCTGATGTTGGAAAACGTGTAGTGTCGTGTCAAGTATGCTGGAAGGAAAATCAATGAACAGTATACATTTATTAAGGACCTACTTTGTGTACACATTTTGCTAAGTGCTATGAAATGTAAAAATAGATTATAACTAGTGCCTTTATCCTGAAAGTATAATTGGAAAGAGTAAAAAAAAAAAAAAAAAAGAGGTTTTGAGACAATACCATTGTTTTAAACTTGAGGGTTTAGAGCACAAGTCAATGCAGGATATGTTGACTAGCAGTGAGAGGACATCTAGAAGGGGATTCTGGCTGAGCACAAAAGAGGGAGTAAGCTTACATCCTGAGAGTGGAGATGGCTGGAATGGGGAAGTAGATTGTGAAGAACCCTTAACATTAAGCAAGACATTTCGGTTTTACTAGATAAGTTGTGAATAGAAGAATATATCAATGAACTGTTTCTTGAAGGGAGGAGAAATATTTCAGGAATGTATGGACTTGCAGCTATGTGCCTCACTGAAGATTTTGTGACTAGTGAAACCTTCCTGTCCTAGTCTTTGTTATTGTTGTTGTTGCTCAGTTGCTAACTCGTGGCCAACTCTTTTGAGACCACATGGGCTGTAGCCCACCAGGCTCCTCTGTCCATGGGTTTCTCCAGGCAAGAATACTGGAGTGGGTTGCCATTTCCTCCTTCAGAGGATCTTCCTGACCCTGGGATTGAACCCATGTCTCTTGTGTCTCCTGCACTAGCATGCAGATTCTTTACCACTGTTCCACCTTGTGCAGAGGCTGAGACAAGGGTTTGCATAGAAATTGCTTATTTTGAGGAGTTACCCGAAGAATCAGGAGGGAAGGATAAGGAGGAAGGCAGTAGAGAGGAGGGAAAGCCAATGCACCTTCAATACTAAGCGGGCCCCACATAGTGAACTTCTGAGGAGCTATCCTGCAGAATCATTACACACGGGCTGGAAGAGGGGAACATTTACTCACAAGTGTTTCATAGAATATTAACTCCCTCATTCTTTCCATTGCATTTGTGTGCTTGCTGCTGAGTCAGAAAGTCCAAGAACAGATGTGAAAAATCCATGTTAGAGCTGAGGGTAGATGCTCTCATGTTAGAGTTTGTCAAAGGTAGTGCCAGAAAAAACTGCAGTTGGAGTAGGGCTGAGAAAACCTGACCCCAAGAAGGGCACGGGGTGTTAGATGCATTTGTCATTTCAGGCTGATGGGAGCAGGGCCTGTAAAAGCCTTAAACTATTACAAAATAAATTCATATTTATTATTGGCAAAATTACTGTTTAAATATAGGCTAACACATTGTTGCTTAGAAAGTATTTGGCATATCTTGTAATGAAAAATTAAAATGGTTTGTTATGAATGTCATATTTCTCAAAGCCTAATATGATGCCTGACACAGAGCAGATGTTCAGTACTGCATAAGGAAGGACTGAGTACATCAATTCAGGTAAATGTGTGCTTCAAAATGCATTGAAAATTATATTCCTCAGTACAGCTGGGATAGTGGTGGTGCCGAGGAGTAGAGGAAAGGGTTTTTATTGCAAAAAGTTTATTTTGAAAATATTTATGGAATGTACCAAGGGAAAACAGTAGTTCATCTTTAAATCAAATTATTTCATAAGTTATTTCAAATTGTATTTGATTTGTATTTGAAGTAATGGGGTTTTTTTCTTTTAAAATTAAACCCTCTACCTATGTCTAAAATGTTCTATAATCTGTAGTGAACAGGAATAGCCTTATATATCAATGTAAATGCAAAAAAAAAAAAAAAAAAAAACAAAACCTAAATAGTCACACAAAGAATTAATAAAAAGTCTCTTTAGTAAAGTTTCAATCTGCTTCCATATCATATATACCACTCACAGTATTATTTGTAAATATTATGGTAAGTGAAAATTTTCAAGATGTGAAATTGTATCATTTCCATTCTCCTTTGCAATTAGAAGAGGAAAAGACAGAAGTAGTGACAGATTTCCTCTTCTTGGGCTCTAAAATCACTACAGATGATGACTGCAGCCATGAAATCATAAGATGACTGCTTCCTGGAAATTGCTTCCAGGAAAGCTATGACAACGTAGACGGTGTGTTGAAAAGCAGAGATATCACTCTGCCGACAAAGGTCCGTATAATCAAGGCTATGATCTTCTCAGTGGTCACGTACGGTTGTTAGAGCTGGACAAGAGAGAAGGCAAAATGCCAAAGTACTGATGCCTTTGAACTGTGGTGCTGGAGAAGACTCCTGAAAGTCCAGCAAGGAGATCAAACCAGTCAATCTTAAAGCAAATCAACCCTGAATACTCATTGGAAGGACTGATGCTGAAGCTGAAGCTCCAGTATTTTGGTCATCCGATGTGAACAGCCAACTCTTTGGAAAAGTCCCTGATGCAGGGAAAGATTGAGGGCAGGAGAAGAGAGCATCAGAGGATGAGATGGCTGGATGGCATCACCAGTGCAATGAATATTAACTTGGGAAAATTTCTGGAGATGGTGAGGGACAGGGAGGCCTGGCATGGTATAGTCCATGGGGTCACAAAGATTTGGACATGACTGAGTGACTGAACAACAAAGGGAAAAATGTACTGAATGTCTGTTGTGTCACTAAGATTCAGAAAGCTATAGTGGATCAGATGGGCAGCAGACTATCAAACAGTGACCATGATCTTTTCTTGGTTCAAGTTTGGCTTTGGGAAGTATTTTGGAGCTTCTTCCCAGTCCAACCACTGAGCTGGTCTTTGCTAGTTGTTATGTAAAACCCACTTTTCATTACATAGCACAATCTGAGAAATGGTTCATAGTTGTTGCACAGAATGAGAGAAGATTACACTCAAAATGACAATTTTTAAAATTTTTAGTCAGCTCATGAGGCACCATTTATCAAGCTTTTTCACCTTTCCAATTTGCTTCAAATTCTTAACAACCATAGAATGGTCCACACTGAGTTCTTTGGAGACTTCTCACATAGTTGCAAGAGGATGGGTTTCTATGATGGCTCTCAGTTGGTTGTTGTCAACTTGCGATGGTCAGCCACTACACTCCTCATCTTCAAGGAACTCATCTCCTTTGCAAAACTTCTTGAAACACCACTGCACTGTACATTCATTAGCAATTCCTGGGTCAAATGTATTGTTGATGTTGCAAGTTGCCTCTGCTGCTTTATGACCCATTTTGAACTTGAATAAGAAAATCACTCAAATTTGCTTTTTTGTATAAATAAATATAAAATACACAAGTAATAAGTCATTACTAACAAAAAATGAAGTGAGAAGTGCACAATAAAATGATGTATAACAAAACCACATTTATTTAAAAATGTAGTTCAATATTAAATGGCAAAGTTGAATACTGCAAAGCTGCATTTACTTTTGTACCAACTTAAAAAGAAAAAGATTCCACGTACAAGCAATATTATATGACCTTTGTCTTTGACTTATTTCACTTAGTACGATAATCTCTAGGTTCATTCAAGTTGCTGCAAATGGCATTGTTTCATTATGACTGAGTAGTATTTCATAAAGTATGTGTACCACATCTTTTTTATCCATTACTCTGTCAATGGACATTTGCTTCCATGTCTTGATTATTGTAAGTAGTGCCGCAGTGAACATTTGGGTGCATGTATCTACCTTTTTGAAGCATGGTTTTCTCCAGATGTATGCCCAGGAGTGGTATTGGAGAATCATGTGTTAGCTCTCTTTTTTTAAGGAACCTCTATACTCTTCTCCATTGTGGCTGCACCATTTTACATTTCTACCAACAGTGCAGGAAAGTTCGTTTTTCTCCACATCTTCTCAAGCATTTATTTGTTGACTTTTAATGATGGCCATTCTGACTGGTGTGAAGTGACATGTCATTGTAGTTTTGATTTGCATTTCTCTAATTGTTGGGCTTCCCTGGTAGCTCAGACAGTAAAGAATCCACCTGCAATGCAGGAGACACTAGTTTGATCCCATATTTGGTGGCTCAGAGGGTAAAGCATCTGCCTGCAATGCAGGAGTCCTGGGTTTGATCCCTGGGTGGGAAAGATCTCCTGGAGAAGGAAATGGCAACCCACTCCAGTATTCTTGCCTGGAAAACCCCATGGACGGAGAAGCCTGGTAGGCTACAGTTTATGGGGTTGCAAAGAGTCAGACACGACTGAGCGGCTTCACTTTCACTTTTCACTTTCTGAAGAAGGAAATGGCTACTGACTCCAGTATTCTTGCTTAGAAAATCCCATGGACAGAGGAGTCTAGCGAGCTGATGTCCATGGGGGTCACAAAGAGTCAGACTTGACTGAGCAACTAACACTTTGACTTTCTCTAATAGTTCGTGAGGTTAAGCAATTTTCATGTACCTTTTGGCCATCTGTATGTCTTCTTTCTGAAGGTGAGGCTTCAGAGCTACAGAGCCAGGTATGTTTGGGGCAGAGAGTAGACTCTGGGCCCTTGTTCCTGAACATTAATGGATTGCAACAAACCAATTCTATTAACATTTCTGTCAGCTTCAGAACTTTAAGTCTTAGTTGTCTCTTCAGAGATATGTTTGCTGGTTTAAATCCTTCAGTACTGTGTGGATTTGCAAGCTCGCAGGGTATCCAGTGCTTATAAATATAAGTAATAGGAGACTCTTATTTTTCAGGGAGGTTAATTTTAATTTCAAGTCATCTTAACCCTTATAACACTGAATGGTTTAATTTTAATGAAGTAATTTATATCAGACAAGATATCACCAGGGAACCATGTGAAAAATGATTTCTTTTTGTCTCAGATTGTATTTTTTCAGGATTCTGAAGAAATTAGGAAAATGAAGACAGAGCCGGCCAATGACTGTTTATGCAGCACTGTAAAACCCTTCATCATTCCATCTAACATATTTATTTTAAACCTTATATCCCAGTGCTTAATGAAATTATATCTTTCCCATGCAGTCTTATATTTTGTTATCAGAAGTCTCACATTTAAGAAAATAACTGCTTTGAATATTAGAGGTCAGCACCCAATTGTGAAATGTGATATAGCAAACCAGCTTTAAATACAGATTCTTTCCTACTTTTATACATAATATGTTCATAAAAATTGAATGTTGACAATTCGTGAAAAATATATATTAAACAGAAGTGTTTTAAAATACTAAAATTTCACAATATAATCTTCCTTTTTAGATAAAATCTTTTTGATCTAAGGAGATGGCATCACCACCTGCTTATTTGCTCAAACCATTTGTATGGGTAATCATCCTTGAGTCTTCATTTTCCTGTACCACCATTCCAGCAAATCTCTGTAGATCTGTTTACAAAATATAACCATTCACTTTTCTATTTTCAGAACTTCTACTCTGTTCCAAACATCACCTTTCATGCAGACTGTGATAACAGACTTCTATTCTATCTTCCTGTGTCTACTTTTGTCTTCCTTTTTATATACAATTCACCCAACAGCCAGAAAAATCTCAAAACGTAAATGAGAAAATGTATTTCCACTATTCCAAACTCTCTAGTGAATTAACATCACAGTCTAAGTAAAATCCAAATGCTTTACCAAATCAAGGACTCTTCTGTGATCCAGGAACATGAGAAATTTGGCCATCCTGAACTTTGCTTCTCTTTTGACCATGGCTGATCTCTTTCTTTTCTTTTCCCCTTCTTTCCTCCATAAGCATTTCTAGTATTAGAAATTCCTCCATAAGCATCTTCTAGCTTCTGTGCCAGGCAATGAGATCCCCATGACTGGAATTTTCTTACCTATCAGAACATTTTATTCATCATTCAAGTCCCAGATTTCACACACACACACACACACACACACACACACACACACACACACACACATACACACATAAAAAAAACTGTTAATAAAGTCTCCTGTGACCCTCTGAGCAAAATGTAGTCTCGCTTGCTCTATTAAAATGTATTTTTATGTACAATAAAATCCACACATTTTAAGGCTACAGACTGATGAATTTAGGTAATTGTATAAAATTACATAAGCACCATTTTAATAACAATATAGACTAGCTCCTTTATCTTAGAAGTATTCTCATGGCACTTTGTTATTGATTATTTTCCAGTTACCACTGATTTACCTGGTGTTACTATAGGTTTGTCTCTCCTAGAATAACATAACTGATATCATAAAGTACATTGCTTGATTTCTTTCACTTAGCAAAACATTTTTGAGATGCATTCATGTTGTTGGGTATATTATTTGTTTGTGTTGCTGAGCAGTATTCCATAGTATGGATGCATCACAATTTATTCATTGATTTCTCAATTGATGAACATTTGGTTTGTTCATAATTTGGGGTTATTATTGTTGTGACCATACATGTACATGTTTTTGAGTAGACATTTATTTTTACTTTTCCTAGAATATTACCGAAAAAGAGAATAAGTATATCCTTAATTATATAAAATACTGCATATTAGTTTCAAAGTGACTGCAACATTTCTCATTTTTACCAGCAATGTTTGAAAGTTCTAGTTGTTCATATTCTCACCAGCACTTAGTGAGTGAGATCAGTCTTTTTAACTCTGGCTATTCTAGTGCATGTATAATGATACCTCCTTGTAGTTTTAATTTCTCAGTTATTTGTGATAATAAACAATACTTTGTGTGCTTACTAGGCATTTGTGTATGTTCTTAGGTGAAATACTTTTCATATATTTTATCTATTTTTTATTGTCAAAATTGAGTTGTAAGTCTTCTTTATATATTATATATTCTGGAAGTAAGGTGTTTGCTTGATATATTTTTGCAAAAACTTTATCACATTTTATGACTTGCCTTTTGGTTCTGGTAAGGATGGTTTTCAGAAAGAGCTTTAAATTTGATGTTTATTTTATCACATTTTCTTTCAAAACATTTTATGTTTTTTGGATGCTACTTAAAAATTCATTGCCTAACCTGATGTCAAGTGGGCCTTAAGAGCCATTCGTGGAGGTGATGGAATTCCTGCTAAGCTATTTCAAATCCTAAAAGATGATACCATTAAAGTGCTACACTCAATATGCCAGAAAATTTGGAAAACTCATCTGTGGCCACAGGACTGGAAAAGGTCAGTTTTCATTCTAATCCCAAAGAAGGGAAATGCCAAAGAATGTTCAAACTACTGAACAATTGCACTCATTTGTGAGTTCTAGAAAGGTAATGCTCAAAATTCTTCAAGCTAGGCTTTAACAATAAGTGAACCGAGAACTTCCAGATGTATAAGCTGGATTTAGAAAAGGCAGAGGAACCAGAGATCAAATTACCAATATTCATTGGATCATAGAAAAGGCAAGGGAATTCCAGAAAAACATCTACTTCTGCTTCATTGACTACGCTAAAGTTTTTACAGTGTGGATCACAAGAAAACTGTTGAAAATTCTTAAAGAGATGGGAGTACCTGACACCTGACCTGCCTCCTGCGAAACCTGTATGCAGGTCAAGATGCAACAGTCAGAACTGGACATGGAACAATGGACTGGTTCAAAATTGGGAAAAGAGTCCGTCAAGGTTGTATATTTTCACCCTGCTTATTCAACTTACATGCATAATACATCATGCAAAATAACGGGCTGGATGAAGTTCAACCTAGAATCAAGATTGCTGGGAGAAAACCTTATATATACAGATAACTCCACCCTAATGGCAGAAAGCATAGAGGAGCTAAAGAGCCTCTTGATGAAGGTAAAAGAGGAGAGTGAAAAGCTGGCTTATAACTCAACATACAAAAAACTAAGATCATGGCATCCAGTCCCATCACTTCAAGGCAAATAAATGGGGAAAAAGAGAAAGAATGACAGACTTTTATTTTCTTGGGCTTCAAATCACTGCAGATCATGACTGAAGCCATGAAATGAAAAGATGCTTGCTCCTTGGAAGATACAAAGAGTCAACTAATTGGAAAAGACCCTGATTCTGGGCAAGATTGAAGGCAGGAGGAGAAGGGGAAGACAAAGGATGAGATGGTTGAATGGCATAACTGATTCAATGGACATGAGTTTGAGCAAACTCTGGGAGACAGTGAGAGACAGGCAAGCCCGGTATGCTGCATTCCATGGGGTCACAAAGAGTTGAACAGAACTGAGTGACTGAACCACAACCTGATGTCACATAGATTTTCTCCTATGCTTTCTTTTGAAGTTTCATAATTTTAGTTTACTACCTATTTTGACTTAAGTTCTGCATTTGCTGAGGAGGTTAAAGTTTATCTTTTTCCATACCCATGTTCAGTAGTGTAATCATTTTGTCATGTATGTAAATCACAACATTATGCTATACACCCTAAATTCATATAGTGCTGTATGTCAATTATATCTCAGTACAACTAGAAAGAAGAAAACATAACAGTAACACATAAGGAAAGTTAAATGCGATAGAAAACAAATAAATCTAGTTCACTAGTTTTAAATATTCTTTCAAAGCAAAGAGAAGGACACTTTCAAATTATTAAAATGAAACCTCAACAAATAAATGCAAAATTATAAAAAGATAAACAAGAAAAAAGATAACCAATTATTCTTGCATCTCTTGTTGAAAGAATATATTTTTCTCAGTTAATTAACTTCTCACCTTTGTCAAAAATCAATTTATTGTATACACATGGGTCTATTTCTGAGCTCTCTAATCTGTTCCATCGATGAATTGGTCTACCCTTAGATCAAGATCATATTGTCTTGAGTACTGTATCTTTAAGGTAAGCCTTAACATTAGTCAATGTAAGTGCTTCAACTTTGTTCTTACTTTCCAAAATTATTTTGGTTTTTCTTGGTGTTTTTTGCATTTCCATATAAATTTAAAAATAAAGTTATCAATTTTTTGCATCCATTGAAGTGATCATATGTTTTATCATTTATTATGGTGAATTATATTGATTGGTTTCTTAAGCATTAAACCAACTTTGAATTCCCAGGATTGACTTCCACATCATTATAATGAATTCTTCTTTTTGCATTTTTATTGGATTTAATTTGCTAATGTTTTCTTTCAAATTTTTTGTAGTTGTATTCATGAGGAACATCAGCCTGTGGTTTTCTTTTCCTGTGGTGTCTTTATGTATTTTTGAAATCAAGATAACATTAACCTCATAAAATGATTTAGAATCATTCCCTTTTCTCTTTTCTGAAAGTGTAAGATTGAAATTTCTTAAATGTTTGGAAAAAACTTTCAATGGTACAATCTGAGCCTAAGGAATTGTGCAAGTGTGTATGTGTTGGATGGAGGAGAATATTAATTATGAATTCAATTTTTTAAATTTATATAGGACAATACAAGTTTTCTACTTCTTCTTGGATGACTTTTGGTAGTTTGTATCATTGAAGAACGTGTCCATTTTGATTTATTGTCATAAAATTTTTCACTATGTTACCTTATTGTCCTTTTAAAGTCTGAAGGCTCTTGATTCCTGTTGATAGTAATATATGTCTTATCTTTCCTTCCTTCCTTCTTCTCTCCATCCTTGCCTCCTTTCTTCCCTTCTTTTTTCTTTATCTTTCTCCCTCTGGTTAAACATTCATTTCACTGATTCCCTCCCATCAAATATTTTACTTTCTTTGATTATTGTTTTTGCTTTCTATTTCATTGATTTCTGCTCTTATATTTATTTCTGAATTTCTGCATGTCTTGGGCTTAATTTAATTTGTTTTTTAGTTTCTTAGAATAGAAGTTTAGGTCCTTCATTTCAGACATTTTTTCCCTAATATAAGCTTTTAGTGCTAAGCATTTCCCTAGAAACATTGCTCTAGCTACAGCTTATAAATTGTGATATATTTTTATTATCATTGATCATTTAATTTTTATTCAATGCAATATTTAATTAAAATATGTTGTTTAATTTCCAAACATCTGGATTTTTTCTGGAAACATTATTGCTGTGTTTTAATTTAATTATAGTGGAGTTAGATAATATATTTTGTTTGTTTTCAAACTTTTTAAAATTTATGGAGGCTTTTCTTATTACTCAAAATATAGTTATCCTAGTAAATGTACCCATGCATTTGAAAAGGATGTCGTTCTCTTATTTGGGGATGTAGAGTCTTATAAATATTAATTCAGTCAAGATATTTGATGGTGCTATTCAGATTTTTCATGTCTGTTAATTTTTGCCTAATTATTTAATAAATTGTGTAGAAAATGAGTGTTAAAATCTTCATGTAAAATTGTGAAATGTTATAATTTTCTCCTCAATTCTGTTCAGTTCTCATCTATTTTAAGCTTATGTTATTAGGTACTTGTATATTTATGATTCTTATCTTTTCCTGATTGACACTTTACTACCAAGTGTCCCTCTTTTTGTCTTAAGATCTACTTTCTTTGACATATATATGTATGGTATATCTTTTCCATTCATTTGCTTATAGCCAGTCTAGCTTTATATCTTAAAGCAGGTGTCCCCAGCCTCCGGGATTTCATGCCTTATGATCTGAGGTGGAGCTGATGTAATATAATGAGCTAGTGTATAATAAATGAAATGCACTGAAATCAACCCAAAACCATCCCCACCCCATGGTCTGCAGAAAAATTATCTTCCACGAAACTGGTACTGGATGCCAAAAAGATTGGGGACCGCTGCTTAACGTATGTCTCTTGTAGGCAGAATAAAGCAGGATTAAAAAAAAAAAGCATCTAGTTAACTTTTAATGTAATAATTAATATTTTCATAGTTGAGTCTAATATTTTAATATTATTTTACTTGCCTTTTTTAGTTTTGTTTCTCTATTCCTTTGTTCCTTATTTAAAAAAATAATCTTTGGTTTTGTTAAAGAATTTCACTTAAAATTTCCTGGAAAACTTTGGGTTATATTTCTACATTTTAAATGATTGTCTTATAGGTTAACAACATACATCATTAAATTTTCATAGACCACTTACAGTTAACACATGTTACTTGAGATAAATTACAGACATCTTGCAAACACATAGATCCATTTTCCTTCCTTTTTTAGTTGGTAAATATATACATATATTTATGTATATGATCTGTGTAGTAAAAATGTATCTGTATTATATAAATACATTTTAAAATCTTAAAAGAAAATATTTTAAATTTTATATTAAACATTGCATGATTTACAAAAAAACAAATTTGTAAAATAATATCATATAAGAAACTAATCGCCTGTTGAGGTTTGATGCAGGATACAGGATGCTTGGGGCTGGTGCACTGGGATGACCCAGAGGGATGGTACGGGGAGGGACGTGGGAGGGGGGTTCAGGATGGGGAACACATGTACATCCGTGGTGGATTCATGTTAATGTATGGCAAAACCAGTACAATATTGTAAGTAATTAGCCTCCAATTAAAATAAATACATTTAAATTAAAAACAAAGGCAACATAAAAAATAACTTGCACTTATCTAGATTGTTACCATTTCCATATTTACCATTTATCCAGATATTTAGCAGCTGTTTATTCTTTTCTGGAAATCTTAGTTTCAATCTGGTATCACCTTCCTTGAGATTGAAAATTTTCCTTTAGTATCTATTTACTGCAGATTTGTATCTCTTGATTCCCTGAAAATGCCTTTATTTTCTCTTTCCTCCTTTTCCCCCAGTTTATTGAGGTATAATTGACAAATAAAAATTGTATATGTTTTAAGTGAACATGATGGTTAGATAGACATATACACTTGAAATGGTTACCACAATCAAGTTCATTTTTGCATTTGTCACCTCACATAATTCATTTTTTTGTTTCTTTTGGTGTGATGAGGACATTTAGGATTTACTCTCTTAACAAATTTCAAGCATACATGTTAATAATTATCATCATCATGTTTTACATGAGATTTCAAGGATTTACTGATCTTATAATGGAACATTTTTACACTTTAAACAACAGCTTCTCATCATTTTCCATCACCTCAATCTGCCCCAGACCCTAATAATCACTGGTATCGTCTCTGGTTATGTGAGCTTGACTTTTCATACTGCACATATAAGTGAGATTGCACAGTATTAATCTTTCTCTGCTTGATTTATTTCACTTAGCATAAGTCTTTGGCTCCATCCATGTTGATGAAAATGTCAAGAGTTTCTTCATTTTTGTGGTTGAATAATATCCCATTATCTGCCTATCTATCTATCTTAATCTTTCCTCTTTCCAATATTGGGTGGGTTTTTTGTCCTTTTTAATTTTTTGGTCTCAAGTTTATCCTATTTTTATTTCAGAATTTTATACTGGAATTTCCATTTCATTCATTAGATTTCATTGTTTCTGTTTCTTGGCTGATGCTTTCTATTATTTTGCTTATATTTTTACTTATTGGAAACATGTTTTGTTTTAGTTCACGGAGAGCAATTATAATAACTTCTTTATGATCCACATCCATTTATTTCAATATCTAGTTTATTTAGCTGTCAGACTGAATAGATTTTCTATCCTCTTGAGAAAGGGTTTCATTTTCTTGGTTCTCTTTTCAGTTAATTTTGGATGGTATTTTGAACATTATGAATGTTATGCTTTGGAGATTCTGGAGTATGTATTTTCTCCAGTGAGCATTTCCTTTGTCCTATAGGGTCAATTTCTTTTGGCTGGAATTGAACTGCAAACTCTGCCTCTTGGGTGGCATCTTCTATCTAAGTCTAGATCTTTGTCTTTAGCCGAGTTACTTTGAGTCTATTCTGTGCCTGCTTGGGTTAGAAATTAAGAATCGAAAAAGTTTGAGGATTCCCCTCTCTGATTCTTTCCATTTTGGGATCCCCCCCATTCTCTTCAGCATTTATGGTTTTTCAGTTTCAGTATTTTCTCCAGGTTAGAAATGCTGTAGACTTTAAGACAAATGTCTTTGTTGCCACTGTGTAAACAGTGTGGACTGAATTTAGTTCAAGGTTAAATGCCTAGTAAATAGATGGGGAAACCGTGGAAACAGTGGCTGGCTTTATTTATTTATTTGGCTCCAAAATCACTGCAGATGGTGATTGCAGCCATGAAATTAAAAAATGCTTACTCCTTGGAAGGAAAGTTATGACTAACCTAGACAGCATATTAAAAAGCAGAAACATTACTTTGTCAACAAAGGTCTGTCTAGTCAAGGCTATGGTTTTTCCAGTAGTCATGTAAGGATGTGAGAATTGGACTATAAAGAAAGCTGAGCGCTGAAGAATTGATGCTTTTGAACCGTGGTGTTGGAGAAGGCTCTTGAGAGTCCCTTGGACTGCAAGGAGATCCAACCAGTCCATCCTAAAGGAAATCAGTCCTGGGTGTTCTTTGGAAGGACTGATGTTGAAGCTGAAACTCCAATACTGTGGCCACCTGATGCGAAGAGCTGGCTCATTTAAAAAGACCCTGATGCTGGGAAAGATTGAGGGCGGGAGGAGAAGGAGACGACAGAGGGTGAGATGGCTGGATGGCATCACCGACTCAATGGACATGAGTTTGGGAAACTCAGGGACTTGGTGATGGACAGGGAGACCTGGCCGTGTTGTGGTTCATGGGATCGCAAAGAGTCAGACACGACTGAGTGACTGAACTGAACTGAAACTTACTTACCCTGATGTAGTTCCCATCTTTCTTTCTCAAGTTATTAATGCACTTCTGAAGAACTTATTTTTATTGCTCTCTGGCACTTTCAGAAAATTGCTTTTTATGTTACATCCAAGTTTTATAGTTGTTTTTGGCAGCAGGGAGACAGTATTTGTGTTATGCTAAATAGTAAGTATTTTTGAGACAAAAACAACATATACTCATGGTGTCTCTGTGGCATCTTCTAGATGTTCAATGTATTTCTGCTAGATTTAGCTGATATTAAACCACAATGACTTACATATTTTTGGGCTTCCCTGGTGGTTCAATGGTAAAGAATCCCCCTGCCATACAAGAGCTGCTGGAGACATGAGTTCTATCCCTGGGTTGGGAAGATCCTCTGGAGAAGGGCATGGCAACCCACTCCAGTATTCTTGCTTGGAAAATCCTATGGACAGAGTTGCCTGGAAGGCTACAGTGCATAGGATCACAAAGAGTTCAAAACAACTGATGCGACTGTAGACACAAGCACGACTTAAATATATGCAGTAGAGAAAAGATCTATCAGCTAGAGGAAAGACAAAAGGAGCTCAGAAATGCTAACCTATGCTTTATTAACTCAATAGCATAAAACTACGTTTGAGTCTCATAAATACAAAATCCCCTCAAGATGACAAATACGTAAATTTTGGATCTCAGTGGCTGCCCTTTTTATTTAACTTGATCTCATTTTAAAAAAAATGTATTGACAGAAAATATAGAATATATATTAAATATATTGACGCATTTTTTTTTCAGGATTTTGAGAGCCTTTACAGATGAAAGTATATAGGAAATGATAAAAGTGGCATAGAAGAATTAAAGGAGGTAAGACCTTTAATTAAAGGAGGTAAGACCCATCTAAGCACACCACAGACTTAGAAAGAACATTACCCTCTTACTTCATCAATGCAGATCATCTCTATTATGACTGATGAGTGGGACTCATAAGCTCAGAATCTGAGATCATTAAGAAAAATTGTAGCTTCCTATGTCAGAGCCATCATTACAGAGTGAAAAAGTTTAGATTTTCTGCACTCTGTGTTAGACGACTTCATTTTGAATATAAGGGTTATGTATGCTGAGACATTTGAAAACGTTATTGGTCTTATTACGGTATACACATGTGTAGTCTGACTTCTCATTGTCTCTTCACTGACTAATTTGGTAATGACGGCATATATATTGGATGTATTAGAAGTTAAATCATTGATCTCCCAATAAAACTGCCTGTATCTCTACTCTGTATCTCTACTGTGCTCGAAGGCAATGTTTACATTATTCATTTTTTACAAAGTTGGAATCCTTTTGCAAAGTCAGTTAGGGGTTAGCTTTTATTTAGAAATGGATTGAGAGGAAGTTTTAGGATTAAAACAAAGAAAATGAAAGTAAAAGATTTTTTTGACTCACAAATAATAGTTGATTAAATTATTCAATTATAACCTTATAATTATCCAACTATGTAAGCTTTGGGTGTTAGTTCTAAAAAGTCTTGTAGGTCTTCCTAGAACCGTTCAACTTCACCTTCTTCAGCGTTACCGGTTGGGGCATAGATGTGGATTACTGTGATATTGAATGATTTGCTTTGGAAATGAACAGAGATCATTCTGTTGTTTTTGAGATTGCATCCAAGTACTGCATTTCAGACTCTTTTGTTGACCATGATGGCTACTCCATTTCTTCTAAGGGATTCCTGCTCGCAGTAGTAGACATAATGGGCATCTGAGTTAAATTCACCCATTCCAGTCCATTTTAGTTTGCTGATTCCTAGCATGTCGACATTCACTCTTGCCATCTCCTGTTTGACCACTTTCAATTTGCCTTGATTCATGGACCTGACATTCCAGGTTCCTATGCAATATTGCTCTTTACAGCATCAGACCTTGCTTCTATCACCAGTAACATCCACAGCTGGGTATTGTTTTTGCTTTGGTTCCATCCCTTCATTCTTTCTGGAGTTATTTCTCCACTGATCTCTAGTAGCATATTGGGCACCTACTGACCTGGGGAGTTCCTCTTTCAGTATCCTATCATTTGGGCTTTTCATACTGTTCATGGGGTTCTCAAGGCAAGAATACTGAAGTGGTTTGCCATTCCCTACTCCAGTGGACCACATTGTGTCAGACCTCTCCACCATGACCTGCCCATCTTGGGTGGCACCACAGGGCATGGCTTAGTTTCATTGAGTTAGAAAAGGCTGTGGTCCTAGTGTGATTAGATTGACTAGTTTTCTGTGATTATGGTTTCAGTGTGTCTGCCCTCTGATGCCCTCTTGCTACACCTACTGTCTTACTTGGGTTATACATTAGCATACTTCTTGAATTGAATTTTCCACTTTCACTTTTTAATATATTTCCAAATCCCAAATAGTCTCTGGAAATTTAAAAAAGGGTGGTGGGAGGGTTGGTGATGTGTATGCCACAGATGGAGATGGAAAAGCTGCCCAGAAGACCTACAAGACCTTTTAGAACTAATACCCAAAAGAGGTGTCCTTTTCATTATAGGGTACTGGAATGTCAAGAAACACCTGGAGTAACAGGGAAATTTGGCCTTGGAATATGGAATGAAGCAGGGCAAAGACTAATAGAGTTTTGCCAAGAAAACGCCCTGGTCATAACAAACACCCTCTTCCAACAACACAAGAGAGACTCTACACAGGGACATCACCAGATGGTCAACACCAAAATCAGATTGATTATATTCTTTGCAGCCAAAGATGGAGAAGCTCTATACAGTCAGCAAAAACAAGACCAGGAGCTGACTGTGGCTCAGATCATGAACTCCTTATTGCCAAATTTAGGCTTAAATTGATGAAAGTAGGGAAAACCACTAGACCATTCAGGTATGACCTAAATCAAATCCCTTATGATTACACAATGGAAGTAAGAAATAGACTTACGGGACTAGATCTGATAGATAGAGTGCCTGATGAACTATGGTCAGAGGTTCCTGACAGTGTACAGGAGACAGGGATCAAGACCATCTCCATGGAAAAGAAATGCAAAAAAGCAAAATGGCTGTCTGAGGAGGCCTTACAAATAGCTGTGAAAAGAAGAGAAGCGAAAAGCAAAGGAGAAAAGGAAAGATATAAGCCTCTGAATGCAAAGTTCCAAAGAATAGTAAGAAGAAATAAGAAAGCCTTCCTCAGCGATCAATGCAAAAAAATAGAGGAAAACAACAGAATGGGAAAGACTAGAGATCTCTTCAAGAAATTAGAGATACCAAGGAAACATTTCATGCAAAGATGGGCTCAATAAAGGACAGAAATGGTATGGACCTAACAGAAGCAGAAGATATTAAGAAGAGGTGGCAAGAATACACAGAAGAACTTCAAAAAAGATCTTCACAACCAAGATAATCACGAAGGTGTGATCACTCACCTAGAGCCAGACATCCTGGAATGCGAAGTCAAGTGGGCCTTAGAAAGCATCACTACGAACAAAGCTAGTGGAGATGATGGAATTCCAGTTGAGCTATTTCAAATCCTGAAAGATGATGCTGTGGAAGTGCTGCACTCAATATGCCAGCAAATTTGGAAAACTCAGCAGTGGCCACAGGACTAGAAAAGGTCAGTTTGCATTCCAATCCCAAAAAAAGGCAATGCCAAAGAATGCTCAAACTACCACACAATTGCACTCATCTCACATGGTAGTTAAGTAATGCTCAATATTCTCCAAGCCAGGCTTCAGCAATCCGTAAACCGTGAACTTCCACATGTTCAAAGTGGTTTTAGAAAAGGCAGAGGAGCCACAGATCAAATTGCCAACATCTGCTGGATCATCGAAAAAGCAAGAGAGTTCTAGAAAACATCTATTTCTGCTTTATTGACTATGCCAAAGCCTTTGACTGTGGATCACAGTAAACTATGGAAAAGTCTTCAAGAGATGGGAATACCAGATCACCTGATCTCCCTCTTGAGAAACCTATATGCAGGTTAGGAAGCAACAGTTAGAACTGGACATGGAACAACAGACTGGTTCCAAATAGGAAAAGGAGTTCGTCAAGGCTGTATATTTTCGCCCTCCTTATTTAACTTATATGCAGAGTACATCATGAGAAACGCTGGGCTGGAAGAAGCACAAGCTGGAATCAAGATTGCCGGGAGAAATATCAATAACCTCAGATATGCAGATGACACCACCCTTATGGCAGAAAGTGAAGAGGAACTCAAAAGCCTCTTGATGAAAGTGAAAGAGGAGAGTGAAAAAGTTGGCTTAAAGCTCAACATTCAGAAAATGAAGATCATGGCATCTGGTCCCATCACTTCATGGCAAATAGATGGGGAAACAGTGGAAATAGCGTCAGACTTTATTTTGGGGGCTCCAAAATCACTGAAGATGGTGACTGCAGCCATGAAATTAAAAGACGCTTACTCCTTGGAAGGAAAGTTATGACCAACCTAGATAGCATATTGAAAAGCAGAGACATTATTTTGCCAACAAAGGTCCATCTAGTCAAGGCTATGGTTTTTTAAGTGGTCATATATGGATGTGAGAGTTGGACTGTGAAGAAAGCTGAGTGCCGAAGAATTGATGCTTTTGAACTGTGGTGTTGGAGAAGACTCTTGAGAGTCCCTTGGACTGCAAGAAGATCCGACCAGTCCATTCTGAAGGAGATCAGCCCTGGAATTTCTTTGGAGGGACTGATGCTGAAGCTGAAACTCCAGTACTTTGGCCACCTCATGCGAAGAGTTGACTCATTGGAAAAGACTCTGATGCTGGGAGGGATTGAGGGCAGGAGAAGAAGAGGACGACAGAGGATGAGATGGCTGGATGGCATCACTGACTCAATGACATGAGTCTGAGTGAACTCCGGGAGTTGGTGTTGGACAGGGAGGCCTGGCGTGCTGCAATTCATGGGGTCGCAAAGAGTCGACACGACTGAGCGACTGAACTGAACTGAACTTAAGATGAAGAATGGAAAGCTTGCTTTTAACCTGAGGCCCAGTGATAATGGACCGACCATTCTTGCCTGGTATAAAGCTGCAAAGCCCATTTTATGAAACTGCCAAATGGGCCAGTTCTGAACTCAGCACAATTTAGAATATCACCTTACACCCACTGTAGCCATTTTCCCTTCCCATACTGCTAATATAACTAGCTGAACAATGTGGTACATTTATTTTGAGTTTCATCATGGAAACAAAGCATGTAAGGAGATAATAGTATTTGTATCTTCTATTTACAAGCTTTCTGATAGATACAAAGTCCTAATAAATTATTTCACTTGGGAAAAATTATAATTAAAAAAGGCAAATAAATTATGTATTTAACAACAGTCCCAAAGTTTTTGAAATACTGTGCATGTTTTTCTGCTATTGTTAGCTTTGTCAAACATAGGTCAAGATAAAATGGGCCTCAATTCTATTAAGGAATCTTGAAGAATTCATGAGCAACTAAGATGTCAACTCTTCTAAGTTCCCCCTTTGCTTTTTGTTTCTTCACAAATTTCTTCCATGTGTTATGACACCATTTAAATGATCTTTTTGAATGAAGTTTTTGTAAGAGTTTTGAAAAAGTATGTTAATATTTATAAAATGAACTCCATCACTGTTTATAAAAAATAAACAAATCTGAGTATTTTTTAATGTTTATTTGTTTTGCTGTTTTTTAATGAAGGCTCTGGTACTGATTTGCAATTGTAAGTTAAGTAAATTACATAAAATTTTCTGATAATTCGGGGAGGAAATTTTTTGGTTTAGTTAACCTGTTTTGTTTTGTTTTTTTTTGTTTAGGTTAGTTAACCTTCAGAATAACTAACACTTTTATGTAGCTTTTACTTGTTCAAATATAGGAAAAAGAGCATTTTTGTTTTTTTTTTTATATTTCATTAGAGATTTTTTTTCTTGTGAACACTGACCATTAATGGGATCTAATTATTCAATTTAAATTAAAATATTTTTCTAATATAAATTACATAATCATAATCATGTAAGGGTTTATATTAGAAAGGATTCAGGTAAGGTGGTCTGGAATTCCCATCTCTTGAAGACTTTTCCAGTTTGTTATGATCCACACAGTCAGAGGCTTTGGCATAGTCAATAAAGCAGAAGTAGATGTTTTTCTGGAACGCTCTTGCTTTTTCGATGATCCAGTGGATGTTGGCAATTTGATCTCTGGTTCCTCTGCCTTTTCTAAATCCAACCTGAACATCTGGAAGTTCACAGTTCATGTACTGTTGAAGCCTGGCTTGGAGAATTTTGAGCATTACTTTACTAGCATGTGAGATGAGTGCAATTGGGCGGTAGTTTGAGCCTTTTGGGGCATTGCCTTTCTTTGGGACTGGAATGAAAATTGACCTTTTTTAGTCCTGTGGCCACTGCTGAGTTTTCCAAATTTGCTGGCATATTGAGTTCATCACTTTCACAGCATCATCTTTAGGATTTGAAATAGCTCCATTGGAATTCCATCACCTCCACTAGCCTTTTTTATAGTGATGCTTTCTTACAGCCCACTGGAGTTCACACTCCAGGATGTCTGGCTCTAGCAGAGTGATTACACCATTGTGGTTATCTGGGTCATGAAAATCTTTTTTGTACAGTTCTTCTGTGTATTTTTGCCACCTCATCTTAATATCTTCTGCTTCTGTTAGGTCCATACCATTTCTGTCCTTTATTGTGCCTATATTTGCATGAAATATTCCTTTGGTATCTCTAATTTTCTTGAAGAGATTTCTAATCTTTCCCATTCTATTGTTTTCCTCTATTTCTTTGCACTGATCACTGAGGAAGGCTTTCTTATCTCTGCTTGCTATTCTTTGGAACTCCACATTCAAATGGGTGTATCTTTCCTTTTCTCTTTTGCCTTTCGCTTCTCTTCTTTTCTGAACTATTTGTAAGGCTTCCTCTGCTGCTGCTAAGTCGCTTCAGTCGTGTCCAACTCCGTGCAACCCCATAGACGGCTCCCCACGAGGCTCCCCCGTCCCTGGGATTCTCCAGGCAAGAACACCGGAGTGGATTGCCATTTCCTTCTCCAATGCATGGAAGTGAAAAGTGAAAGTGAAGTCGCTCAGTCGTATCCAACTCTTAGCGACCCCATGGACTGCAGCCTACCAGGCTCCTCCGTCCATGGGATTTTGCAGGCAAGAGTACTGGAGTGGGGTGCCATTGCCTTCAGACAACCATTTTGCCTTTTTGCATTATTTTTTCTTGGGTATGGTCCTGATCACTGCCTCTTATTTATTGTTGTACAGGAGACAGAGGGAGGCAGACATAAAAATAAGTTCTGGCAATTTTTACTGGGCCCAGCAGAAAGCAAGCAAATGCTTAAGCGTAGTCTATTCTGCCTCTGCCTCCTCTGGATAATTTGGTTGTTTTATTCTTTTCTTTTTTGGAGGGGGGATAATACTTTATTCTTGGACATGATCTTTCAAGAGCTTGTTTTATGTACATAGGTATAGATATATAGATCTAATTCATTTTCTATATATGAGACTTTATCTTAAGCACAGGGACTTAAATGGAGAACTCAGTATTCTTTCCTGGAGAATTCCATGGACATAGGAGCCTGTTGAACTACAGTCCATGGGGTCAAAAAGAGTCTGATGCAATTGAGCACTCAGCATATAGTAAGTGTTAAGACAGGTATAATAGACAACACAATAATACACAGAGAAGGGGTACCTTATCCAGACTGATGGGACTGTGGTGGTCAGGAAAGGACTTTTTTACATATAGAATTCTCTGTACTTGTTAGCTCATGCCATGTAAAAGTCAGTGGATTCTGGGATATACTGAGAGTTATTAATTATGGACTCAGGTCACTGAAAATAATTTTCAATTATGGATCACCATATGTAATTACACCTTATTTTAGCACTGTCTACTCATGTATTCAACAAGTTGTTATTACATGTATATCATGTGAAGTATTTTTTAGAATTTGGGATATGGAAGTGAAAAGGAAAATTTTAAAATCTCATGAAACATATACATTCTAAGGGAGGCAAGAGATTATGATTTGTGATTGGTTTCCAGAAACATTGTCCTTCTTGAAGTTTATTTGAATAAGTAAGCCATACTCAAAATTCAAGACCTTTATACTTGCTGATTTTTCTGCCTGTAACAATCCCCCCGGTCTTCATAGAGCATGCTTCCACATGGGTTTTAGGGCCTTTGCTAACCCAGCCAGAGTATCATTACAAATGACCTTTCCCACTACCACTAGCTTTTCCCTGCTTTATGTTCTCTCATGGGAACTATCACCATCTAAAAATGATGATAAAAGTATTATCTATCTAAAATACTGAAAAGTTCCCCCTGCTCCCACAGTAAAGTCCAAAGTTCTCACAAAGGACTTCAGAGTCCCTATGATCTGCTCCCAGTTCCATTTACTCTTCAACCTCAACTTTATCTTTTTTCTTTTTTTCACTCTTCCAGGTTGATTTTACTTGGTAAGATCAAAAGCAGCTTGAGCAGAAGAGTTTCATGCCATGACTTAGGCTCAGAATGGTTGAGGACATATTGAAAGAGGGTGGGAGGGGTTGTGGTCAAAGTTCAAAGCAGGGAGACCAGTTAGAAGGGTCCTGAATTAATCCAGGTGAGGGATGACAACAGTTTGGAACTGCATGGTTATAAACCAGGTCCCAGGATTTGAAGAGAAATAGTCAGTTCTAAACATATTTTGAAACTAGAATCAACAGGATTTGATGAGAGATTGGGTTTGGAGATTGAGAGGAAAATAAGAGCCAAAGTTGATCCTCATGTTTCTGTCTGAGCAACTGGAAGGATGGCATCACATTTCATAGATGGAGATGACTGCAGGGGGAACAGAAGGAGCTGGAAACCAGGAATATATTTTGTGACATGCTGCATTTGAGATGCACATTTGATATCCAAGTAAAGATGCTGAAGAGACAGTTGGAAATACAAGATGGCAGTTTGAGGGAAAGTCTACACTGGAAGTCTAAATTTGAGTCTTTGGCATACGAATGATACTTAAAGTTACTAGGGTGAATTAGATCACCAGCATCTGAATATAGATAAAGAAAAGATCCAGAGGACTGATTCCTGGGGCACTGATATTTTGTGATCAGAGGGAGGAGAAACCAGGAAAATAATGCAAAGGAGTGTCTCAGGAGATGGGAGGGAAGTGAGAAGGGTGGTGTCCTGGAAGCCAGGATGGAAGAATTTTTATAAATGGGGAACGATTATCTGTACCAAATGCTGCTGGTAGGTCAAGTAAGATGCATTAGCTAACATACACTGCCTTGATTACTGGAAATATGTTTGAGCAAATGTCAACAGGATAAATTAAACACCTGCTTTTCTGCCATGTAAAATATCAGAGAAAAAAGCTTAGGAAAATTCCCAAGGGGCACAAAATTTATTAGTCACAGTTTCATCTCAAATAAATGTACTTTGTATGTATCAAACATACACACACAAGTATAGGCATGTATTTTTTTTTTAATGCTATGATTAAAAAACCTGATCTGTAGATTGATACTGGGAGCTTTTGATTACTCCATAGTACAATGTAAGGTGATGTCCTAGGACAAAATCCAGGTTTTTCTCCTAAGACCCATAAGAAGAAAGAGAGATGAGATGGCACAAACACACTTTCTATTTTGTCCACAGAAAACTGTAATTAGGCAGTTTTCAAGTTACCTTATACTTGATGCTGAATCACATTTCACCACATTGAGTCTCACTGAAAAATCACAGGGTATTTCACCATATAGTACATTTTGGATTCCTTTGATCAGCATGTCTCATTAAGGCATATTTGTTATTCTCAGAATGTGTTATTTAAAAACACATGTGTTAATAATTAAAATCTCAATGGAGAAATGTCCTTGGATGAGAAGTACTGTTAATTTTTTTTGATAAGCTTAATCCACTAACTTCCTATAAACACATTTGCACATTCTGATTCTATTATTGTGATTGATTCTATTTCATCAACATACAAGGATGCTTTGTAACCTACTGATACCTAACCTATTTTCACAGGTTATTGAAGCCATAATAAATTTGTTTATTCATGATACAATCATGTTGCTGCTACTGCTAAGTCACTTCAGTCGTGTCTGATTCTGTGTGACCCTATAGACGGCAGCCCACCAGGCTCCCCCGTCCCTGGGATTCTCCATGCAAGAACACTGGAGTGGGTTGCCATTTCCTTCTCCAATTCATGAAAGTGAAAAGTGAAAGTGAAGTCACTCAGTCATGCCCGACTCTTAGCGACCCCGAGGACTGCAGCCTACCAGGCTCCTCTGTCCATGGGATTTTCCAGGCAAGAGTACTGGAGTGGGTTTCAGTTACATTCTCTGAATACAATCATATTTACTACTAATTTTGCTATATTCAACAAAATAGGATTGTAGTGGTTCAAAGTCTGAACTATAGAAATCTAAAATTAAACAAGGGTATAAGTTGTCTAAACATTTGTTATATTCATCAAATTTGGGGAAATCAGATAGTTTTCTTTTCTTTTTTAATATAGTTAATTTAAAATATTGTGAAAATATTATGTTAATAGAAATAGATAAGTGAATTGGGGAACTGAAGGTCAGGAATGGGGAATGGACAGTCACTTACTTTTTACATAAATAACATAACTCTGTATGTTATGTTTTATGAGAATGCATTTTATTTCAATAAATAAATTTACAATAAAAGTGATCAAGGAAACTAAAAATATTGTGTTTCTGGTGTACAGCAAAGTGATTCATATATATATATATATATATATATACACATATAAATATATATTCTTTTTCATATTCTTTTCCATTATGGATTATCACAGAATATTGTATATACTTCCCTATAACCTTGTTGTTTATTTTGTATATAGCAGTTTGTATTTGCTAATCTCAAACTCCTAACTTTTCCTCCTTGTCCCTTAAACCTTTGGTAACTATATATATTTTTTCCCTGTATCTGTGATTATGTTCCTGTTTGGAATATAAGTTCATTTGTTTCATATTTTAGATTCTATATATCATATGTTATTTGGCTTTCTCTTTCTGACAATTCATTCAGTATGACAATCTCTTGGTCCATCCATGTTGCTTCAAATAACATTATTTCATTCTCTTTTATGGCTGAGTATATTTCATTGTGTATATATACCACATCTTTTTATTCATCCATCTGTCAATGGAAATTTAGTTTGCTTACACGTCTTGGCTGTTGTAAATAGTGCTGCTATGAACACTGAGGTGCATGTATCTTTTCAAATTATAGTTCCCTCTAGATATATGCCTAGGAGTGGGATACCTGGATCATATGGCAACTCTACTTTTAGTTCTTAAAGGACCTTCCACACTGTTTTTCATAGTGGCAACAATCTACATTCCCAGTAACAGTGTAGGAAGGTTCCCTTTTCTCCACACCCTCTCCAGCATTTGTTCATTTTCAGACTTTTTAAAGATAGCCATTCTGGCTGGTGTGAGGTGTATCTTATTATAGTTTTGATTTTCATTTCTCTAATAATTAGTGAGGTTGAGCATCTTTTCATGTGCCTGTTGCACATCTATGTCTTCTTTGGAGAAATATCTATTAGTCTTCTGCCCATATTTTGATCGAGTTATTTTTCTGTTATTAGATTTTATGAACTATTTGTATATTTTGAAAATTGATCTCTTATTGTTTGCATCATTTGCAAATATTTTCCCCCAGTCCATAGGTTATCTTTTCATTTTTTTCTTTTTGGTGGGGGGGTACCTTAGCTGTGCAAAAGCTTTCAAGTTTGACTAAGTCTTATTTGCTCATTTTTACTTTTATGAAAATCAAATCATTTTAATGGCTGTTTTTTCTATCATTCTTTTTCTCTCAAGTCATCAAATGACTCTATCCTGAAACA
Organism: Bos indicus x Bos taurus; assembly: GCF_003369695.1. Taxonomy (NCBI): domain Eukaryota; kingdom Metazoa; phylum Chordata; class Mammalia; order Artiodactyla; family Bovidae; genus Bos; species Bos indicus x Bos taurus. The sequence goes on along the minus strand of NC_040076.1, from coordinate 55,186,533 downwards.
TCTTTTCCTAACTTTGACTATACTTTTTCCAATTTGGCTTAATTATAGAGCTTTTTATATATCTTGTATTTTCCCAATGCAGAAAATACTCTCTTATTTTGGTGAGAATTTTTTCAAATTTTTTACATTTTATAGCAACTTTTCATGCATTAGTTTGTATTATTTAATTGTTTTATTGTTTTTATTGTGTGTTGTCAAAAGACTTTAAGTTCTTGAGAGTCAGAATCATGACACATATTAAAGCAAAAGCAACAAGAACTAATTTTTCAAACATACAGTCACTTCATACTTCATAAAAGTTAACATCACTTTGGGACCATTTTCTATATGTTTAAATTATGTTGCTGTTGGTTTAACTGTCAATATTATATGACAGCCTGGATGGGAGAGGAGTCTGGTAGAGAATCAGATCAGATCCAATCAGATCAGTCGCTCAGTCGTGTCCGACTCTTTGCGACCCCATGAATCGCAGCACGCCAGGCCTCCCTGTCCATCACCAACTCCCGGAGTTCACTCAGACTCACATCCATCGAGTCAGTGTTGCCATCCAGCCATCTCATCCTCTGTCGTCCCCTTCTCCTCTTGCCCCCAGTCCCTCCCAGCATCAAAGTCTTTTCCAATGAGTCAACTCTTCGCATGAGGTGGCCAAAGTACTGCAGTTTCAGCTTTAGCATCATTCCTTCCAAAGAAATCCCAGGGCTGATCTCCTTCAGAATGGACTGGTTGGATCTCTTGTAGTCCAAGGGACTCTCAAGAGTCTTCTCCAACACCACAGTTCAAAGGATACATGTATATGTACGGCTGAGTCCCTTCACTGTTCACCTGAAACTGTCACAACATTTTTTGTTAATCTGCTATACTCCAACACAAAATAAAAAGCTTTTCTTTTAAAGTCTTTGCAGCTATTCTTGGAATTGTCTGTAAAGATTTTTTTTTGTAAAATTGATTAATAAATCTTTGAGTCACATTTCTTCTAAGATACACCCTTAAAAGGCTATTATTCAAGTGAACACTTCATCTTTCTCATTACATTGGACTCTGAAAGACCTTTGAGTATTTGTTTATTTAAATAAATATAGCCTTAGATACTATTCTTTCTAAAAATTGAACCTGAATCTGCTGAAGTCTCTAAAACTAATTATCAGTTTATGGGAAATCAAGAGGCTGGAGAAATGTGCTAAATGTTGCCATGGGAATGAAATCTACAACATCCAGTTTGAAAAAGTCTCAGGACAAAAATGTCTGAATTCTTCAGAAAATAATTTGCAAAGAAAATGTAAAAGGTGATAATGATAGAAGCTATAAACCAAAGATAATTTTAAAAACATTAAATATATCAACTATTTCCAATGTATACAAATTTTAGGATCTTGATCTGAATAAACACGCTATTAAACACTGAGATTATATGAGCTATTTTAATGCTGATTAGTTAGTGATATTAAGGAATTATTATACTGTTTAAGTTATTAAAATGGTATTTCGGTCACATTTTAAAATGTACTTATCTTTTAGTTATTCAAAAAGCTGTAAGTATATGAAATGAAATGCTTGATGCCTAGATTTGGATTCAAACTAACCTGAGGTTGAAGACATTGGTCAAGGGCATATGAAGTACGATTGGCTATGAGTTTGTAATTGTTGCAGGTGACTAATAGGTGGGCTTCCCTGGTAGCTCAGTTGGTAAAGAATCTGCCTGCAGTGCAGGAGACCTGGTTTTGATCCCTGGATCAGGAAGATGCCCCAGAGAAGAAAACGGCAACCCACACCAGCATTGTGATTTATTATGCTATTTTCTCTTTTATATTTATGTGAAACTTTCCATTAAAAGTTTAAATAATAAATGAGCTGCCTCAAATGAAGAATGCCTGCAATAATTGATAATGCTCAATACAATGCCCACCACCTCAGAAGGCAGTTTCCTAAGGATATTAAAATATATATATATTGTATGCGTTAGAAGCAGCATCAGATTTTTCACATTTCCTCTTGCACTTGGAATCTCTTTCTTTTCCTTTTACCCTTTCCCCCCCATCATAGTGACTAATTTAGATTGGATTAAATGGGTGTTGAGCAGAAAGTTCTGGTGTATCTTTTAATTAAATGAATTTTTGGTAATCCTTTATTGTTTCTAACTTTTATATCCTCAGCACTGGACGCATGATAGAGACTTAATAATAACAAGCCAAATGCTTACTGATGGAGAAGTAGTCTTCTCCCCTGCTATCCTTTCTGCTGGCACCACTCAAGTCCGCCAGGACTTGGAAAGAGTCTCTCAACTTCATCCTTTGTTTTGAAGTCTCTGAGGCAAGATATATTTAAGTCATCTCTTGGCTAACGTTGCTTTACTACAAGAACAGGGATTTATCATTGAATACAGTAAGCACCAATAGTTAACCAAAATTAGAGCTGTATGAAGTCCTGTTATGTACAACTGGAAATGGAATCATTTAATCCAGTCCTCTTTCCTCCTTGGACTTCAGGTCTATCTGTGTCTGGGTCTTTTTATGTGTACTTTAATGTTTGCTGAATTAAACTGAATTAATTTTGATGCCTTTCTTGGTACCCAGGGCATACTGACCCAATTTATTTTATCCATCCCCACATCCCTTTGCAGAGTTGTGAATAACAGCTCTTAAGTTTGTACCTAAGGCTTAGATTTCCAGTTTTTGACTTCTTAGCTTTTAAGAATATTTATCTACAAACTTTTGTGCAAGAATATGAGATCCATACCCTGTGACTGGGGCTGGAGATACACAAATGAATGAAATTATACAATCTCTGCCTTCAGATGGCTCTATCTGCTATACTTCTATCTACTTGCACAGATTCTGAGAAACTACTATTATCTTCATTCACTTGTCACTGTACTCTATAAGAGCTCTGTGCTTCCAAAATGTGATATTTCACTCTGCTTTACTCCTGCCTTCAATCATTTATAAGATGCTAAGTAAAATAGATCTGGAATTATTCATGAAGAACCCCACTCTTTACCCTTTGCCATAGATAGAAGTATTTTACCAGTATTTTGCCTCTTAAAAGCCACTTCTTTTCTGACCAAATGACATTTTCCTTTCCCCAATATCCTGGTGACTCTATTTTAAAACAATCTTTAGTGTGATTTAGTCCAAATGTTTTCAATAATCTACGATTATACTTTTGTACTCCTGCCAAGCTCTGCCACCTCACCATCAACAAACACAACAAAACATTTAATTTTCTTTACAATTGCAAACACAATACATGCAAACTGTGAAAAGTTAGGAAACTAGAAAAAAGTTTAAAATAGAAAATTATAGTCATCCATAACCCCAGCTGATTATTCTTTATTTAAAAATCTTTCAGAAGACTAAACAAATCTTCCCATTGTGATTCTATTAAACTCATATTTATCTGGTTGGTTTGAGAATATTTCTCTTTGTCAAGGACCCTACCAGCTTGCTAGTGTGTGAGTAAAAGTGAGACTTGGAGCTGTCCAGTTCACAGAAAGCCTTTAGGAATTCTGCTTCCCTAATGGCTCAGCTGGTAAAGAATCCACCTGCAATGTGGGAGACCTGGGTTTGATCCCTGGGTTGGGAAGAGCCCCTGGAGAAGGGAATGGCTACCCACTCCAGTATTTTGGCCTGGAGAATTTCATGGACTGTATGGAGTCCTGGAGAATTCCACGGGGTCGCAAAGAATCGGACATGACTAAGTAACTTTCACTTTCTTTTCTTTCCGCAGAAGAAAGTATTCACTCCTCAGGTCTGTTCTGAGGGAAGTTTACAAATCTGTGTTTCAGAACCAATTGAATTATATATTTAAATTACAAAGAGGTATGTACCATGATTTATAAACCAGAATTTAGGGATTTGATCTTCCCACTAGGCAGACTGGTAAACAACATGCCTTTGGAAGTGACTTATTTTTGTCTATGTTAAAAGACTGTTTCTAAAATTTTTGTCATCTTTTTCCTTTGGCTTTTTTCTTTTTTTCCAGAAAGTCATTGGTATAGCCTCATATTTAATTCACCTCTGCATTGCATCCTCTTTTCTGACATCTCTCTATTCCTTTGAAAAAAGTCTTTGAAATTGTGAGGGCAAATGGAGCTAATGTCAAACAAGCTCTTTGGGCAATAAAATAGTTGAATATTGACATATTAAATAAATTATTTGGAAAACCTAGTGTTTGTGAGCCAGGAAAATGTGCATAATAAAATTCTAGCTTTGTGTATCTGTTTTTCTCCATATACCATGAATCAGGGGAAGACCTTTAAAATTCTATTTAAATTAGGAACTGGTCACAGCACTATTAATGATGATTCCTGCTAGGAAACAATTGTAATTTCACAGTCTATAATGAATTTTACAGTTGAGAGCATTTAAATGTGAGGAGAGAAGACAGACTTGGTTACTTTCATGATTCTGTTTATTACTATTATCATTTAATTATTTCTGGTCAACATTTACCAGGGGTTAGTTCATGGATTTCTCTGCCAAATTTCCTTTGTTTTTCAAAATGCTGATACTCCAACACTTTGTGTTTATTAGTTCTAAAAAAAAATCACTTTGCTTTAAAAAATTAAAATTGAAGATTTATTTTCTATGAATTTAAATTACAACAATGACTTTCACAATTTTCATTGATTAAACATGAATTCCAAGTTGGATTTTCTACAGAATGAAAAGCACGTGAAGAAACATTGACAAAAGGCAACTGAGACCAGGAAAAATAAAAGGGCCTTTGGGTCCCTTAAATAAATTTAAGATTGTAGGCTCAGCTTGGAATTAGAAGGACTTGCAGAGGGCATACAAGGTTCCAGAAGGTTGCAAACAAGCACATATATTCAGAATACAGAAAGGGGAAGTGGAAAGATTATATAAACCCCAGACGCCTAGTGACTTTGATGCCTATATTCATTGATTAATTATTTGATTCAGTCACTGAGTAATTATTTATTGAATTCAGATGTGCCAGACATGGTATTAAGGTGTTGAGGTACAGAGATAAACAGGAGATAACCAGGAAACTTCATAACTTTAAAGAGTTTGCAACCCAGTGGGTGATTATATACAAGTAAATAGGCAATTAATACAAGTAATACATAATAGAATTCAAAAGAGCCTGAAGTGGGAAATTTAAACTCTTATCAGAAGATTCACTAAGAGATTAAACACACTCTGTGCCTGTGCATGGCAGGGTCGGGGAGAGGGAGGTTGGAGGAGACTGAGAGGAGTTTCCAGAAGGAAAGATGACACATACCAAGATCTGAAGGCAAAAAAGAGATTGATGTAGTTGAGAGACATGCTATGCTTAGTCATGCCAGACTCTTTGTGACTCTGTAGACTGCAGCCTGCCAGGCTCCTCTGTCCATGGGGAATTCTGAAGGCACAAATATTGGAGTGGTTGCCATGCTCACAGCCAGAGGCTCTTTCCAACCCAGGGATGAAATCCAGGTCTCTTGCATTTCAGAAGGATTCTTTACCATCTGAGCCAACAGGGAAGCCCAAAAATACTGGAGTAGCCTATCCCTTCTCCAGGGAAACTGCCTGACCCAGGAATCAAACCAGGGTCTCCTGCATTACAGGTGTATTCTTTACCAGCTGAGCTAATAGGAAAGACATATTAAGAGGTCAAAAAAATGGTTTTTGAACAGTTTACTGAAGATGTTAATAGGGATCAGCATGGATTTACAAAAAATCAAATCAAATTATTAAAATTCCTTATTTGTTTATTTACTTGTTTCTTGGTTCCTTTATTTCCACCTTTCTTCTTTTCTTTCCTTCCTTCCTACATTGTCCTCCTCCTCCTTCTTCATCTTTTCTTTTTAACATTTCCTTACTACTACTCTGAATGAATAAAAACAATGCTTTTGATATACCATTTCCAAAATTCAGACACTAAATTTCTTTTGGTATCCTTGTGAGCTATATAGTTGATTAAGTTCACCAAAAGGGTATTGACTAATAAATGAATATTCCGGAGGCTTAGATGTTCTTCTTTCCTTAGTCTTTTATAGTTGAGTCTCTTTATCTAAAATTTAAGTAAAGATATTGGATTTTCTTTATCAAATTTAGAAATAATATAAGCTATATGAAACGATTGAAATAGGATCCACAGATTTTAGGGTGGAACTATGGATTAAATGTGATAAGATAAATTTTGGAAAAATATTTTACAAGCATAAATGCAATAATATTCATTGTAAATAGAATTAGATCCATTTTAAAAAGTTATATGCAAAGTGTCATACATATAAATACACATATTTATTTAAAATATATTAATTTATTTCAATACTTCAAACTATCAATTATAAAACTTGATATATATACTTATAATTTTATATGTGTTTACGTAAACACCAACTTTGTAAAATGAGGTCATATTGTAAAGTTTTATTCTGTCATTTTCTTAGTTATTATCATTTTTCCATGTTAATACATTTAGAGCTCATTCATCTTGTTGATGGCTACATAATATTCCATTACGCAAATATACTATCTTTTAATTATCAATTACCTCCTACTAATATTTAAGCTTGATATTTATTGTCATTATAAAAAATACTTTTATAAATACCCACGTGTATTTCACCTATATGTACTTGCAACCCTATGGAATATAGCCCAACAGGCTTCTCTGTCCATGGGATTCTCTAGGCAAAAATACTAGAGTTCACTGCCATGCCTTCCTCCTGGGAATCTTCTGGACCCCAGGATCGAATCTGAGTCTCTAGTATCTCCTTCATTGGCAGGTGAGTTCCTTACCACTAGCACCACCTGGGAAGCCTGTCTATATCTTTAAATTCTTGGAAGTAAAAAATGCAATGTCAAAGGGTCAATTCCTTCCAATTGTGGTATATACTGGAGAATGAACAAGATGAAATTTAACAGGCATATCTACAAGACTACGTAAAAAACCACAGCAAGTTGAGAAGAGCTATCACTGAAAAATATTAGATAATTTTAGATGATGCTATTCTACTAGTGTTGTGTGGCTGCTTCAGGTCCGTGTTTTAAAACTGGCAGCTGAACTTATCTCAGGAGAGTTTGGATATGTGAAGAGAAATTTGGGTTTTTACCGTGTCTGGGGACACTGCATACATTTAGCAGCAGATAACACATAGGCAAGTTTAGCACAATGAAGAATTGTTCCATGTAAAATACCTATAATGCCATCTTTAAGCCATACTGAGCAAATCCAATCAAAGTTTGTGTTAATAGAATAGTCGCTAGGTATAAAGGGAAAGCCAAACTATTAACTAAAATTCATCTGTATTATTTTTCTTTTAATTTTATGTCATGCAGTTTAACGCATGAGTTTGGTAGGGCAAATAAGTTTCTTTTTATGTACCATCTCTTACTGATTATTAACAACAGCCTAGGAAGTTACAGTGAAAAGACTCAGAAACCATGTCTGGGCTTGGAATATTTTAATCAATTACTAATTCCAGTCAGTTGGTAAGACAGAGGGGGGACATTACTTTTGCCAAGCATTTGTCTTTACCAACTGGCCTAACTGTTCTCTGAAGGCAAGGGTGACTAGATTCAGAATTGTCTTAAGATGCTGTGCATCATAAGACATCAAAATGCCTTAATTTTGTCAAAATGTCTCTTAAAGCATTTCCAGCTTTAAGCATTAAAAACGGAGCATAATTATTTTCAGGGCCCTTATCAGCTGAATTGTATACTCTCAAATTTGAATGTTGAAGCCCTAACACCCAATACTTCAGGATGTGATTGCGTTTGGAGATAGGACCTTTAAAGAGGTGATTAAGTTAAAATTAGGCCTTTAGGGTGAGCCCTAATCCAATCTGACTGGTGTCCTATTACAAGAGGAAATTTGGAGGCACAGGAGACAGCAGGGGTGCAAACACTGAGGAAAGGCTACGTAAGGACACACTGAGAAGGCAGCCTTATGTAAGCCAAGGAAGCAGTACTTAAGAGAAAACAAGTCTGCCAATATCTTGATCTTGGCCTTCCAGCTCTCAGAATTATGAGAAAATTAATTTCTATTAGTCATCCAGTCTGTGGTGTTTGTGACGGAACCCTGTTAAATGAATACAATTCCTTATTAATATTTCATTATGCATATTTAATTATAAAATTTCAATTTGATGAAATAAATGGATAATTCAGTTTGAGTTATCATTATGCTTGGGACCACTTATATATACTGGGGTGAAAGATATGAGAAGAATAACACATACTGTGTTTAAGGCTCAATCTATCAAAGGCTCAATCTAAGGCAAAGAAACATCAACTTCTCATGTATTTCACTGTCATTTTCTTCCTCCTGACTTGAAATTTCCAATTAAAGTTAACTATTTGGACAACAGAAAAGAAATACAGAAAGAAACCTTTAAATGTAGTCAACAGTAAATATCTTTACTTCTTGGCTTTACCTGCACTGGAACAGAGACATGAATGAACTTATTAGATTAGTTAATTGCTGGTCTGGAAAGTTCACAAAGAGCCGGAAGGTGAGCTCTAGGAAGAAGCACGTACAGATAGACAAGTGGTGGATGTGTACATAAGAAAAACAAAAAGGTTGAAGATTTTTTAAAAAAATAAGAAAGCAAAGCAGCTATAAATTTTCATTAACTGAGAAACCAAATGAAGCCCCAAGCCTGCAGAAAAGAAGAGAAATCTTAATTGAACTCTGTGTCTAGTCTTTGAAAGCATGAGACCCAAGAGAGGCAAAGAAGTCAAATCATTTTTTCTGATCCTTAAGAAGAGAATATGCTCCCTATACAAATTGTTGCGACTTCTCCTATGACATTTGCAAGCAGACATTGGTGCAATAATTATGCTTTTGAAGCCTATATTGTCCTGGAAATGCTGTCACATACTGGGACCAAATTGGTATTCATTTCCTCTCCTCGTTAGTACTATTCTGTGATGCTGCTTGTGGGAGTAGCTTCACAAAGCATGTCTTTGGAATCCCAGGGATATTCAGTGCTTGCTGGTTTGTCATGAGGGGCTCTAAAGACTGAAGCCACCTCCCTGAAAATGTGGCCCCTGTCTGTGGACAGCAAAGAGTTTGTGTTGACACCTCAACAGAGAGATGGAAATGCTAGATGTACAAACAAACAAACAAAAAAGTTTGCCTTTGCAAGTCTTCCTCCAAGATATGGCATATATTTGGGAGCACCACAAGACTGAGTAGACAAATAAAACATATTTAAAATTGCAGATGTTATTTCTAAATTGTTCATAAGTAACAGGAAACTTCAGGATGATATTTAACTACTCTGTAGGTAGCAGGCAATTTGCATTTGTAATATCAGCATAATGAGTTTAAGATGTGCATTGATCCTATTTCATTCTATATGGAATGCAGCAAAGCATGTTAATGTGTAGCCTAACAACATATAAATCAGGGGAAAATACAAAATGTTATAAAATGCAGAGCTGTCGTAGTAATTGTGGTTGTTTGAAACATCCCACCAAGGTATCCACAAAGTCTATGGCAATTAATAGCAAATGTAATTACAGTGAATGCAGAAATGAAGATTTTTCATTTTCAATTTTTCATGAGACACAATGGATGATTTTTTTCTTGAAAGATGCCCCACAGTAAAATCTTTTATGATTGATGGTACTTTAATTAAAAATAAGCTATTTCATAGTCATGCTAGTCTTTTAGTCTCAGAAGCAGCTGACAGACTTTATCCATGTTGTCTTTCTTTTGTATTTTAGTTGTTGCTCATTAACTGAATTTTTCAGTCATAACTCATTTAAATATTCAAAGGGTCATTTTATCCCAGTTAGGCATGTGGGAGTGTACACATTCATCTCAATTTTGAGAGAAATACATCACATTATCCCAAGTTATTCTTATTTTATGATTTTGTTTTTCTCTGTGGTTGCCAATTGTTTTAAGAAGAGTAGAATAAGTATATAAGAATCATGAGAGTGGTTGCTATAATACAAACATAACAAAATCAAGGTAAGGAGTGACAGATTATTTTCCTGTTTATAAATGGCATTGTTGAGATTCTTTGAATTACATGAGTCTTCAGGCTATAACTACATAGATAACTAGGTAGTGACTACTTATTTTAGCATCTTACTGTTGACTCTCTTGTGCTTTTTCCCATCTCACATCCCTACACAACAATCGAAAGATGTAAAATGTAATAAGAGAGCTTTTAGAAGGTACTTGCTCCCTCTACTAATCAGATCATGTAAATTAAAAGCAATTATATACCACTTCACATACTTTCAGTTGGCAAAATTTGAGTCTGATAATATGGTAAGGGTGCAGGAAAATAGTCCTGCTGGTAGGAGAGTCAATTGTTACCAAAATTTTGGAAAGCAGTTTGTTGGAACCTGGATAGCTGAAGATACCCATGGAGTCTGTCTGGTGGCTATTCAGGCAGTTCAGTGGTAAAGAACCTGCCTGCCAAGCATGAGACATGGGAAGATCCACTGGAGAAGGGAATGGCAACCCACTTCAGTATCCTTGACTGGAAATCCCAGTCAGGTCAAGTCAAAGATTGACTATAGTCAATCCCTATAGTCAAGGAGGGCTATAGTCCATGGATTCACAAGAGTTGGATGCAACTCAGCAATTAAAGAACAAGTAGAGATCTAGATATCCACTCAGAAAAATTCTCCCAAGTGTGCAGAAAATTAATGTATTTTTGCAATAGAAGAAAAATGAAAACTACCTGCCTAGTCATCTCTTAAGAGAGGAATGAATAAATTTAGTTTTAGTTGATAAAGTAGAATGCTTATTTAGTAAGCATTAGTAAGCCTATTGGAGAAGGAAATGGCAACCCACTCCAGTGTTCTTGCCTGGAGAATCCCAGGATGGGGGGAGCCTGATGAGCTGCCTTCTATGGGGTCGCACAGAGTCAGACACGACTGAAGTGACTTAGCAGCAGCAGTAGCAGTAAGCATAAGATGAATCAAGCAGAGATTAATGGTTGATATCCTTTTATGTACAAAAGAATATAAAATATAAAATGTCCTTTTATCACTCAAACTAATGATGCTTTTAAAAACATCATTAAGTTGAGTGATAGAAGGATATTTCACAGTTTGATGATGTATATGTAAATTTTAAAATATATAAATGATAATATACATATTAAAAGATAAATACTTGAAACTTACCCACACCAACATCAGAGTAGTGTTCCTTCAAAGGAAAAAGGGATAAGGAATAGAGAGCAGAGTCTTAACTGTATCTGTAGTGTTTAACTCTTGATAAAGAATGATTTGGAAGAAATAAAGGAAGATGTTAACGTTTGATAAATCTGGGTTTTCCACATATGTTGTTGTTGTTAATCAGTCTCCCAGTCATGTCCAAGTCTTTACTACCCCTTGGAATGAAGCACACTAGCCTCCTTGTCCCTCACCAGCTCCTGAAGTTTGCCCAAGTTCATGTCCATTGCATCGGTGATGCCATCCAGGCATCTCATCTTCTGATGCCCTCTTCTCCTTCTGCCATCAATTTTCCCAGCATCAGGGACTTTCCAATAAGTCAGCTGTTCACATCAGATGACCAAAATACTGGAGCTTCAACATCAGTCCTTCCAACAAGTATTTAGGATTGATCTCCCTTAAGATTAACTGGTTTGTCCTCTTTGCTGTCCAAGGGACTTTCAGGAGTCTTCTTCAACATCACAGTTTGAAGGCATCAATTCTTTGGTGCTGTGCCTTCTTTACGGTCCAGTTCTCACAACTGTATGTGACTGGGAAGTCCATATCCTTGACTATATAGACCTTTGTTGGCAGAGTAATGTCTGAGCTTTTCAACACACTGTCTAGGTTTCTCAAAGCTTTCCTGCTGAGAAGCAATCGTCTTATGACTTCATGGCTGTAGTTACCATCCTCAGTGATTTTAGAGCCCAAGAAGAGGAAATCTGTTACTACTTCCACCTTTTCTCCTCTATTTGCCATGCAGTAATGGGGCTGGAGGCCATGATCTTAGTTTTTTAGTATTTAGTTTTAAGCTGGCTCTTTTACTCTCCTCCTTCACCCTCAAAAAGAAGCTCTTTAGTTCCTCTTCTCTTTGTGCCATTAGAGTGGTTATCACCCACATATCTGAGGTTGTTGTTTTTCCCACCTATCCTGATTCCAGCTTGTTACTCATCCAGCCTGGCATTGCTCCTGATGTGCTCAAAATAAACAGGGTGACAGCAGACAGCCCTGTCTACTCCTTTCTCAACCCTGGAACCAATCAGCTTTTCCATACAGGGTACTAACTGTTGCTTCTTTATCCGCATACAGGTTTCTCAGGAGACAGTTTAAACAGTCTTGAATTTCCATCTCTTAAAGCGCTTTCCACAGTTTGTTAAGTTCCACACAGTGAAAGGCTTTAGCGTAGTTGTTGATACAAAGGTAGATTTTTTTGGAAATTCCATTGCTTTCTCTATGATCCAGCGAATGTTGGCAATTTGACCTCTGGTTCCTCTGCCTTTTCTGAACTCAGCTCTGAAGCCTGGAAGTTCTTGGTTCATGTAATGCTGAAGCCTAGCAGGCAAGATTTTAAGCATGACCTTACTAGCATGAGAGATGAGTGCAGTTGTCTGATGGTTAGAACATTCTTTAGTACTACGCTTCTTGGGAATTAGGATGAGGATTGACCTTTTCCAGTCCTCTGGCCACTTCTGGGTCTTCCAGATTTGCTGAAATATTGAGTGCAACACTTTGATAGCATCATCCTTTGGGGTTTTGAATAGCTGTACTGGAATTTCATTGCATCCACTAATTTTATTAACAGCACTGCTTCCTAAGGCCCACTTTCTGTATATAGATATCCAGTATTTTATTTTCTGTGCTTTTATGTGCATTTGAAGTATTTTATGTTTAAAATTTTAAAAGTTAAATTAATATAGTATTTCTCATATTTTGTGACCATACCAATATAATTTATAAGTGAAATGCCATTGCATATGCTATTTTAGGTGTTTTATGTGTACTAACTCTTTTCGTCTGCCCACTGATTCTGTTTGATAAATACTAACATTATCTATATTTTACAGACATGGAAATGGAAACATAGCACAGGATTACAGATTTTGGACTACAGCTTGTATTCTTAACCTTGATTCTATGATCTGTCAGATTTAATAAATTCTCATTTATCATATGAAACATCATATCATATATCTTATGTATATATATATATATATATATATACATATTATGTAATGCTTATATTCCTCTATCATTTGTCCTTTATTCTTTTATTTATGAATACATCTTATATTGGTATAAATTAATTAGGGATAACAGGGTAGATAATGATACTCCCCAAGGCCTCAGAACGATGAGATCTAACTTCTAATCTCATCTACATCAATGCCCTGCTGAATGATTTGAGGCAAGACCTTTCATTATTCTAAATATTGACTTCTCACTATAAAACACAACTGATCAATCTGTCTACCTCCTGCTATGAAGATAAAACAATGGAAGGTATTTGGAAACACATTGAATAACACAATTATTTAGAGTGCTATAATATAGAATGTAGGGCTTCCCGGGTGGCTCAGGGGTAAAGAATCTGCCTGCCAATGCAGGAGACACAGGAGGTATAGGTTCCATCCCTGAGTTGGAAAGATACCCTGGAGAAGAGAATGGCAACCCACTCCAGTATTCTTGCCTGGAAAAATCCATGAGCCTGGTGAGCTACAGTCCATTTGTTCACAAAGAGTCAGACAGGACTGAGTGACTGAGCACACACACACACACACACACAATATAGAATGTTGTTTATTTTGCCTTTTAATATGAAATATTAGTTATTTTTCACACAGACTCTGAGAAGAGAGTCTACATACTGTTTTGAATCACTGTGAAATATGCCTTCCTTTCCTTGAATTATGATGATCAAATAAAGAAAAATGTAAGAGATTCTATTTTGGATTTTTTTTTTTTTTGGTCAGAAATACTGCTTAGACTTTGTTTCAGACTCACAGATTTGAGCAGACTTCTAGTTTCTATCTTGTGACTTTTGCTTCACTGTGTTCAGTAGAGCCTATGATTTCTTTTTTTTTTTTTTAACTTTATTTTATTTTTATTTTTATTTATTTTTTTTTTCATTTTTTTTTTTTAATTAAAAAAATTTCAGGTATACACGTGCTCCCCATCCTGAACCCTCCTCCCACCCCCCTCCCCATACCATCCCCCTGGGCCATCCCAGCGCACCAGCCCCAAGCATCCAGCATCGTGCACTGAACCTGGACTGGCATCTCGTTTCATACATGACATTTCACGTGTTTCAATGCCATTCTCCCAAATCTTCCCACCCTCTCCCTCTCCCACAGAGTCCATAAGACTGCTCCATACATCAGTGTCTCTTTTGCTGTCTTGTATACAGGGTTATCATTACCATCTTTCTAAATTCCATATATATGCGTTAGTATACTGTATTTATGTTTTTCCTTCTGGCTTACTTCACTCTGTATAATAGGCTCCAGTTTCATCCACCTCATTAGAACTGATTCAAATGTATTCTTTTTAATGGCTGAGTAATACTCCATTGTGTATATGTACCTCAGCTTTCTTATCCATTCATCTGCTGATGGACATCTCGGTAGCTTCCATGTCCTGGCTATTATAAACAGTGCTGCGATGAACATTGGGGTACACGTGTCTCTTTCCCTTCTGGTTTCCTCGGTGTGTATGCCAAGCAGTGGGATTGCTGGATCATAAGGCAGTTCTATTTCCAGTTTTTTAAGGAATCTCCACACTGTTCTCCATAGTGGCTGTACTAGTTTGCATTCCCACCAACAGTGTAAGAGGGTTCCCTTTTCTCCACACCCTCTCCAGCATTTATTATTTGTAGACTTTTGGATCGCAGCCATTCTGACTGGCGTGAAATGGTACCTCATAGTGGTTTTGATTTGCATTTCTCTGATAAGGAGTGATGTTGAGCATTTTGCCAAATATCAAAATGAATCCGCCACAGGTATACATGTGCCTATGATTTCTGTCTTGAAAATGCCAGCTTTGGGATTCCTCTGAGCACTGTCTGGGTGGATCTCAGAAACTACAGCACACAATATCGATTTCTTTCCTGTAAATGAAGCTCAGAATTAACCAGAAGTCAATTATTGCTAGCATTAAATTGAAGTTGAAATCACTGGGAATTGCAAGGCAATTTAAAGTAAATGTGTTAGACCAGGAAATAGGAGATTTGAGTCTCACAAAGGAAATAAGGGCACCCCATGTGGTAATCATATGAATCCAGAACGGACAGTATCTTCTAAACGTAAGCCGGGATAACTAAATTGAAGTAACTGCAATACAGGGTCACCACCTGCATCTTTAGCATTCTGAAATTATTTGTTCTTTTCATTTTTAGTTCCTATTGCTGTCAGTGATTTTAAAATTTTACTTTCTTCATTTTATTCTTTTACTTCTTTGATGTTCTCTATTCTTTTGCATATCTCCTTCATCCTCAAGAACTTAAACCTACAAATTCTAGAATTCTCATTCTTTAGCTTCCATTTGGAACTTTCTAAGTTCCATGGTGCTGTTTGCTACATGCTGTGGTATGGTGTTAAGTCGCTTCAGTCATGTCCAACTCTTTTTGACCCCCTATAGTCCTCCAGGTTCCTCTGTCCATGAGAATACTGGAGTGGGTTACCATGAGCTCCTCCAGGAGATCCTCCCAACCCAGGGATTGAACCTGAGTCTCCTGTGTTTCCTGCATAGCAGATAGGTTCTTTACAACTAATGCCACCTGAGAAACCCCATTTGCTACACAACCATTCTTAAATTAAGAAGCACAGCAATCTCTTTGCACTTTATAGGCTTGTAGAAACTATACCTTCTTACAATGAAGTTGGACTGCCCCTGTTTAACAGATATCATATGATAAAATAAAAATGTATGGGAGTAACTCTGATAATGCCAAAGGAAATTGTGATCTTGAGGCAATGTAACTGAAAGGAGAATCTATTACAGTAGCACCTACCAGGTAAATAGGAGCTATAAAAGGACGTGAATAAAGTTGAGCTCATTATTGAAAAAGATAATTAAGAATAGAGATAAATCTGGAATGTGTTCACTGAGATTGTGATTAAAGCAGAAAAATCTGATTGGGTCACAGTTCAAGTGACTTTGAGAAGGGCAATTTAGACATGAAGCTCTGGGCATCAATCAGAGTTTCAAAGAGGAGACTGCCTTGCTTCCTGGATGTCATGACACCAGGAGGGAAAGTTCATCCTGGGGCTGGGAAAGAAAAACTCAAGCCCAGAGCTGGGTCTGTTAATTAAAGCCTTTTTGGCAGATGCAATTGGTGCCAAACTTGAATAATAAGACTGTGTATTTACATCTTCCCCAAAATCATGCAGTTTTCATTCTAAGCTTCCCTAATAAAAATTGTTATGCATCCTAAAATGTATTCTAACATGTCCAAGACTCTGAATTATTTTGTGGGTATTTATTTCTTAGTGATATCCAAATAAAAGCTCTGAACTGTGGACCTGACCCTGCATGTTTTTTAATCCAGAGATACTCCAAACTGATGGCCAGAGTTACCTAGGGAGGTGGACAAATGGAAGGATAAATAGATGCATGGATAAATAGGCAGATTTCTGGATCTCTCCTCAGATTTACCATATTGGCAGCCATAAGAATTGAGTCCTGGAATCAATATATGTAAAAGCTTTCCAAATGATTCTGACAAGTGTCTGTATTGGAGCATCATGTAGTATTGTCATGGAGATAGTGAGAGAAGCATGTTACCTATAAACAAAAAGAAACGGGTAGACCAGAGATTTCTAGGAGCTCAATCTCTGGAGAAATGACCATCTCTTAGTCCGGTAGTGGCAGCAGTAAATTCCCAGGAGAGGCTCCCATGGAAATCAACCTGGAGGAGTCTTTTGCAGGAAGTTCCTCTAACAGTGCTGGGTTCCATCCTTTGGCAGGTAAATGAACTGAAGAGAAGCAAGGACCCAGAGAGTTAAAGTGCTTCATTTTCACTAAACAGCTATTATAGACTATCACTGAAGGACAATGTTTTGGGGTCCACTAACACTGGGGTGGGTAGGAATTAGAAGATTGGCCCAGTAAATGCATAGTAGGGCTCTGCCCATGGATCACAGCCTTGACAAAAGGTGACTATGGTAAGAGTGTACCTCTAAGTACAACCAGGAAGTGACCCTTCTCAATATGGGAGGAGGCGTCCAGCCCTGAGGCAACGCTTATACACTTGAAGACAGGTTATAGCTGTGACTCACCCTTCCTCCTCTGTGGCAGTCCCACATCACTCTGATAGGCATTGTTTTCACTGCTTCTGGCATCATGGATAAACCATCTTTTCTGTTTGCCTGATATGTGCTTATATCTAGTCTTGCTATACCTCTAGTCTGCTCTGTTCCCCTCAAATGTATCTTCACAATATAAATAATTTATTGAATATAATATGACATCATCACTTCTTCATGCACCACATGGTCTCTCCTCACTTAAAGATGGAGTTGTGCAAAGTCAGTTATCTAAACTCTTAAGCTCAAGTGTTGACAAAGACAGTCAAACAAGAGTGGTTGTTTTATTTTCTTGAACAATGCAGTAACATGCTAGCCAATATGTTGTAACAGAAAGAATACATCCTTTCTAAGGACCAGAGACTCTTCCTCAGGTTAAATTCTCTTAAAGTTTTTTTTTTTTTTTTTTAAGTTTAAATTTATCCTTTGTGCAGAGCTTAACTGTTTACATTTAAATTCCTCCTGTTGCTTTCTAATTGTGTATAGACTTCTCTGGACCTTAAATTCTATTTAATTAGAATTAAATAGGATAAGAATGTAAAATATTTCACATGTAAGCATCACTCAGTAAATACAAAATACCCTTTCTTATTTACCTACACTTAAATATATTTTTTTCTCCTAAATATCCTACTACCTAAATATCTTTTCTTCTTCTACCTACATGTATAGACTTAAGGAAGAATTTATTTTACTTTCCCCTTTGATGAGTTCTCAAATTTCACAGTGTTCTGAGATAGAACTAGAGGTAAATAACGAAGGATTCATGAACACCTAGAGGGTCTCTAGTGTCAATAGTTGTAGGTCTGTACATGCTTTGGGTAGAGATTCATAGGTCTCTTCAGATTCTAAAGTGATTTGTGACCTACATACCCACTTAAAATGTTGGGAATTACAGTTTTGTTGGCCTTATAAATTGTACTAATTCTCCCCTAACTTGAAAATCATCTGTTAGCCTCCATGATTCCATCTTAAAGTTTCTGAGAGCATATTTTATCAAGGCATATTTCACAGAGTAGGTGTGGGATCAAACGAAAAAATGCACATAAAATATTTTCTTAAGCTGTAAAACTCTATATAAATGAAAAGTGTTAATATTAGCAGCAATCTGTACTGTATTGTTGCCTTTGTAGCTGTGGGATATCTCTTCCTGATTTGTTATGATAAAAATTATCATAATGATTACAACATTAATCACAATTACACAGCAATTTTATCACAGTGCTCACAGCTGAGCAAGTTAATTGAAAGCTTAAAAATTCCTAACTGTGGCTATTTTTAATTTTTCCTGGGCATCACTTCCTATGAATATAGAAATCACAACTTTTTCTTATGCTTGAAGAAATCTTTGATGACCTCTAATTTAACCTCCTTGCTTTTGGATGAACGAATTAGGCCTTGTGTCTCTTGATTGCTATGAGAAAGTGACTTGCCATACTTATGACTTGTAGACACACGGCTAGTCTATTGAAAGCTAAGACAAGAGACTATATTTAGGCTGTTCCTTGCACTCTTTGACTCATTAAAATAGTTACAAATTTGAATGATCTTCCCAATTTTTTAAGGGAATAATATTTAAAGAAAGTTCTGTTTAAAGTATTCTTGTCACCTCTTCTTAATATCTTCTGCTCCTGTTAGGTTCACACCGTTTCTGTCCTTTATTGTGCCCATCTTTGCGTGAAATGTTCCCATGTGGTGGTTGCTTGGTCCCTAAGTCGTGTCTTACTCTCTGTGACCCCATGGGCTGTAGCCTGCCAGTCTCCTCTGTCCATGGGATTCTCCAGGCAAGAATACTGGAGTGGGTTGCCATTTCCTGCTCCAGGGGATCTTCCCGACCCAGGGATCCAACCCAGGTCTCCCGCATTGCTGGCAGACTCTACTGACTGAACTATAAGGGAAGATGAATGTTCCCATGGTAGCTCTAATTTTCTTGAAGAGATCTCTAGTCTTTCCCTTCCTATTGTTTTCCTGTATTTCTTTGCATTAATCACTTAGAAAGGCTTTCTTATCTCTCCTTTCTATTCTTTTGAACTCTGCATTCAGATGGGTATATCTTTCCTTTTCTCCCTTGCCTTTTGCTTCTCTGTTTAAAGTATTCATTATGGTAGATAAGGAAGAAAGTAATATTTTTAAGAAATGAAAATAATTAATCTTCCATGGAGTATCTCCCCCTAAAATATATTTTAATTGGAATGACCTAGAAATCTGCCTCCGTTACACAATGTTTTCCTAAGTAGCAACTCATAGCTCAAACACTAGTGTTCTAGTCAACATGCTTTGGTAACAAAGGACCCCTTTGTTATTGTTGTTTAGTCGCTAAGTCATGTCCGACTCTTTTGTGACCCCATGGACTGCAGCCTGCCAGGGTCCTGTCCGTGGGATTTCCCAGGCCAAAATATGAAGTGGATTGCCATTTCCTTCTCCAAGGGATCTTCCTGACCCGATGATCAAACTGATGTCTCCTGCATTGGCAGGCAGGCTCTTTACCACTGAACCACCAGGGAAGCCCAAAGGCCCCCTGTAGGCAGGCTGAAGTAGAAAGCTGTATAGAAGAATATAAGAAGCAAGTCTTACCCAGTCCCCATGGGAGACAACCTTTGAGAACTTGAGGACCTTGGGGCCAGGACTTCTCTTTGAATGTCTAAAGGGGCAGAGTAAAGGGACAAAGTAAGTGATTAAATAGTTAATCCCACTAGGGGATTGTAAGTAAACAGAAAATATGGGAGACTCCTGTAAATTAATGAGCACTCAAGAAAACAGGTTCACTTAACCACAAAACCAAGCAGACTTGTTTAGTAACAGAAGTGCAATAGGAGCATGAGACATGCACCCGAAAGAATAAATAATGGTGGTATGAGACCCACATCTTGCCCAGTGAACTGAATAATGTAATGACCCCTAAGATATGCTCCCTGCATACATGTGCTGTGCTGGGCTGTGCTTAGTTGCTAAGTCATGTCTGACTCTGCGACCCCATGAATTATAGACCTCAGGTTGCTCTGTCCCTGAGGATTCTCCAGGTAAGAATGCTGGAGAGGGTTGCCATGCTCTCCTCCAGGGGGTTGTCCCAACCTAGGTATCAAACCCAGGTCTCCCACATTGCAGATAGATTCATTTCTGGCTGAGTTACCAGGGAAGCCCCCTGCAAACATGAAAAAACACTGGTGGTGGTGGTTTAGTCACTAAGTCGTGTCCGACTCTTGCGACCTCATGGACTGTATCCCACCAGGCTCCTCTGTCCATGGGATTCTCCAAGCAAGAATACTGGAGTGGGTTGCCATTTCCTTCTCCAGGGGATCTTTCTGACCCAGGAATTGAATCCAGGTCTCCTGCATTGCAGGTAGATTCTTTACCAACTGAGCTATGAGGGAAGTCACCCCCCCCACCCACCCAAAAAAAAGAAAAACAACAACAGTAATTTGTGGAAAAGTGACATTTTAAAGTGGAAGACCCTCACTGCCTTGAGACCTGAAATAATTTTTCCTTAGTGCCATGATAATCCTGTCTTGACCATCTAGGGATAACAAAACTCCCCTGTCTGACATAGAGGGGGAGCTGATGATGGAAGCATGATGTCTACTGAAGAAATAAGGAAGAAGGTGGTGTTTCCCCTCCCCACTCTTCCTTTTATTATAAAACTGTAGCTCAATTAGTTCTCAGGGCACAGAACTCCCTCAGCCCCCAACTTGTAAGCCTCACAAGTGTCCTATTCTAATAAATCACTATCTATCATTTTGCCTTGTGCTGACTTCTTTCTGCACTGAGACATGAAGAAACACAGCTCATTGGAGCCACCTGAAATGCCACTTAGTGGCTTCATGTCTGTTCTGTTCTTCAAGCCAAAAGAAGAGAACAGTTTGCTCCTCATCATTGTGCACGTGGTCAAATCTGACCTTAAATGAATTTTCATTTCATGTACCCTAGACTTTTGTATTATACCCTCTCTTTATTCATCTTAGAGAGACAGAATCTGATCATTGAGCAGTTGATGGATTAGCCTGTAGGCTACAGGATCAATTCTGATCTTTCCAGACTTAGAGGTAAAGTTTTATTTCAGTCAGCCAATTCCACTTCTCTAATAAAACTAACACAGTGTTTAGTTAACAGAAAAGAAAGGGGTTGACTCTAATAAAAACTTAAATTTAAACACCAAAATGAAAGAAAGTTCTGAAATTTCTACAGATTTTTTTCTTTTTTCAGAATTATGTGTTGGGGCATGTATTTTGATGCAGGATCCAGCCATGGGAAAGTTTTTTTTTAAATAAATGTGGTGTGGCACTAGTGATAAAGAACACACCTGCCGATGCAGGAGACAAAAGAGACACAGATTCAATCCCTGGGTCATGAAGATCCTCTGAAGGAAGGCATGGAAACCCATTCCACTCTTCTTGCCTGGAGAATTCTGTGGACAGAGAAGCCTGGTGGGCTACAGTCCATAGAGTCACAAAGGGTCAGACGCGACCAAAGTGACTTAGTATGCAGGCATGGTTCTGTATGGGTGCGTACTCAGTAAGTCACTCCAGTATAATCCAGGATATATGATTGCTATATTTCCAGAATCAGGAAAATATAGAAGTTTCTTTTTCCTTGTGGAAAAGCAACTGTGAAATTTCTGGGAAATTCTAATTGAATATTAGAGAGTCTGGTACTTTTTTTTCTGGTTTAATATAAAACCACATGAATTGATTGATATAAACCACTCCCATGAAGATTATTTCAGGTTACCTTCTAATTTTTGGCATCACTTTCCTCCCCTAATGCTGCTCTTATATTTCAATGGCTACAAAGTACGCAGGGAATTTGGGGCTATTAGCCACAAAATATTTTCTAAGAAGTTGCATGCCCTTTTGTGTTTGATCAGATTTATACTGATGCCATTTTTATCAATTCAGATGACTTCTTCAGAAATGCCATCAATTAATATATATTTTTGAGCCATTACCATATTCATACATATGTATTCTAAAATATGACCAAAATAATCCTGCAACTAGTTAACATTATCTACATATAGAAAAACCGTTATAATCCAGTACATACCATTATCCTTTCTGCAAGTTTTTAAAGTAATGGTTATAGTACTTCATATCTCTATTACAATCTTAAAGCTCCACAGTTCATTCTCCCCTTTTCCTTCCTCTCTGCTTGGAAAGTGAAACGTAAAAGAGATAAAAACAAATCTAAAAAGTAATTAGCAAAAGAGATATCTTAATGTGTGGGTTATATTAGTGCTAAAAAGAATAGATAACAGTATTTCATTTAATAGCTGAGACTGATGTCTAAGAAGCTAAGGTCAAGAATTCCTTTTTCTTAATGCAAGGCTGGAGAGAAAATGAATTATTTCAAGGAGGTGGTTGAGGTTTTTAAGAGAGCAAGAAGAAAACTATTTGGCTACTGAATCTAGAATGGATTTCCAGAAAATATTTTTAAGATTTCCAAGATAGGACAGGGAAGGATTGGATATTTGATTTATTGGTGAAACAGGGTAAGAATAGAATTTTAAATATACCAAGTATACTATGGAAAAAAATGTGAAATTTGGTTCAAAAGGTGTAGTAAGTAACAGGTACAGAGTCAAAGAAGATTCTTAAATTCCAGTTGGGAAAACATGATAAAATGTCAGTATCTACTGAAATGTATCATTTCTACAAATATTTGTTGAATATCTAAAAAGGACAAGCATTATAGCAGACACAAAAAGGAATACAAAAATATGTGAGGAATACAAAAAAATCAAATGGAGACATTTTCATCAATTTGCCATTAATTGAAAAGGAGGTGCAAAATTTGGGGAAAATGATTGACTATCGAAATGCATGAAAGAAACACAAGAGCTATGGAAATTCAGAAACAAAATTGCAAAACGGAAAATGAAAGACTTTTTATGAAGTAGATAACATTGGACTCCTGTATGCACAAATAGTATGAGAGAACATTCTAGGAAACACACATGGAGATAGTCATATTTATCTGTATCTAGTACCATCAGTTAGTATGTATTATAGTGAGAAATAAGTAAATTACGAGGTTACCTTATTTACCATTTTATCATTTATTTCTGATACATAATATGGGCTCAAAAAATGTTGAATGTTGTCAAAATGGGTAGTAAGTCTAAAGGAGATGAAGTCATTTGACCAATAGTTATTAAAGAAAGAATGAAAACAAAAGTTAAATAAATGCCTTTTAATGTGCTATTTTTTTTTTTTTTTTAAGATATAGGGTAGGGAAAAGCACTTACTTTTTTTTTTTTTAAGCTAATTTTTAAAGCCTTTTGCTTCTGAAGGATGACACAAAGCATACCAATGGGGAAAAATATCTTTATCTTTTTTATTTCAGAGCGTCATGGGGAACAGAGAAAACACACAATAGAATGTCTGCCGCTGCTGCCGCTGCTGCTAAGTTGCTTCAGTTGTGTCCGACTCTGTGCGACCTCATAGACGGTAGCCCACCAGGCTCCCCAGTCCCTGGGATTCTCCAGGCAAGAACACTGGAGTGGGTTGCCATTTCCTTCTCCAATGCATGAAAGTGAGAAGTGAATCTAGTTTCTGCTTATTTTTCTTGGCTATTTAAGTTTAAGATCCAGAGAAGATGCACCTCTGCTTAGAAAATCCCACAAATGAATCATTGGAGATAAAAGGTAGAATTACTAGGAAGAGAGTTTGAGAAAGAAAGAATCAGATCATATTTTGAGCTGGTACTGGATGAAAAAAAAAAAATGCTGCCAAATAGCAGCATGGTTTTGGATTGTTTTAACTGTGTATGTTCTTGGACTATGAACTTCCCTGACCACAATTTTCAAGTTTTCTACACATAATAATTGGATTGGATGAGTGGATTTGGTGAAATCTAGAAAAAGGTGTTGTGTACCACACCTGAGTCAGAGAGAAGATAGTGAATAAATTAAGTTTGGGTAAGACAAGACTGAAATAAGGAAGTGAAGAGAAGTAGTAACTCAAGGCCAGAGGTAATTATGAGGACCTAAACCCATGGGAGTTCCCTGGTGGCTCAGAGGTTAAAGCATCTGCCTGGAATCCAGGAGACCTGGGTTCGATCCCTGGGTCGGGAAGATCCCCTGGAGAAAGAAATGGCAACCCAATCCAGTACTCTTGCCTGGAGAAACCCATGGAGGGAGGAACCTGGTAGGCTACAGTCCATGGGGTCGCAAAGAATCGGACATGACTGAGTGACTTCACTTTCACTAAACCCATGGGAATTCACAAAAATCATGAAATTGTGGGTTAGTTAGCTTGTGCAATTCCATTCAAATTTCAAAGGAGAGTGTGGGCTTGGTTCCATATACTTATCTCTTTTAACACTGTGATCATGTGCCAAAAGCAGAGGTATAACTCCTATGTCTCTTGAGTCTCAGTTTTACATTCTTTCTATTATATGAACAGAGAAAAGTAGAGCAAAAGAATCCAGACTCATTCTGGATTTGGGAAACCAAGGTTGCTAGGTAAACAGCAGTGTCCTATCTTTAAGGTGACTTGGCCCAATGAATGGCGACATCCAGTGCTTCACCAAAGGAAAAAGAGCAGGGGGAGCATCGATCTCCCCACAGGCAATAAGGGGTGCATTGTTTTTCTGGAGAATTTAAAAGTAACAATAAAAAAATAAATAAATAAAAGTAACAACGAAATTGACTTAAAGTCAGCCCAGTCTTGTTGTTCTCATGCACCAGTGAATCTAACCAACGTCCATGATAAAATTCTTCCTGCTGCATCTAAGCTTTTAATCTCTCTCATCTTTGGTGTACCAGTGAACTTATCCATTTGGGAAAGGCATGTACACATATCCCCACTTCACTTTCTGCCACTTTGGTTTTTAGGAAAGACCTACATCAGAACCTGTTTTCCTTAACAGAATGAAATCTGAACAGGATTTTTGCTTTTATGCAAACAACAACATTATCACTGAGCATTTACTTTGCAGTGGGCCTGTTTTAGGAGAAGGCAATGGCACCCAACTCTAGTACTCTTGCCTGGAAAATCCCATGGATGGAGGAGCCTGGTAGGCTGCAGTCCATGGGGTCGCTAAGAGTCAGGCACGGCTGAGCGACTTTACTTTCACTTTTCACTTTCAAGCATTGGTGAAGGAAATGGCAACCCACTCCAGTATTCTTGACTGGAGAATCCCAGGGACAGAGGAGCCTAGTGGGCTGCCGTCTATGGGGTCACACAGAGTTGTACACGACTGAAGTGACTTAGCAGTAGCAGCAGCAGGGCCTGTTTTAGAAGCAATGAGCAGCCAGAGCCGGCAGGAGTGGCTCCACCAAGCTCTTTCCCCAGGAACTACATTCAGCATCCACATCAAGCTACCATAGCTTTGAACTGTGTCTGTGAGCATCTTGCTTTATTTATCTCGATTTATATTGTGCATCTGTTAGCAAGATGTGTCCTAGGTTAATTGCCGTTTTGCTTTATGCTATTTTGGCTCAAGAAAAGTTTCACAGTAATACTCTTTCAGATAGTGAAGAAAAACTGTCATCTACTTTCCTGTCTGCAAGACTAAACCCAAGTCATGGAATAAAAGCTACATGAAGCTGATGACTGTGATCAGAGTCTGGTAAAGCATCTCACTCCCAGGCACTAATATCTCATAGTGGCGAACTCCTTGCCAAGTATTTCAGTTGCTCTTTTGAGTTGGACTGCATCTATTCGCCTAAACGCCAATCTTTTCTATTCTATATCCTACCATTCTAGATTCTGTCCATCTCATATTCAAATTTCCCTCCTAATCTGAATTAGACAAATAAAATCACGTTAGTCAAAATATAAGCTCTCTGTGAATAGGAATAGTGTATGCTTTGCTTTTCTCTTTTTGAAAATTTTGTAAAAATTACATACAGTGAAACACACTAATCTTTTATGTGTAGTATGATGTTTTGAGTGTCTCTCAAATCTTTTTTCCAGTTTTTTTTTAAGTCTTTATTGAATTTGTTACCATATCATTTCTGATTTTTATGTTTTGGTTTTCTGGCCATAAGGGATGTGATATCTTAGCTCCCTGACCAGGAATCAAACCTACATCTCCTACACTGGAAGATGAAGTCATAACTACTGGGCCACCAGGAAAGTTTCTCCCATTGCTTTTTATTGGGTAAGTTATTTTTTCAACAATGGGCATGAGGGATTATTTATGTATTCTGGATACTTATATTTTGTGACCACACCTTTTCCAGGTTCACAAGTTGAAGCCGCTTTGGCAGCCTAAATTCTGTCCTTCAACCATCAGAGCAGTGAGAACTCCACTTTCTCTTTGAATTATAGAAGCCTTGTATCCACAACTGACTAAGACATCTTCTTGGGGGTAAAGAGCATATAAACCTGGACCTCTTACTTTCTTTCAAGGCTCAAATCTTCTCCAGTTTCTGCACTTTCATCCACTCTGCTGTGGTTTTAAATAGCTTCAAACTTTTCTTTTTCTTCAGAATTTATGATTGTTATCTGTAGAAAGATTAGTCAATATATACTAATTTACCATTAACTGGAACAGGAATAGGTTCCTGCTTTTTTCCCTGTTTTATTCCCAGATACTTTAATAATTATTTTTGTATTGGGGGGATTAAATAAATAACAATAAAGGAAAAATGCAATGTTTTGAAAAGCAGAGGGCAATAATCTGAATCGTGTCCCATCAAATTTCATATGTTCAAGTCTTAACTCCCAATGTGACTATATGTGGACACAGGACCTGAAAGGAAATTACTAAGGTTAAATGAGGCCATAAAAGTGGGGTCCCGATTCAGTATGACTAGTGTCCTTACAAGAAGAGATGTTAGAGAGCTTCCTGTCTCTCTGTGCATCCGAGGAAACAGTGAGAAATCAGGCAGTTATCTGCAAGACAGGAAGGGAGTTCTCACCAAGAACTGAATCGGCCACCACCTTGACCTTAGCCTTCTCAGTCTCCAAAACTGTGAGAAATAAATATCTGTTCTTTAAGCTAATTAGTTAGTGGTATTTTGTTATGGAAGCAGAGAAGAGTTTTTTTTTTTTTCCCATCAAGCACACAGACAGAGTAAAGCCTAGATTAAACTATTTTGTTATATACCCAAACCAACTCACAGCATACTACCTACCATGTAATTTAGAGTGTGTAATTTAGTGTAATTCTTTACTCCCTGCATTAGTTGCATTTATATAACAGATTCCTCCATGCCTTAGAAGTTTAAAACAAGAAGCATTTCTCATCTCCCAGTTTCTATGGGTGAGGAATGTAGGCATAGTTTAGGGGAGTGCCTCTGGGTTAAGGGCTCATGAAGTGCAGTCCAGCCCATATGTCAGCTGAAACTGTAGTCTCATCTGAAGTCTTCAATGGGGGGAATTTGCATTTAAGCTCAGTTACAACATAATTAATGGCTGAATTTCAGTTCCTTGCAGGATGCTGGACTGAGGGCCTTACTTCCTCACTGTTGGCCAGATCCTTTTTCAGTTCCTTACCATGTGGGCCTCTCCGTATCTGACTGTCCTCAGACAGAGCAAATTGGAGAGAGCAAGAGCGAGACCAGGATGGGAGGCAGATACTTTTGTAAAATAACCTTTAAAGAGCTGTTCCATCACGTCTGCTGCATTATCTTTGTTAGAAGTGAGTCAGTGAGTTCTGGCCAAGTGGAGGGATTAGATAGGAGCAAATATATAGGAGGTAAAGTTTATTAGAAGTCATCTTAGAAGCTGTCTACAGCATTTCCCTTACAGGCAAAATGAAGAATCATTAAAAATTTAAATATAAAAAATTAAATAGGCTTCCTGTCTTATTTGAGTCACTGCTATACTCTAAGGGAAAGAAAGATAAAAATAACACATCTCCTGTCTTCCTGGAGCTGGTGGTCTGCTTCAAGAGGTAGGACTGGGTAAACCTGATCAATGCTGTAAAAACTGTAGGAGTTGGAACAAGGAGAACTTTTTCAAGATGTAAAAAACGGTGCTTTCATAAAGTAGATAAAGCCGGGCTGTGTGTTAAAGAGACAGGACCAACCCAAGAGAGAAACCACCTTCCAGTCTGAGGCTGAAAACCTTGCAGGAGCTGCAGGCATTTGAATGACAAAGCCTGGGATCTGCCCTGGGGGGAGTAGCCAGGAATCAGGCAGAATTGAGGAGTCAGAAACCTGTAAGGTGAAGGGCTTGTTAGGCCATACTAAGGACTTTGAACTTTATTCAGTAAGTGGAGTGGAAACACTGAAGCACATGACCAGATATACAGTGTGAAGAACAGCCTAACCCAAATTCCATGTGTACTGCCGTGCCAATTATCAGGCCAACAAGGCGAGGAATACTGGTGGTTTAGTCGCTAAGTCATGTCTGACTCTCGCAATCCCATGGACTGTACCCTGCCAGGCTCCTCTGTCCATGGGATTTTCCAGGCAAGAATACTGGAGTGGGTTGCCATTTCCGTCTCCAGGGCATCTTCCTGACCCAGGGATCGAACCTAGGTCTCCTGCACTGCAGGCAGATTCTTTACCAACTGAGCTACCAGGGAATACCTAGAGGAATAGTTCTCATCTCCAGCTATACACCCTCCAAAACTCCCGTCAGAATGACTAAGTCATAACCAGGTGGAAAGCTCTTTGTGAGTTCCTTTACTTCAAATCAAATCACACATCTCAGTGACAATGGACCATATTTCAATGACATGTAATTTCTCACAAGCACCACCTTTTGTTAAGTAACCTGAAGAATATAATTTAAATTCATTTCCAGAGAAGAATGAAAGGAAATAGTGGCATTTCTGCATAATGTTAACCACGATGCAGCTCAACCCATAGCTCTGTTATTTGCTTGCTAAATTCAATGAATCTCTAAATACTTTAATTACTTCCCCCACTGCCTTTTTCCCTCCATGGTACAAACTCTATGCCATTCATTTGTTAAAGCCTCCTTTGAAATTCATTTCTCATTTTCCCCCAAAGACTCATAGGCTTTTTATACAGAAGAGAAAAGAAGCAGTGAGGCATATAGTCCGTGATACTTAAAACTGGATGAGTCACCCCCAAGGAATGTCTGGGGTATGTTGTAGAAATCAGCTATGTGCCACAGTCCACAGTCTGGTGAAAAATCCAAACAACCCAAATTTTACTGAAATCCGTAATTTATACTTGCCTAACCTCCTTCTCTTCATGCTGAACCCAAGGGGCTTACCAATACTTACTAAATTTGCATTGTCATCAAAGGGCAATAACACAGTCCTTACAGTATTGTGTGACTCCTGATCATATGGTGCTCAACTGAGCAATGAAGATTTAAACAGTTTACATGTGTTGGGGCCCCATGCACAGTGAGCCTCACTCCAATATTCCTCAGAAAAATGCAAAATCACTGGGTCAAAACAACAGGAAATGAGGTCCATGTCACTCATATGCATAGAGATTATATGTCTCCCACCAAAGAAACAAAACTTTCTGCAAGACATTTTAACTTCAGAATCAAGTAGGAAAGCTGAGGTTAACTTCAAAACAATTCTTTTGTTCTAGATTACCATATTTTATGAATTTCTCTACAAAAAAGATACTTTTTTTTTCTTCTTAATTTATAAGTGGTCCAATATGAAGTTCAGATATCAGAACAAAAAAGATTCATTTTATTACCTACATCTTCTTAGCTGGGATCACGTAGAGTTTAAAATTATTGTTTAATTATGACTAAGGAAAAGCAAACTTTTGGAAAGATTAAAGGATCTGGCATGGCCCTTCAGAGAAGTTAATTGCCAAGGAAACTTAGCAAGTATAATTTAGGCAGACTTGAATGATGACAGAGTAGAAACTGGCACAGAATCAGGTGACAACACAAAATTAAAGAGGCTACGCTCTAGTCCACTGCAGCTTATATATTTAGGTTTAGAAACATTTCTAAGATGTACAAAACTCCAGCATTTTGCCATCAGATATAAGTTAATATAGGAATTGCCAGAGTTCTAAAATTACAAACCTGAGAATAATTAAGAAACTATAACTTAGTAAGAACACCTATAAAATATTAAGATATTTTGGACAGCTATTGACACCGAAAACTCATGTGGCCATTTTGTAGCAGAGAAATGGATGTATGTATGGAAAAAGGAACAGCCAGTGAAAGCCAGTTTCTACTGTTAGGTCATTTTCAGTTTATTGTTGGATATTTTCCTATCAAGACTTTTCACATGGAAATTAATGGATTTCAGGCTTTAGATTTTTACCTTATGAGTATGTGAATGCTACCTCAAATATAGGAATAGAATACAGATGGCTGGTAGAAATGTAATGTTAACTCCATCCTAAACTAAACTTTAGATTATAATATTCTTTTGTGTGAAGGAACAGAAACAAGGACCAATGTGATAAGGGTTTTCTCCTGTCCATTTCAGTATTAGGGAACGAAAAAAGGTAAAGTTGGCTCTACACATATAAATAGTAAAGGTGTGGTAAGACAGAGCTAAGCAGCATGTCCCTCCATTCCATGATTAACTCTTAATGCCTTCATAAAAGGAAGCAACAATAAGCATATTCTCCCAAGTCACTGATCTTCAGACTTTGGAGTTTCCATTTTCACATTCCTCTTTTCCCCTCCACCTGTAAGTTCTCTTTAGCCCCGCACGGGCTCAGTCATTAAGTTAAGGTTTACCAACTGTGCTAAAAATACCCCTACTCATTACAGGTACCCTGCCACTTCATTTAAACTTTCTTACTTTGTGCATGAATTTGGATTTGAATAGTAGTCTCTAGTTTCAGTTCCTTGTTTACCACTTTATTTTTCTGCCCACTCCTGGCCTAAATAAGGGGTGCTTAGTTCTTTGAAGGTGGAAGTGCTAAAATTTCTGCATTTTTTTCATTCAGATAAGACTATACTTCAGATAATGTAAGAGGATCTCTATTACTCCTGACTGTTCCTCTCTGGGGAATCTCCTTTGCATCCAGTCTACACCATATTTCAAAGATGATAGACTTCACCAGCATGTTCCTGTATCTCTTCCCTTCCTATTACTCATGGTTATTACATGAAAACTGGCTCACTTCAGCCTCAGCTAATATCTCTACAAGCTTCTCCATTATTTTATGTCACTGTCTCTCACATTGTCCAACACCTTTTTTCTCATATCGTCTGCAAACTTGTTTCTCTGAAGGAGTAGTTAGTGACATCTATATTTCTCTACATTCCACCCTGTCTTCTCCCCACTGGAATCTTCTATCCTCTGGGCTAACCCACTCCTCTCCTCTGCTTAGTTCCTGAAGTGTCAAGTACCTGGTCCCTGGCTTCTAGTTCCTTCAGTTCATTTCTTTACAGAACATGAGTATATTTGCATTTGATCAGATTGGGCCTAGCACTGAATTTCTCTCAGAGCACTTAATTTATTTCCTTTTTTCTTTCTTTCTTTTTTCTCTTTCTTTATCTTCCTTTCTTTCTCTGCCTTTCTTTCATTTTCTTTTTCTCTTCTTGTTTCTTTTTACCTCCCTCCCTTCTCTCCTTTTTTCTCTCCTTCACTCTTTTCCTCTCTTCCCTTTTTCTTCTCTCCCTTTTTCCTTCCTCCCTTCCTTCTTTTTGTCTTTCCTTCCACCTTTGTCTCTCTGTAGGTATGAAATAAAGTCTGATTACTTAATTCCGTCAACCAAGACATCCATTATGTTTCTCCCACTTCTTCCCAACTTCATCCCATAATCTCATGTGACATCTTTTTCAGGTTTTACAAGAAATTTAAGCACATTCAAAGTAAATTTTCTTCAGGATCAGAAGGAATTAGGAGTGAGGAATCATATTGTACAATTTGTAGTGTTCTTCCAACTCCTCAGTGTTTATTTCTTTTTCACTAAATTTCTCTGCTCCTTAATCCTTCGTCTAAGGATTCCTTGTTTGCTTCCAATCCCACAAGTCAGAGTGATGTCTTTCTTCATCTTAAGCCTAGGAATGGGCTCCTGGAGACTAGGTCATTACTAAAGTGGACTTACTATTGTTAACCAGATTTCTGTGAGAAAATTAGACATTCCTAAAAAATACTTCAAACAGTGGAGATACAAAAATGAAAAGTAGATCTTGGACCCCAAGTCCCCAGACTCTTTCCCTTTAGGTAAACATTGGACTAGGCATCTTTCTAGGAGTATTCCATGGCTATTTAAATATGAATGTGTACATGTCCTTTCAAAAACACAAATTGTGCACAGTGATTGACTGTTCAGCTCAGAGTTTTGTTGTTGTTATTGTCATAAAGTTTCACAGTGTCTCTCTTTTTCTCTCTTTTCCTCACTCTTTTCCTCTCTTCCCTTTTTCTTCTCTCTTTCCCTTTTTCCTTCCTCTCTTCCTTCATTTCATCCTTCAGCAAGAGCAGCTATTTTGGAAGAGTTCATCAAGTTGCAGTGTTAAATTTGTTTGGCACCAGGGAACAACATACTTATTTCACTTCAGCTCAGTTCAGTTCAGTCGCTCAGTCGTGTCCGACTCTTTGTGACCCCATGAATCACAGCACACCAGGCTTCCCTGTCCATCACCAACTCCTGGAGTTCACTCAAATTCATGTCCATCAAGTTGGTGATGCCATCCAGCCATCTCATCCTCTGTCGTCCCCTTCTTCTCCTGCCCCCAATCCCTCCCAGCATCAGGGTCTTTTCCAATGAGTCAACTCTTCGCATGAGGTGGCCAAAGTACTGGAGTTTCAGCTTCAGCATCAATCCCTCCAATGAACACCCAGGACTGATCTCCTTCAGAATGGACTGGTTGGATCTCCTTGCAGTCCAAGGGACTCTCAAGAGTCTTCTCCAACACCACAGTTCAAAAGCATTAATTCTTTGGTGCTCAGCTTTCTTCACAGTCCAATTCTCACATCCATACGTGACCACTGGAAAAACCATAGCCTTGATTAGACGGACCTTTGTTGACAAAGTAATATCTCTGCTTTTGAATATACTATCTACGTTGGTCATAACTTTCCTTCCAAGGAGTAAGCGTCTTTTAATTTCATGGCTGCAGTTACCATCTGTAGTGATTTTGGAGCCCCCCAGAATAAAGTCTGACACTGTTTCCACTGTTTCCCCATCTATTTCCCATGAGGTGATGGGATCAGATGCCATGATCTTAGTTTTCTGAATGTTGAGCTTTAAGCCAACTTTTTCACTCTCCTCTTTCACTTTCATCAAGAGGCTTTTTAGTTCCTCTTCACTTTCTGCCATAAGGGTGGTGTCATCTGCATGTTTGAGGTTATTGATATTTCTCTCAGCAATCTTGATTCCAGCTTGTGCTTCTTCCAGCCCAGCGTTTCTCATGATGTACTCTGCATAGAAGTTAAATAAGCAGGGTGACAATATATAGCCTTGACGTACTCCTTTTCCTATTTGGAACCAGTCTGTTGTTTCATGTCCAGTTCTTTGATTGTGTGGATCACAATAAACTGTGGAAAATTCTTCAAGAGATGAGAATATCAGACCACCTGACCTGCCTCTTAAGAAACCTACATGCAGGTCAGGAAGCAACAGTTAGAACTGGACATGGAACAACATACTACTATACCTTAATTCTCGTTGTAACAGTATGCCATGGTGCTATTTTTTAAATCATCACTCTAAATCAATCTCTTAATCTTTTTATTCTGGAAGAACACTCAAAACTCAGGAAAGTCCTGCATAAAGTTATGATATCTATATCTCACAGTATATCTGATCGATCAGTACATTGTAGATCAAAAAATCTTATAGTAAATGCCAGTGTTCTTTTGCATCAGGATACCATTTTCAAATATGATTCTATTTATTATAGCTAACTTATTAGCCTGTTCATTTTGTATGATTCCACCCTCTACAAAGATTATAATTGCTAACACAAGTGGCTGCTGTAGGTGTAAGAAGCTTTAACTTTTCATTAAAAAAAAATCCTACTTAAGTTTTTTAACCTTATCCATATTAAACTAAAAGTGTCATTGTGTTTTTCTTCATTGTGTTTGTGAATGAGATGAGGTGTATAACAGATTCAAGCACAGTATTTTTTGTTTAAAAATGGAAGGGAATGGATATGTGTTTATGCATTGGGCTGGTGGTTTTGATGTGCACCTGAGACCTCACACATTGTTAATTGGCTATACTCTGATAGAAAATAAAAAGACTTTAAAAAAGACCCATAAGACTTTTTAAAAAAGTGAAAGGGATTTTAGTCAAATTTTTTAGAAAAAATAATAGATTAATTTTACTTTTCACAATGTTTTTTCTTCCCATCTTATAAGTTTTATATAGTCATAAGGTATGCATAACAAATTTCTGTTAAACAACTGTCTCAAGACAAAATGACATTTATTTCTTGTAAAAGAAGGCTTGGTAGATTTCAATTTCAACACAAGCCACCATTTGATTTAATTAAGGCTATTTGCAATATGAAAATCTATTAACAATATGAATAATAAAACTTTAAAGTCATAATCCAAAGCACTGAGGAAAAATATAACATATGATGCAAATTTTATATAAATTAAAAAAATACATTTTCTAATCAGACATATAAGACTCCAATATAGGCTTAGAATTATCAAAATATAAACAAGTTGATTATTTGATCTTATTTATGAATCTACATATGATAAAAAGTAATACTTGAAGCTAAATGTGAAGAAGTAAAATTTTACCTTTAGTCTAAAATCTGTATGTTTTATTTTTGCTTTGTGTTTTTGCTGCAGAAATTCTCACTTTATGATTAAAAATGATATAAACACACAAGATAACATTTTCAACAAAAATGAGACAATTTGTATCATGCTTTTGATACTTGATCAGCAAGAAGAAGTTTACACAAACATGAAAGAAACTGAAAAGCAAAGCAAACCATTCACTGCTATCTTATAATGGCAGGATACTTTTGTTTTGCTTTCAGAAGCCCAGAACTTTTCCAGAATTCAGTCAATTTTGTCTTTACTGCCAGGTTAAATATAGCTCATTAAGTTCTTTGTCTCTCAAATTCACATTCTTCAGCTGAGAAGACTATTCAAAGATAGATTCCTTCACTGGGTCATACATAAAGACTGTTCAAGAGGGTCTACCATATTCTAAAGAGTTTGGGAGGAATTCCCTGGTGGTCCAGTGGTTAGGACTCAGTGCTTTCACTGCTGTGGTCTGGGTTCAATCCCTGGTCAGGGAGCTAAGATCCTGCAAGCTTTGCAATCTGGTCAAAAACAAATAAACAGAAATTTTGGTTCTCAATAGGATTTGAAACTTGCTGAACTTTTTCCTTACTCTCAGGCCCAAGCAGCAAATGAAACATTTTATGGTTTCTTTTGCAACATGGTTGTTTATAAATACTCCATTTCCTTTGATATCCAAGAATTGCATTCCTTGAAGTCTAAACATTTTTCTCCAGGACCTTGCTGAGATATATACAAATGGTTTATGTGATGAAAAAATGCCTTCCAAGTTCTGCATATCAGTGTTGTGTAGTCATGCTTCATCTTCAAAGCATTTCCGCAAAATCTGGCTAATTTCTTGATAGCACTTCTGCAAGTATACTTTCAGTTAAAACATCCTGTTGAGAAGCATTCACAGTTTTCTAGAATATTCTTAAATGAAATAGTTTTGATTTATGAAAAAATAACAATTTTTGGGCCATTACCTGAACTTCTATCCTTCCATCTCCAACACTATTTGACTCTAGCACTTTTCTGATGTGATAAAAATAGCATGTTATGATAGTATTTTCTTTTTTCACATGAGAGACAAAAATGTCTAACAGAGGACCATTGGTACAGATGCCACATGAGTTTATCCAAGGCACATACTGTGTTTTAAAAAATGAAGAGATGTTTGCTTTTGGGGATCAGCTTTTCACAACAGAGAAAAATTATAAAATTCATAATTATTTTTGAATCTTGCAAATGCTAAAATATGACATTTACCGGACTTCCCTTGTAGTCCAGTGGTAAGAAATCCACCTGTCAAAGCAGGGATCACGGGTTTGATCCCTAGTCTGGGAAGATTCCACATGCCATGGGATGACTAAGCCTGTGTGCCCTATGCTCTAGCACCCATGTTCTGCAATAAGAGAAGCCACTGCAATGAGAAGTCCTGAGTACAACAACTAAACAAATAGCTCTCGCTCACCTCTACTAGAGAAAAGCTCACGTAGCAATGTAGACCCAGAACAGCCAAGAAAACAAAAATAAATATTAAAAAGTCTTTGACAAATGACATTTACTCATGAAACCTGTTGACAAGTAAACATATTGGATAAGCCATTGGTTTCTAGTTTATTGCACAAAATCTTTTTAGCATCATGTGACTTGCCATAAGTAAATTAGCTTATACAATTTGTGATTGAGGTCTTCATTTTCTTCAGCATGAACTTTATCAGAATACTCTTTTATCAGATCAAATCAGTCACTCAGTCGTGTCTGACTCTTTGCGACCCCATGAATCGCAGCACGCCAGGCCTCCCTGTCCATCACCAACTCCCGGAGTTCACTCAGACTCACGTCCATCGAGTCAGTGTTGCCATCCAGCCATCTCATCCTCTGTCGTCCCCTTCTGCTCCTGCCCCCAATCCCTCCCAGCATCAGAGTCTTTTCCAATGAGTCAACTCTTCGCATGAGGTGGCCAAAGTACTGGAGTTTCAGCTTTAGCATCATTCCTTCCAAAGAAATCCTAGGCCTGATCTCCTTCAGAATGGACCGGTTGGATCTCCTTGCAGTCCAAGGGACTCTCAAGAGTCTTCTCCAACACCACACTTCAAAAGCATCAATTCTTTGGCGCTCAGCCTTCTTCCCAGTCCAACTCTCACATCCATACATGACCACAGGAAAAACCATAGCCTTGACCAGATGAACCTTTGTTGGCAAAGTAATGTCTCTGCTTTTGAATATGCTATCTAGGTTGGTCATAACTTTCCTTTTAGGACAGATCTAAATTTCTCTTCTTCTCTCATATACCGTATCATCAAACATGAACACACTGGATCTTCAGAAATCTTGGTAAAATAGAAAATAGTAATGAGCTTCCCCCATGGCTCGGTGGTAAAGAATCCACCTGTGATGCAGG
The DNA here is from genome assembly GCF_003369695.1 of Bos indicus x Bos taurus. Lineage (NCBI taxonomy): Eukaryota > Metazoa > Chordata > Mammalia > Artiodactyla > Bovidae > Bos > Bos indicus x Bos taurus. The sequence continues at coordinate 55,149,352 of NC_040076.1, read as the reverse complement.
AAACTCAGGTTTGATCCCTGGCCTGGGAAAATGCCCTGGAGAAGGAAATGGCAACCTGCTCCAGTTTTCTTGCCTGGAGAATCCCATGGACAGAGGATCCTGGTGGGCTACAATCCATGGGTTGCAAAGAGTGGGACACAACTTAGTGACTAAAAGACAACAGCAAAAACAAAAGAAATATAAAATAGAGAGATATAAAAATAACTAAATGAAATGTATTGCAAAAAAATTAAAAACTGTCCCATTACAATTTATTTCTAATCTACACAAGTCATGTATTGCAATGTGTTCAACAACAGAAAAGAGGCAAATGAAGCTAAGGATATCATGATTTTTTTCTTTATAATGAAAATTTCCCTCATAATTCCATTACACTAATAGAGCTTGTTCATGCCTGCAAATCTGGCAATTATGTATAACAAGAAATTGAGAAAAATAATTTGGGAAGGAGAGGTTTTTATCATCAACCTAACATCATCCCCTTCTTATAATACAGAAAGCACTAATTTGCCAACAGCTTTCTGTGCCAAAAATGGAGAATGGAATCAACCAAATACACAGCTCTGCTATTTTATTCCATATGGAGTCAATAAAGAAATTCATAACAAAGCTTCATGGTCACTGTGCATCACTTTGTGCATAAGCATTACAACTTTTGAAACTCAAAATTTATGTTTATTCCAAAAAACTGCTCTCTACTGGGGAACCCGTTAACAGCATCTCATAGTACCCTAGAGTTTTACAGAAGCTACTTATGAAGGCCACTGTAGGAAAACAGTTTTGAAAAAATTTTACACTTATTTCCTTCTCCAAGGGATCTTCCCAACCCAAGGAATGAACCTGGATCCCTTGCATTGCTGACAGATTCTTTACCATCTGAGCCACCAAGGAAGCCCTCCAGTTATCTATTGAAATGCAATAGGCTATGTCAAAATATAGTATCTTCAAACAGTTTATTATTCTTTCTCACACTTTTTGGTTGACTGGGTCAGCTGGCCAGTTCTTGTTTGGGATCTCTGTTATGATTACAGTCAAATGATAGTTGAGCTGGAGTTATCTGAAGTTTTCTCTACTCACATATCTGTCAGGTGGCCTGGGATGCTGGAGCACATGGGTGTTGGCTGACTATCTTTGCTCTTCCTGTGACTATGTGGCTATCTGAGGCCTCCTTACTTAGCAATTCCTAGAGCCAGCTGACATTCATTTGGAATTTGGCTCCACATCTCAGGGGGAGGGATAACAAAGATTCTTTAACCATCTTTTATCTACCATATACTAATTGTTTATCTAAGGATCCAGATTTGTAGAATTCTTTTATCTTTTGAAAGTGAGAAGGAAACTGAGACTTGGAGCAGTTAAGAGACTTGCTACCAAGGTCCTTCAGTAAATTAGTGGCAGAGAAGTGAAAATAATTATATACAAATTCCTTAATTTTTTGAATAGCAAATCCTCCATTTGTAGAGTGTTTTTAAAGTGAATACTATATCCCGAATGTTAAAATCTACCAGAATGACATTTTAAAGATTCTTGTTTATGTGCATCAGTAGCTTTTGTGCAAATGAAATATTTTCTCAATTTAATGTTTTCTTTTTTCATTTCCAAATCTCCTAGTTTTTAATCTCTGATATTCTAGAGACATGTTACAAAAAGCTACTGCACATATAATTTTCTCAGTGGTGATTTTATCCCACTGATTCTACAGACTGAAATTGCTATTTGCCCTTATCTTCTGAAAATTAAACTGTAATGTCAAGTAGATAGTGCAAAGGTTTGGCTATTTAACATATTTTACTCATGAAAATCCACTTAAATCTCAACAAGCAGAAGTTGAAATGTTAGCACTTTTGGCTCCATACTTTTATTTTAAACTGATTCAAGGGGGAAAAAAGAGAAGATAAAGGTGTTTTCTAGAGCATATTAATGTGAATTTCCTGAGGAATAAAGCTGCCTTCTTTGGGCCTTCATCTAGGGTTTTTCTCTATTTTCTTCTTACCCAAATCTGTTTTCCCCATGTTTTTTTTTGGGGGGGCGGGGTATGTTTTGCTGCTTTGGGGAGTACTTCTCAAGGATTCTTATTTTGTTAGGAAGAAGCTTGATGCTTTTTTTTGGGGTCACTTGCCAGGGGATAATTGCTTAGAGTTTCCCATTTAATTCCTGATGATGATGGTGCCAGGACAAACAGCCTCTTTTTTTGTCTTTCTGTAGTTGCCCCTGCAATATGTAAAGACATCTTGTTTCAACTTTTCTAACGTTGGCATGGATTTTTAATATCTGTGTGCATGTGCATGCTGAGTGCTAAGTTCCTTTAGTCATGCCCGACTCCTTGCGACCCCATGCACTGTAGCCCACCAGGCTTCTCTGTCCATGGGATTCTCCAGGCAAGAATACTAGAGTGGGTTGCCCTTTTCTGGGGGATCTTTTGAACCCAGGGATTGAATCCATGACTCGCATGTCTTCTGCAGTGGCAGGAGGTTCTTTACCACTAGCACCACCTGGGAATCCCATGAAGATAAAATTCCTTCATCTGTCAAGTGAAAATGCACAGTACCTTTCCCAGAAATTAAATTCTAATCAAAGCGAAAGACCAAACTCTGCAGCAAAATTAGAACTCCTTGGCTTAAAATAAATTAACATTTACACTTCTTTGCTTAAGAAAACTTTATAAAAATAATTATGACATTTATTGTATGATATCACTTTCTTATTTATAAAGCAAGTTCAAATAGGCCATTTATTGGAATATCACCTGTATAACTGGCCTAGCTCATGGCACAATTTTCTGATTTTAATTTTATAAGGAGAGATAAAAAAGTCTTCCTCAGTGATCAGTGCAAAGAAAAAGAGGAAAACAATAGAATGGGAAAGACTAGAGATCTCTTCAAGAAAATTAGAGATACCAAGGGAACATTTCATGCAAAGATGGGCACAGTAAAGGACGGAAATGATATGGACCTAACAGAAGCAGAAGATATTAAGAAGAGGTGCCAAGAACACACAGAATAACTGTACAAAAAAAATCTTCATGACCCAGATAATCACGATGGTGTAATCACTCACCTAGAGCCAGACATCCTGGAATGTGAAGTCAAGTGGGCCTTACAAAGCATCACTATGAACAAGGTAGTGGAGGTGATGTAATCCCAGTTAAGCTATTTCAAATCCTGAAAGATGATGCTGTGAAAGTGCTGCACTCAATATGTCAGCACACTTGGAAAATTCAGCAGTGGCCACAGGACTGGAAAAGATAAGTTTTCATTCCAATCCCAAAGAAAGGCAATGCCAAAGAATGCTCAAACTACTACTCAATTGCACTCATCTCACATGCTAGTAAATTAATGCTAAAAATTCTCCAAGCCATACTTCAATAGTACGTGAACTGTGAACTTTCAGATGGTCAAGCTGGTATTAGAAAAGGCAGAAGAACCAGAGATCAAATTGCCAACATCCGCTGAATCATCAAAAAAGCAAGAGAGTTCCAGAAAAATATCTATTTCTGTTTTATTGACTATGCCAAAGCCTTTGACAGTGTGGGTCACAATAAACTGTGGAAAATTCTTAAAGAGATGGGAATACCAGGCAACCTTACCTGCCTCTTGAGAAATCTACATGCAGGTCAGCAAGCAACAGTTAGAACTGGACATGGAACAACAGACTGGTTACAAATCAGGAAAGGAGTACAATATACAGTCAAGGCTGTATATTGTCACTCTGCTTATTTAACTTATATGCAAAATACATCGTGAGAAATCTGGGCTGGATTAAACACAAGCTGGAATCAAGATTGCTAGGAAAAACATCAATCACCTCAGATATGGAGATGATATCACCCTTATGGCAGAAAGTGAAGAACTAAAGAGCCTCTTAATGAAAATGAAAGAGGAGAGTGAAAAAGTTGGCTTAAAGATCAACATTCAGAAAACTAAGATCACGGAATCCGGTTCTATCCCTTCATGGCAAATAGATGGGGAAACAATGGAAACAGTGGCTGACTTTATTTTTTTGGGCTCCAAAATCACTGCAGGTGGTGACTGTAGCAATGAAATTAAAAGATGCTTACCCCTTGGAGGGAAAGTTATGACCAATCTAGACAGCATATTAAAAAGCAGAGACATTACTTTGCCAACAAAGGTCTGTCTAGTCAAGGCTATGGTTTTTCCAGTAGTCATCTATGGATGTGAGAGTTGGACTATAAAGAAAGCTGAATGCCGAAGAATTGATGCTTTTGAACTGTGGTGTTGGAGAAGACTCTTGAGAGTCCCTTGGACTGCAAGGAGATCCAACCAGTCCATCCTAAAGGAAATCAGTCCTGAGCGTTCATTGGAAGGACTGATGTTGAAGCTGAAACTCCAATATTTTGGCCACCTGATGAGAAGAACTGACTTGTTTGAAAAGACCCTGATGCTGGGAAGGATTGAAGGCAGGAGGAGAAGGGCACGACAGAGGATGAGATGGTTGAATGGCATTATCGACTCAATGGATATGAGTTTGGGTAAACTCTGGGAGTTGGTGATGGACAGGGAGGCCTGGCATGCTGCACTCCATGGGCTCACAAAAAGTTGGATGGGACTGAGTGGCTGAACTGAACTGAACTGATGTCTTGTTAATTTCCCAATAGGAGAAAATTAACTGTTTAGTTGATAAGTCTTTCTATAGTTTTATTTCTCATTTTAAGTTATGATATTAACATTATGATCATGTTTATTGTGAATTAGTTACTCTGATCCTGATTGTCTTTAGGTTTACTGGCAAAGTCTAGTTTCTAGATTTGTGAAGCTGTGAACTTGACTCTAGACTGTTGTTTCTTCCACTGTCCTAATGGCTTTCATTATTAGAATCACCTGGTGTGGCTACAGAAAAAGCCATCCTTAGCTCTTTCCCTGATCCATCAAATAAAATTCTCTTCTAGGACAGGCTAGGAACTTACTTTTAGACAGATTCCCCTGGTGATACTTGTACACAAAGAAGGCCAAGAATTACCACATCCTATTATGTTGACTCCATAAAGAAAAATGGAAAAAGTATATAAGTAAGCTTTTTTATGTCCCAGGCATTAGAGCAAATATAGGGGACATATGATTGCATAAGGTAGAGCTCTGTCTTCAAGGAATACATAAAAATAGTGTATCAGTAGTCATATATCTTGGACTTCCCTCATGGCTCAGATGGTAAAGCGTCTGCCTACAATGTGGGAGAGCCAGGTTCAGATCCCTGGGTCAGGAAGATCCCCTGGAGAAGGAAATGGCAACCCACTCCAGTACTCTTACCTGGAAAATCCCATGGACGGTTGAGCCTGGTAGGCTACAGTCCATGGGGTTGCAAAGAGTCAGACACAACTGAGCAACTTCACTTTCACTTTCTTCTATATATCTTAGTGGCTTTTTAAATAAAGTTCTATCAAGGAATAGAGAAAAGAGAAAGTAATTTTTTGTTTGTCAGAAAAAGATAAACTTTCTAGGGAGAGTTTCTGAGTCAAGATCTTGAGAAATAGCCAGATTTGATATATTATAGATAATGAGATTATAAAACTTTCTCTAATGCAGAAAGAAAAATCTCAAGGAATATGAATGACAAATTATACAGATGGAGTAGCTTTAAAGATTTTGAATAACTTTCCTGGGAAGAGAATTAGGAACAGAAGGAAAGAAAAGGCTCTGAACCAGAGTTTTTAACCAGAAAAATGAGGAGTGGATGCTGGGCATGGGGAATTGTTCAAAGTCTCTGGGGGAGTCGTCCATTTGCCATGTCCAACATTCTCACCTGTCCCAAGGTGGGAATGGTTATTGTATATAACAGAGTGAGGTTGTGGAAGAGAGAAGCTTAATAACATTTACTTAGGATTCTTACACACATCTGATCTCCTGTTTGAGATCTACTGATCTGGGAAACAGTGTTTGCCTAACATTTAGGCTGTCAATACTATAAGTTATCAGATGCAGTTTTCAGATATATATGGTATATTGCATAATCACAAGTTAGAAAATCCTCATCATGATTAGCAAAGTCAAGGTATATTTTGTACTTTTTGATCCTTAATGGGAAAATCTAGAAAGTAATCTTTTTGGCCTTTATGTTCTCCATCAGTAATACTTAGAAAGGTTTAGCTAACCAGATGACAACCATAGCCAGCATCCACCGTTAATGTGGTAGTATTCAACTGACTTGTGGATCAGTGCCTAGAAATATATTACTTATCTCTGAAAGTCATATTTTAGTTGCACAAATCCGTAAGGTGAAAATAAGGCCTACAGCAGCAAAATATAAAATTATCAAAAATATGATGTCACTAATGAAATAAAAGTATGATATCCTTTTTAAAAATGTGAGCAGTGAAATTTGGGTAAAAGTCGTAGAAACAATGAGAGCTAAAATTATGCAGTACTTGTATATCATATTATATATCTAAAATTATTCTCAATTCTGTATTAATTTAATTCTCATAATGACATTTATTATTCCCACTATTACTATCTCCATTTTATAGATGAGGCAATTGAGCCAAAGAAGTTAAGCAATTTGTGCATGGTTACTTAGTTGGTACCAAACATACTATTCACTGCCCCTCCTATATAATAGCATCTCCAACTCCTCCTTAAGATTAAGGTCGATTACATCTATGAAAACATTGATTCATCATTCTTGTCTGTTGGCCTCTTAGCACTCAGAGTCTGAAATAACTGGAGGCTTAATAGAACTATGAGGACATCCCACAAACACCACACTTATCCACTACATCACTGACATCATATTAATTGAACTGGATGAACTAGAAGTGTCAAGAATGTTAAAGGCACAGAGAACTCTCTAGTTGGAAAGATAAGTCTCTTTACTTGCTGCCTTTGAGGCCAACTGTCTTTCATATTTAGCCCTTAATTTGTGATTAGTCACCTTCAGCATTTCATTGTCTTTTTCAAATCAATCGCCCCCAACAGCAGTCACCACATTCCATCATCCTTGTAATCATGATTGTTCTGTATTTCTTAATTACTTTATACATTGCATCTACTAATGCATTTCCTTCTCGAAGCACAGGATCCAAATTCACAACCTGTACGAGTTTTGACAATTGTCCCACTTATTTCACACAAAAGGCTGTCTCTACACTGACCACCAATGATAGGGCTCTTCTCACCAGCCAGAGATTCAGCTTCAAAAATCTCATTTTAGGGTTGTGTTTTCAGACCACTCCAGCACCACCTATTTCACATTGAGTTTCCAGAGGCATCCCCTGAGACAAACCTTTCCACTGAGGACATTTACTGGGAAGTTCTCCCAGAATCAACACCAAGAAGAAAGTAAAGGAAGTGGTATCGATCAAGTAGAGGAAGAGATTTAACTGCAATAAGTTTTATGTAAGAGGACTCAGCCAATCCTACTGGGAGCCCTCTTGTTGAGATGACCCTTGAAAGCTGTCTGAGACTGATGCAAGGATCTTTATATTCTTCTATCAATCCGCCATTAGACGCACACTGCTTCTGGAAATGGAGCATGACTATGAGTAAGTCCTGAAGACATACTTGCCTGAGTACTCTTAGCCACCAGCACTCTGAGCAGCTGGGAAAGTAAGTGTTTCAGTCTGTTCAGGAAATCTGGGTGGTGCATTGTGGGATCCATTGCAATTGTTTTGGCTGCAGTTGAATGATTCTTAGATAACTTTTCACAGTAAATACAGCCAGTTTAGTTATGGGGTGCAGATAATAACATAGAAAACATATTAACCCAACATTTAAATTTTTATATGGCTCTGTCAGAGCACATGTGGAGGATGCCTACGGACTAAGAGAATCATGAGCAAGCAAGCTCATTAAGTAAAGGTATTGTGGTAAGGAGGACTAGTCCACGAAACTACAGCTGTATCATGAATCATGAATTCCAAATTGTGTGACCCTAGCTAGCTAATGAATTAAATTATCTGAATTTCCATTTAATAAACTATAAAATGGAGCTAATAATCCCTTTGTTAAAGCATTACTGCAAAGACCTAGTTATGACTGTCAAAATTAAAGTATGAATTCAACAAATGCCCTTTTCTTAAAAAAGGGGAGTTAGTTTCTTCTCACCATTAATCTGTGTTGATTTAGGAATAAGTATCTTGTGACTACTTAAATCATTAAAAATAATCAATTTAAGAATAAGTAAAAGGGACAATAGAGGCTTCCCTGGTAGTTCAGCTGTTAAAATCCACCTGCAATGCAGGAGACCCTGGTTCGATTTCTGGGTCAGGAAGATCAGCTGCAGAAAGGATTGACTACACACTCCAGTATTCTTGGGCTTCGCTGGTGGCTCAGATGGTAAAGAATCTGCCTGCAATGCGGGAGACCTAGATTTGATCCCTGGATTGGGAAGATCCCTTGCAGAAGGGAACCCACTCCAGTATTTTTGCCTGGAGAATTCCATGGACAGAGGAGCCTGGCAGGCTACAGTCCATAGAGCAGCAAAGGGTTAGGCAAGAATGAGTAACTTTCACTTTCAATAGGGTATGAAAATGGTAATACTATTTTCTGTGTTGGACATAATATTCAAAATTCTGTTAATAACTCTAGGAGGGACAGGAAGTTCAAATACATGACTGTCAGAATTTTATCTAACAACTAGAGGATTAAGCTCACCTTTTCCCAGGCAGATTGTCATCTAAGCCTTTCCTAGTGGGAATTCTGGAGCTTCCACTGAGTATGTCCTAAGTCCTCTTCCTCCTTCCCTATCCCCTTCTCTTTCTCTTTCCTTTCATTTTCATTTTCCTCTCTATTCCTTCTATTTATTATTCAACTGACTCTATTCCATCATTATCTACACCACTTGACTAATTTCAAATAGCCTTGCCAAAGCTTACACTAATTTATTGTTTAGTCACTCGGTTGTGTCCAACTCTTTGCAACCACATGGACTGTAGCCTGCCACGCTCCTCTGTCCATGGGATTTCCCAGGTAAGAATACTGAGTAGGTTGTCATTTCCTCCTGCAGAGGAGTTTCCCAACCCAGGGATCCAATCCAGGTCTCCTAGCTGGCAGGCGAATTCTCTAGCAGTGAGCCACCAGGGAAGCCATTACACTAATTTATACCCTAGAAAGCTTAACAAATATTTTCTGATTAATTGTATTTCCAATTTATTTAAAAGTAGGCTGTATATTTATTGGTTTTTCCCTAATAACTTGTACTGCTGTAGATGAAGTTCATGATTTAAGTCTCTCCTTTCAGTAGTAATTTTATTTGCATTTTAATTCTTATTTTTCATTCAACAAGATTATTTTAGTACATAAAGTATCCTATTCATAAGCTTGTATTTCATTACTATTATTGAAATTAAATAGTCATTACTTTTCTTATTTCTGAAATTGCATAAAGTACTGGTTTTGTGCCTATCAGCAATACTGACCTAAACATGATGAGATGAAAAAATGCAGTTTTAGACAGGCTAAGACAGTTTATTTAACCTATATGCAGAGTACATCATGAAAAATGCTGGACTGGAAGAGACACAAGCTGGAATCAAGATTGCCGGGAGAAATATCAATAACCTCAGATATACAGATGGCACCACTCTTATGGCAGAAAGTGAAGAGGAACTAAAAAACCTCTTGATGAAAGTGAAAGAGGAGAGTGAAAAAGTTGGCTGAAAGCTCAACATTCAGAAAACTAAGATCATGGCATCTGGTCCCATCACTTCATGGGAAATAGATGGGAAAACAGTGGAAACAGTGTCAGACTTTATTTTTGGGGCTCCAAAATCACTACAGATGGTGACTGCAGCCATGAAATTAAAAGATGCTTACTCCTTGGAAGGAAAGTTATGACCAACCTAGATAGCATATTCAAAAGCAGAGACATTACTTTGCCAACAAAGGTTCATCTAGTCAAGGCTATGGTTTTTCCTGTGGTCATTTATGGATGTGAAAGTTGGACTGTGAAGAAGGCTGAGAGCCAAAGAATTTATGCTTTTGAACTGTGTTGTTGGAGAAGACTCTTGAGAGTCCCTTGGACTGCAAGGAGATCCAACCTGTCCATTCTGAAGGAGATCAGCCCTGGGATTTCTTTGGAAGGAATGATGCTGAAGCTGAAACTCCAGTACTTTGGCCACCTCATGCGAAGAGTTGACTCATTGGAAAAGACTCTGATGCTGGGAGGGATTGGGGGCAGGAGGAGAAGGGGACGACAGAGGATGAGATGGCTGGATGGCATCACCGACTCGATGGACGTGAGTCTGAGTGAACTCCGGGAGTTGGTGATGGACAGGGAGGCCTGGCGTGCTGCGATTCATGGGGTCGCAAAGAGTCGGACACGACTGAGGGACTGATCTGATCTGATCTGATCTGAACTGCTGAAGGTTGATTTTATTGGACATTTTTGCTGCAGATTATTCACCAGTTCAAGGATAGCTTGAACACTTTTATGTTTTCCGCAGGTGGTGGCCAGTTTAAAATTATCTTTCTAAGGCAATGCATAAAGTGATATCGTGTAAATTTTATCAAACAATAGAAAATAATAAATTTGTCGGATGCAACCAGAAATAAAGGCAAATGCATTTTTCTTCTTTTAAGTAAATAGCAGAATTTAGTTTGTCATACTTGTGAAAATTTCTTGGTGAATTTTTTCTAGGTACCAAAGTTCCAGTTTGACCAGCCTGACAGTTTGAAACCTCAAAGGGCATTTGGCTACATCACATGAGAAAGATAAAGACAGGGAAAGGATGGATCGCTAGTATTATGTATAAGGCTCACTTTGGGCATATACCTGAAAACTACAAGGAGAGAAACAGAAAGAATGAAAGTTCATGTACTGATGTGAAGAGAGAAATTTTTGATTAAAAAATGAGAAAGAAGGAAAGAGAGAGAGTGGATGGGAGGGAGGAAAGAAGGAAGAGAGGAAAGACAAAAAGAAAGAAGGGCCTTTTTGGAGAAAAAATGAAAAAATTCATGAACAAGATTCAGAGGGTTTCAATATAGCTCCTAATCTGTAGTGGGAAACACAGTAATGAAAGGCAACCACCATTGCTTCCATGGCAGAGAACAATATATGGCTAAGAGGACCACTGCTCAGAACAGCAGACTGCAGCTTGAATGCAGGTGCAGTTTTGTTTGAGCTGCAAGAATTTTGTATCTTTATCCTCTCCTTGCTTCTCTCTCCTTTGATTCTCTGTCCACATGCTAAGCCTATTTTGAATTTAGAGCCTGGGAAATTCTTCAGTGTCTAAAAATGGCCATAAAAACCTAAAGAAAGTCACAGTTTTGAGCCCTATCTTGGTAATAAGTTGGAGAAAGAAATGGCAACTCACTCCAGTATTCTGGCCTGGAGAATTTCATGGGCAGAGGAGCCTGTCAGGCTACAGTCCATGGAGTCACAAGAGTCAGACATGACTTAGCGACTAAATCATTGTTGCCAATAAATAGATCTTGGATTATCCTTATGGGGATAGGAATGTAGAGAAATCTCACTTCAGTTCAGTTCAGTCGCTCAGTTGTCTCCAACTCTTTGTGACCCCATGGACTGTAGCATGCCAGGCTTCTCTGTCCATCACCAAATCCCAGAGTTTACTCAAACTCATGTCCACCCAGTTGGTGATGCCATCCAACAGTCTCATCCTCGGGTGTCCCCTTCCCCTTCCACCTTCAATCTTTCCCAGAAATTAGGTCTTTTCCAGTGAGTCAGTTCTTTGCATCAGGTGATGAAAGTATTGGAGTTTCAGCTTCAGCATCAGTCCTTCCAATAAATACTCAGGACTGATTTCCTTTAGGATGGACCGGTTGGATCTCCTTGCAGTCCAAGGGACTCTCAAGAGTCTTCTCCAACACCACAGTTCAAAAGCATCAATTCTTAGGCACTCAGCTTTCTTTATAGTCCTACTCTCATATCCATATATGACTACTGGAAAAACCATAGCTTTGACTAGACAGACTTTGTCAGCAAAGTAATATCTGCTTTTTAATATGCTGTCTAGATTGGTCATAACTTTTCTTCCAAGGAGCAAGCGTCTTTTAATTTCATGGCTGCAGTCACCATCTGCAGTGATTTTGGAGTGCCCCAAAATAAAGTCTCTCTCTGTTTCCATTGTTTCCCCACCTATTTGCCATAAGGGGATGGGACCTGATGCCATGATCTTGGTTTTCTGAATGTTGAACTTTAAGCCAACGTTTTCACTCTCCTCTTTCACTTTCATCAAGAGCCTCTTTAATTCTTTGGTTTCTGCCATAACGGTGATGTTATTTACATGTCTGAGGTTATTGATGTTTCTCCCAGCAATCTTGATTCCAACTTGTGCTTCACACAGCCTGGTATTTCGCATGATGTACTCTGCATATAAGTTAAATAATCAGGGTGACAATATATAGCCTTAATGTACTCCTTTCCAGATTTGGAACCAGTCTCTAGTTCCATATACAGTTCTAACTTTGCTTCTTGACCTGCATACAGATTTCTCAGGAGGCAGATCAGGTGGTCTGGTATTCCCATCTCTTTGAGAATTTTCCACAGTTTGTTGTTATCCACAGTCAAAGGCTTTGGCTTAGTCAATAAAGCAGGAGTGGAGAAATCCAAGCAAAGCTTAAAAGGTCTCCTTTCAAAATAATGCTCCCAACTGATATTTTAAAAATCTAGAATTATTTCATGTTATATGAATCACTAGCTTCTCCATACCTTCTCATTTAAAATTCATTGATCCCTGATGGTTAACAGAGTTCCTATTTTATGATATCTTTTGCACAGTAATGGCAATTTGGTCAATCCAGTTGTTTAGTTTCATGTAGCAAAAATGAAATCTTCTTCTCTTACTGATATTTCTGTAGTGTTTCACACACTGGTAATATTATTTTGAAATGGAACTATTTTAGACACAGTTTTGTTGGAGCCCGATAAACATTCCAAGACTAGGTGAGAGGCCGTCATGCAAGTGTTGCCTCGGAGGTGGCCAATTCCAGTTTCTGAATCAATTCCTCACCCACATGAAGTCTAAATTCCTAAATATACAGGTGGATGTCGGAAGAGGATTTTTGGAGAGAACTGTCAGTTGTCTCTCTCACCTAGTGCTCTACCCATGGAGAGGGGATGGGGGCAGGGTGGCTTTGTCTTCCACAATAGGAATGTTCCCTGGAGTTTGGTGAACTAGTGACTAACTCACATCTGATAAATCTAAAGGGTAAGAGGCCGTGTAACTACTCTGATGGCAGTCTGAAGAGGGCTTCAATCACCAGACAAAGGCTGCCTGGGCATTGTCTGTGTGCCAGATGAAGGGAAGCTGACTGTAAACATGCTCAAAGAAGACAGAGAGCTGGAAAACCCCAAAAGCTTAGCACTGTGAGAGACAGTGTCTGTCTCAGGCAGTGGCGCTGGAGGGGAATGAATGGGCATTGTCCAAGAGCCAGAGGGGCCAGGAGCTGGTGGAATCAGTGACCAGCCAGGAAGGCAGGCTATCTCACAGATAGCACCCGTGCAGTGCATACATGAGACCTGCCTGGGGGCTCTAAGGGATAACTTACAAGCCCTGGGAGGACATTTCATCACTGTGCATGTCTGGGATTCTTGGATTAAGTCTGAGGAGCAGAGCAGCCAAAACTGCAAATGTATAAAAGCAGACGAAGAGTTTGCCCGAACACGTGGAAGAGCACATATAGAGCACTCAAGACATATTTTCATAGGTTGACTTAAAGTCAGCGTGATCTGCCTCTAATGAAGAGTTTAGTGGATAGAATTCAGCTTAGGCTAAGATGAGGAATTTATGGCTGCTTTTTTCCTGCTAAAAAAAGGTTTTGAAGAATATAAAGTCATAAAACAGTCTGAAAATGCCATCTCTTACCCCAGATTTAATCTATTAGTGCTGTGCTGTCGTGTGCTGTGCCCAGTCGCTTCAATCGTGATCAGCTCTTTGCGACCTAGGACTGTAGCCCACCAGGCTCCTCAGTCCAGAGGATTCTACAAGCAAAAATACTGGAATGGGTTGCTGTGCCCTCTTCCAGGATTCTTTCCAACCCGGGAATCAAACCCATCTCTCCAGCATCTCCTGCATTGCAGGCAGATTCTTTACCTTCTGAGCCACCTGGGAAGCCCAATCTATTAGGGGAGATGCAATTATTTGGAATTAAAAATCAAAATTAAATTTTCTCTCAGAGTATAGTACCATCTTTTGATATACAATTCATACCATATTTTTTTCACTGGTAATTATGTGTTAAATTATAAAAAGAGGGACTATAACATTGAGTATACTTCCTACCATAGGACACACTTGGCCCTAGGTAATCAACAAAAGTTAAACGACTGATAAATCTGAAAATACCTGAGAATGTTATGAGAAAATGTTCAAAGTCTGTAACTCAGTAATAACTAGCTTAGGAGTGGGGCACAGAGACTGTGTCATATGCTGGATATTGATACGCTTAGGTACTTAGGATTGTATTCTTACTTTTCAGAAATCCTAATTAGCTATTTTAGCTCTTATAGAAACCTCAGAGCAAAGAACATGAAGTTATTTAGAATGGACTCCATGGGGGAAATGCTAAATGATTAAGAGCCCGAAGTCAGTATGGGCCTTGTTTCCATTTAGAACTTTGATTACCAGTTTGGTTCATGGCATGAGATTTTTGCTTGTAGCTAAATTCTACGAGGATCCATGTGTCTTCCAGTGCAAGTGTGAGTAATACAGTCTTGTTTGTGTCTGTTCACACATCTCTCTCTTGCCAAGTGTAGGACAGCCTCCTTTTATATATGATGCTTTATATACATATTTTCTGCTGCTTCCAAGTAAGGACAGACTGTTTTGTGACAGCACAAACACAAAATCTCTCCACCGTCAAATCCCAGATACTGTATGCGACACAAAAACAGAGAAGGCTGGGGAAAGGTAGCTGGCTGTTTCCATCAAAGGAAAGAGAAATGTTCTTGAAAGTAGTCAGGGAAATGCTGCAACAGCTGGCTAACTGTTTTTGTGATTAAAAAAAAAAAAAAAAAGTACCCTTTGTACTATCGGAGAGATGCACCCAAACATCCTGATGGTGTCATCACTATTTATATGTGGCCTCGAGCCTCAAGGGGCCTACTCTACAGAGTAAATTCATAGGTTTTAAAGATCTGCAGCATATGTAGAGATGCTTTATTTGACTCAGCTTGGGAAGACTGGCTGTTACTGAGCGGTAGCACTAGGTAATCAAAGAGGAGGTGATGGAGTTCAAAACTTCTTTGCTTATTTAGGTAAAAATACTGTTCTGCAGCTTGTAACTTGCATTGTATGCTCTTTATCAAAAGCATGTTTTTATGCACTTTAGTTACTAAGATCACTATTCTAGGTAAACAATACTGTGAACTATAACACTGACAAGAACAAAATCCCCAAAGCTTTAAACAAGGAGGTGAAACAGTCCTGTAAATGGGTTTACCTAAAAACAAGACAAATGTAGGTCAAACCAGATACTCTTGATATCTCCTACAACTTTTTGTGGTTTATGCTCTGATTATCCATTTTGCAGTTCTCCCCTGTAAGCTGTGTGGTTTACAAGTCAAAATACAATATTTAAGACAGAGAAACAAAATCTAAATGCCACAAATATATACATTTCTGAGATGTGGTTCTCAAATTAGGTATAAATGACAATGTCAAGTTTAGACTTCCCTTACAGAAGAAGGACCAAAAAAATGTCCAGAATATCTTATTTATGCATGCATGCTCAGTCATGTCTGACTCTGTGATCCCATGGACTGTAGCCTGTCAGGCTGCTCTGTCCATGGGGTTTTCCAGGCAAGGCTACTACTGGAGTCAGTTGCCATTTCCTCCTCCAGGGGATCTTCCCAACCCAGGGATTGAATCGGCATCTCCTGTGTCTCCTGCACTGGCAGGCAGGTTCTTTGTACCACTGAGTCACCCGGAAACTCCCCTGAAATGTCTTAGGAGATACTCATATCTTCTTTTCCATATCAAATGTGTCTATGTATTGATCTATACTCACCGTTTCAATTTTCTTGCCCACACTTACTATTTCCACCTTAGTCTGGCTTGCTGCCTTCAACACTTGCTGAGATTGTTTGTTCAACTGTCAGGAAAGTCCACCTAATTGCCAAATACCACTCGGCCTCTCTGTAGTGTCTGACTCTGTTGTCAGTGTGATTGCCTTGAAATGCTCTTTCTCTCTATTGCTTTCTTGGGATGGTCTTCCATTCTCGCTAACTGAAGCTACTATGTCTGTGGAACCAGACTGTGTTCAAATAGCTTTGGAACTTTAATTATCTGTGCCTCACATTCTCTGTCTGTAAAATGGATGCAATAGTACTAATAGCTGTAGCTACTTACATGATGTTCATGAGAATTAAATGAGTTAATTCACGTCACAGGCTTTTGACAGTGCCTGGCAAACAGAAAGAATGATCTTCCTCTAGATTGTGTTTTTACTGTATCTAATAGAGTTTAGTTCTGAAAGGATATTGTTATGGAAAGTTGTTTTCCTTAGGTTTTTTATCTCCTTCCTGGCTTATACTTTTTTCTAATTTGTCATGGTTCACAAATGTGACCTCTTTCCTCGTGGGCTTTCTCTTTATGTCTTTAAGTATGCCTCTTGTACATGTCCAGTTTGGAACCAAACCCATACACCATCACTAAGCTTATTCATTTATACATCCTTTCACTGTTTTGCAGACACTGTTTGGGCCCAGAGCCCAACACTTTGTTAGGAATAATGTTCTTGTATCTCAGCATTTTTTTCCCCTTGAGACGTGTCAATGTATTTCTCCACTGAATTCTAGTGTTGAAGATTGTTGCTGACAGTGTGTCTAAGGAGAATCTGAATGTTTTCCTCTGTGTGGCTCAAGTCTTTTTTATTTCTTCTGCATGAAGACTCAAAAGGTTCCTTATATTTTTACTCTTCTTTATCTTTGAAGTCCATAATTTTACTAGGATGCATGTTGGTGCCCATTTAGAATAATAAAATGACATTTTTAAAGGCACAGTATGCTCTCTCAATTTGTAAATCTGACTTTTTTATATCTAGAAAACTTCTAAATGTATATCTTTAAACACATTTTTTTATCTCTTGGAAGTTTGATTTTCTTCTCCAGCTGTATTTATATTCATGTAGTACCTCCTTTGACTGTCTTCTAGATCTCATATTTGCTTTATAAACCTTTACATTTTTATTTTGCTTACTCTTCTTAATTCTGTGTTTTTATCCACATCCACATATATGTTGCCTTTATTTATGTTATGATTTGTCTTTCTTTTATACTTTTTCTACCCGGAGCTGTTAGCTTATAGTCTATGTTTTTCTGTCTCATTGTTGCTACTCTGAGTTATAGTCTCTATTGTGACTTTTTTGATTTGTTAAATTATTCAAATTCATGGAAGCACACTACTCTGTAGTAATGTTTTCTCTTCATCTATGGTTTATTTTTCCTGTTCTTTCCATTGTTGCATTTTCTAACGGTTTGCAGTTTATTTCGTTTTTTTTTTTTTTAATTATTTCTCATTTCTGAATTTGATGAGTTTTAACAAGATAATTTAATTACCGAATAGTCATTGGAAAAGTGAGCAGCACCGGTTTTCCAGATGGTGAGGATTCTCCCCAATTCACATGAAATTTCCTTATGACAGAAGTGTATACATTTTGTATCCTGTTTCTGTTTTCTTCAGCCAGCAGGATTTCTAGCTACAGGGATTGTCATGATTCAGAATCTCTTCCCAAAAGACATGTACAAATCCCTTCCTTGTGGAAACAGTGGATTTTCTGCCTTATTGCCCTTGTTACTCTGGGTACCACTTCAGAGCCTAAAGAGGAATTCAACACCAGGTTCCACACAATATTTTTATTGTTCCTGCTATGGATTCTGGGTATTTCCCTTGAGGTGTACCATCTCCTGTTGGATAGGTGTGAACAAGTTGATGACTTGAATCTTGAAATCATTCATGCTTTTCATTTTTTTCATAACTCTCTTACCTCACTATGTAGTTTTTCACACATTATATCCGTACTTTGAATTTTAAATACCTTCCACTCCCTTAAAATGAGACTTTTACTTCTGTTTCTTATTCTCCTTCTTCCTGACATGATTTTCAAGAGGAGAATGGAACAGGACCATTTTTTCCACCATTTAAATATTATAGGAAGTCAACATATACATTTAGATCTGTGTGTGTGTGCTCTGTTGCTAAATTGTATCCAACTCTTTGCTACCCCATGGACTGTAGCCTGCCAGGTTTCTCTGTCCATGGGATTTCCCAGGCAAGAATACTGGAGTGTGTTGCCATGTCCTCCTCTAGGGGATCTTCCTGAACCAGAGATCGAACCCACATGTCTTGCATTGGCAGGTGGATTCTTTACCTAGGAACCACCAGAGAAGCCCCATATTTAGATCTAAGCTATGCCAAAAAATACTATCTCAGAAGGACAGAAGAAGAATTTCACCCCTTTTATTAATATTAAATTTCCAGTCGAACTCAAATGTATGTATTTTTATCCAGTTAGAAATGCACAAAGGAAAAAATGTCATTGCAGCCAATAACTTGGACAATAAAAATGCTGGCATTGAGTGTTTTTGAGCATACAATGAGTTTAATGCTTAACTGGATTTCAGACTATAAATACTTTAAGGAATTAGAGGATCCATTTTACTAAAGTAGCTGTTTAAACAAATTCAATTGCACGTAAAGAACTCAATTGGTATTCAGAGGTTTATATATTACCATGTACTAAGGGTTGTGCTGAAATGGCAGTGAAACAGGTGCATAATTTCCTGTAGCAGTAAAGGGATTTATATTTTGTTAGACCAATATATGCACTTGTAATGTAAAGCTCTTCTATGAGGCAATAGTTTAATACTATTCTGAGGCCAATGGGAATTCACTTTGGTATTTTAATCTCAGTTGTGTCACAAGGAATTTTTCCTTTTCCTGGCTTCAGTTTGGTAACTATTTCATATATCTATGATAACTGAGTGCCAAAAGAGAGATAAATTTAAGGCAAATACTGTGTGTTTTTATTTTCTCTCTTAGGCATGGGTTTGGAACTGAGTGCCTTTTTGACCTTGTCATGATTGGATCAGGTCCTTTGTGCAGAATTTATAAGAGAGAATGGAGGGATCAAAACAAAAAAGGGAAAAAATAGTTACCTGATTATTTATAAAAGTAGGGAACGATACCAGGAAAAAGTGGCTTTCTTTTTTGGGGAGCTTCTATTTGGTGTGCTCCATATGTGTTTGGAAACCACACTGTTAACTTAAAAAAAAAAATGTTATTCTCTGAGCTATTCCTTATTAGCACTAAAGGGAAACTTTCTGGATAGGGAAGTTCATACCAACCATGAAATTTCTGTAAGAAGATCAAGGTTCAACATATGCTTTGAGAAGCATGGTATGGTTTTTCCAAGGATCAGTTTTCAGTCTTCTCAGACTGAGAGATTCTTAGTGGGTTATTGTGAGAAGGAACTTAGGCAAAAACATGCCCCAAAGAAATAATGTCTGGGGACAAGCTGTCTCAGGAGATTAGTAACAGGCGACATGGAAACTTCAACCTCAAAGTCAAAAGCTCTAATCTACTCTTAGTCAATAGTAGCTGTGTAGTAGTTAGAGTACAAATGACCAGTTTGCTAGGACAAAGAAGAAAAGTGTCCAATCTTGCTCTTCAAATGTATTTGTATCACAAATCCCAGTTTGAAAATAAGAGGGGGTTTATACATATTCACAACACACAAACTCACCCACATACATACACATTTGGGAATAGAACTCTAAAAGGTCCACACATTTATTAAAAATGTTTCTGAACGGTAGGATTATGAATTAAATTTCTTATTTTTGCCAGTTTCCATTTTCTAAATGTTACACAATGAAATATATATATTCTTTGTTAGGAGAGAAAAATTAAAACATTTTTCTCAGTCTTTAATTTTACAGAATTAAAAGATAATTCTATCATTTTCTCCACATGTTTATTTCTTTAGATCTAGTCTTTAAAATATTTTGGCCAGTAACTCTTCTGAGAAACATTCAATCTTGTCTTCAGTAACTAGTAGAATAGATAATTTTTCCAACTTCTTCATTATTTAGTACTTATGTCTCCAAACTGGCTGTCAAAAAGGGTTAAAACCTTTCTGAAACCTCCGCAGGACTGTCCAAACATTTTTCAAATTCAGTATCATTTTAGAAAGATTTTTCTTTATATATATGATCTTTTTATTTAAAAAAGTATATCTTTCAGGGATTCCCTGATGGTCCAGTGGATAAGAATCCTGCTTCCAATTTAAGGGATGGGGGTTTGATCCCTGGTTGGGAAACCAAGATCCCACATGCTCAGGGCTACTGAGCCCACAGTCCACCGCTAGAGAAAAGCCCACACACAGCTTTGAAGATCCTGCATGCCACAACTAAGACTTGGCACAACCAAAAATAAATAAATATAAAATACACACACACACACACACACATATATATATGTATACACTTTTCAATGAGAGTGTGTCTCAGTAAAGTTATAGTACAAGACTAATAACAACAATAATAAAAACTGATCCAGCCTCTTGATCTTCAAGGTTATTATTAGCTCTACAAGGCTAAAAAAATATAATAATAAAAACCTATATAGCCTCTCGCTCTTCAGAGATAATAATTCAACATGGGTTTATTTATTTATTCACAAAATGGCTAACAAGGCCTACTATGTACTACACAGTGTTCTAAGTGCTATGACTTGGCAGCAAAAAAGGACATAAAAGTCCTTTGCAATGTGGAGTGTACATTTGTATGGGAAAGACAACAAATAGATAAATAATAATTAAATAATAGATTATCCATTGGATGTGAAATGTGCTCAGAAAAAATAATGAAACAGAACATATGAAATACTTAGAGGGAGTGAAGTACTAGATAGATTGTCCAGAGACGACATCACAGAGTAATGACTTCTGTTATTTTAAGGAAGTCAGTGAGTTAGGAGGATATCTAGAGGCAGAGGTTTTTGAGCAACACATGCAAAGGCCCTCAGGAAGTAGTGTGTCTGGTGACTCAAACAAACCTCAATTATTCATGTCCCCCTAATATTTTTGCACATAGTTAATCAATCAGTGGGATATGTTAATGTCAGATATGTTCTATTGAATCCCAGCAATATATGAGTCACCGGCTTTCTGCCTCACAACTGCCCCTCCCCTTCCCTTGTATATTAGAATATACAAGCTTTGGGAAGTGCTTTGGAGCTTCTTTTTGGCCCAACCACTGAGCTGGTCATTGCCAGTTGCTGTATAAAATCCACTTTTTGTCACATGTCACAATCTGATTAATGGCTCTTTGTTGTTGTGTAGAATAAGAGAAGACAACACTTCAAAATGATGATTTTCTTGATTTGTGGTCAGCTCATGAGACACCCAGTAATCAAGCTTTTTCACCTTTCCAATTTGTTTCAAATGCCAAATGACTGTAGAATGGTTAACATTTAGTTCTTCAGCAATTTGTTGTATAGTTGTATAGTTGTAAAAAAATCAGCTTTGATGATTGCTCTCAATTCGTTGTTGTCAACTTCCAATGTCTGGCCACTGCACTTCTCATCTTTGACTCTTATGTCTTTTGCAAAATTTCTTGAACCACACTGCACTGTATGTTCATTAGCAGTTCATGGGCTAAATGTCTTGTTAATGTTGAGAGTTGTTTCCGCTGCCTTATAACCCATTTTGAACTTAAATAAGAAAGTTGCTCAAATTTTCTTTTTTATTGAACATCATTTCCCAATCTAAAATAAATATAAAATAAATGGCAAGTAATAAGTCATTAGCAAAAAAAAAACCATAAAGTGAGAAATGCACATTAAAATGATGTATAACATGACCACGTTTATTTAAGAATGTATTCCGATATCAAATGGGAAAGTTCAACAATGCAAAACTGCAATTACTTTTGTATCAACCTAATAGATGTCTTTAAGTTCTTTTTCGGCATCAGATTGCCACCTGAGTCACCCTCACCCTACTGTCTCTCTCCAGCCCTAGGAGTGTATTTTACAGTTCTCTGAAAGCTCTGAAATACCTGGACACTCTTAAAGTAAGGATTGCAGTTCATCAGGAATATTCACAAAGTGATCTGTTTACAGCTGATCTTGAATATTTCATTTTCTTTACTAGCATATTTTCTGTTGTACCTTTGGTGGCTCCCAAAACATGAAGCACAGAAGAATCACCTTCTTACTGTACTCCAGTGACAGCTGCCACTCGTCACAGACAATTACAAACTCTTGGGTCAGATATACTAAGCCAACCAGAGTGTCATAAATTGCATGCATGAATTGCTCAGGGGCCCCTGGCTAAGTCTGCAACAGAGCTGAAATGAAACTCCTGACTCTTCCTATACAACTGCCTTGCTTCTGTGAATCAAAGCCCCAATACACTGTTCTTTTATTGTCCTGGTATCTCCCTTTGCTGTGCTTTTCAGCTGTCTCCTCTAATCTTCTCTGCAGGCTCAGGAACAATTTCCATTTTTTTCCTGACTTTATTAACAGGTGGTACTGAAGAGATGATATGTGTCATTGTACCATGGAAACTAATGTCTTCTTAATTTAATCTCACTCTTATTATCATATTGCTAACACACACACACTCTTTTTCTCAATATTTTTTGGTATGTATTAAGGAAAGTTATGACCAACCTAGATAGCATGTTCAAAAGCGGAGACATTACTTTGCCAACAAAGGTTCGTCTAGTCAAGGCTATGGTTTTTCCTGTGGTCATGTATGGATGTGAGAGTTGGACTGTGAAGAAGGCTGAGCGCTGAAGAATTGATGCTTTTGAACTGTGGTGTTGGAGAAGACTCTTGAGAGTCCCTTGGACTGCAAGGAAAGCCAACTGGTCCATTCTGAAGGAGATCAGCCCTGGGATTTCTTTGGAAGGAATGATGCTAAAGCTGAAACCCCAGTACTTTGGCCACCTCATGCGAAGAGTTGACTCATTGGAAAAGACTCTGATGCTGGGAGGGATTGGGGGCAGGAGGAGAAGGGGACGACAGAGGATGAGATGGCTGGATGGCATCACTGACTCGATGGATGTGAGTCTGAGTGAACTCCGGGAGTTGGTGATGGACAGGGAGGCCTGGCGTGCTGTGATTCATGGGGTCGCAAAGAGTCAGACACGACTGAGCGACTGATCTGATCTGATCTGATAATAAAATTTTACCCTTGGGCTGTGTTCTGAAGAGGCTTAATCTCTAAAAGTGGTCCTCAAAATGTTCTATCGCAAAAGTTTACTTACTACAACTCTTGGAAATTCATAGTGAATATCAATACTTTGGGCTTCCCCAGTGGCTCATGGTAAAGAATCCACCTGCAATGCAGGAGATGCAGATGCAAGGTTGGGAAGATGCCCCAGAGAATGGCACAGCAACCCACTCCAGTATTCTTGCCTGAAGAATCCTCATGGACAGAGGAACCTGGCAGGCTACAGTCCATGGGGCTGCAAAGAGCTGGACATGACTGAAGTGACTGAGCACAAACATTAATTCTATAAAAGAAATAGTATTCTTGGTACTACCAATGAAGTCTTACTTTGTTTAATCCTATGCTTTTCAAACTTATTAACTAAAACAAAAATTAAAAAAAATTATTTCTTATGATAGTAGTATTTTTATAGTGTGTGCACCCATCTTGAGTTTATAGTTTGTATAACTCTGTCAAATGCAAAAATCTATTTAACCCATATCTTCCCATCAGGTTATGAAATATTTCATCACTACAAATAGTGCCTCCTGTTCCCCAGTCAATCTTTGAGTTTTGTGGAATCCATAAATCCATGTTCTACCATTGTAAGGTACTTCTGCCTTTTTCATATAAATGAAATTATACATATACACTCTTTTGTGCCTAACTTCTTTCAGTCAGCATGGTTTTTGAAATTCAGTTAATTTTAGTAACTCAATACTATTTCTCAATAATATTTTATTGTGTATCTGTTTGTTTATTAATTCTCCTCTTGATGGGCACCAAGATTATTTCCACTTTTTAGCAATTATAAATAAATCTGTTATGAGAACTTTTGTACAAGCTTTCCATGAATACATATTTTCCTTTCTTTTGAATGAGTTCCTAGGAGTGAATTTTATGGGCCATAGGGTAAATGTATGTTTAACATTTTACAAAATTGCAAATTTGGTAGCCAAAGTGGTACCACTATTTTACACTCCCACAGAAGTGTATCAGGATTTCTGACCCCCCTCAAAACTGTGTTTTTCTGTCAGACATCTGGTAACAGGCTGAGTGCACAGTGTGAAAAACTGATATAGTCATTATACAAGGTTATTGTTATTCAGTCCCTAAGTTGTGTCCCACTCTTTGTGACCTCATGGACTGCAGCCCACCAAGTTCCTCTGTCCTCTACTATCTCCTGGAGTTTGCTCAAATTCATGTCCACATCATAGGAAGGAATGGGTATGGTCAAAAGAGGCTTCCCTGTTAGCTCAGCTGGTAAAGAATCCACCTGCAACGCAGGAGACCCTGATTTGAATCCTGGATTTGGAAGATCCCCTGGAGGAGGGCATGGCAACCCACTCCAATATTATTGCTGGAGAATCACCATGGACAGAGGTGCCTGGCAGGCTACAGTCCATGGGGTCTCAAAGAGTTGGACACAACTGAGCGACTAAGCAGCAGTAGCAACACAGTCAAAAGAGATGAGAAATTGTAGCAAACTTTTGTAAGGTCTGATTCAGAGAAATTCAGCTGTATTTCTTGAGTTTGTTCCATCCCATGACTCAGAGTTTATTAAGGTATAACTCATCTCTGGTGGCTGAGAGATTTTAGGTATTCTTCATACTTCTAAAGAGTTTCATCACAAAATATGCTTCACTTAATTATAAATGCTGATGCAAAATTGCTAGCCTGGTTCATTCCTATGTAGAATTGGTAGCTATTCTGGAAATTCATATTTCTCTTCTATATTAAAGTGGCAGGTATTGGATGACAATAAGAGTTTGGATGCTGAAAGTGGAAAATTTTTGTTTTTAATTCTACAAGTTGAAACGCCATGGTATTCTTACAATGCTTCTAAATAGTATTAAATCTGGACTATTTGCATTATACTTCAGCTAATAACATTTCAGATGGTTTTGTTTAAGCATTTTAAAGTATGTATGTTTTGAAACTCCATTTATACATGATAGATAATCATATATTTATGTCTTATATGAGATAATGGTTACTCAAGGAACAACAAATGGGAAGGTTGAAGAAGGGTCCACTGATTTTTTTTTGTTGGGGGTGGTGCTTAGTAGAAAGGATGAGAATATGATAACTCACAACTATTGACTCACTCATATCCACTTTGCTTGACTTCTAAAGTCTTCTTGACATTTTATGATGTGGTCTATATATAGGTTCATGGACAGATAGGGAAGAGTCTTAAAAACATCCAGTCATAGCATTCATTTGATGCTTAAATTTCCTCTATTTCTCCAGTTGTTTAACAGCAGAAAGATTTGCTTCCTTGGGCCTGGAGAAGGTCTGGGGAGTGTCTCTTTAAGGACTGGAAATGTGCTTCATCATTAGATTCTCACTTGTATCAGTTATGCTTCCTTTTTTCATTCCAAGAGAACATGGAGCGTGTGTGATGACAAAGGGCACACACCTCCTGGTGCTAAGGCTCATAGAGAAGGGGAGGCTGTTTGATGTCCTTCCAAGTAGAAAGCACAGATTAACAGATCTGGAAAGAACCATGGTGTCTGCGCCTACAGGCCACAGTGACACAGCCATCGAAACACCTCCTTTCTGCCATTCCTTGGTGTGTGGCGGTCATCAGCAGAGTCTCACTGACTGCAGACTACATTTACTGCCAACGGGCTACAGCCCACTCTCTAGTTCTCAGATATTGCATCGTTGCTATTGTTTTCCTTTGCTATTATCTTAATTTTTTATTGTGAAGTATTTTCTCCTTGGAGACAGCAAGTAGTTATTTTGGGAATCACGTTTTTAATCTACTCTTACCAACCCGAAATAATAATATTCCAAATAAATGCATTTTCTTTGGAAAGTAAGTCTCTTTTTAAAGAAAAATTATGTGGGTGTCAGAGAGTAGGAGGATGTCTGACTGAGAATTTTTTTCAAAGTGTTTTGTTAATAAAATAAGAATTCCTCCTACTCTTGATACTGCAACCACCACTCTTTGATGATATTATCATGAGCCTTTTTTTATCCTGCAAACATTAGGTTGTTTTGGAAAGGACAAAAGGGTGAAAAAAGGATGAAAACAACAACTAGAGGTTATGGCTAGTCATTTGGTTTCAGTTGAGCTTTGCTTATTTGATGCGGACTTGGGGATACTGGAATCCACTGCGGTCCTGTGTGGGCCTCTTCTGTGACTGTGGTGCAGAAATCTCACTGCCTGCTTAGATTGGGAGCTTCTAGTGCACGTGTCTTCTATGATTATAGGCACTGTGACTATAATTCATTTCACTCTGCTGACTAAGTTATGCAAATAAGACAGAGTTTAAGAAAGTGAGATTATCCAAGAGTGTCTAACTTAGTCACAAGGGACCTTTAAACGCAGAACATTTTCTCCAGCTGGTCACCCAAGAGAATGCCAGAGACAGACTAGGGAAAAAAAAAAAAAAATCCTTGTTGTAAATTGCCAACATGGGACAGAACTGTGGACAGTCTCTAGGAGCTGAGATTGGTCCCCAGGTAATAACAGAAAATGGGAGACCTCTATCTTAGAATTCCAAGGAAATGGATTCTGCAAATAACCAGTGGGCTTGGAAGGAACTCTAAATCCCAGATGGCAGCCCCACATGACTGACATCTTGATTTCAGCTCTGTGAGACCTTGAGTAGAGAATTCATCCACATCGACTTCTGATCTCCAAAAACTGAAAAAATAAATTAGTATTGTATTTGAATTGTTTCAAGCTGCTAATAGAAAACTAATAAATGAGGCAATCAAGAGAAGATGGTTCATTTTTATTAAGAAGAGTCATTTTTATTAATCAAAATCTTTATTTAAAGCAACTACTCACGACAAGTGATTTAAACATATTTGAAATTTTTAAACTAAATGCATATGCTTATTAACTTTGTGATTTTCATTGTAGGACAAATGAATTCTGCAATTAAAATTTCAATCTTTTTATATAAATCATACTTACAATGCTTCCTCTGTATTTCCCAGTTTTGTGTTCTTTAAAGTGTAAAATTATGAAAGAGAATACCAGACCACCTGACCTGCCTCTTGAGAAACCTATATGCAGGTCAGGAATCAACAATTAGAACTGGATATGGAACAACAGACTGGTTCCAAATAGGGAAAGGAGTACATCAAGGCTGTATATTGTCACCCTGCTTATTTAACTTATATGCAGTGTACATCATGAGAAATGTTGGGACTGGAAGAAACACAAGCTGGAATCAAGATTGCCAGGAGAAATATCAATAACATCAGATATGCAGATGACACCACGCTCACGGCACAAAGTGAAGAAGAAGTAAAGAGCCTCTTGATGAAGGTGAAAGCTAAAGCTCAACATTTAGAAAACTAAGATCATGGCATCTGGTCCCATCAATTCATGGGAAATAGATGGGGAAACAGTGGAAACAGTGGCTGACTTTATTTTTCTGGGCTCCAAAATCACTGCAGATGGTGACTGCTGCCATGAAATTAAAAGATGCTTACTCCTTGGAAGGAAAGTTATGACCAACCTAGACAGCATATTCAAAAGCAGAGACATTACTTTGCCAACAAAGGTCCATCTAGTCAAGGCTATGGTTTTTCCAGTGGTCATGTATGGATGTGAGAGTTGGACTTTAAAGAAAGCTGAGCACCGAAGAATTGATGCTTTTGAACTGTGGTGCTGGAGAAGACTCTTGAGAGTCCCTTGGACTGCAAGGAGATCCAACCAGTCCATCCAAAAGGAGATCAGTCCTGGGTGTTCATTGGAAGGACTGATGTTGAAGCGGAAACTCCAATACTTTGGCCACTTGATGCGAAGAGTTGACTAATTGGAAAAGACCCTGATGCTGGGAAAGATTAAGGGCAGGAGGAGAAGGGGACGACGGAGGATGAGATGGTTGGATGGCATCACTGACTCGATGGACATGGGTTTGAGTGGACTCTGGGAGTTGGTGATGGACAGGGAGGCCTGGCGTGCTGTGATTCATGGGGTCAGAAAGAGTTGGACACGACTGAGCAACTGAACTGAACTGAAAGTGGAGCAGAATCTTACAGGTGATTGTGTAATAATCTTCTTACAGAATCATTTTAAATGTTGTTAATCTGCTCTCACTCTTGCCCCTAATCTTTCCAGTTACCTGGATAACACCTTGTTCCACAGCCATCATTTAATGATTTACTTTTATTAAGTCTTTTGAAAGTATTCAAATAAATTTTCATCAATTCAACATTTTTTTCTATTGTTATTTCAGTATTTTATATCATAGCTAATTAAGTTATTTATTTTTAGTGACACATGAAGCTGGTATAAACATGTTCTGAGAAAACACAGATACATTTAATTTAGTAGATGTATATATGCATAGACACCCAGGCCTGTTGGTGTTCCTTGTGCTATGGATCTCAGAAAGGATACTATTGAGGAAATAGGGAATGTCACTTTGTATAAACTTCTATTATATTTGGCTGGTAAATGAAATGAAGGTAGGTTAGAAGATTTTCTAATAAACACATACACACACACACATATAATGGCAAACCACTTCAGTATTCTTGCCTTGAATTCCCCATGAACAGTATGAAAAGGCAAAAAGATAGGATACTGAAAGAGGAACTCCCCAGGTAGGTAGGTGCCCAATATGCTACTGGAGATCAGTGGAGAAATAACTCCAGGAAGAATGATGGGATGGAGCCAAAGCAAAAAGAATACCCAGTTGTGGATGTGACTGGTGATAGAAGCAAGGTCCAATACTGTAAAGAGTAATATTGCATAGGAACCTGGAATGTCAGGTCCATGAATCAAGGCAAATTGGAAGTGGTCAAACAAGAGATGGCAAGAGTGAACATTGACATTCTAGGAATCAGCGAAGTAAAATGGAGTAGAATGGGTGAATTTAACTCAGATGACCATTATATCTACTACTGCAGGCAGGAATTCCTTAGAAGAAATGGAGTAGCCATCATGGTCAACAAAAGAGTCCGGAATGCAGTACTTGGATGCAATCTCAAAAACGACAGAATGATCTCTGTTCGTTTCCAAGGCAAACCATTCAATATCACAGTAATCCAAGTCTATGCCCCAACCAGTAACACTGAAGAAGTTGAAGTTGAACAGTTCTATGAAGACCTACAAGATCTTTTAGAATTAACACCCCAAAAAGATGTCCTTTTCATTATAGGGGACTGGAAGGCAAAAGTAGGAAGTCAAGTAACACCTGGAATAACAGGCAAATTTGGCCTTGGAATACGAAATGAAGGAGGGCAAAGGCTAATAGAGTTTTGCCAAGAAAATGCACTGGTCATAGCAAACACCCTCTTCCAACAACACAAGAGAAGACTCTACACATGGACATCACCAGATGGTCAACACCTAAATCAGATTGATTGCATTCTTTGCAGCCAAAGATGGTGAAGCTCTATACAGTCAACAAAAACAAGACCAGGAGCTGACTGTGGCTCAGATCATGAACTCTTTATTGCCAAATTCAGACTTAAATTGAGAAACATAGGGCAAACCACTAGGCCATTCAGGTATGACCTAAATTAAATTCCTTGTGATTATACACTGGAAGTGAGAAATAGATTTAAGGGACTAGATCTGATAGAGTGCCTGATGAACTATGGACAGAGGCTTGTGACATTGTACAGGAGACAGGGATCAAGACCATCCCCATGGAAAAGAAATGCAAAAAAGCAAAATGTCTGTCTGGGGGGCCTTACAAATAGCTGTGAAAAGAAGAGAAGCAAAAAGCAAAGGAGAAAAGGAAAGATACATGCGTCTGAATGCAGAGTTCCAAAGAATAGCAAGGAGAGATAAGAAAGCCTTCCTCAGCGATCAGTGCAAAGAAATAGAGGAAAACAACAGAATGCGAAAGACTAGGGATCTCGTCAAGAAAATTAGAGATACCAAGGGAACATTTCATGCAAAGATGGGCCCAATAAAGGACAGAAATAGTATGGACCTAAGAGAAGCATACGATATTAAGAAGACTTAGCAAAAAACACAGAACTGTACAAAAAGGATCTTCACAACCAAGATAATCACGATGGTGTGATCACGGACCCAGAGCCAGACATCTTGGAATGTGAAGTCAAGTGGGCCTTAGAAAGCATCACTACAAACAAAGCTGGTGGAGATGATGGAATTCCAGTTGAGCTATTTCAAATCCTGGAAGATGATGCTGTGAAAGTGCTGTACTCAATATGCCAGCAAATTTGGAAAACTCAGCAGTGGCCACAGGACTGGAAAAGGTCAGTTTTCATTCCAATCCCAAAGAAAGGCAATGCCAAAGAATGCTCAAACAACTGCACAATTGCGCTCATCTCACACGCTAGTAAAGTAATGCTCAAAATTCTCCAAGCCAGGCTTCAGCAATACGTGAACCGTGAACTTCCAGATACTCAAGCTGGTTTTACAAAAAACAGAGGAACCAGAGATCAAATTGCCAACATCCACTGGATCATGGAAAAAGCAAGAGAGTTCCAGAAAAAACATCTATTTCTGCTTTATTGACTATGCCAAAGCCTTTGACTGTGTGGATCACAAAAAACTATGGAAAATTCTTCAAGAGATGGGAATACCAGACCACCTGACCTGCCTCTTGAGAAACCTATATGCAGGTCAGGAAGCAACAGTTAGAACTAGACATGGAACAACAGACTGGTTCCAAATAGGAAAAGGAGTACGTCAAGGCTGTATATTGTCACCCTGCTTATTTAACTTATATTCAGAGTACATCATGAGAAACGCTGGGCTGGAAGAAGCACAAGCTGGAATCAAGATTGCCGGGAGAAATATCAATAACCTCAGTTATGCAGATGACACCACCCTTATGGCAGAAAGTGAAGAGGAACTAAAAAGCCTCTTGATTAAGGTGAAAGTGGAGAGTGAAAAAGTTGGCTTAAAGCTCAACATTCAGAAAACTAAGATCATGGCTTCCAGTCCCATCACTTCATGGGAAATAGATCGGGAAACAGTGGAAACAGTGTCAGACTTTTTTGGGCAGGGGCTCCAAAATCACTGCAGATGGTGACTGCAGCCATGAAATTAAAAGATGCTTACTCCTGGGAAGGAAAGTTATGACCAACCTAGATAGCATATTCAAAAGCAGAGACATTACTTTGCCAACAAAGGTCCGTCTATTCAAGGCTATGGTTTTTCCAGTGGTCATGTATGGATGTGACAGTTGGACCATAAAGAAAGCTGAGCACCGAAGAATTTATGCTTTTGAACTGTGTTGTTGGAGAAGACTCTTGAGAGTCCCTTGGATTGCAAGGAGATCCAACCAGTCCATTCTAAAGGTGAACACTCCTGGGTGTTTGTTGGAAGGACTTATGCTAAAGCTGAAACTCCAATACTTTGGCTACCTGATGTGAAGAGCTGACTCATTGGAAAAGACTCCGGTGCTGGGCGGGATTGGTGGCAGGAGGAGAAAGGGACGGCAGGATGAGATGGCTGGATGGCATCACCGACTCGATGGACATGAGTTTGAGTGAACTCCGGGAGTTGGTGATGGACAGGGAGGCCTGGCGTGCTGCAATTCATGGGGTCACAAAGAGTTGGACATGACTGAGCAACTGAACTGAACTGAACTGATATATATAAATTCACCAAAATTAGAGTAAAATAATATGAGTCCTCAAGGACCCAGCTACTCAGAGTCCCCATATTATATAAACATGAACATAAAAATACTTTGCTAATATAAAATCATGAACTCTGTAAGGATCATGTGATTATTAATTTTCACAGGCTCCTATTTCAAGTGCAGGTAGACACAGGTTTGAATCAGGTTCTCTGGCTCTGTGGTTTTGGATGTTACACAATCATTTCAAAACTCCATTTGCTCCTCTCTTAAATGGGGTAATACATCCATCACCAAGATTTGCTGTGGAAGTGAATGAGACAACCTGAGAATCTGCCATATATTACATGCTTGGCAAGAATTACTTTCTTTGCTGTTTGACCTTCCATGTCATGGTGAAATTGTCTTTAGTGTTTGATTTGCAAAAAGTGGACTATAATCACCTGTAATCCTAATTTTTCCATACTTTGATGTAGTGCTATTTGCTAGGTGTGAATGGAAAGCATTTATAGGTAAATCTTTTAAGAACTGAGATACAGTCCCTAGATTTAGTACCAACAAACTCACCATACAACATCTACTTTGTTCCCAACTTTTAAATAATCTTTAATGCAACTTCCTGGTAATAATCCTAAAATTCAAAATTGAAAAAAAATGTACCTATCATCTCCCTATCCTAATACAGCTACTACTTCTGTGTTCTCTGTTCTGTTGGGTTCTTCATTCCCTCATTCCCATTTTGTAAAATGGTAATTGCAGTTAAAAAAAATCAAATGTGATTTTCTCCCCACTTTTTATCATATTGTAGGACCATTCTCATGGTATATATGCAGTTAGAAAAACTATAGATGAGCTGAGTGCTTATTCATGTTGCTAACATCAGTCACTAAGATGTTTATAACTCCCCACCTCTAGGCCTCTTCCCTTGTACTTCCTGCTGGTTTAGAACACAGGCTTCTAAAGGGAATTTCTGTGTGGGATGCAGAGCAAAGCTGGTACCAACAGAAACAAAAGCCTGCTCCTGCTGACTCTGATTTGAAGTCTCCAACAGACCACTTGCTTCCCCTTGAGAGCAGAGTATCCACATTGGCATTGGACAGAGCTTGTCTCAGAAAATTTGAGGCAAGGTACAGACTATTTCCTCACCAAGTGGCATGCAGGGAGAAAACAGAAACAATCGTGGAGCTATTCTAGAACTGGGAAAATTGGCACTTTTAGAGGATGTAGAAAAGATGACGGAAAGTGCTAAAGAATTAGGAAGTCAAGGAAGAAAAGAAGATAGTGATTAAAATATATATCTGAAAGGTAACAGAATCTCAAAACCAGTTTTGAATCCTTGCTCTTTATTGATGTGTTGTAATTTCATTGCCCACTGAAGCTACAAATGGAGGCTGAGAGTTCGAGGTCACACCTGTTGCATGGAGTGAGGTTCACGATTTATGTCTCTGTGACCTCTTAGGGCATGCTGCAGAGACATCAGTTCTATAGAAATGAGACATAAATATACTCCCTGTCTTTGACACACATGTCACCCCAAAATCTTTTGTCTGTGAGCTTCAAACATTTGTGTTGGCACCTGTTAGGCCAGCTGCCATGTCTTTACAATAATGTCTTTGCTAATAAAAGACAAACAGAATTGGGCCTGACCTCAGCTGTTTCACAATTTAGGTTTTACTATACCATTATTTGTCCCTATTCCTTCACGTATTAAAAATATGTTTTGAGCATCAACTATGGGCTGTTTTCCATTCTTGGGAAAACTTTAGGGAACAAGGAAAGGTATAACCTCATGGAACTCAGCTTCTAGTTGGGAGAAATAGCAACAGGCAGTACAATTTCACTAAGTGAAGGTACAATAGCATGTCTAGGGGCTGAGGAAAGCCAGAGAGAAAAGAAGTTGCTCTTTTATACAGCACTGTCAAGAAAGTTCTACATAATACAATGACATTTGAGTAGAGAAGACTACACATGGACATCACTAGATGGTCAATACTGAAATCAGATTAATTATATTCTTTTCAGCCAAAGATGGAAAAGCTCTAAACAGTCAGAAACAACAAGACTGGGAGCTGACTGTGGCTCAAATCATGGACACCTTACTGCCAAATTCAGACTTAAACTGAAGAAAGTAGTTAAAACCACTAGGCCATTCAGGTATGACCTAAATCAAATCCCTAATGATTATACAGTGGAAGGGAGAAATACATTCAAGGGATTAGATCTGATAGATACAGTGCCTGAAGAACTATGGACAGAGGCTTGTGACATTGTACAGGAGGCACAGATCAAGACTGTCTCCAAGAAAAAGAAATGAAAAAAGGCAAAATGGTTGTCTGAGGAGGTCTTACAAATAGCTGATAAAAGAAGAGAAGCTGAAGGCAAAGGAGAAAAGGAAAGATATACCCATTTGAATGCAGAATTCCAAAGAATAGCAAGGAGAGGTGAGAAACCCTTCCTCAGCGATCAAAGCAAAGAAATAGAGGAAAACAATAGAATGGGAAAGACTAGAGACCTCTTCAAGAAAATTAGAGATACCAAGGGAACATATCATGCAAAGATGAGCACAATAAAGAACAGAAATGCTATGGATCTAGCAGAAGCAGAAGATATTAAGAAGAGGTGGAAAGAATACACAGAAGAACTTTATAAAAAAAGATCTTCATGACCCAGATAACCATGATGGTGTGATGTGTGATCACTCATCTAGAGCCAGACATCCTGGGATGCAAAGTCAAGTGGGCCTTAGGAAGCCTCACTATGAATAAAGGTAGTGGAGGTGATGGAATTCCAGTTGAGCTATTTCAAATCCTAAAAGATGATGCTGTGTAAGTACTGCACTCTATATGCCAACAAATTTGGAAAACTCAGCAGTGGCCACAGGACTGGAAAAGGTCAGTTT
The DNA here is from genome assembly GCF_003369695.1 of Bos indicus x Bos taurus. Classification (NCBI taxonomy): domain Eukaryota; kingdom Metazoa; phylum Chordata; class Mammalia; order Artiodactyla; family Bovidae; genus Bos; species Bos indicus x Bos taurus. The sequence continues at coordinate 55,114,778 of NC_040076.1, read as the reverse complement.
TCATTCCAATCCCAAAGAAAGGCAATGCCAAAGAATGCTCAAACTACTGCACAATTGCACTCATCACACATGCTAGTAAAGTAATGCTCAAAATTCTCCAAGCCAGGCTTCAACAATATGTCAATTGTGAACTTCCAGATGTTCAAGCTGGTTTTTGAAAAGGCAGGGGAACCAGAGATCAATTGCCAACATCTGCTGGATTATCAAAAAAGCAAGAGAGTTCCAGAAAAACATCTACTTTGGCTTTATTGACTACGCCAAAGCCTTTGATTATGTGGTTTACAACAAACTGTGGAAGATTCTTCAAGAGATGGAAATACCAGACCACCTTACCTGCCTCCTGAGAAATCTGTATGCAGGTCAGGAAGCAACAGTTAGAACTAGACATGGAACAACAGACTGGTTCCAAATCAGGAAAGGAGTACGTCAAAGCTATATATTGTCACCTGCTTATTTAGCTTATATGCAGAGCACATCATATGAAATGCCAGGCTGGATTTAGCACAAGCTGGAATCAAGATGGCCAGGAGAAATATCAGTAACTTCAGATACACAGAAGACAGCACCACTGTATGGCAGAAATCAAAGAACTAAAAAGCCTTTTGATGAAAGTGAAAGAGGAGAGTGAAAAAGTTGACTTAAAACTCAGCATTCAGAGAACTAAGATCACGGCATCTAGTCCCATCAATTAACGGCAAAGAGATGGGGAAACAACAGAAACAATGACCTTTATATTTTGGGGTTCCAAAATCACTGCAGATGGTGACTGTAGCCATGATATTAAAAGACGCTTGCTCTTTGGAAGAAAAGCTATGACCCACCTAGACGACATATTAAAAAGCAGACCTTACTTTACCAACAAAGGTCCATCTATTCAAACCATGACTTTGGTTTTTCCAGTAGTCATGTATGGATGTGAGAATTGGACTATAAATAAAGCTGAACATTGAAGAATTGATGCTTTTGAACTGTGGTGTTGGAGAAGACTCTTGAGAGTCCCTTGGACTGTAAGGACATCCAACCAGTCCATCCTAAAGGAAATCATCTTGAATATTCATTGGAAGGACTGATGCTGAAACTGAAGCTCCAATATTTTGGCCACCTGATGTTAAGAACTGACTCATTGGAAAAGACCCTGATGCTGGAAAAGATTGAAGGTGTGAGGAGAAGGGGACAACAGAGTATTAGATGATTGGATGGTATCACTGATGCGATGGACATGAGTTTGAGTAGGCTTCAGGAGTTGGTGATGGACAGGGAAGCCTGTCGTACTGCAGTCCATGGGTTCACAAAGAGTCAGACATGACTGAGCAACTGAACTGAACTGAACTGAACTGAGGGAACAAGTTATGGGAATAGTTCTGGAAAGAGTATTTCAGGCTGAAGGCTTGGTGAGGCAAAGGCCGTGAGCCAGGTGTGTGCTTTGGGTGTGTGAGGAACAGTAAGGAATCCAATATGCCTAGGGAAATAAAAGAGCAAGGAAAAGAAGGGTAGGAGATGAGGTCAGAGAGGCAACAGATAATCTACAAACTTATGGACCAATGTAAGGAATTTGAATTTTTTATTTTTATTTTTTAGGTTTTAGATTCTTTTCTGGGCAAGATAAGAAGCTACCAAAGTTTCTGGCAAAGTGCTCTGAGCTAACTTGGATGTTCTCAGGTTGATTGAACTGCATATTGCGAGTAGAAGTTGATTGCTCTAGTGTGACCTCTATGTATGGAAGTGAGAGAGACAAGCATTCAGGGGTCTTTCCCAGTGTTTTGAGAAGAACAAAAGAATGCTACATTGTTAAAAGGAAACAATTTCCAGTCTTTTTAATAAAAATATTAATGGTGCATTTTTCTATAATGAAAGGCAAAGCTGCTTTAGAAATTAGTCTTGAGAAGTGTATTCTTATACAAAGACAAACTTTTTTTTTCAGTTTTCACATGTGGTTTTCTTACTGTAGTGACTGAACTAAAAAATTCATCAAAGAACCACCACCCAGAATATTGGAAATAAAAGCAAAAATAAACAAATGGGACCTAATTAACCTTAAAAGCTTCTGCACAACAAAAGAAACTATAAGCAAGGTGAAAAGACAGCCTTCAGAATGGGAGAAAATAATAGCAAATGAAGCAACTGACAAACAACTAATCTCAAAAATATACAAGCAACACCTACAGCTCAATTCCAGAAAAACAAATGACCCAATCAAAAAATGGGCCAAAGAACTAAATAGACATTTCTCCAAAGAGGACATACAGATGGCTAAAAAGCACATCAAAAGATGCTCAACGTCACTCATTATCAGAGAAATGCAAATCAAAACCACAATGAGGTATCATTTCATGCCATTCAGAATGGCTGCTATCCAAAAGTCTACAAGCATTAAATGCTGGAGAGGATGTGGAGAAAAGGGAACCCTCTTACACTGTTGGTGGGAATGCAAACTAGTACAGCCACTATGGAGACGAGTGTGGAGATTCCTTAAAAAACTGGAAATAGAACTGCCTTATGACCCAGAAATCCCACTGCTGGGCATACACACTGAGGAAACCAGAAGTGAAAGAGATATGTGTACCCCAATGTTCATCGCAGCACTGTTTATAATAGCCAGGACATGGAAGCAACCTAGATGTCCATCAGCAGATGAATGGATAAGAAAGCAGTGGTACATATACACAATGGAGTATTACTCAGCCATTAAAAAGAATACATTTGAATCAGTTCTAATGAGGTGGATGAAACTGGAGCCTATTATACAGAGTGAAGTAAGCCAGAAAGAAAAACACCAAGACAGTATACTAACGCTTATATATGGAATTTAGAAAGATGGTAACAACATCTCGTTACAGTAACATCTCATATACAGACGCCCTGTATATGAGACAGCAAAAGAGACACTGATGTATAGAACAGTCTTTTGGACTCTGTGGGAGAGGGAGAGGGTGGGATGATTTGGGAGAATGACATTGAAACATGTATAATATCATATATGAAATGAGTCGCCAGTCCAGGTTCAATGAACGATACTGGATGCTTGGGGCTGGTGCACTGGGACGACCCAGAGGGATGGTATGGGGAGGGAGGAGGGAGGAGGGTTCAGGATGGGGAACACGTGTATACCTGTGGTAGATTCATGTTGATATTTGGCAAAACCAATACAATATTGTAAAGTTAAAAAATATAAAAAAGAGAATAATGTCATAAAAAAAATAAGGAAACAAGTGAAAAGAAAATCTCCTTTAAAATTCCAACACTCAAAGTCTTCTGCTTAATACATTTATCCAAAAAGAGTCGTCATCCTATTTAGTTAGAGGTTGCCTATTGTTTTCCATCCTCTAACTGTGTTTGATGCCAGAAGTCACAAAGTATTTATGCTCTGTGGTTGTTTTTTCTCTCACTAATCAATGTAAGGGAAAGGAATTTTATTGTCACACTATTAACTTCTTTCACAAAAAAAAAAAAAAAAATTCATCAAAGATTATGCAAGGACCTCTGAGATTAGCTGTTCTCTTTCTGGCAAAAATTTGTGCAAAAATGCAGGTAATGACCTAACAGTAAGGTTTACACCTAACATCAGTTCTTAATTCATTCAAATGAATAATTTATTTCTTCTTGCTTCAATTTCCCAATTTCTCAAAGTAAAAAACAAAACAAAACTCTGTTCTGACCCACCCTGTAAAGTCTCAAAAGCTTTCTTAATTCTTGAGCATGCATTATTTTGAAAACATTAAATCTCGAAAAGTTTTCAGATTCCAGAAGTCATTATGTAATTGGCTATAGATGGTTAGAAAACCAGAGAAACACCCAGCAAATGGGCTGTTGCTACTATGGCAAAATAATTAAGAAATAAGGGGGAAATTTTTATGAATGATCCCATGCAAAATATGAAATATGTCAGGGATTCACAATTGTTGTTAATATTTTTAAGTGATATAAGACTATGCTAGATATTCAGGTTTTGACTAAATTTTGACAACGATGCCTCCAATGTGAGGAATTAAGTTGAGAAATAATAAGGAGTCCTAGTCCAGCACATTCTAGTGAACCTATTCAGAAACCATTTACCTTTACACATGCACATGTGCTGCCAAGTCGCTTCAGTCGTGTCCGACTCTGTGTGGCCCCATGGACTGCAGCCTACCAGGCTCCTCCCATGGGATTTTCCAGACAAGAGCACTGGAGTGGGTCACCATTTCCTTCTCCAGAGAATCTTTCCCACCTAGGGACTGAACCCTGGTCTCCCGCATTGTAGGCAGACGCTTTACCGTCTGAGCGGAGACTGAAAAGGGATGCCATGTATTTGAGAAAGTGGCCAATGGTGCTACGAACCACTTTACTCCCTTTTTCTCTTTCTTAATTCTCCCTCCCCTGTTTCTATCATCAAAATAGAATTTCATACCTCTGTTCATTGCTTTTTGTTTCAACATTCAAACTTATCTAATAAACCTATACATTGTAACATGATAAAGCATTTTATGTGGTTTATGAATATAAGATTCTCTCAGAAAATATTTATATAAATATAAATTCAAAACTCTGTGACTATTTTTTTCTTTTCTTTCTTTTTCTTTTTATTATTATTTTTTTACTTTACAATATTTTATTGGTTTTGCCATACATCAGCATGAATCCACCACGGGTGTACACGTGTTCCTCATCCTGAACCCCCTCCCACCTCCTTCCCCATACTATCCCTCTGGGTCATCCCAATGCACCAGCCCCAAGCTTCCTGTATCCTGCATCGAACCTGGACTGGCCATTTGTTTCTTATATGATATTATACTTGTTTTAATGCCATTCTCCCAAATCATCCTCCACCCCCCTACAGAGTCCAAAAAACTGTCCTATACATCTGTGTCTTTTTTGCTGTCTCGCATACAGGTTATCGTTACCGTCTTTCTAAATTCCATATATTTGCATTAGTATATTGTATTGGTGTTTTTCTTTCTGGGTTACTTCACTTTGTATAATAGGCTCCAGTTTCATTAGAACTGATTCAAATGTATTCTTTTTAATGGCTGAGTAATACTCCATTGTGTATATGTACCACTGCTTTCTTATCCATTCATCTGCTGATGGACATCTAGGTTGCTCTCATGTCCTGGCTATTATAAACAGTGCTGCGATGAACATTGGGGTACACGTGTCTCTTTCCCTTCTGGTTTCCTCAGTGTGTATGCCCAGCAGTGGGATTGCTGGGTCATAAGGCAGTTCTATTTCCAGTTTAAGGAATCTCCACACTCTTCTCCATAGTGGCTGTACTAGTTTGCATTCCCACCAACAGTGTAAGAGGGTTCCCTTTTCTCCACATCCTCTCCAGCATTTATTGCTTGTAGACTTTTGGATCACAGCCATTCTGAATGGCGTGAAATGGTACCTCATTGTGGTTTTGATTTGCATTTCTCTGATAATGAGTGATGTTGAGCATCTTTTCATGTGTTTGTTAGCCATCTGTATGTCTTCTTTGGAGAAATGTCTATTTAGTTCTTTGGCCCATTTTTTGATTGGGTCATTTATTTTTCTGGAATTGAGCTGCAGGAGTTGCTTGTATATTTTTGAGATTAGTTGTTTGTCAGTTGCTTCATTTGCTATTATTTTCTCCCATTCTGAAGGCTGCCTTTTCACCTTGCTTTTACTTTCTTTTGTTGTGTAGAAGCTTTTATTTTTAATTAGGTCCCATTTGTTTATTTTTGCTTTTATTTCCAATATTCTGGGAGGTGGGTCATGGAGGATCCTGCTGTGATGTATGTCAGAGAATGTTTTGCCTATGTTCTCCTCTAAGAGTTTTATAGTTTCTGGTCTTATGTTTAGATCTTTAATCCATTTTGAGTTTATTTTTGTGTATGGTGTTATAAAGTGTTCTAGTTTCATTCTTTAACAAGTGGTTGACCAGTTTTCCCAGCACGACTTTTAACCAAGGAAGTTATTCAAATTTGAAACCCCATGGTAAAATGATTTGGTGATACCACTTTTGAAAGTTCTTATTTTGGTTGCAGGCTGCCTCAATCCACCACAGAATACTTCTCAAAAGATCTAAATGAAAGATTTTTAAATGTTATAGTTCATAAGAATTGACTAGAAGACTACCCAAATATCCATTATGAAACTATAAAGCAATTAAGACAGAATACATTATGGATGAAAATTTACTATATCTTGACTTTGAATGGAGGTTATGTGGGTATATTCATATGCAAATATTCACCTAGATACACTTGAGATTTCTGTATTTTAATGTTATAGTGAAACTAATACAACATTGTAAATAAACTATATTCCAATAAACATTTAAAAAATGTATTATAATAAAATTTCATCTCATAAAGAGAAGCAAACTCAAAAAAAAAAAAAAAACAAACACTTGGAATACCTTCTGAAATAGAAATTCCTGAGCTCTGGCCACAGGTATTTTGATTTGGTAGTATGGTAGTCTGGAGAAGGCAATGGCACCCCACTCCAGTACTCTTGCCTGGAAAATCCCAAGGACGGAGGAGCCTGGTGTGCTGCAGTCCATGGGGTCACTAGGAGTCGGACACGACTGAGCGACTTAACTTTCCCTTTTCACTTTCATGTATTGGAGAAGAAAATGGCAACCCACTCCAGTGTTCTTGCCTGGAGAATTCCAGGGATGGGGGAGCCTGGTGGCTGCCACCTATGGGGTCACACAGAGTCGGACACGACTGAAGTGACTTAGTAGTAACAGTAGTATGGTAGTCCCTACCTGAAATCTATGTATGTATTATAGATTCCTTTGGGTCATTATAGTATAAACAGTCTATGGACCACATTTTCAATAAATCCTGGACTAAAAGAGTGGTTTTATAATTCCAGAGAGAAATCAAGGTTAGTCTGGGTTATTTGTTGTTGTTCTGTCTCTAAGCCATGTCTGATTCTTTGTGACCCCATGAACTGCCGAATGCCAGGCTTCCCTGCCCTTCAATATCTCCATGAATTTGCGCAAACTCATGCCTATTGAATCAGTGATGCCATTCAACCATCTCATTCTCTGTTGCCCCTTCTCCTCTTGCCCTGAACCTTTCCCAACATCAGGGTCTTTTCCAGTGAGTCAGCTCTTTGCATCAGGTGACCAAAATATTGGAACTTCAGCTTCAGCACCAGTTCTTCCAATGAATATGCAAGGCTGATTTTCTTTAGGATTGACTGTTTCAACCTCCTTGCTGTCCAAGGGTCTCTCAAGAGTCTTCTCCAGTCTGGATTACTGAGTTCTCCTAATTTGATATTTTGTGTTATGATTTATGAGCTTATGCAATTTCAACTGAATTCTTTCTTTTTGTGAATCAAACCATAATTCTATTGTTAAAACTTTGTTTTCATTCAAGTCAGCAAAATGAAAGAATTTGAGGATGGCATGGAATTCTTCAGTCTATCTTCTGGCATCTGCCAAAAACCAGATTATGCAGCCTTTATAATCTCTCCATCTTCCACCCTCCATCCCATCTGCTATTCCCATATTCTGTTATGTGTCATTTTGAGTTCAAATTCAAGAGGTATCATATAATGAGTTTTTAGACTCTCTATTTAAAACAATTGGTTTTCACTTAATAACTATAAACAATGGTTTTTCAAAATGCAACTATATTTTAAAACTTTTCAAATAACTTTTTATTTTTTTAGAAACTTTATATCTATTTTTTTCTTCACAATTCTCCCAATAATTCTCACAGGCATGCAATTGTTAAGTGAAGCAAAAACGGAAATTTAAATACAATTATTGTAAAATTTGTATTGAAGTCTACACAGCATATGAATTTAATTTTCTTCATTTGAATTTGCTTCCAGGTAATTCAGTTCAAGATAATATAAGCGCTCTGTTGAATTCCTTTGCTGAATGTTGAAGCTGGTCAAGGATGGTTGTTGTGCTAAAAAGAAATATTAATTTATGATATTATGGCTAATTTTATTCTGCTACATCTTCTTTGTTGAATTAAATAAATGATATAGGTGAAGAATTCTTTTAAAATATCTAACATGTTTGTATGACTTTTCTAAAAGTGCATTGACTTAAATGGAAATACATTAAAAATAGAATACATTTTGTTGAAAATGTACTGATAAATTCAATATCCCTATTTTTCACAGAAATTTTAAAGAGAAAGTGAGAGGTAAATAAAGAGAAAGAGAGCAAGCACAAATAATAAAGATTTTTTTTTAAATTAGAGTATAATTGTTTTACAATTTTGTATTGGTTTCTGCTGTACAACAACATGAGTCAGCCGCAAGTATACATACATCCCCTCTCTTGAATCTCCCATGTACTCTCTCCCCTGCCTTCCACCCCTTGCCAGGTTATCATAGAGCATGGAGCTGAGCTCCCTGAGCTATACAACAGCTTCCCACTAGCTATCTATTTTACACATGGTAGTGTATATATAGGGCTTCTCAGGTAGCTCACGGAGAAGGTGATGGCACTCCACTCCGGTACTCTTGCCTGGAAAATCCCATGGGCAGAGAAGCCTGGTGGGCTGCCGTCTATGGGGTCGCACAGAGTCGGACACGACTGAAGTGACTTAGCAGTAGCAGCAGCATCAGGTAGCTCAGCTGGTAAAGAATCCTCCTGCAATGCAGGAGACCCTGGTTTGATTCCTGGGTCAGGACCTTCCCCAGGAGAAGGGATAGGCTACCCACTCCAGTATTCTTAGGCTTCGCTGGTGGTTCAGACAGTAAAGAATCTGCCTGCAATTCAGGAGACCAGGGGTCCATCCCTGGATTGGGAAGATCCTCTGGAAGAAGGCATGGCAACCCACTCCAATATTCTTGCCTGGAGAATCCCCATGGACTAATAAGCCTGGCAGGCTACAGTCCATGGGGTCTCAAAGAGTTGGACACAACTGAGTGCTAGGGTTAGGGTTAGGGTTACGGTTAGAGTTGGACACAACTGAATATATGTCAGTGTTCCTCTCTCAATTGAGATCAATAAAGATCTTTAAATGTATTATATTTTTACTGTTGAGAGTATTCATTTTAATATACCTATTTGGCAGAATAAGACTAAAATACTGGCTAATTTAAAAGTGAAGACTGATACCCAGTCTTTTGGTCAAATAAACTCAAGTTAAAGGTTCAATTTCACTGCTTTAGTAACTCTGAAACTGGTCAAGTTACTTAGTTTCTTGAAACAATGATACTTAAATCTGCTGTATGATGCTTAAATGGTTAAAGAATCAGCCTGCAATGTGGGAAACCCAGGTTCAGTCCCTGGGTAAGGAAGATCCCCTGGAGAAAGGAATGCTACCCACTCCAGTATTCTTGCCTGGAGAATCCCATGGACAAAGGAGCCTGGCAGGCTACAGTCCATGGGGTTGCAAAGAACAGGACACGACTGAGTGACTAACACACACACACACACACACACACACACACACACTAAGTCAGAAAATACTTGATAATACTAAACACGGTGCCTGTATATAGTATTTACTTTAAAACGATGTTACTTGCTGACATGCAATCATGATTATACCTCCTAATAATGATTGATATTGGACAGTAGTTAAGACAGAAGTACCCTTGTTTGGAGTCACAAGAACAACACAATTCAAGACAAAGCTTCTAAATGCACCATTTCAACTTGGAAATATTTCACAATATCTAATTTGAATATAAAATAAGCTGTATTGATTTCTGTTAAGACCTATTTTAAAACTGTAACAAACAAGAAATTTTACCTTTCTTGGATTTAGCAGTGACCTAATAGCATGTACACAAGTTTCATAAATAAATGCATGTGCATGCATGTGTGCATCCTCAGTCACTCAGTCGTGTCTGACTCTTTGCAACCCTGTGGACTGTAGCCTGCGAGGCTCCTCTGTCCATGGGCTTCTCCAGCAAGAATACTGGAGTGGGTTGCCATTTCCTTCTCCAGGGGATCTTCCTGACCCAGGAATTGAACTTGAGTCTCCTGACCTCCTGCATTGGTGGGCAATGTGCTGGATGACAGTTTACTTATTCATGAATGGACTCTATTAACTGAAATCCAAGGACAGGGAGGCCTGGCCTGCTACAGTTCATGGGGTCGCAAAGTGTCGGACATGACTGAGAGACTGAACTGAACTGACTGAACAGCAAAATAGAACCAAAGAAAAAAAAATTACCCAAACTAAATCAGACAAGAATAAGTCAAACTAAACCAAACCAAACCAAAGAGAATCTACTTATAGGAGAAATGGCAGAAAAATGAGCACAAATACAATAAAATAATAAATTCTTAAAAATTCCTATATTGTAATTTTGACTTTCACATTATTTCTAGTTGGAAAAGCATGGAGAACTAAAATTAATGGTATTCTCAAAGGAGATAATTCAAAGAAACTACATAAGAACATAATTTTAATTGGCTTATTTCTGTCTTTAAAAGTTTAGTATTAATTGCTCATTTCTGTAAGGCAACTTGAAATAATAAGAAAATAATTTGTATTTTATTTATCAGCACATTACAGTATGCTTATATTGCCTCTAAATGAGATAGAGACATTGAAAAACCACTTTTTCTCTCTCATCTCACTTGCCCCCTCCTGCTCAGTATTTCTGATGATTCACATTATCAGTCAACAAGTTTAAGAAAGTTCTTCACATATGACTAAAATTTACAAATCCTATTTTCGGGAGCGAGACACTTTGGTATTTATAAAATGCTTAAAGAAGATAATTAGTGGTGGCATAATTTTCTTTCAGTTAATAGGTTATGGAAGACTTTCTCCTTTATGACAGTCTCTTTTGTCTCAGAAAGTAAAACCCCATTGCACTAGTTATCACAGGATTAACCTAGTTGAGTCATGGTTAGGTGTAAGAACACTTTGTTTTTTTTTTTAATCTCACATCTTCAAAAGTATCTCTCCCAAAGTCATCTGCTTGCTCAAAGATTCCCATTTTAGGGGGATGCTTCCTTAAATAGAAAATGAATGTAAACTATTTATCACAGCTCCTGGTACTATATTACATCAGCTCTACTGAAGAGGTAATGGGCACTAAGATGTTAAACTTTCCAAAATGAGAAAATAGTGGCAGGGCTAGGATACAGACAGACAACTCTTAATTAGTGCATTTAATGAATCAACTATTTTTACTCTGAAAACAGCATGGTTACTTTTAAGTCAAGAGGATTTGATTAGGTGAACCGTAACTTTATTTTAGGATAGGGCAAAGCCATGGAAGACACAACCATTTAGCTCAGGGCACATTCATATATGTGAAGTTGATGCCAGCTGCCAGCAGCCCCTTGACTGCTACAGACCTCGGTTTTCCACTGATGAATCTTCCATGTGAATGCAGAAGTAGATGCTCCTAAAGCCATGTGCTACTCCAAGTAACCCATCTGCTCCATCAGGTTACCAGTTCAAAAGGGACAGAAATAAGGATGCTTGTATTAGGCAAGATTTAGTGTGAAAAGGAAAACAGGATTCTAAAAATATCAGTGAGTAAGACATTAGTTCAGTCAGTCAGTTCAGTCGCTCAGTCATGTCCGACTCTTTGCGACCCCATGGATCGCAGTACGCCAGGCCTCCCTGTCCATCACCAACTCCCGGAGTTCACCCAGACCCACGTCCATCGAGTCAGTGATGCCATCCAGCCATCTCATCCTCTGTCGTCCCCTTCTGCTCCTGCCCCCAATCCCTCCCATCATCAGAGTCTTTTCCAATGAGTCAACTCTTCGCATGAGGTGGCCAAAGTACTGGAGTTTCACCTTCAGCATCATTCCTTCCAAAGAACACCTAGGGCTGATCTCCTTCAGAATGGACTGGTTGGATCTCCTTTCAGTCCAAGGGACTCTCAGGAGTCTTCTCCAACACCACAATTCAAGTAAGACATTAGAAAAGCCTAAAACTGTAGAAACATGCCCACTCGTCCAGTGCTCATGCTGACTCCACCTGTACAATTGTTTCCATGCTTTCTCACTCTCGGATATTAAATAACTATCATTTAAAGCTTTTATTTTAAAGACCATGTTTGTAAACATTTAGGTATGTCTTTCTATGTGACAAATGCCATACCAGTTGTCTAAAACCAGCTAATGCACTTGGAAACTTACTGAATAGTTATATTGCAGGAGAAACAGAAAATGTGTATATTACTACCTGCAAGTAATAAAAGGAAGTTGGCTTCAATGATCAGCAAGTGGCAATGGGCTTGCTAGCATCCTCTGGAAGACTCTCCGCAAGGCAGGTTGTTGGTGTCTATTTTTCTCTTTCCCTTCGTTTCTCCTTCATACCGCTTCATATTATAAGAACAAAACAACTAAAAAACAAAAAAGTAAAAAAAAAGAAAAACTCCAAAGGAACCTTTGGTGACTCTTTCTCCTCCTGCCCTTTCCATTTATAGATGAAGAAATTGACAAATACAGAAACCTCTGCCTCTACCACCAACCAAAAAAAAAAAAAAAAAAATTAAGTTACTGGAGAGAAGTCAGACAGCTAATGCTGAAAAAAATTAAAACAAAAGAAAATTAAGCATAGGCTATTGATTATCTTAGAAAAGTAACACAATGTAAACATTTGAATCTAAAGCAAAGTCAATAAATCATGGAACTATAGAGTAAGTGTCTCAAATATGTCATCCAAAGTCACCCACTGTGAATCTCATGGCTAGCTCAGTGGGAAAGCTAGAAGCAAAGTCTCCACTGATGGTCTTCTTCAGCTTCTTAAATTCCAGACTATCTCAAATGTCTCCTGATTCTCACCTGATGTCAACCTGCTGCTTTTTACATGCACTAACAGAACATTTCAAAACTCCTTCCTCTTTTATGAGGTTAGTCTATGTAACAGGAATTGGGGAATTTAGAACTACAGAGCAAGACAAATAAGATATCAAAGAACTAATACTTACATGGGCAATCCAACAATAAACATGTAAACAAATAAGTAAGCAAATTTATTGACAAATTGAAAAAAAAAACAAACCTGAAAATTGTTATTACCACAAAGGACCTAATTGGACCAAAAGATATAAGTGAAATTGAGAAAAACAAGGTGGTCAGGAAAGAGCTCTCTGTGGCTGTGACATTTGAGCTGAATCCAGAGAATGGCAAGGAGGCGGGGGCGAGCTGGGAAGCCTCCATAGGTGGCCCTAGTGGTAAAGCACCCGCCTGTCAATGCAGGAGACAAAAGAGACATGGGTTTGATTTCTGGGTCGGGACGATCCCCTGGAGGAGGAAATGGCAACCCACTCCAGTATTTTGGCTTGGAGAATCCTGTGGACAGAGGAGCCTGGTGGGCAACAGTCCACAGGGTCTCAAAGAGTTGGACACTACTGAAGCGACTTAGCATGAAGGCATGCCTGCTACAGACTGGGAATGAGACGAATGCCAAGAATTCAGGGACAAACCCTTTGGGCAGAGGGACTGGTGAGACCTGTCTACTGGTTATGTCTATAAATAGAGCAAAGGAGAGCTCTCTAAGGGTGAAAAGGCAAATGCAAGGGCCAGAGCAGGAAAGCTCAGACACCTTCCAGAAATGGTAAGACAGCAACATTCGTTGGAGTGAAGGACACATCCTGGGGCTAATAGGTAGGCAGAGGTCAGGTGAGGACCAGCCCCTAAATTTTCTGTGAAGGCATGAAATGGATGGAGACATTGGAGGCTTTTAAATGTCTTCTTTGTTTATCCTGGAGTGGACTTTGTTTGGTTGATTCAGATTTTAAAAGGTGTCAGGGAACTCATCTTTTTAAAGTCCTCAGGGAAATCTTTTCCAAAAGAAAAATAATCAACCTTCACATGTGATTATTAAGTTTGAAATAAACAAACTTAACTAGCTCACATTTTAAATAAAGTGTGAAATATGGTGTTTTGACTGCTTTTAATTTGTAATCTAATTTTAAAATCTTTTGTTTTTAAATCAGCATCTAAAAAACACTGCATTTATTTTCTGTAGCTTACCTGTAATAGATTGCAGATAATAATAGATAGATCACTGTCCCACTGACTCCTTTTAAATTAGGAGGTATTTAGGAGTACTTAACAGGTGGCTCTAGAGGTAAAGAACCCAAAGCAGAAGACATAGAGATAAGAGTTCCATCCTTGGGTCAGGAAGATCCCCTGGAGGAGGGCATGGCAACCCACTCCAGTATTCTTGCCTAGAAAATTCCATAGACAAAGAAGCCTGGTGGGCTTCAGTCCATGGGGTCACAAAGAGTCAGACACAACAAAGAGATTTAGCACAGCACAAAACAAAGAAAATAGAAAAACTGAAAACTGCTTTCCATCTGTTCAAGGTGATTACTGATAGCACACCATATCAATTTTGCATTGGGAATCTAAAGCAGACAGTCTTTTAATTGTCAGTGTAAACAACTATGAATTTTTTAGTTTATGGAACACACAAGTGGATAAACAGCTATTTTTACAGTTCTATTACTGTGTTGTTTTTAATTAGATACAGAATGCTTACTAAACCTTAAACTTGATGTCAATAAAACCATCAATAGACATTTATCAAAAGTTTACAAGGTTTAAGGTGCTCTACTGAGTGGTAGTTATTCATAGACAAAATCCAGAGGATTACAATCTAGGAGGGGAAAACTAGATACACATGAAAAGATGACCAATAAGACTAGGTAGCATAGAATAAATTAAAACTCAGTGGTAGAGATCAGAAAGTCATCGAGGTTCAGATTTGGAAACGTTTCAAAACTGAGTCGAAGTTCACACTACACATTGGGAAAAGAAAGTCTGAGCCAGGTGGAGAGGAGAGTAGGAACTGGGGAGGGCAAAGCAGATAAAAATGGAAAATACTAAACAATTGCTCTAGTCCAATCCCTCTGTCTTGTCAAAAATTTAAAAACCGTATAAACTAAAGCCAGATCAATAAAAGTATTCAGTAAGAGTTTACTGTGCACAACATAACAGTTTGTGAACTGCATGCATACTCAGTCAGTCAGATGTGTTCAACTCTTTGTGACCCTATGGACTCTAGCCTGCTAGGCTCTGCATCCATGGGATTCTTTAGGCAAGAATACTGGAGTGGATTGACATTTCCTCCTCCAGGGAATCTTCCTGACCCAGGGATTGAATCCGAGTCTCCTGCATTTCAGGCAGATTCTTTACTACCATCTGAACTACCAGGGAAGCTCAGTTTGTGAACTAGAAGTCTTCAAATTCAAAACCAATGTGAAGAGGCAGGACATAACAGGGTGACTTAAGAAGTGAAAAGCAGGAAGTCATCTAACTTTTACAAAGATTATTTATTACCATAAATGTTTCTAGACAGCAGGTTAAAGGTGCTTGTGTTACACCATTTAAGAAAATAATAAAGTTTATTTTTTGGTTATCAGAGGCACTTATAAGAAATGGGCTTGTTAGGTGGCACAAATAGTAAGGAATCTGCCTGCCAATTCAGGAGACCTAAGAGAGACTCGGGTTTTAACCCTCAGTTGAAAAGGTCCCCTGGAGGAGCAAATGGCAACCCACTCCAGTATTCTTGCCAGGAGAGTCCCATGGATAGAGGAGCCTGGCAGGCTACAGTCCATGGGGTTAAAGAGTCAGACACCACTGAAAAACTAAAAACACAGGCAGACATGCATGTGGATTAAATGGTTTTTTCTGTTTGGGGAATTCTCTAGCCTGGTCTCATTTTATTTTATTTGAATGGTCTTAAAGCCCCTAAGCAGTCCATGGGTTAAAACTGGATCACATTAACCATTTCTGATTCTGTTTCTACAGTTCTAGCCCTCTGTCAGAGAAACTATGACAGGTTCTACCTCTTGCCATGGATTATTTCTGTGGGTCCTAAGAGGGTGTGCCCATGTGCTCAGCCACGTCCTCTCTGCTCCCTTGGAGGGCCCATCATCCCTTGCTCGTTCTGGCGACGAAGATGATGCTGTGCTGGTGAGGAGCAGCAGAGAGAGGCCTCACTGCTGTCTCAGGTCCTACTGTCTTCCCGGAAAGAGCAGTAGGTTGGACCCAGGGCCCCATCTCCTTCTTGCTACCCACCCTTCCTCCATCGTAGCTCACTGCTGCTGAGATGTGCAGTGTCTCACTGTGGTCTCTCCGGTTGTAACTATACACAGTCACAGACTGAAAGGGGAAAATCCCCTTCTTTTAGCATTGTGCTGTTCATGCTGCTACATGAGCCCAGAAATAAGACTGACTTTGCTCCGTCTCTCTTGCAAGCTGTTCAGTTCAGTCGCTCAGTCATGTCTGACTCTTTGTGACCTCATGAATCGCAGCACACCAGGCCTCCCTGTTCATCACCAACTCCTGGAGTTCACTCAGACTCAAGTCTATCGAGTCAGTGATGCCTTCCAGCCATCTCATCCTCTGTCGTCCCCTTCTCCTCCTCCTGCCCACAATCTCTCCCAGCATCAGAGTCTTTTCCAATGAGTCAACTCTTTGCATCAGGTTGCCAAAGTACTGGAGTTTCAGCTGTAGCACCATTCCTTCCAAAGAAATCCTAGAGCTGATCTCCTTCAGAATGGACTGGTTGGATCTCCTTGCAGTCCAAGGGACTCTCAAGTGTCTTCTCCCACACCACAGTTCAAAAGCATCAATTCTTCAGCACTCAGCTTTCTTCACAGTCCAACTCTCACATCCATACATGACTACCAGAAAAACCATAGCCTTGACTTGACGGACCTTTGTTGGCAAAGTAATGTCTCTGCTTTTGAATATGCTATCTAGGTTGGTCATAACTTTCCTTTCAAGGAGTAAGCGTCTTTTAATTTCATGGCTGCAGTCACCATCTGCAGTGATTTTGGAGCCCCCCCCCAAAAAAAATAGAGTCTGACACTGTTTCCACTGTTTCCCCATCTATTTCCCATGAAGTTATGGGACCAGATGCCATGATCTTCGTTTTCTGAATGTTGAGTTTTAAGCCAACATTGCAAGCTGTTAGTAAACTCAATTCATTTCTTTTTACTCCGAGAATAATCTCTCATCTCAGGCCTCACACATGAACTGATGAATTGATGATAGTGGGGCCTGATGACAAAATCAAACTAATAGATCCAAAACCTTCAAGGCTTTACTGTGAAGAATAATGTCATATGGTAGATGAGCTACTGAAAGAATACTATTTTCTGAAAGCAGCAGTAATAACTGGGAAAACTTGCCATGAATGAAGGCAAAGATTTCCTCTTCTCAATCACTTTTGGAAGGAGGGTCAGCCTGGCTTAGGAGCTTTATAAACATGACCTGGAGAGCCTGGTAGTGCAGAAGCCACATTCCCCACTCTAGTCCCATTACTGCTCAACCTTGGTGATCTTCAAGGCCATCTTGTGGCTTTGGATTTCAGATTCTTTTCTATCTGAAAAAAAAATGAGATCAGCTTAAATAGTTTTTGTTTGTTTGTTTTTCTTCCTAAAATTCTACAAGTGTGTATACATACTAAAGATCATTCTATTCCCATGTGTTTGTAGATATCAACTCAATCTAAATAAACACACAATACTTCCATGTGGGACCCTTGAAGTTCTGTCAAGTCAGCCCTGTTGACTCAATAAGTATGATTATCAAGCATATACTGTACATGACTATTAATAATGAATATTAATCTGCAAACTCTGGAGAGCAAAAGCAAAGCCTGTTTTAAAATTTTGTTTAAATCAACATAAATCTTCCCTGGTGGCTCAGACAGTAAAGAATCCACCTACAATGCAAGAGACCTGGGTTTGATCCCTAGGTTGGGACGATCCCCTGGAGAAGGGAATAGCTACCCACTTCAGTGTTTTGGCCTGGAGAATTCCATGGACAGAGGAGCCTGGCAGGCTACAGTCCATGGGGTCACAAAGAGTCGGACGCAACTGAGTAACTTTCACTTTCAAAGCCACCTCCAAACCTCTCCCTGCTCACTCCAATACCCTCTGGAAGGAGATTCTATTTTAATTAGTGTCAAGGCCTTTCCTTTCAACAAAATGGCTCTAGAAATTGAGATGACTAAGTAACTTCTGAAACAGGAACAGGACCTTAAATCTTGACCTGCATTATGACACCTGCTGCTGTTCCCGTTTGCTATAACTGCCAGAAGTCCACTCATGAGCTATTAGCGGGCATAGACATTTTCACAGAGGTGAATGGCTCCATCCAGTGTCCAGGCACCCCTCATACAACATGCTTCCAAACCCTTGAAGTCCTACCTTCTCGCCAGGGCATCCCCACACAGCAGATCACAAAGGTCCACAGATGACAAGGTTCACCCATCTTTGCTTCCTCCAAATTTCTAAGAATTCCCTCCTTTCTAATTCTGTACCCAGAGTCTCTTCAATGAGCTGCGCATTTACTTAGCAGAGAAAGGAGCTATTATCTGATGTCTTACCTATGAAATTATCCATATTTAAGGTGATGAATATACATAGGCCTTGTTACTTGCTTGAATGGGAAGACAGGAAATTAAAGAAAAAACATATATACATTTATATTTTAACAGATTATCCTGCTTACAATTCCTTGCCTTAGGGCAAAGGTAAATGACTCATTTAACTAGCAAAAAACAAGGATAAAAATTAGCACTGGCTTTGGGGAAATAAAATCAAGTTCATGGGTGCTCTTTTGCAGGTTTTAAAATTGACTCTAGGTCAGGTAGATAATTCCCTCTAGTTTATACTGCCAAAAAGAGAAATGAAAACCTCCAAGTCTAAATTAAGACAATTATACCAAGTTTTTAATTTGAAATTACAAGTGTAAATTTCTGAACAATCATAGTAAACTGCCTAGATTTGCCTCTTATCTATCCAACTACACTTTTTTCTCCAATTAACTGATACTCCCTGCCTAGCTCCATACTTGAATACCCCATTCTTTTCTTAGATTTGTTACATATATATTTAATTACTTTCATTTCTGTACTTTCTGTTTTGTTCCACTGGTTAACTTCTTTATTCTTGAACCTATAATCAGTTTAGTTCAGTTGCTCAGTCATGTCCAACTCTTTGTGACCCCATGCACACCAGGCCTCCCTGTCCATTACCAATTTCCAGAGTTTACCCAAACTCATGTCCATTGAGTTGATAATGCCATCCAACCATCTCATCCTCTGTTGTCCCCTTCTCTTGCCTTCATCTTTCCCAGGATCAAGCTCTTTTCAAATAAGTCAGCTCTTCGCATAAAGTGGCCAAAGTATTGGAGTTCCAGCTTCAACATCAGTACTTCCAATGAACATCCAGGACTGATTTCCTCCAGGATGGACTGGTTGTATCTTCTTGTAGTCCAACGGACTCTCAGAAGTCTTCTCCAACACCACAGTTCAAAAGCATTAATTCTTCAGCACTCAGCTTTCTTTATGGTCCAACTCTCACATCCGTATATGACTACTGGAAAAATTGCAGCCTTGACTAGATGGACCTTTGTTAACAAAGTAATGTCTCTGCTTTTTAATATGCTGTCTAGGCTGGTCATGGATTTTCTTCTAAGGGGCAAGCATCTTTTAATTTCATGGCTGCAGTCATCATTTGCAGTGATTTTCAAACCCCTCAGAATAAAATCTGTCACTGTTTCCCCATCTATTTGCCATGAAGTGATGGGACCAGATGCCATGATCTTAGTTTTCTGAATGTTGAGCTTAAAGCCAATTTTTTCACTTTCCTCTTTCATTTTCATCAAGAGGCTCTTTAGTTCTTCACTTTCTGCCATAAAGGTGGTGTCATCTGCATATCTGAGGTTATTGATATTTTTACCTGCAAAATTGATTCCGGCTTGTGCTTCATCCAGCCTGGAATTTCACATGATGTCCTCATGTTGTACTCATGTTGTACTCATGATGTACTCATCATGTGATGCATATTCACATGATGTATAAGTTAAATAAGCAGGGTGACAATGTACAGCCTTGACCTACTCCTTTCCCGATTTGGAACCAGTCTGTTGTTCCATGTCCAGTTCTGTTGCTTCTTGGCCTGCATAAGATATCTCAGGAGGCAGGTAAGGTGGTCTGGTATTTCCATCTCTTTCAGAATTTTCCACAGTTTGTTGTGATCCACACAGTCAAAGGCTTTGACATAGTCAATAAAGCCAAAGTAGATGTTTTTCTGGAACTTTCTTGCTTTTGCGATGAACCAATGGATGTTGGCAATTTGATCTCTGGTTCCTCTGCCTTTTCTGAAACCAGCTTGAACATCTGGAAGTTCACAGTTCATGTACCGTTGAAGCCTGCTTGGAGAATTTTGAGCATTACTTTGCTAGCGTTTGAGATGAGTGCAATTGTGTGGTAGTTTGAATATTTTTTGGGATTGGAATGAAAATTGACCTTTTCCAGACCTGTGGCCACTGCTGAGTTTTCCAAATGTGCTGGCATTTTGAGTGCAACACTTTCACAGCATCTTCTTTTAGGATTTTAAACATCTCAATTGGAATTTCATCACCTCCCTCTAGCTTTGTTCATAGTGATAATTTCTAAGGCCCAGTGAATAGAAGTCTATTCAAGAAAATGTTGAATAGATATTTTTTTAATATATATATTAATATAAAGTATAGGATTTACCAGAATTCATGTGGGAATTTACATTTCTTCCATGTTGACTTTTCTTTTTCATAAATATTTACCTATTTAGTGTCTTTATTTAGGTCTTCTCCACTTATCTGCCTTCCCTGGTGGCTCAAATGGTAAAGCATCTGCATGCAATGTGTGAAAACTGGGTTCCATCCCTGGGTCAGGAAGATCCCCTGGAGAAGGAAATGGCAACCCAGTCTTGTACTCTTGCCTGGATAATCGCATGGACAGAGGAGCATGGTAGGCTACAGACCATGGGTTCGTAAAGAGCTGGACATAACTGAGTGACTTCACTTTCACTTTTCACTTATTTAGTTCTTATTTAATGTGTCTCAACAGAGTTTTATCATTTCCATTATAGGAATCTTTTATATTGTTTGTTTTTATTCATAAATAAATCAAGACTGAAAGTTATAGACAGAGTATGTTAAGTAACCAAAAAGTAATCCTTCCAAGAATTAAAATAGCTTTGCAAAAATATGTAAGTTTAATATATAATCCTTGTATAAGACTCAGATAATACAGAAAGATAATGCCCATGATTCCACTGCCCTAAGGTAATACTTAATGACATTTTGTTAAATAGACTTCTTGTAATTGTTTATATAGACATGTGTAAGCACACTGAAATTTATTCACGTTGAGACATACCCACACATACGAATAAAATACTATTAAGACACACAATGCTCTTTAAATGTTTTTTTTTTCACTTAAAATATATCATGGGCCTCTTTTGAAGTCAACTTGCTCAATAGAGATTTTTACTCTTAATATTAACATATTTTCAATTAACAATTATTTCTTTGACAATTTATAGCTTTCAAGATACCCTTTAAAAATAATTACTGCTACAATATTATGGAAATAGTAACCTAAATTTTCCTTTAGTAGTTATGTGGAGTTATTTTTCTATTTAATTAGTTAATTCCACCTGGAGATTTACAACAGTCCATCTTTTAGACTTTTTTGCCCCAATTAGTTCAGTTCAGTTCAGTTCAGTCACTCAATCACATATGATTCTTTTTATTTTTTATTTTTTTTTATTTTTAAACTTTACATAATTGTATTAGTTTTGCCAAATATCAAAATCCCACAGAATACAGCACACCAGGCCTCCCTGTCCATCACCAATTCCCGGAGTTTACTGAAACTCATGTCCATTGAGTCAGTGATGGCATCGAACCATATCATCCTCTGTTGTTCCCTTCTCCTCCTGCCCTCAATCTTTCCCAGCACCAGGGTCTTTTCAAATGAGTCAGGTCTTGGCATCAGGTGGCCAAAGTATTGGAGTTTCAGCTTTAACATCAGTCCTTCCAGTAAACACCCAGGACTTGTCACAAAATATTGTAATGAATAATCACTAATTCAAAATATTAATGTTTAACAAATATTCTATTTTGGCATTCTCTATGCTATTATATTGAACCATTTGTTTTTTCAACAGTATAAAAATATTATATTCACTAAAAATTTATAACACATTTTAACATCTGAAAAAATAAATTCTTCTGCAATGATTTGATTTTTTTTAGCTTTTTCTTAACTGTTTTTAACCATTCATACTTCTAGATAAACATTCTATTTGTTTTCAGGTGAAGATTTCAAATAACAATGTGGAATAATAGACAACACTTTTTATTCTGTTGTCACTAAGGTAAAATCTTTATTTGCCCTTCAGTTCAGTTCAGTCACTCAGTCGTGTCCGACTCTTTGTGACCCTATGGACCACAGCATGCCAGGCCTCCCTGTCCATCACCAACTCCTGGAGTTTACCCAAACTCATGTGCATTGAGTCGATGATGCCATCCAACCATCTCATCCTCTGTCGTTCCCTTCTCCTCCTCCCTTCAATCCTTCCCAGCATCAGGGTCTTTTCAAATGAGTCAGCTCTTCAAATCAGATGGCCAAAGTATTGGAGTTTCAGCTTCAACATGAGTCCTTCCAATGAACACCCAGGACTGATCTCCTTTAGGATGGACTGGTTGGATCTCCTAAAAGTCCAAGGGACTATCAAGAGTCTTTTCCAACATCACAGTTCAAAAGCATCAATTCTTCTGTGCTCAGCTTTCTTTACAGTCCAACTCTCACATCCATACATGACCACTGTAAAAACCACAGCCTTGACTAGTTGGACCTTTGTGGACAAAATAATGTCTCTGCTTTTTAATATGCTGTCTAGGTTGGTCATAACTTTTCTTCCAAGGAGTAAGTGTCTTTTAATTTCATGGCTACAGTCACCATCTGCAGTGATTTTGGAGCCCCCAAAATAAAGTCTGACACTGTTTCCACTGTTTCCCCATCTATTTCCCATGAAGTGATGCAACTGGATGGCATGATCTTAGTTTTCTGAATGTTGAGCTTTAAGTCAACTTTTTCACTCTCCTCTTCCACTTTCATCAAGAGGCTCTTTAGTTCTTCACTTTCTGCCGTAAGGGTGGTGTCATCTGCATATCTGAGGTTATTGATATTTCTCCCGGCAATCTGGATTCCATCTTGTGCTTCATCCAGTCCAGCATTTCTCATGATGTACTTTACACTTAAGTTAAATAAGCAGGGTGACAATATACAGCATTGATGTACTCCTTTTCCTATTTGGAGCCAGTCTGTTGTTTCATGTCCAGTTTTAACTGTTGGTTCCTGACCTGCATACAGATTTCTCAAGAGGCAGGTCAGGCGGTCTCTAATTCCGATCTCTTTCAAAACTTATTTTCTAATACTTAGCACTTACTGAGATGCTTTTTATTAGCATACTTATACTTGTTAATATGAAAAATCATGAATAGAAAAAATAATGTCCTTTAAACTATATTCAAGAAAAAAATCCATTTTGGAGCTTGGATATATTGCCTTTACTATTTGGAGTTGTGATATACTGTTACTTTTAATGTCATGGTGTTTCCTGCTTGCTATTATTTTCTTTAGGATTTTTGCTTCTATACTAGCAAATGAGATAGTTCTGTTTTGCTTCCCTTTTTGTGATGTTGATTAGTACCTTTTAGGTAAAAAAAAAGTTGAGGAATTCTGTATATATAAATATATGCTCTCAAACTCACTGCTAAATATTCTGACCTTCGTCAGACTTCCCATCATTTCAAGCCCAAGAAAAAGGCATTCTAAAGCAGGAAATCTTGGAAGTGTAGTGGATCCAGTCGATTGGCTTACTCAGTTCCAAAATCTAGCCTAACTTCTTGTGCTGCAGAATCTGTAAAACTAAAAATACAAATGAAATTGCTCATATTTTCCTTAAAGTAAAAGATAAAGTAATAAAGCTTTCATTTCATGAGAGGCTTCCCCACAAAAAGAAATAAATCTGTATTACTTTCACTGGGTTTAATATTTTTGTGAAAGTTACATTAAATGAGCAGGGGGAAAAAATAGGTGTAAGTGGTGCTTAAATGTAATTATACCTGTGTTGTAGGTGTTGTGAATTCTGCTTTTCTCTTCTTCTTTTTTTTTTTCTTTTTCAGAGCATTTTTGTTTACAAGAAACCTAGATAGAACAGGGAAATATGGTTCACACTGTGAGAGATGTTTTAAAATTTAAATAATGTCATTTGGCAAATAATAAAAGTTAAAAGTGTGATTCTATAGAGCTTTAAACAGGGCCAGCCTCAGGGGCTTACAGCTCTTTTCAAAACATCATTTCAGAAACTAGAAGATGTAAAATGATTGAGAAGGAAAGTGTGGATTCTGTAGTCAGACAGACCTGGAAATGGAATCCCAGTTCTGCTACTTACTGCCTTTGTAACCTTCAGCAAATTGCTTAATCTTTCTCAAACACTATTCTCTATCTATATATAAAAAAGCATCATATTTAACCATGAGATTACTGTACAGATAAAAGAAGATAATATATGTGAAAACTCCTTTCACAGTGTCAGGAGCACACTGCACATTCAGTAAATATTAGGACTGTTCCTTCCCAACTGGATTTAAAATCTGCAATTTTACCTACTTAGATATATAAGTTTAATTTATGCTTTTCCTTTTGGTTTCATCCACTACAGCTGTTAATAAATCCTTTAGTGATATTAATTATTTACATATTTGAAGAAATATGTTATCTGTCTTTCACACAAAAAAGATCTTCATTCACAGAGGGGAACAGTGGGGAAAGCAGTGTTAGAGAAAGCCTGGTTCCTGGTATCTGAGATGGGTGGGAGGGAACAGGATTGTTGCTGCTGTTCAGTAGCAAAGTTGTATCCATATCTGACTCTCTCTGATTCCATGAACTGCAGCATTCCAGGCTCCTCTGTTGTCCACCATCTCCTGTAATTTGCTCAAATTCATGTCCACTGAGTGGGTGATGCTATCTAACCATCTCATCCTCTGCCTTTCCTCTTCTCTTTTTGCTTTCAGTCTTTCCCAGCAAAAGGGTCTCCCCAGGGAGTCAGCCCTTCTCATTGGGTAGCTAAAGTATTAGAGCTTCAGTGTCAGTCCTTCTAAAGAATATTCAGGGTTGATTTCCTTTAGAACTGACTGGTTTGATCTCCTTGCAGTCCAAGGGACTCTCAAGAGTCTTCTCTAGCACCACAATTCAAAAGTATCAGTCCTTCAGCACTCAGCCTTCTTTATGGTCCAACTTTCACATCTGCACATGACTACTGGAAAAATCACAGCTTTGACTAGAATGACCTTTATTGGCAAAGGGAACAGGATTGGCAGGATATTCAAAGTACATAGAAGAAGAGCTAAGGGTCAAGGAAAAGAAACTTATGAAAAAGAAATATAAATGTTAATATCATAATTTTTTCTAGGACATGCTGATGAATAGTCACTGATTTGGGGAAATGACTTCTTCATTGGACCATTGTAAAGTGAGTATAGAGGCTAGGATGATAAAAATTTCCCAAATTCTCCAGGTGAAAGTAAGTGCTGAGCACTCAGTAGACTCTCAGTGAAATTCACCAATTAATTATTATACAATCTATGAGCCAAAAGAATGTAAATGTGTGCTTTAATTTATTTTTCCTAAGAACTCCCTGTAATGATTCTTGCAGTAGGCCAGTACTATTATAGCCATTAAAAAAAAAAAAAAAAAACAAAACTGTGGAATATAGGAACTTGCCCCAAATAAGCAAATAAGTTTATAAGATAGGGAGAATAAAAATCCAGGTTTTAATATTGTATTCCGCCTTATGGCTCTTAAAAATAAAAGCTCAAACAGTGAAATTTTAAAAATGGCATTACTGAAAGACACTATGGCTTAAGGTAATCTTCTCCAAGTTCTTTTAACACAGATCGTGTTTCCACCAGTCCAACTCCTGAATTCTAAAGATGTAATAATTATCTTTTCTCCTAAAGTAAGGAGTAAAATTTTCCTACTACAGAGATCTCATCTAGTTGTTTCAACATAAAGTATAACATTTTAAACCACAAAGGTTATCAGAGCTTATTTTTCCCAGTATTTTTATTTCACAGATCAGGAAACTGAGACCTGCAGAAGTAGTTGATGGGGTCAAGGACACACAACTGGTATGTTCACAGCCAAGAATCACCCTTATGTCTTCTGACTCTCAGACCTCTGTTGCTTCTATTATTATTATTACTATTATCTCATCTTTCCTAACTTTAAGCAATTTTGTGCATTGGAGAAAATAAATCACTAATGCTATTTATTCATTGGTACCCTAGGTAAAGGATTTAGAAATCAGAAGAAAAAGAAACTAGGATTTCATTTGTTTTGCTAAAGTACACTTAAATTTAGATGTATATGTGTATGTTGTTGTTCAGTGGCTCAGTTGTGTCTGACTCTTTGTGACCCCATGAACTGCAGCATGCCAGGCTTACCTGTCCTTCACCATCTCCCGGAGTCTGCTCAAACTCTTTCCATTGAGTTGGTGATGCCATCCAACCATCCTAACCCTCTGTCATCCCCTTCTCCTCCTGCCTTCAATCTTTCCCAGCATCAGGGTCTTTTCCAATGAGTCAGCTTTTTGCATCAGGTGGCCGAAGTATTGGAGCTTCAGCTTCAGAATCAAAGAAAGCTGAGTGCTGAAGAATTGATGCTTTCTAACTGTGGTGTTGGAGAAGTCTTTTAGGAGTCCCTTGGACTGCAAGGAAATCAACCCAATCAATCCTACTTTGTGCAAGTTTCCTTGGACAGTTTAAGTAAAGCTGAGTTGCTAAAGCATCATTGTCAAATCAGGTGTAAGAAAACAATTAAAAGAGATTGGAGAAACATGGAATAAAAATTAGGTGTACTTTGAGCTCAGGTTAGGGCTTCTAACATGGCACAGTGGTAAAGGATCTGCCTGCCAAGGCAGAAGACACAAGAGATGCATGTTCAGTCCCTGGGTTGGGAAGATCCCCTGGAGAAATAGCAACTCATTTCAAAGTTATTGCCTGGTAAATTCATGGACAGAGGAGCCTGGCAGGGGGCCATTGCAGACATTGGGGTTGCAGACCATGGGGTTGTAAAGAGTCAAATGTGACTGAGACATGGAGCACACACATAGGAGCTCATATTACAAAAATTAAAAATGCAGAATTCCAAATATGGCAAATACAAACTCAAACATGAACCCTTGTTCAAAAGATGGTGTGCATTTTGTTGTTGCTGTTTTTATTATAAATACAAATAAAATATATAACATAAGTCATTGCAATTTTTTCCCTTTAGTGATTTTTCTTTAATGACAAGTGGCATAGCTTTAAATAAAAGGTTTACTACTATTGTAAAAAAAAGTAGAGTTTGAGAGGAGTTCACAGCTTTCCCAACTTCTAGTCTGGTGTTTTTTCTATCATCATAAATTGAATCCCTTAATCTATCTGTTACTGACCTTATATTTTTTGACCTGTTCTAATTCTAATAACTCTATGGTATAATTTCTAAGAGTTAACGAGTTAATGTTGAATATGGGGGACATGATTTTGTTCTTCATACATGCTCTCAGGAGAACTGCTGTGGGTGATAATTCTGGTGGCCATACCTCCATATTAATCTCAAAGCATTCACCAAAGTTACCCAAGATGTTTCCAGACAATGACAGATACAGTAGAGGATTTTAGAGCTGAACCATTACCTCTGCATGTGATACTCCTGGAACAGGTCATAGCATTCTCAGGTCTACGTTATCGTATGAGGCTCTTTTTATCCAATCTTCCTTCCCTTCTTCTCTCATAGGTGTCAAGCATGCATCAAGGTCTCCTTGCCCACTCTTTCTCTCTCCCCCTTCATCCTTCAGAATTTTTTCACCTGGGACTTCCCTCATTGTCTAGTGGTAAAAACTTCAACATCCAATGCAGAGAGTGTGGATTTGATCCCTGGTTGTGGTGCCAGGATCCCACATATGTAGCAGTCAAGAAACCAAAACATAGTTGGAGTGGGATGAGATGGTGGAGAAATAGGATGGGGAGACCACTTTCTTCTCCACAAATTCATCAAAAGATCATTTGAATGCTGAGCAAATTCCACAAAACAACTTCTGAATGCTGGCAGAGGACACCAGGCACCCAGAAAGGCAGCCCATTCCCTTCAAAAGGAGGTAGGACAAAATGTAAAAGACAAAAAGAGACAAAAGAGTTAGGGATGAAGACCCATCCCAGGGAGGGAGTTGTGAAGGAGGAGAAGTTTCCAAACACCAGGAAAGCCTCTCACTGGTGGGTCTGTGGGGAGTTTTAAAATCTCAGAGGGCAACATAACCGAGAGGGGGAAAAAAAAAAAACAAACCCAGAATACGCACCTAACTGCAACCCCCAAGCACAGAAGTAGCCCAGGTGCTTGCATCCACCATCAGCGAGCAGGAGCTCAACAGGGAGGTGCGGGTTGCATGCTTAGGGTAAGGACCAGGCCTGAACGCCCTGAGGACAATCTGAGGGAGCTAACTTGAGATAGCACCCAAACTGTGAGATAGCCAGAGAGAGAAAAAAAAAGAGAGAGAGAGAGAGAGAGAACTTAGTCATGCAAAGCTCTAACCTGAGGCACAGCTTGGCCTGCTCACAGAACAAAGGATTGAGAGAGCAAACACCAGAGGAGAGCTAGCTGGCTGCGAACTGGCCCATCCCCCAACCAGAGGCAGAGAGGCAGGCGGGCGACAGCCAGAGCCAGAAGGCAAGGGGAAATCTTGCCCCCAGAGATGGCATCCTCCACCAAACTGTAAGCAGGCTCCCAGTTGCTAACCAAGTCTTCCTGGGATCCTGGATGGTTGACATCTGCCAGGAGGGTTGCAGCCAGAGATCAGCTCTCCAGAGGAGACACATGGCACACCTGAGACAGTGTTCTTGCTGTGCACCCGGGAAACTGAGCAGGTGGGACCAGGGAGGTGATTAAGATGCACCACCTAGTGGGACAGTGTGCTCGCCAAGCACCTGGTCACCTGAGCTGCTCAGACCTGAGAAGGGCACAAAACACAGGCCCAACCACGCCTGTGCCTTTGTGGAGTACTGGAGAACCTGAACCTGAGCAGCTTAGACCTTGGAAGTGCATGAAACCCAGGGCCTGCTTTGGACAGTTCCCTTGCAGAGCAACCTGGAGCCTGAGCAGTATAGACGGGAAAGCACACACACCGTGAGCTGGGGTAAACCCAGTGTGGTCCATACACTTTGAGCACTCCCCACACACACCAGTGATACTTGTTTGTAGTGTTCCTCCCTCCCTACAGCACAACTGAGCAAGGGAGCCTAAATAAGTGACCACCTTCACCACCTTGTGTCAGGGCAGAAATTAGACACTGAAGAGACTTGCAAACAAAGGAAGCTGAAAAACAAACAAACAAACAAACAAGAGGGATCTGCTCTAGAAGTGACAGGTGCAACAGATTAAAACCCTGTAGTTAGCATTGACTAAGCATTGGAAAAGGCCTAGAGACCTTGAGAAGAAATATAAACTGGAACAAGGAACTATCTGAAACTGAAATGACCCCACACTACCCTCAACAGCTCCAGAGAAATTCCTAGATACATTTTTACTATTATAATTTTTTAATTTAAAAAAATTTAAGTTCTTTATACTCTTTTAATTTTCATTTTTGTAGCCTACTATTACCTTGCAAAAAAAGACCCAATTTTTAAAGCATATTTCATAAATATATTTTTTTATAATTTTTGTGATTGATTTTGTTTTGTATTTTTAATATTGTATTTTCAGAGTCTAACTTCTACTCTAGGTTTCTAATCTTTGCTTCTTGGTATTTGTCATCAGTTTTGTACCTTTAGGAATCTAATCTTCAGTTCCCATTTTTCCTTAAGGGTGTGATTACTAGCTTGATTGCTCTCTCCCCTTTTGACCCTCCCTTTCCCCCTCCAGGTCACCTCTATCTCCTCCCTCCCCCTTCTCTTCTCTACTTAACTCTGTGAATCTCTCTGGGTGTTCTGGGCTGTGGAGAACACTTAGGGAACTGATTACTGGCTAAACTGGTCTCTTCTATTTTGATTCCCCCTCTTTTCCTCCTGGTCACCTCTATCTCCCTCCTCCCTCTTCTCTTCTCCATGTAACACGTGAACTTCTCTGGGTGTCCCTCACTGTGCAGAACCTTTTCACCATTAACTTAGATGTTTTATCATCTGTGCTATAAGAATGGAGAGATCTTGAGGCTACTGTAAGAATAAGACTGAAAGCCAGAGGCAGGAGGCTTAAATCCAAAACTTTAGAACACCAGAAAACACCTGACTCCAGGGAACATTAATCAACAGGAGCTCAACCAAAAGCCTCCATACCTACACTGAAACCAAGCTCCACCCAAGAGCCAACAAGTTCCAGAGCAAGACATACCATGCTAATTCTCCAGCAATGCAGGAATATAGCACTGAGCATTAAAATATAGGCTACCCAAAGTCACACCAAACCCATACACACCTCAGAACTCACTACTGGACACTTCATTGGACTCCAGAGAGAAGAGATCCACCTCCACCCACCAGAACATTAACGCAAGCTTCCCTAACCAGGAAACCTTGACAAGCCACTAGTCCAAACCCACCCACAGGGAGCAACCTCCACAATAAAGAGGAACCACAAACTTCCAGCATACAGAAAGGCCACCACAAACACAGCAATCTAAACAAAATGAAAAGACAGAGAAATATTCAGCAGGTAAAGGAACATGATAAATGCCCACCAAACTAAAAAAAAAAGAGGAGATAGGGAGTCTACCTGAAAAAGAATTCAGAATAATGATAGTAAAGATGATCCAAAATCTTGAAAACAAAATGGAGTTACAGATAAATAGAATAGAAACAAGGATTGAGAAGAGGCAAGAAATGTTTAACAAGGACCTAGAAGAAATCAAAAGAGTCAATCAATAATGAATAATGCAATAACTGAGATCAAAAGCAATCTGGAGGGAACCAACCAAAAGTATAGTAAACAAGATTTGTTCTGTTTAGCACTATTTGTTACTTTAAGCTGGTGACCCATTGATAAGAAGTTGCTAAGAATTCTCCTCTTCTAGTACTGAAGAGGGTGGTGTCTTTACAAGAGGAAATTTGCTTTATAACTATACATTTCTTCTTTAAAAGATAATGTTTGTCCTGTTTTTAGAACTTTCTATGTATCTGCTGGTTCTCGGTGGCCCTTAGTTTAAAACAATCTGTATGCTAAAAAGGCATATTTTTTTGTGTGAAATGTGGTGCCAATGGTAAAGAACCCATCTGCCAATGGAGGTAGACATAAGAGAAATGGGTTCAATCCCTGGGTGGAGAAGATCCCCTGGAGGAGCACATGGCAACCCACACCAGTATTCTTGCCTGGAAAATCCTATGTACAGAGAAATCTGCCAGGCTATAGTCCATACTATTGCACGGAGTAGAACACGATTAAACCAACTTAGCATGCATTCTGATACTGTTAGGGGGAAGTGGTGTCTACAATGACAGGGAAATGGCTATTTATTACTAAGTTTTACTGATGCAGAGGGATAATGAAAAACTGAGGGCTGTTAACAAGAATCAAATAAGTATGAGAGCTAAGGGCTTCTTTGCAATGCTCAGTCATTCAGTCATGTCTGACTTTTTGCAACACCATGAACTGCAACCCACCAGGCTTCTCTGTCCATGGAATTCTCCAGGTAAGATACTGGAGTGGGGGACCATTTTCTCCTCCAGAAGGGCTTCAGTTCACTTCAGTTCACTAGCTCAGTTGTGTCCAATGCTTTGCGACCCCACGGAACACAGCATGCCAGGCCTCCCTGTCCATTACCAACTCCCGAAGTTTACTCAAACTCATGTCCATTGAATCATTGGTGCCATCCAACCCATCCAACCATTTCATCCTCTATTGTCCCCTTCTCCTCCTGCTTTCAATCTTTCCCCAAATCAGGGTCTTTTCAAATGAGTCAGTTCTTTAAATCAGGTGGCCAGAGAATTGAGTATCAGCTTCAATATCAGTCCTTCCAATGAACACTCAGAACTGATCTCCTTTAGGATGGACTGGTTGGATATCCTTGTAGTCCAAAGGACTCTCAAGAGTCTTCTCCAACACCACAGTTCAAAAGTATGAATTCTTCAGTGCTCAGTTTTCTTTATGGTCCAACTCTCACATCCATACATGACCACAGGAAAAACCATAGCCTTGACTAGATGGACCTTTGTTGGCAAAGTAATGTCTCTGCTTTTGAATATGCTATCTAGGTTGGTCATAACTTTCCTTCCAAGGAGTAAGCGTCTTTTAATTTCATGGCTTCAGTCACCATCTGCAGTGATTTTGGAGCACCCCCCACCCCCCACAAAAATGAATAAATAAAATAAAGTTTTCCACTGTTTCCCCATCTATTTCCCATGAAGTGATGGGATTGGATGCCATGATCTTCATTTTCTGAATGTTGAGCTTTAAGCCAACTTTTTCACTCTCCTCTTTCACTTTCATCAAGAGGCTTTTTAGTTCCTCTTCACTTTCTGCCATAAGGGTGATGTCATCTGCATACCTGAGGTTATTGATATTTCTCCAGGCAATCTGGATTCCAGCTTGTGTTTCTTCCAGTCCAGCGTTTCTCATGATGTACTCTGAATATAAGTTAAATAAGCAGGGTGACAATATACAGCCTTGACGTACTCCTTTTCCTATTTGGAACCAGTATGTTGTTCCATGTCCAGTTCTAACTGTTGTATCCTGACCTGCATACAGATTTCTCAAGAGGCAGGTCAGGTGGTCTGGTATTCCCATCTCTTTCAGAATTTTCCATAGTTTATTGTGATCCACACAGTCAAAGGCTTTGGCATAGTCAATAAAGCAGAAATAGATGTTTTTCTGGAACTCTCTTGCTTTTTCGATGATCCAGTAGATGTTGGCAATTTGATCTCTGGTTCCTCTGCCTTTTCTTAGGTACTCATTAATAAACTTCTGCTTTTTCTTGTTAAGCTTTCTTTTGTGTCACCTGGTATATGGGTCTGATCATAATTTTTAGATGTGCAGTGTGCTGCCTTCCCATAGAAGCCATAGTCATAGCCAGCCTTAGGATTTGATTTTGAAGACATTTTATCAGGGCCCTTGAACATAAGACTAGACAAATAAAGGTTCATATATTTAGGGCACTGGTTTTGGGGACATAGGATTTCATAACCTTGCAGGAACTACAGGGGATTTGGTGACAAGCTACTGAGGGTAGTTCTCAAAAGCCCAAAGGAAGCATGATTCATGCTGAGAGAAGTGGGAAAGCCTGGGGTTCCCTGGCATATAGAAAAAGGGAAAAAACTTTGAGGAAAGTAGTCATGCTGGTTTGAACATATTTCATGAGGCCAGAAAACCCATGTTGACCAAAAATCACACACACATACAACCCGAGAAGTGTAAGTTCAGTTTTATTTGGGGCTTACCAAGGACTATGGCCCAAATCCAGGCCATAGTCCTTTCCAATGAAAGAAGCCCCACACAGTCCTCTGAGTTCAGAAGCAAGAAATGCCATTTTTAACAGAATTATATTACTTTTGAGAAACAGCTTCCAGCCTTTAATTGGGCACTGGGAGAGACAGGACTCAGAACCGTGAGATACTAAGTGATTGTGCTTCTGGAATTCCCACCAGAAACTCCATCTTGAGCTGGCATTGGTATCATAAAGACAGACAGATGTACCAGCAGTCCACTCTAAGATGGAAATAGCTGCCATTGCACTCAAACAGGACTAGAGGGTACAAGTGAGCTTCACAATGGGTGGTCAAGACCCTCACACATCAGCAGACCATCAACAGAACACACCTACCTCTCCCTTACACCTGTATGAAAAATTGTCTCAGATAACCAGCTGAAGGATAAGGAAAAGATCCTGTTTGGTTTAAGAATGTATCAGATCATTCATTACGTGAGCACAAGACAAAGATGGGTGGTGTCTGTATTTCTGTAATACTGAAAGATGGTGTTGAAAGTATAAGGCAGGGAAAATTTCCCCAATTAACAGAGATGCAAATGATTTGCTGGGTCCTCCCAACACTGGAAAAAAAAAAAAAAAAGGGCTGAAGGTGAGAATATATATGGATACCTGAAAAGGGGTCAAAGGCCTAGCTAGAGATTCAGGGGCCTGGAAGGAAAAATGATTGGAAGATTAATGATAAGGTGTGAAGGAAAGGAACATGGGTGGATATTCAGGAGTGCACAGAGTATACATTTTTGTACACATATAACACCCATCAAAATCACCTACTATGGAAGAGGTACTGAAAACCAAATAGACAAATGACTTGACTAGTTGACATCATTCAGTCCTTGTCAGTGGCCTTCTCTTATCTTCCTTTTAAAGAGGGAATGGTGATTTCCAATGTTTGAGTCTGGGAAAAAGATCAGTTTGCCTGAAGAAAACATGTATAACCCTCCTGCTCAGGACTAGGCAGTAAGTTTGCCAAGATCAAGTGATTTTTTTTTAGGGTGAGGCAGTGGGGAAGCCAGGTGCTCTGAGATGCCAATGACTGCAACTGAAAATGAAGAACGAATTTAGGAGTAAGCTTTTAGCAGGCCCATTTGGCTAATGAACCTAAAGACACACACTTCCACAACTCTATCAGTAACAAACCAGTAGTTTAATTCCATCTGCCTGACTCCTATGTTCATCTTGCCTTTGGTTTATAATGTGAGGTCTTATTCATTTGTCCCTCAAATTCAAGCAACTCACTAAATGGAAAGTAAAGATTATTTAAGAGTGTTTTTTATTTTCTTCCAAAAGATGATTTTATATCAGAAGAGTAATTCATGAGAAAAAGCAGCTGATTGTCCATTTTGTTTCTTTCATTATTATCTGGTAGGTGACTCAGTGTATCTTTCCTTTTCCTGCTTTATTTAAAATTTTATTTTTAATATGATGGAGATTTAAATTATGCAAAAATCATACTCTTTGTCTACATTTATTAAGTTTTAAATGTCAGAATATTGGGTTCTAACAATCTATTTAGAACAAGGAAAGTCCAAGGTATGCACTTTTTTGGCAGTTAAACTAAAGAGAAGCTCCTGAATTCCTCAGACCAGACAGAATCACCTGTATCGTGCTAGGTACAATTCAAGCAGAGTGGGGAAGCTGATTTACAAGCCACTATGAGCATTTGTGTGATACTCAGTCATGTCCTGCCCTTAAGGAACTTTTGTATTTAAAGTCAGCTATCATGCAATTCACAGATTTAATTCATATTCCAAATGGAAGACCTTTTAGAAATCATCTAGTTTCAAAACTATTTTTTAGGGAAAACACTATTTTTTTTTTAATTGGAATATAATTTCCTGGAGAAGGAATACTCCCTGGAGTATAATTGCTTTACAATGTTGTGTTAGTTTCTGTTGTTCAGTGAAGTGAATTAGCTATACATATACATATATCTTCTCCATCTTAGACCTCTCTCCCCACTCCCGTCCCACTCATCTAGGTCCTCACAGAGCACAGAGCTGGGCTCCTTTGTTACACTGTAAGCTCCCATTTGCTATCTATTTTACACATGGTAGTGTATATATGTTGATCTTAATCTCCCAATTCATCCCAGCCTCCCTTCTCCTCTCTATGTCTGCATGTCCATTGTCTACATTTGTATCTCTTTTCTTACCCTGGAAATAGGTCACCAGTACCCATTTTCTAGACTCCACATATATATGTTAATATATAATATTTCTTTTTCTCTTTCTGACTTGCTTCACTCTGTATGACAGACTCTAGGTCCATTAATAACTCTACAAATGATTGAATTTTACTCCTTTTTATGGCTGAGTAATATACCATTGTGTATATGCACACCATAAGAACAGACATTTTTTGTTGGACATCTAGGCAGTTTCCATGTTCTGGCTATTGTAAATAGTGCTGCAATGAATAGTGGGGTATACACATCATTCTGAATTATGGTCAAACCTATTTTTCTTAAAATCAGTGAAGTATTTTTTTTTTTTCACCAGGAGATCATACATAAAACAAATCAAAGAGGAGTTATTCTGTTTAAAGGTTGGGGATACCACAACTGCACACTGTCTACCCTGAAACAACTCCATGAAATTCACAGACTCCAGACTAGGGCACTGACAGTGGGTTCCCTCCTCACCCTAAAGTGAGGAAATTCAGAGCCTTTTGTATATACCATGGAGTTGAGTGCTAAACAGTATTGTTAAATATATTAAATGTAATTATTGTTTATTTTGGGTTTCCCTGGTGGCTCAGATGGTAAAGAATCTGCCTGCATTGCAGGAGACCCAGTTTCAGTCGCTGGGTCGGGCAGATCACCTGGAGAAAGACATGGCAACCCATTCCAGTATCCTTGCCTGGAGAATCCCCTGGACAGAGGAGCCTGGCAGGCTATAGCCTATGGGGTTGCAAAGAGTTGGACACAACTGATCGACTAACACTAATGACTGAATATTGCTTAATTTAGTGCTCCTGAGTTTATAATAGCATATCTCACCTTTGAAAATGACATATCTCACATTTGGGAAAATGGCATAAAGAACATAAACTACAGAGTCCAATAGATCAGAGTCCAAGTTTGTTAACTCTTCTCTAGTTTCTACATGTGTAAAGTAAGTGTATTGACCCTACCTTTTAAAGATTGTTCTGAGAATTAAATTAGAAGATATATAATACCACCTATTGTTGCAGGGTCATATTAAAAACTTGAAAACTATTAGCTTCCTTCACCCAGTTAGTTTTAATTTTGCCTCACATAATGCCATAGCAAAGCTGGATTGGAACATAGGAAAATCTGAGAAGTTGGTCAATGTAGATGAAGAGCCTAGGACCACCCAGATCCTCATTTTCCTATTTGTCAATTTCTTTATTAGAATGACTGTGGCATGACATCAAACACATTAGGACAGAGGGTCTATTAGTAAAAAGTTGGTGACTGGTTAACCATTTTTCAGGATGGCAAAATATTGATTTTTCCTATTTCATATATAGTCTTATAATGGAAACCACAGAACAATAAGAAAAATGGAGCTGTAGTCTTTAAGAAAAAAATGAAATGTGTTTATACATTCCCTTGAATAAATATGTTCATGGATATTAATTTCACTTTAAAAGTATATACTGAGAGTTCTTATTTATTTGCCAATGAAAGAAACAGGAAAAAAATAAAACTTGAAAGTGCCTGATTCACCACAATATTTTTGGAAAGGCTTTTGAAGGTCATTAACACTTCTCCTCTCACATCCTACTGATGTTGTACAAACACCACGATTAGTTTACTTACTTTGAAACTGTTTACATTAATAAAAGGAGCCAATTTATCTATGTCGAACATGTCAAAATGAGCCAATACAACAAACTGATTTAACTTTGTTACTCGTAAGTGCTTTCCAACACTTAATAAGAAATATCTAGACTAAACACAATTAACACAAAGTACATTACCTCGTAACCTTGAAAACACTTAATGACTTCCTGGCATAGTGTGAAAATACTTCCTACAATGAAAGAAGTGATTGTTACTTCAAAATTTTTGTTTTGTATAGAAGGTGAAAAAATTAGAAGCAAATGTGTTTTTTCTCAAGTATATAAAACATAATATTTCAATGGTAATACTGTTTATAAAGAAGAAAGGCATTGCATATTATTGTCCAGAAAACAATCCATATCCAATAATATATTACATCCAAAATAATTTAATAAGCCAACCAAATCCAAGAGAGAAAACTAAACAAAGAATTAGAAAGTATTTCTCTCCTAGGAGATGGTGCTGGAGGAAGGCATGGCAATCCACTCTAGTATTTTTGCCTGGAGAATCCCCATGGACAGAGGAGCCTAGCAGGCTACAGTTCATGTGGTCACAAAGAATCAGACACGACTGAAGCGACTAAGGAGAAGCAGCAGGGGATGGTGAACAGTGACTACTGTATATCTACAGAGATCTTTGGCATCAGAGTGAAATTTCATAATGCTTATAGTTTCTATCATTAGAATGATACTTCTTTGTTAAGATGTGTATACACACATGAACATACCACACACACAGATCCCAGGTAGATTGCAGGTGTATCTAAACCAAGGTATGGAGGGTAATGGGTACTTTGCCTTAAGTGTGAAATAAAAGTGTATTCTTTTTCTCTTGGATCTTTTTTTTTTTTTTTTTCCCTATTGATAACACTGATTTTAAAACTACATATTTGTAGTTGTTAACTTTATGTGTCAACTTGGCTGGGCCATGGTGACCATATACATAGAAATATATGATTCTGAATATTTTCTGCAAAGGTGTTTTTTTAAATGAGATTAACATTTAAATCTGGCTTCTATAGTAGCTCAGCAATAACAAATCTGCCTACAATTCAGGAGACCACATGAAATGCAGGAGAAGCAGGTTGGATCTCTGAGTAGGGAGAATCTCCAGGAGAAGGAAATGGCAACCCACTCCAGTAGTCTTGCCTGGGACACCCTATAGCTAGAGGAGCCTGGAAGGCTGCAATCCATAGGGTCACAAAGACTACCTTGGCAACTAAACCACAACATTTTAATCAGTGGACTTAGAGTAAAGCGAATTCAGTTCATTCAGGTCAGTTGCTCAGTCATGTCCGACTCTTTGAGACCCCACGGACTGCAGCATGCCAGGCTTTCCTGTCCATCACCAAACCTGGAGCTTGTTCAAACTCACGTCCATCAAGTTAGTGATGCCATCCAACCGTCTCATCCTTTGCTGTCCCTTTCTCCTCCTGCCTTTAATCTTGCCCAACATCAGGGGTTTTTCCAATGAGTCAGTTCAGGCCAAAGTATTGGAGCTTCAGCTTCAGCATCAGTCCTTCCAGTGAATATTCAGGACTGATTTCCTTTAGTATTGATTGGTTGGATATCCTTGCAGTCCAATGGACTCCCAGGAGTTTTCTCCAACACTAAAGTTCAAAGGCATCAATTTTTCGACACTCAGCTTTCTTTATAGTCCAACTCTCACATCCACACATGACTACTGGAAAAGCCATAGCTTTGACTAGGCTGACCTTTGTTGGCAAAGTAATGTGTCTGCTTTTTATTTTTTTTTTAATTTAATTTTATTTTTAAACTTTACATAATTGTATTAGTTTTGCCAAATATCAAAATGAATCCACCACAGGTATACATGTGCTCCCCATCCTGAACCCTCCTCCCTCCTCCCTCCCCATACCATCCCTCTGGGTCGTCCCAGTGCACTAGCCCCAAGCATCCAGTATCGTGCATTGAACCTGGACTGGCATCTCGTTTATTACATGATATTTTACATGTTTCAATGCCATTCTCCCAAATCTTCCCACCCTCTCCCTTTCCCACAGATTCCATAAGACTGTTCCATACATCAGCGTCACTTTTGCTGTCTCGTACACAGGGTTATTGTTATCATCTTTCTAAATTCCATATATATGCGTTAGTATACTGTATTGGTGTTTTTCCTTCTGGCTTACTTCACTCTGTATAATAGGCTCCAGTTTCATCCACCTCATTAGAACTGATTCAAATGTATTCTTTTTAATGGCTGAGTAATACTCCATTGTGTATATGTACCACTGCTTTCTTATCCATTCATCTGCTGATGGACATCTAGGTTGCTTCCATGTCCTGGCTATTATAAACAGTGCTGCGATGAACAATGGGGTATACGTGTCTCTTTCAATTCTGGTTTCCTCAGTGTGTATGCCCAGCAGTGGGATTGCTGGATCATAAGGCAGTTCTATTTCCAGTTTTTTAAGGAATCTCCACACTGTTCTCCATAGTGGCTGTACTAGTTTGCATTCCCACCAACAGTGTAAGAGGGTTCCCTTTCCTCCACACCCTCTCCAATATTTATTATTTGTAGACTTTTGGATCGCAGCCATTCTGACTGGTGTGAAATGGTACCTCATAGTGGTCTTGATTTGCATTTCTCTGATAATGAGTGATGTTGAGCATCTTTTCATGTGTTTGTTAGCCATCTGTATGTCTTCTTTGGAGAAATGTCTATTTAGTTCTTTGGCCCATTTTTTGATTGGGTCATTTATTTTTAATGTGTCTGCTTTTTAATATGCTGTCTAGGTTGGTCATAACTTTCCATCCAAGGAGCAAGCATCTTTTAATTTCATGGCTGCAATCACCATCTGCAGTGATTTTGAAGCCCAAGAAAATAAAATCTATCACTGTTTCCACTGTTTCCCCATCTATTTGCCATGAAGTGATGGGACCAGATGCCATGATCTTAGTTTTCTGAATGTTGAGTTTTAAGTTAATTTTTTCACTCTCCTCTTTCACTTTCATCAAGAAGCTCTCTAGTTCTTCTTCACTTTCTGCCATAAAGGTGGTGTCATCTGAATATCTGAGGTTATTGATATTTCTACCTGAAATCTTGATTCCAGCTTGTGCTTCATCCAGCTTGGAATTTCACATGATGTACTCTGCATATAAGTTAAATAAGCAGGGTGACAATGTACAACCTTGACATACTCCTTTCCTGAATTGGAACCATTCTGTTGTTCCATGTCCAGTTCTAACTGTTGCTTCTTGACTTGCATACTGATGTCTCAGGAGGTAGGTAAGGTGGTCTGGTATTCCCATCTCTTTCAGAAATTTCCACAGTTTGTTGTGACCCACACAGTCAAATGTGTGGTACAGTCAATAAAGCAGAAGTAGATATTTTTCTGGAGCTCTCTTGCTTTTTCAATGATCCAATGGATGTTGGCAATTTGATCTCTGGTTCCTCTGCCTTTTCTAAATCCAGCTTTAACATCAGGAAGTTCACGGTTCATGTACTGATTGTTGGCGAATTTTGAGCATTACTTTGCTAGTGTGTGAGATGAATGCAATTGTGTTGTAGTTTGAGCATTCTTTGGCATTGCTCTTCTTTGGGATTGGAATGAAAACTGATCTTTTCCAGTCCTGTGGCATGAGTGCAGCACTTTCACAGCATCATCTTTTAGGGTTTGAAATAGCTCCCTTGAATTTCCATCACCTCCACTGGCTTTGTTCATAGTTATGTTTCCTAAGGCCCACTTGACTTCATATTTCAGGATGTCTGGCTCTAGCTGGGTGATCATACCATCGTGGTTATCTGGGTTATGAAGATCTTTTTCATTTATTTCTGTGTATTCTTGCCACCTCTTCTTAATATCTTCTGCTTCTGTTAGGTCCATACCATTTCTGTCCTTTATTGTGCCCATCTTTGCATGAAATGTTCCCTTTATATCTCTAATTTTCTTGAAGAGATCTCTAGTCTTTCCCATTCTATTGTTTTCCTCTATTTCTTTGCATGGATCACTGAGGACCCTTCATAAAGTGCATGGGCTTGACTTATTTCTTTGTAAGTCTGAACAGAATAAAAACCGATCTCCTCTTTGGCAGGAAGGAAGTCTACTAGAATACTGCCTTTGGACTTGTCTTATAAGACTTCCCCGAGAATCCAGCCTGCTGGCTGACTCCATCAGATTTTGGGAGTTTGTATTTACCAAGCCTCCACAATTGCACAAGCCAATTAAAATCTTTCTCTCTCTATCTCCATTGGTTCCTGTGGTTTTATTTCTTTGGTGAATATATTAATTCCTTGAGTGGTTCTATCAAGTTTTGGTGCCACGACTGGTTATATTAGCAAAAGACGCTCTTTGTAATACAAGTTTCAATTTTTATTAGTTAAAAGTTTTTGTAATTGTGAGCAAGGTGTAAATTCTTCTGTCAGTTTTTCTAATTCAAAGGAAAATCTGTTTTGTTATGTAAAGGGTGAGGTGTTTTGTAACTCCTTTCCTTCCTTCCTTCTTTCCTCCATTTTTAAAGAGCAGTACAATGATGACTAGGATGAACTGTTGCAATACAGAATTGAAGAACTCCAAGAAGTAAAGGCATAAGAAATGCTTGAAATTCACAGCACATGGCATGTACCATGGGTGGTTAAATCTCAAAAAACAGGTTAAAGTTTCTAAAATCCCACTTTGAAAATTTAGCCTGCTATCTTCACCATCCTTGTGAATGGGGTCATAATGTCCTGTTTACCAAGATTTTATTAGTTCTGTACACTGTGCCTTGTTTTTAAACACCTAGCTTCCACATTAATTTTTTAAAATATAAAATTATTGTTACAAGGCAAACTAAAAAAGAAACACATTTTCCTGTAGTTCTCAGGACCTCATACCACTTCTGTTTTAATTCAGGTATTTGAAAATGTTAGAAGCACAGTGTGGAATTGTTGTCTGTGGTGATAATAGAAAATCACCAGGGATCCAACCATAAAAGCAGAAGGGTGACATTTCTCAATATTAATAAAAATAAAAATCCCCTATCTCTGGGGTTTGAAGGTCTTGTAAACTATGGAAATTCTCTTTTAGGAAAAGTAATAAAGCACACATTTATTGAGTGCCCAGTTGTGAATTTCTCAAAGGGTAAGATCCTTTCTTCATATTTCCTAATACTGAAGCAAGAGTCTTCACTATGCACCAAAAGAAGCTGAGAAACTCCTATTAATATGACTACTTATTACAAAAATGTCTTCTTCCTTCTGTCATATTAGAGATGCAGGACTGAATGGTATAAAACACACCCTCAATTTTGCTTTTAGGCACATATACTGTGGAATCAAGCTTATCTACTACAGAAGGGAGAAAAAAACCTCACCACAGTGGACTCCTGTGTCTAACTCAAATGGTATTCCAGCAGTGATTTTCTCTTTACTGGAGCTTCTCAATAATTGGACTTTGATTCCTACTTTCATATTGTGTGATCTTGCACCCCTGTGGCTGGTTTAGATGCATGACCTGGTGACTCTCTTATTTCATATCTATTGTTTTGCACCTTTAATGATGGCTTCCTTCCTTTATTTGACTCTGGACCCAGGGCTTACATCTACTCAGGCTTATTCCATACATGGCTCTGTGTTCTCAGAAGTCCTTTTTTCCTGCACTAAGCCACCTTGAAGAAGGCAAAAGGCATGAGTTAAGGAATTCAGGAAAATCTCATTGTTTATTATTTGCATGGAACAATTTCCTTCTCTGTCATAGCCTTATGCTTCCTGATCTTGCTGTTTTTAAGAGAGGAATATCCATCAGGTAATCAGGCCAATAATATTTTGAAGTTTCTGAAGAAGGCCAGTCAGGAGAAACTAGAGGGAAAATGTATATATAGATAAGTTCAGTTCAGTTTAGTTACTCAGTCATGTCCGACTCTTTGTGACCCCATGAATTGCAGCATGCCAGGCCTCCCTGTCCATCACCAACTCCCGGACTTCACTCAGACTCACATCTGTCGAGTCAGTGATGCCATCCAGCCATCTCATCCTCTGTCGTCCCCTTCTCCTCCTGCCCCCAATCCCTCCCAGCATCAGAGTCTTTTCCAATGAGTCAACTCTTCGCATGAGGTGGCCAAAGTACTGGAGTTTCAGCTTCAGCATCATTCCTTCCAAAGAAATCCCAGGGCTGATCTCCTTCAGAATGGACTGGTTGGATCTCCCTGCAGTCCAAGGGACTCTCAAGAGTCTTCTTCAACACCACAGTTCAAAAGCATCAGTTCTTCGGTGCTCAGCTTTCTTCACAGTCCAACTCTCACATCCATACATGACCACTGGAAAAACTATAGCCTTGACTAGACGGACCTTTTTGGCAAGGTAATGTCTCTGCTTTTCAATATGCTATCTAGGTTGGTCATAACTTTCCTTCCAAGGAGTAAGCGTCTTTTAATTTCATGGCTGCAGTCACCATCTGCAGTGATAGATGAGTGATTATTTGTTAGATGATATTTAGAAGAGCTAAACCACATAAAAACTTTTCTAAGCCATAAAAAAGGCAACAAATTGAGGGAAATCATAGTTTTCACATATTTCAAAAGTTGCATATTCAAAGCCTTCCTGTTTCTACTTCATTATTCATCCAGGCTCATCATTAAAAGAAACTGCTAACCCAAAGGGCACTGTCCCCAATTTTAGTCTTAGTAAAGTGGCAATTTATTGGTTACAGTAAGTTGATGGGGTGTAAGAAAAAAAGTTGTAATAAAGATTTAAAGAATTCTGCTTACTCTTTTGAAAACATTGGATTTTTTTTTTTTTTTAAATCTAT
Source organism: Bos indicus x Bos taurus (assembly GCF_003369695.1). Taxonomy (NCBI): domain Eukaryota; kingdom Metazoa; phylum Chordata; class Mammalia; order Artiodactyla; family Bovidae; genus Bos; species Bos indicus x Bos taurus. Next base: position 55,071,000 of record NC_040076.1, on the reverse strand, counting down.
ATGCTAAAATGAGTGTAGCCTGGGATGGCACTAAGGGAGCTGTGTTCCACTGGCTATGTGTCACTGCCGCTGTCCCTCACCAGCTATATGATGTTGTATAAATCACTTGTATTTCTCTGTCCAAAAGTTTCCTTGCCTAGGGAATGAATCTTAGACCATTTCATTTATAAAGTGCTTTCCAGTTCCAACATTTTATATTTTAAATGTTTATGAAATTCTACCTCTGAGTTCTTCCAGGTATCTCAGAACATTTATTCTCTCAATAACCTTGAGGATTATTACATTTTAAGAGGCTAGAGAGTGGTATGGCAAGGCCAAGTGTTCAACGCTACACAATCTTCAACAGGACTAAGAGTACAATCTATTCCGTTGTATTCACTCTGTTATTTTATCAACATATAATGATGTATCCTACATTGAATGCATGAACTACAATACAAATGGTCTCAAACTATTTCCCATGCCCCAGAACTGTGAGTCTTAGACATAGAGAGTCTTTTCAAATCTGCCAATGCATATTAAAAGTATCAGCCTTGCCAAGGTAATAGGAGAACAATGTAGTACAGAGAAGACAAAGCAATGATGTGAATAACTCTCTGACTTCCTATAAACCAAGGTCAACCTATACACAATCAAACTTTGAGTTACACTAGGGATCTGGGCTGGGCTGGGGCTTCCCTGAAAACTTGGATCACTTGGCATGAGGTACTGAAGTTTTCTGATAAATTTGGGAAACAGTTTCTATAAGCTGTAAGGCTGCTCTTCAGAAAAGTTAATTAGGCACTGAGAAAACTTTGTCTCTATGTTTCATCCAAATCTGCAGAGGTCAGAATCTTCGCAGATCTTCGGGACCAGCAGAAATAGTAGGATTGAGGCTCCTCAGGCAAATAAATCCAGACTCATGACATATTGCATTAATTTCCTTTTGTTGTGTTGCTTTGAAGCCTCCCCTGAGGCTTCCTAAATATAATCTGAAACTGGCCCCCATACACAGAGAAGATAGGGAGAAACAGAAGTAAAGGGCAGACCTCTTCAGACTGCTGGGGGACAGGTTTATAAGCAAGATAACTTGGTTATGAAGCTTTTCAGGGGTTGCTGCAAAACTAGAGGATTCTGTGCCTGCCCTGGGTTCAGTCACACACATAGTTCAGATAACCTCAACTTCATATTTCCAGTTCAAGGTGATATCCTTGAAACAGTGTCTGGGAATGGGGAAGGCAAACAACACACAGGGATGAGGAATGGCGCTGCCGCCGCTGCTCTTTAGTTGCTTAGTTGTGTCCAACTCTTTGAGATCCCATGGAGTGTAACCCACCAGGCTCCTCTTTCCACTGAATTTTCCAGACAAAAATATTGGATTGAATTGCCATTTCCTTTTCCAGGAGATCTTCCCGAGCCAGGGATCAGAAGCTGCATCTCCTGCATCCATTGGCAGGCAGATTCTTTACCACTGAGCCACTAGAGAAGCCCTGAGGAAAGGGTGAGCAGCCTCCAATTGCCTCGATCTAGCTCACAAGTCAACTGGAGGTCATGACTTCTTGATGACTTATTTCAACTTGCTATTGTAACAAATTAGAACAAATTTTTCAGCCTAAAACAACACAAATTTATTCTCTTGCAGTCACAGAAGTTGAAAGTTCGAAAATCAAGCTTACTTCTGGAGGTATTAGGGTAGAATCCAGTTCGTTGTCTTTTTCATCTTCTAGAAGCTGCCTGCATTCCTGGGTTCTAGGCTCCTTCCCTCATCTTCAAAGCTAGCAACATGCACTTCAAATCCCTTTCTTTCTGATTCTGACCCATCAATACACTCTTATCAGGACCCTTGTATATATATCGCTTCCCAGATGGAGCTAGTGGTAAAGAACCCATCTGCCAATGTAGATGTAAGAGACACAGGTTCAATCCCTCAGTCAGGCAGGTCCCCTGGAGGAGTGCAGGGCAACCCATTCCAGTATTCTTGCCTGGAGAATCCCAGGAACAGAAGAGCCTTGTGGGCTTACAGTCCATAAGGTTGCAGAGTCAGACACAACTGATGTGACTTGCACAGTGCAAAGAATATCCAGGATAATCTTTTTACTTAAGAACTTTAGTCACGTCAGCAAAGTCCCTTTTCTCCTGTAAGGTAACATATTCATAGATTGCAGAGATAAAATATAGGAATGTTTAGGGGCCATTATTCTGTCTACCACACTTACTGGGTCCATCTGGATTCACCCTACTTCCAGAAATGGTGTTTGGTAAGTGGATCTTCAATTTGATGAATCTTCAGTTGGGTGAAAGCAGATCTCCAGTTGTCTACTGGGAATTACAGCATCTGAACCATACAGAGACTGATACTGCAAAAGTTCTATGGGGCTAATGGACAAAATACAGGTGACTAAAGTAAGGGCCATGGGCAGCCACTGAAAAATTAAAGGACTCAGGAAGCCTTTATAATGTGTACATATCCTTTAACCTTGAGGCCAATTCAACACAAAAGCACAAGTCTCTTATGATTAAGGCGTGCTTCTGCCACAGGGCATATACTGGCTACTCCTTCTGCCTGGGACATTATTGCCTTAGATAGTCACATGCTAATCCCCTTAATTTCTTCCAATCCTTTTTAAATGTTGTATTCTCAATTAAGTTTGCACTGATCATTGTTTAAAATTGCAAACTGTCTTCCTCCTCGGATGTCTAACCCACATTACCCTGTTACAGTTTAAATTTTTCCATAGTACTAATGACTTTCTTATAATTATATAATATACTTATTATATCCATAGGACATTATCTTCTCCTGACCCTCAACCTAGAAGTTAGGTTCTTAGAAACCTGAGATCGTTACCTGTTTTTGTTTTTTTCCACTGAACTATCCCAAGTGCTGAGAATAGTGCCTGGCATACAGTAAGTGCTTAATAAAGATTGTTAATTAATTGAATGACAAAAGATAAACCTCAGGTACTTCAGCTAAGTGTACCCTAACTGGCTGCATACCAGTTTTAATTGAGAAAGTGTTCCAATTTTAGTTGATTCCTAAACTTTAGCTTGTTAAGTGATTTTGACTTTTCTTGTATTTTTGACATATAGATCAATACACGTTACTCATAAGGGATCAGGTTCAGACTCACCACTGAGATTATCCCAACCCTGGCTCTATCCAGAAGGAAAATTCACTCTAGCTCTGGCCCTGGGACACAAATTTACCTGGCAGATATTTCAATTGAGCCATACAGCCTGAGATCAGGATTAGACGGATAATTTCTATAACCAATGCTTCTCTGAAGTACTCTTATACTGGTTCCATGAAATTGTTAGAATCGAAAAGCAACGGATTTGGTGTCCCAAAGTAATAGAATCTGACTTTATCTCATTATAAAGGGTATAACTCGTTTCCTCCTGGCTATTTCCTAAGCTTCCTAGCTCTGTTTCCTTCCTTGGATAAAAAGTGAAATGTTCTTCATTCCTCCAAAGTGATTCATTTCCTCACAGGGAGTTCTGCAGCATAGTAGACGCTCATGGGCCTGCCAGCATGGCTTTGAGGCCAGTGCTAAATTTATACGAAGCCAAACCCTGAGTGAAAGGGAACAGTATAGAGATGACGTAACAACACCAATTTGTGAAACATGCTCATAACAAATGTTAATGTCTGACCAATTTGATGACAGGCTAATCCAGCACAGAGATTGGTCACATCTTTCAGACCACACAATCTGTGCTACACATACTATGTTTCCAAAATATGACCAATATAAATACATAGTTCTTTTGACATCCACCATGTCATAAGATAGTTGGGATGTTAGGAAGAGGCACTGAAATGTTAATAACCAGGGGGATGAAAATATGTAATTTGGCATGTCATGTGGATCCTTAGGAAGTAAAACCCCTTATGCTGCTCAAGCACATGATAAACCCTTTTAGTCTCCTTCTGCTGGCTTCACCACTCTGCATGCTGAGTTCACTACTTGCATGTCATATTCTGCTGAAGAGAATAGGATGACAAGGCTTGATCCATGTCTGCAACAGCACAGCAGGTGAGTTTTACTTGGATGGGCCAAAAGCCATTCTCAGCCAAAGACATGTCTTATTAGCAAGCATGAAACAAATTCAACTAAAAGATAGTGTACAGGAAACTTTTTGCAAGAGCAGCAGAAGTCCTCTCTATTCATTTGTCAATTCTCTTATATAGAAGTCATTTTGAAACTATGCTTGGGGCTGGTGCACTGGGACGACCCAGAGGGATGGTATGGGGAGGGAGGAGGGAGGAGGGTTCAGGGTGGGGAACACATGTATACCTGTGGCAGATTCATTTTGATATATGGCAAAACCAATACAATATTATAAAGTTAAATAAAATAAAATTTAAAAAACAAACAAACAAACAAAAAATTACTTGTGGATGAAGACTCAGCTCTAGCTCTCAGGACAGTTCACATTATCAAGGAATCTAAAGGTTTCATTCATATGAGAACATTTGTGGAGAGATCATATCTGTATCTAAGTATTTATTATATATGTAGTGAATAAGTTAACCAATGCCTAATGCCAAATTTGAGGTCAAGTTTTGTCCTGAGACTTTCCATCTTTCTCTCATGTCATCAAATTTGTGATAACTTGAATTTTTCCAACACTAATTTAAAAAATGGATTAAACTTAAAGGAAAAGAGAAAATTTCTTTGACTGCAGAGAGTGACAGGGGCGTTGACAGTAGGTTGGAACTCATCATATTCTTTCAAATGCAGTTCTTCTTCAAACACCCTTATTTCTTCCACTCCTTAAATTTTCCAGGGTGCCAGATAAGTCTCAAATGCTCCTCTAATGCTTTTCCTCCTTCACCTACTTTATATAATATCTCTTACCTAGCATTAATTCCAACTTTCCAAATGTGTTTCTTGTCTGAGCCCCTTTTAATTTCCATTCATTGATTTTCAGATGTAATTGAAGGTAACACACTAGGGGCTGATTTTGGCTTCTTTACTAGTCTCATGAATGGCAGTTACAGCCACTCACTTGCCCTTCCTCCAACCTCTTCCACCTCCAACCTATCCTTTCTACCCTTCTTCTTACTCATAATCTCAAAAATTTTGTGCATTATTTGTTAGTCCTGTTTATGGGAAACTCTCTTCCTTTGCTTTCAATAACCACATAGTTTCCATTTGCTTTTCTCTCTATTGCTTGTCAACTTCCTTTGTTGATTCTTTCTTCTCTATTGGGCTTTAAATGCTGCATCCTTCAAGACTGCCCCTTGACTTCTCTCTTCAGATTCCTCTTTAGCACACTACCTACCAAAGCCCATGTTTGTAGTAGGATTGCTACATTGACTTTTTCAAATTTATTCATCTAATTCAGTTCTCTCCTCTTATTCCTGTAACCATGCATACAGTTGCTACTCAACACTGCTATTTAATTTGAATATACCTCAAAATTAACATGTCCTAATGTGAATTATCTCCCCCCTCTAACTTGGACCTCCTCTAGAGTTTCTTATGGTAAGCAATATTTTGCCATGGTTCTGCAATACTGACCAATATTATTATCATGACCCTACAAGTTTTTGTAGCACATAATATAGCCCTTATTTTCTGCTCATATCACACTCTTACTCTGTCTCTGCACTTCCTTTGCCTTGGACACATTTATTCCTCATTGCCTATGCACCTCCATCTGTCTGGGATACCCTTCTACATCCTCCTTGTTTATACATCTCCTTCATCCCAGAATCCTTAGCTTTAATGTCACTTCATCAAGAGAGCCTTCCCCAAGTCACATCCACCTTTCCCACACCACGTGCACACTCTACTGCTATTCTGCATTTCTCTTTTGCACTTTTCGAATCAGCAATTATGTATTTATCTGCATTTATTATATCTACCTAAAAATATCTAAATATATATTTACATATACATATATATCACTTCCATGAGGCAGAAATATAATTCATCTTATTCAATGACATACTATTAGTGGCTATAAACATGTATAGTACATAGAAATCTGTCAACAAACTTGGAAAATATATAAAGCTCAGATAAATTCATGTAAGTTTGAACCTTCATATCCTTTCACAATTAAAAAAAATAAAATAAAATGTTTTAAAACTTTACTGTGTGGCTTTCAGGACTGCATAAGCCTGACTATGTTTTACAAGACCTGTGTGTATGAATGAGTTCCTAAAGCAGGGTCTGGAAGATGATGTGGAATAAGTTGATATATGATTGGTGCCTAAGATGTATTAACCCAAGATGTATAAGAGAAAGTAATTCAGAATTGTGGAACTGAATGAAATGAGATTTAGCCAAATACACTGAGGTGCTTTAGTACCATATGGGTATGAGCTCTGTAAGTGAAAATCTAACTTATTCTTAATAAGTCTGAAGTGAATAACTTGTGAGGAGTAATGACGTGCAGTGATTGTATGTGGGGAGTGCCTCAGATTATGATAACTACGGAACAGAAAACATAATGCCATGTGGAAACTAAATTGAACAAATTGAATTTGAAGCAAGGTAGCTTTCTAAGAGACAGAATGTCTTCAGAAAAATAAGGAAGGTTTGCTAGAGCCACTGTGGTTTATTGTATTTAATCATATCTCACCTCTTACTCAATTATATTGAAATAGCCTGTTAACAAAGGACATAAATACAAGAAAGTTAATAAAATCAGAGTGTTGAACAGAAGGGGAGAGCAAGTAGGTGGGAGGTTGAATCATTCAAAATCTTTGGTTGCAATCAAGAAAAATAGACCCAAACTAATTTAAGCAGAAATGGGCTCCAAGGAAGTCTATTGTGTGGTTTAATCCTCTCAATTTTTAACTGACAAAATGAAGGTTGATTTAAGGTACTTCCTTAAGGTCTCATGGCTCAACTGTATTAATGCCATGGGTCATAATTTTTCTTTATATTATCTTATACCTTTAAATATGTTTTATTTTACTTTTTGAATAGTCCTTATGATTCTAGGGTATGAACACTTACATGAACCTATCTTTATTTTTTTCCTATTCTCTTATAAGGATATATAATGGATAAATGAAAAGACATAAGGAAAAATGTACTACATTTCATAGTAAAGATATAAGTAAGTGCAAATTTATCATTTGTATTTTGAAGTAAAAAGATGTTAGAGGTAATTTCTCTAGACTTTAAGATTATGAGAGAGAAATGCAAATATCCAATTGGCATTTTCTTGCTATGATCTGCTATATTTGCTAAAGCTTTGTCATTTGTGAGCAATTCAGACAAGAAAAACTTTCTGTTAATTAAACTTTGATATTGTACAAATGTATTTATATGTCATATATTTAAATCTGTATTTATAGAGAAATACCTTTAGAGCTATAATAAAAACATTTCTCCTTGATTTGTCATGAAAAAGATTTCCATTAAATATCCTTGTTTCTGCATGCAATGTAATGAAGCCCCTTAGTTATTATGAATTTGAGTCAGTAGCATCAAGAATAATTTTTGAAGTTAGTTTATAATTCAGACAGTGTCCAAATAAATAGTCTTATTTCTATCTTTTACTCAGCAGCACGGTGCTCCCCGCTGACTTGGTGGGCCTGGCTGTTATACTGCAGTACAGTGAGGAGAGCAGCACCTCGTCAGCCCGCAGGCCAGCAGGTAGACTGACCTACAACAGCGTTTATGTCTACTGCAAAGGCCCGTGTCAAGGAGTGCATCTGGGAAAGCTCAGAGGGCGGTGCAGCACCTGCCAACAAGCAGCGCTCACCTTGGCCCAGTAGTCATGTATGGATGTGAGAGTTGGACTATAAAGAAAGCTGAGCACCGAAGAATTGATGCTTTTGAACTGTGGTGTTGGAGAAGACTCTTGAGAGTCCCTTGGACTGCAAGGAGATCCAACCAGTCCATCCTTAAGGCGATCAGTCCTGGGTGTTCATTGGAAGGACTGATGTTAAAGCAAAAACTCCAATATTTTGGCCACCTGAAAAAGTTGGCTTAAAGCTCAACATTCAGAAAACTAAGATCATGGCATCTGGTTCCATCACTTTATGGGAAATAGATGGGGAAACAGTGGAAACAGTGTCAGACTTAATTTTTCTGGGCTCCAAAATCACTACAGATGGTGACTGCAGCCATGAAATTAAAAGATGCTTACTCCTTGGAAGGAAAGTTATGACCAACCTAGATAGCATATTCAAAAGCAGAGACATTACTTTGCCAACAAAAGTTCGTCTAGTCAAGGCTATGGTTTTTCCTGTGGTCATGTATGGATGTGAGAGTTGGACTGTGAAGAAGGCTGAGCGCCAAAGAATTGATGCTTTTGAACTGTGGTGTTGGAGAAGACTCTTGAGAGTCCCTTGGACTGCAAGGAGATCCAACCAGTCCATTCTGAAGGAGATCAGCCCTGGGATTTCTTTGGAAGGAATGATGCTAAAGCTGAAACTCCAGTACTTTGGCCACCTCATGCGAAGAGTTGACTCATTGGAAAAGACTCTGATGCTGGGAGGGATTGTGGGCAAGAGGAGTAGGGGACGACAGAGGATGAGATGGCTGGATGGCATCACTGACTCGATGGACATGAGTCTGAGTGAACTCTGGGAGTTGGTGATGGACAGGGAGGCCTGGCATTCTGCGATTCATGGGGTTGCAAAGAGTCGGACATGACTGAGGGACTGATCTGATCTGATCTGATCTGAAGAGCTGACTCATTTGAAAAGCCCCTGATATTGGGAAAGACTGAAGGCAGGATGAAAAGGGGACGACAGAGGATGAGATGGTTGGATGGCATCATCGACTCAATGGACATGGGTGTGGGTGGACTCTGGGAGTTGGTGATGGACAGGGAGGCCTGGTGTGCTCTGGTTCATGGGATCACAAAGAGTCGGACATGACTGAGCGACTGAACTGACTGACTCAAGGGCTCTTCTTTGCTTCCCACCTATAGTCTATTATAATTTAAGGAATTCAATATGAAGAGATTCGGTACTTATATGGTATGTTTAGTTTTTCAATTCAGTTCAGTTGTTCAGTCATGTCCAACTCTTTGAGATCCCATGGACTATAGCACCCCAGGCCTCCCTGTCCATCACCAACCCCCAGAGTTGTTAGGCTAATGGAAAATTAATGTTTACTTGTTAGGCTAATGGAAAATTTAAAAAACAGATATGCATAGTTAGAACCTAATTTATTTAAATATAGGAAATCTTTTAGTGAATTGGTTTTTAGATTAGTTAATCAATTAAATAACTCAACCAGTTTTTATTAACTTATGGACAAGGTAAATATACTCTAAGAGCAAACCTAGCAATTCTAATACTATAGAGGTAATTGATAAAAATACTTTAAGCTAATATTTATATAAAATGCTAGTTGCTTTACATGAATTATATTGTTTGATTTTTACAACGAAACTATGAGAACCTACTATTATTTCTTTTGCCAGTGATGAATCTGAAGCTTACCTGAAGATAAGTAAAGTCAAACAGCTAGTACATTAAAGAAGCTAAGATTTGAACCCCCAAATGCACAGCTTCAGAGTTTAACTATATAATCACAAAATTACGTTTCCTTTAAATGTTTTATAATAACTTTAATTTCAGAAAATTTTAGCTTGACAGTCAGATATTTGTGAAATATAAATTTTATGAATATTATAAGGTTGGTAATTCTAGTTTTTCTACTTGCAATATTGAACTAGTGAAACTAAGGAAGTAGGGATGGTCTCATTAAAAGCACTCAGACAAATTTTTTAAATGTTAAGGATTAATTTGGGAAAATGTCTAAGAAAGTTATATATCATTTTACAGTGACCTGTATAGTATAGTATAGAATTTTAATAAGAATCTCAGTTTCTCTAGAAGACCAAAGTATTTGCATTTATCCTATATTATATATTTCATTTGATTTTCTACAAAAGAGGTTTCACACCACTAAACATTCCAAAGCTATTTATTGAGTATGAGACTGTAATTCTGCTCTATCATATTAAGAATGCTTTTCAAATTGTTAGGTATTATAGTTTATTGCTGTGGTGACTGCTAGTGGTCTAATGTTTGTGTCTTCCACCCTCCACCGCAATTCTCACAATGAAGTCCTAATGGCCAATTTGATGGTGTTAAGAGGTGGGGCCTTTGGAGGTGATACAAGTTTAGTGCTCTGTAAAATGGGCCTGAGACAGCTCCCTGTCCCTTCTACCTTGTGAGGCCACAGCAAGAAGTTAGAAGTCTGAACCGCCCCCGCCCCCTGAAAATGCTCTCATGGAACCATGCCTGTACTCTAATCTTAGACTTCTAGCCTCCGTATCTGTGACCAATAAATTTTTGTCTGTGTTACTTTATTATAGCAACTTGAACAGACTACAACAGTGATTTTAAAACATGTGACAGTCCTTCCATGAAGATACAGGGCCAAACAGATAGATGGCTGGGGATGCTCGACAAGCTTGGCTGGTTGAAAAAACACTCTTTCAAGAAGAGCTTGGGTTTGTGGTGGTGGTTTTCTGTGTGTCCAATGTAAGGTCCTACTAGTCCTTGGACCAACTCAGTTGAGAACTTCTTAAGACTTTACATACCTCAGCACATTCCCTAAAATCATATCATATTCGAATAGTTACAGCAATCACCTTTACCAAGTTATGCCATTTGAATCCAACATATAGCTTTCAAGCACCACTGTGCCATCAGAGTTCACTTGCTATATAGTCCACAGGTTATATAAAAATGTAGAAATATCAGATTTATGCATCACAAATCACCACTTGTATAAATGACAGGCAGTTATCCAGCAAACCTGACTCAGGGAGGGTCTGTGGACAGCTGGACTACATCAGAAGTCAAGTATAACTGATAGTTCAGGAAAATATAATTTCACATGTATCCTACAGTTTATTATAATACTTTGACACATATTTGAAAAAATATAACCTTATGCTACTTCTTCTTCTTCTTGGTTTGCAAATGGATCTATCACTAAGTCATTATGCTTTTATTTATTCAATCACTCAATAAACTCTGAATGAGCACCTGTGTAAGATGAAAAACCTTCTTAACCACTTACCATGTTGTTTAGCAAGAAGAATGGCTTAAACACTGTTGGATGCTCTAAAGCATGGATTTCAAATAAGACTGAACAATGGATTATGCAATAAAAGGCTAGTAGGCAATTGGTTGTTTTTGGAAAAGCAAACATAATTCCTATCAGTTCAGTTCAGTCACGCAGTTGTGTCCAACTCTTTGAACCCCATGAACCACAGCAGACCAGGCCTCCCTATCCATCACCAACTCCTGGAGTTCACTCAGACTCATGTCCATCAAGTCAGTGATGCCATCCAACCATCTCATTCTCTGTCATTCCCTTCTCCTTCTGCCTTCAATCTTTCCCAGAATCAGGGTCTTTCCAAATGAGTCAGTTCTTTGCATCAGGTGGCCAAAGTATTGGAGTTTCAGCTTCAACATTAGTCCTTCCAATGAACACCCAGGACTGATCTCCTTTAGGATGGACTGGTTGGATCTCCTTGCAGTCCAAGGGACTCTCAAGAGTCTTCTCCAACACCACAGTTCAACAGCATCAATTCTTCGGCTCTCAGCTTTCTTTATAGTCCAACTCTCACATCCATACGTGACTACTGGAAAAACCATAGCCTTGACTAGATGGATCTTTGTTGGCAAAGTAACATGTCTGCTTTTTAATATTTTGTCTAGGTTGGTCATAACTTTTCTTTCAAGGAGTAAGCGTCTTTTAATTTAATGGCTGCAATCAATATCTGCAGTGATCTTGGAGCCCCCAGAAATAAAGTCAGCCACTGTTTCCACTGTTTCCCCATCTATTTGCCATGAAGCCATGGGACGGGATGCCATGATCTTAGTTTTCTAAGTATTGAGCTTTAAGTCAACTTTTTCACTCTCCTCTTTCACTTTCATCAAGAGGCTCTTTAGTTCCTCTTCACTTTCTGCCATAAGGGTGGTGTCATCTGCATATCTGAGGTTATTGATATTTCTCCTGGCAATCTTGATTCCAGCTTCTGCTTCTTCCAGCCCAGCGTTTCTCATGATGTACTCTGCATAGAAGTTAAATAAGCAGGGTGACAATATACAGCCTTGACGTACTCCTTTTCCTATTTGGAACCAGTCTGTTGTTACCTGTCCAGTTCTAACTGTTGCTTCCTGACCTGCATATAGGTTTCTCTAGAGGCAGGTCAGATGGTCTGGTATTCCCATCTCTTTCAGAATTTTCCACAGTTTGTTGTGATCCATACAGTCAAAGGGTTTGGCATAGTCAATAAAGCAGAAATAGATGTTTTTCTGGAACTCTCTTGCTTTTTCGATGATCCAGCAGAGGTTGGCAATCTGATCTCTGGTTCCTCTGCCCTTTCTAAAACCAGCTTGAACATCTGGAAGTTCATGGTTCTTATATTACACTATAAATTTATATCTTCAAAATGAAATAGACCCTTAACTCTTCTTTATAACCCTTCCTTTCACACTTAGCTTTCTTTCTCTTTCTGTCCTCTTTAGCAGTTAGTAACCCAAATGCATGCATGCATGCTCAGTTGGTCAGTCTTGTCCAACTCTTTTCGACCCCATGGATTGCAGCCCACCAGGATCCTCTGTCCATGGAATTTTTTCAGGCTAGAATACTGGAGTGGATTGCCATTTCCTTCAGGTGATCGTCCTCCAGAGGATTTTCCCTGACCCAGAGATCAAACACGCATCTCCTGTGCCTCCTGCATTGTCACATGGATTCATTACCACTGCGCCACCTGGAAAGCCCAGTAACCCAAATAAACTGAGATAATTTCAATTTTATTTCACAGAAGAATTAGATATGATTAAATGTAAAGTTCATGCCTTCAAATTTATAAATATATATTCATTTATATCCATTCACCCCACTGCCCTCATCTTTGTTACAATAAATGATGTGTCTTTTTCCGTTCTGAGTCCAATCCCTCCACTGGTACTCTGGTCTCAACATTTTTGCTTCACTGTGATCCTTACGGTATTAACTATGCACTCTGTATGTCCAAAGTCTTATTCACCAGATCTGTCTCATCAGTAATTAAGCTCTGTCATATTGGCTGTCTCTGTCTCTCTCATGCATGAGCATGTGTGCACACACACATAGATATACATACATGTAGACACACACTGAATTTGTTATTTTCACACTCTTTATCTCCATTTCCTGTTAACATGCTGTGAAATGTATTCCCGTAGTAAAGTTACCACTGATCTCCACTTTACCCAGATAATAGTAACTGTGTCCTTTGATCAATGCAGTCCTCTTTCCCCTTTATAAGCCTTTTTCTGCATTGAAGCTGGAATGATATTTTTAAAAATATAAATCACATGGCATTAATGCTGCTTAAAACATCAGAGTTAATCCTTATTCTTTTAGGATATGGTTCAAAATCCTTTGGTTTACAGGGTCCTCTACTACTTGGGGGGGTGCTTCCCAGGTGGTGCTAGTGGTAAAAGAACCCGCCTACCAATGCAGGAGACATAAGAGATGTAGGTTTGATCCCTGGATCAGGAAGATCCTCTGGAGAAGGGCATGGCAACCCACTGCAATATTCTTACCTGGAGAATCCTTTGGACAGAGGAGCCTGGTGGGCTACAGTCCATATGGTCACATAGTTGAACACAACTGAAGTACTTTAGCATGCACACACGCACTAATACTTGGTACCTGTCAATACTGCCAATCCCACTTCTCTCTATTCCTCATTCCCACCCCCTTTCTCTAAGCTCTGGCCATACTGAATTTCCCTTAATGTTACATATCCTTCTTCATCATGAACCTTTCTGTGTACTCTGTTTTCTCCTTACCCTTTAGGTTTTATCTTAGTCATTAATTCCTGTGGAAAGACTCTTTAGCTTTCAAAGCTGATGTTCAATGTCTTCCGTGGCTTCCAATGGCTTTCCATGTCATCTTGCATTTCTCTGTCTTCATTTTAGTTCATTTGCTCAGTCGAGTCTGACTCTTTGCGACCCCATGAATTGCAGCACGCCAGGCCTCCCTGTCCATCACCAACTCCCGGAGTTCACCCAAACTCACGTCCATCGAGTCGGTGATGCCATCCAGCCATCTCATCCTCTGTTGTCCCCTTCTCCTCCTGCTCCCAATCCCTCCCAGCATCAGAGTCTTTTCCAGTGAGTCAGCTCTTTGCATGAGGTGGCCAAAGTACTGGAATTTCAACTTTAGCATCATTCTTTCCAAAGAACACCCAGGGCTGATCTCCTTTAGAATGGACTGGTTGGATCTCCTTGAAGTCCAAGGGACTCTCAAGAGTCTTCTCCAACACCACAGTTCAAAAGCATCAATTCTTCAGTGCTCAGCTTTCTTCACAGTCCAACTCTCACATCCATACATGACCACTGGAAAAACTATAGCCTTGATTAGACGGACCTTTGTTGGCAAGGTAATGCCTCTGCTTTTCATTTTTTTTTTTTTTAGTTTTTAATATATTTTATTTTATTTTTTAACTTTACAATATTGTATTGGTTTTGCCATATATCAAAATGAAACTGCCACGGGTATACATGTGTTCCCCATCCTGAACCCTCCTCCCTCCTCCCTCCCCATACCATCCCCCCAGGTCGTCCCAGTGCACTAGCCCCAAGCATCCAGTATCGTTCATCGAACCTGAACTGGCGACTCTTTTCATATATGATATTATATATGTTTCAATGCCATTCTCCAGAATCATCCCACCCTCTCCCTCTCCCACAGAGTCCAAAAGACTGTTGTATACATTAGTGTCTCTTTTGCTGTCTCGTATACAGGGTTATTGTTACCATCTTTCTAAATTCCATATATATGCGTTAGTATACTCTACTGGTGTTTTTCTTTCTGGCTTACTTTACTCTGTATAGTAGGCTCCAGTTTCATCCACCTCATTAGAACTGATTCAAATGTATTCTTTTTAATGGCTGACTAATGCTCCATTGTGTATATGTACCACTGCTTTCTTATCCATTCATCTGCTGATGGACATCTAGGTTGCCTCCATGTCCTGGCTATTATAAACAGTGCTGCGATGAACAATGGGTTACACGTGTCTCTTTCCCTTCTGGTTTCCTCAGTGTGTATGCCCAGCAGTGGGATTGCTGGATCATAAGGCAGTTCTATTTCCAGTTTTTTAAGGAATCTCCACACTGTTCTCCATAGTGGCTGTATTAGTTTGCATTCCCACCAACAGTGTAAGAGAGTTCCCTTTCCTCCACACCCTCTCCAACATTTATTGCTTGTAGACTTCTGGATCGCAGCCATTCTGACTGGTGTGAAATGGTACCTCATAGTGGTTTTGATTTGCATTTCTCTGATAATGAGTGATGTTGAGCATCTTTTCATGTGTTTGTTAGCCATCTGTATGTCTTCTTTGGAGAAATGTCTATTTAGTTCTTTGGCCCATTTTTTGATTGGGTCATTTATTTTTCTGGAATTGAGCTGCAGGAGTTGCTTGTATATTTTTGAGATTAGTTGTTTGTCAGTTGCTTCATTTGCTATTATTTTCTCCCATTCTGAAGGCTGTCTTTTCACCTTGCTTTTAGTTTCTTTTGTTGTGCAGAAGCTTTTAAGGTTAATTAGGTCCCATTTGTTTATTTTTGCTTTTATTTCCAATATTCTGGGAGTTGGGTCATAGAGGATCCTGCTGTGATGTATGTCGGAGAGTGTTTTGCCTATGTTCTGCTCTAGGAGTTTTATAGTTTCTGGTCTTACATTGAGATCTTTAATCCATTTTGAGTTTATTTTTCTGTATGGTGTTAGAAAGTGTTCTAGTTTCATTCTTTTACAAGTGGTTGACCAGTTTTCCCAGCACCACTTGTTAAAGAGATTGTCTTTAATCCATTGTATATTCTTGCCTCCTTTGTCAAAGATAAGGTGTCCATAAGTGCGTGGATTTATCTCTGGGCTTTCTATTTTGTTCCATTGATATATATATTTCTGTCTTTGTGCCAGTACCATACTGTCTTGATAACTGTGGCTTTGTAGTAGAGCCTGAAGTCAGGCAGGTTTATTCCTCCAGTTCCATTTTTCTTTCTCAAGATTGCTTTGGCTATTCGAGGTTTTCTGTATTTCAATACAAATTGTGAAATTATTTGTTCTAGCTCTGTGAAGAATGCCATTGGTAGCTTGACAGGGATTGCATTGAATCTATAAATTGCTTTGGGTAGTATACTCATATTCACTATATTGATTCTTCCAATCCATGAACGTGGTATATTTCTCTATTAGGGTCCTCTTTGATTTCTTTCACCAGTGTTTTATAGTTTTCTATATATAGGTCTTTAGTTTCTTTAGGTAGATACATTCCTAAGTATCTTATTCTTTTCGTTGCAATGGTGAATGGAACTGTTTCCTTAATTTCTCTTTCTATTCTCATTATTAGTGTATAGGAATGCAAGGGATTTCTGTGTGTTAATTTTATATCCTGCAACTTTACTATATTCATTGATTAGTTCTAGTAATTTTCTGGTGGAGTCTTTAGGGTTTTCTATGTAGAGGATCATGTCATCTGTAAACAGTGAGTTTTTTACTTCTTCTTTTCCAATTTGGATTCCTTTTATTTCTTTTTCTGCTCTGATTGCTGTGGCCAAAACTTCCAAAACTATGTTGAATAGTAATGGTGAAAGTGAGCACCCTTGTCTTGTTCCTGACTTTAGAGGAAATGCTTTCAATTTTTCACCAATGAGGATAATGTTTGCTGTGTGTTTGTCATATATAGCTTTTATTATGTTGAGGTATGTTCCTTCTATTCCTGCTTTCTGGAGAGTTTTTTTTTTTTTTTTTTTTTATCATAAATGGATGTTGAATTTTGTCAAAGGCTTTCTCTACATCTATTGAGGTAATCATATGGTTTTTATTTTTCAATTTGTTAATGTGGTGTATTACATTGATTGATTTGCAGATATTGAAGAATCCTTGCATCCCTGGGATAAAGCCCACTTAGTCATGGTGTATGATCTTTTTAATGTTTTGTTGGATTCTGATTGCTAGAATTTTGTTAAGGATTTTTGCGTCTATGTTCATCAGTGATATTGGCCTGTAGTTTTCTTTTTGTGTGGGATCTTTGTCAGGTTTTGGTATTAGGGTGATGGTGGCCTCATAGAATGAGTTTGGAAGTTTACCTTCCTCTGCAATTTTCTGGAAGAGTTTGAGTAGGATAGGTGTTAGCTCTTCTCTAAATTTTTGATAGAATTCAGCTGTGAAATCGTCTGGACCTGAGCTTTTGTTTGCTGGAAGAGTTCTGATTACAGTTTCAATCTCCATGCTTGTGATGGATCTGTTAAGATTTTCTATTTCTTCCTGGTCGAGTTTTGGAAAGTTGTACTTTTCTAAGAATTTGTCCATTTCTTCCACGTTGTCCACTTTATTGACATATAATTGCTGATAGTAGTCTCTCATGATCCTTTGTATTTCTGTGTTATCTGTTGTGATCTCTCCATTTTCATTTCTAATTTTATTGATTTGATTTTTCTCCCTTTGTTTCTTGATGAGTCTGGCTAATGGCTTGTCAATTTTATTTATCCTTTCAAAGAACCAGCTTTTGGCTTTGCTGATCTTTGCTATGGTCTCTTTTGTTTCTTATGCATTTATTTCTGCCCTAATTTTTAAGATTTCTTTCCTTCTACTAACCCTGGGGTTCTTCATTTCTTCCTTTTGTAGTTGCTTTAGGTGTAGAGTTAGGTTATTTATTTGACTTTTTTCTTGTTTCTTGAGGTATGCCTGTATTGCTATGAACTTTGTCCTTAGGACTGCTTTTACAGTGTCCCACAGGTTTTGGGTTGTTGTGTTTTCATTTTCATTTGTTTCTATGCAAACTTTGATTTCTTTTTTGATTTCTTCTGTGATTTGTTTGTTATTCAGCAGCGTGTTGTTCAGCCTCCATATGTTGGAATTTTTAATAGTTTTTCTCCTGTAATTGAGATCTAATCTTAACTGCATTGTGGTCAGAAAAGATGCTTGGAATGATTTCAATTTTTTGAATTTACCACAGCTAGATTTATGGCCCAGGATGTGATCTATCCTGGAGAAGGTTCTGTGTGCGCTTGAGAAAAAGGTGAAATTCATTGTTTTGGGATGAAATGTCCTATAGATATCAATTAGGTCTAACTGGTATATTGTATCGTTTAAAGTTTGTGTTTCCTTGTTAATTTTCTGTTTAGTTGATCTATCCATAGGTGTGAGTGGGGTATTAAAGTCTCCCACTATTATTGTGTTATTGTTAATTTCTCCTTTCATACTTGGTAGCATTTGTCTTACATATTGCGGTGCTCCTATGTTGGGTGCATATGTATTTATAATTGTTATATCTTCTTCTCAGATTGATCCTTTGATCACTATGTAGTGACCATCTTTGTCTCTTTTCAAAGCCTTTGTTTTAAAGTCTATTTTATCTGATATGAGTATTGCTACTCCTGCTTTCTTTTGGTCTCTATTTGCATGGAAAATATTTTTCCAGCCCTTTACTTTCAGTCTGTATGTGTCCCCTGTTTTGAGTTGGGTCTCTTGTAGACAACATATGTAGGGGTCTTGTTTTTGTATCCATTCAGCCAGTCTTTGTCTTTTGGTTGGGGCATTCAACCCATTTACATTTAAGGTAATTATTGATAAGTATGATCCCATTGCCATTTACTTTATTGTTTTGGGTTTGAATTTATACACCCTTTTTGTGTTTCCTGTCTAGAGAATATCCTTTAATATTTGTTGGAGAGCTGGTTTGGTGGTGCTGAATTCTCTCAGCTTTTGCTTGTCTGAGAAGCTTTTGATTTCTCCTTCATATTTGAATGAGATCCTTGCTGGGTACAGTAATCTTGGCTGTAGGTTATTTTCTTTCATCACTTTACGTATGTCTTGCCATTCCCTCCTGGCTTGAAGAGTTTCTATTGAAAGATCAGCTGTTATCCTTATGGGAATTCCCTTGTGTGTTATTTGTTGTTTTTCCCTTGCTGCTTTTAATATTTGTTCTTTGTGTTTGATCTTTGTTAATTTGATTAATACGTGTCTTGGGGTGTTTTGCCTTGGGTTTATCCTGTTTGGGACTCTCTGGGTTTGTTGGACTTGAGTGATTATTTCCTTCCCCATTTTAGAGAAGTTTTCAACTATTATCTCCTCAAGTATTTTCTCATGGTCTTTCTTTTTGTATTCTTCTTCTGGGACTCCTATGATTCGAATGTTGTAGTGTTTAATATTGTCCTGGAGGTCTCTGAGATTGTCTTCATTTCTTTTAATTTGTTTTTCTTTTTTCCTCTCTGATTCATTTATTTCTACCATTCTATCTTCTAATTCACTAATCCTATCTTCTGCCTCTGTTATTCTACTATTTGTTGCCTCCAGAGTGTCTTTGATCTCATTTATTGCATTATTCATTATATATTGACTCTTTTTTATTTCTTCTAGGTCCTTGTTAAACCTTTCTTGCATCTTCTCAATCCTTGTCTCCAGGCTATTTATCTGTGATTCCATTTTGATTTCAAGATTTTGGATCATTTTCACTATCATTATTCAGAATTCTTTATCAGCTAGATTCCCTATCTCTTCCTCTTTTGTTTGGTTTGGTGGACATTTATCCTGTTCCTTTACCTGCTGGTATTCCTCTGTCTCTTCATCTTGTTTATATTGCTGAGTTTGGGGTATCCTTTCTGTATTCTGGCAGTATGTGGAGTTCTCTTTATTGTGGCGTTTCCTCGCTGTGTGTGGGTTTGTACAGGTGGCTTGTCAAGGTTTCTTGGTTAGGGAAGCTTGTGTCGGTGTTCTGGTGGGTGGAGTTGGATTTCTTCTCTCTGGAGTGCAATGAAGTGTCCAGTTATGAGTTATGAGATGTCTATGGTTTTGTAGTAACTTTGGGTAGCCTGTATATTGGAGCTCAGGGCTGTGTTCCTGTGTTGCTGGAGAATTTGCTTGGTATGTCTTGCCCTGGAACTTGTTGGCCCTTGTGTGGTGCTTGGTTTCAGTGTAGGTATGGAGGCGTTTGATAAGCTCCTGTCAATTAATGTTCCCTGGAGTCAGGAGTTCCCTGGAGTCAGGGTTTGGACTTAAGCCTCCTGCTTCCAGTTATCGGTCTTATTTTTACAGTAGTCTCAAAACTTCTCCTTCTATACAGCACCGCTGAAAAAACATCTAGGTTAAAGATGAAAAGTTTCTCCACCGTGAGAGTCACCCAGAGAGGTTCACAGCGTTACACGGAGAAGAGAAGAGGGAAGAGGGAGGTAGAGGTGACCCGAAGGAGATGAGGTGGAATCAGTAGAGGAGAGAGCGGGCTAGCCAGTAATTACTTCCTTATGTGCATTCCACAACTGGACCACTCAGATTTTCGTGGAGTTATAGAGAGAAGAGAAGAGGGAGGAAGGAGACAGAGGTGGCCAGGAGAACAAAATGGGGGGATGAAAAGGAGAGAGACAGATCCAGCCAGTAATCAGTTCCCTAAGTGTTCTTCACTATCTGGAACACACAGAAATTCACAGAGTTGGGTAGAGCAGAGAGGGGTTAGGGAGGAGACACAGGTGACCTGGTGGAGAAAAAGGAGAGTCCAAAGGGGGAGAGAGCAGTCAAGTCAGTAATCTTGCTCCCAAGTAAAAAATGGGTCCTGAGGGTTGGGTTCTTAAAGGTACAAAATTGGTAACAAATACGTAAAAGCAAAAATTAAAAATCTAGAGTAGAGTTTGGAATTTCAAAAATACGATGTTAAAGAAAAGAAGAAGGAAAAGAAAGAGAAAAAATAAAACAAACAAAACAAAGTCACAAAAATTATAAAGAAAATATAGGTACAAAATTGATAACAAATACCTAAAAGCAAAAATTAAAAATCTAGAGTAGAGTTTGGAATTTCAGAAATACAATGTTAAAGAAAAGAATAAGAAAGAAAGAGAGAAAAAAAAAGTCACAAAAATTGTAAAAAAAAAAAAAATATACATATATAGAGGTACAAAATTGATAACAAATACCAAAAAGCTAAAATTAAAAATCTAGAGTAGAGTTTTTCATTTCAAAAATACAATGTTAAAGAAAAGAAGAAGAAAAAAAGAAAAGAAAGAAAGAGAAAAGGAAAAGAAAAAAAAAACAAGGTCATAAAAAGTATAAAAAATACATATATGAAGTTTGCTTTAAAAAATAGGGTTTTTTTTTTTTTTTTTTTGCAAAGTAATAGTAGGTTATAAAAGTGAAAATTAAAGGAGTAATAGAGGACTTAAAATTTTTTAAAAAATTGAAAAAAAAAAGAAAGAAAGAATGATCATAAAAAGAGTAAAAATATATCTAGGACTTTCTCTGGTGTTGTTGTGGGTATTGTGGGGTCAGTTCATTTTCGGCTAGTTCCTTGGTCCGGCTTATATTTCTCAAGATCTATAAGCCCCTTCCTATGTAGTCGGTACTAACGACAGGGTTTTAATCTATTGCTTGTCGCTTCTAAGGCGGTTCCCTCTGTTATAGCTTCTGTTTGCTGGTCTCTGCAGTGTCTGATTTCCGCCTAGACTCACTTGTTCAGTCGCGCTGTGGGGAGGGAGGGACGCTGCAAACAAATAACACTGGTGTGTGCTCGCAGTGCCTCAGCCACACTGGGCCTGCCCCCACTCACGGTGCGTGTAGCTTCCCTGCCCACACTGCTCAGGTTCTAGGCTGCTCCGCTGAGAACTATCTGAGGCCGGCCCTGGGCTGCTTGCACCTCCCAGGTCTAAGCCGCTCAGGTTCAGGCACTCGGGTAGTCCCAAGAGGCTCAGACTCATTTGGGCCTGCGTTTTGTGCTCTTCCCAGGTCCGGGCAGCTCAGGTGATGAGGTGTTTGGTGAGCGCGGATGCTGTGACTTATCACCTCCCCACCGCTCAGTTTTCTGGGTGTACAACTGGCGCACCTTCTCAGGAGGATGTTGACCGTCCAAAACCCCAGGAAGTCTTAGTTAGCAAAGAAGCCTGCTTACAGTTTTGTAGATAATGTCTCTCTGGGGCTGCAATTGCCCCCTTCCGGCTCTGGCTGCCTGTCACCGGAGGGGGATGGTCTTCAGCCTGCTATCTCTGTTCAGTCCTTTCTTCTGTGCGCTGGCCTGGCGATGTCTTAGGTTAGGGTTGGCCTTTCACGTGGTATTTATCCCACAGTCTGGTTTCCAACCCCAATTAGTTCGCTCAGATACTGCTCAGGGCATTCAGGCCAGACCCTTACTCTAAGCGATGCAGCCCGCGCCTCCCTGCCCAGCCCCCGCTTGCTACTGGCAGGTGCAGGCGTCTGCGCTGCTTCTCTGCTGGGGGAGTTACTGTTGGGCTGGTATTCTGTGGGTTTTAATTGTTTATTTATTTTCCCTCCCTGTTATGTTGTCCTCTGTGCTTCCAAGGCTCGGAACAGACTCGGCAGTGAGAGTGTTTCCTGGTGTTTGGAAACTCCTCTCTTTTTAAGACTCCCTTCCCGGGATGGAGCTCCGTCCCTCCCTCTTTTGTCCCTTTTTTTGTCTTTTATATTTTTTCCTACCTGCTTTAGAAGACAATGGGTTGCTTTTCTGGGTGCCTAATGTCCTCTGCTGGTATTCAGAAGTTGTTTTGTGGAATTTACTCTGCGTTTAAATGTTCTTTTGATGAATTTGTGGGGGAGAAAGTGGTCTCCCCATCCTATTCCTCCGCCATCTTAGCTCCTCCCCCCTCTCCGCTTTACAATATGCTATCTAGGTTGGTCATAACTTTTCTTTCAAGGAGTAAGAGTCTTTTATTTCATGGCTGCAGTCACCATCTGCAGTGATTTTGGAGCCCCCCAAAGTAGTCTGACATTGTTTCCACTGTTTCCCATTCTATTTCCCATGAAGTGATGGGACCAGATGCCATGATCTTCATTTTCTAAATATTGAGCTTTAAGCCAACTTTTTCACCCTCCTTTTTCACTTTCGTCAAGAGGCTTTTTAGTTCCTCTTCACTTTCTGCCAAAAGGGTGGTATCATCTGCATACCTGAGGTTATTGATATTTCTCCTGGCAATCTTGATTTCAGCTTGTGTTTCTTCCAGCCCAGCATTTCTCATGATGTACTCTGCATAGAAGTTAAATAAGCAGGGTGACAATATACACAGCCTTGATGTACTCCTTTTCCTATTAGGAACCAGTCTGTTGTTCCAGGTCCAGTTCTAACTGTTGCTTCCTGACCTGCAAATAGCTTTCTCAAGAGGCAGGTCAGGTGGTCTGGTATTCCCATCTCTTTCAGAATTTCCCACAGTTTCTTGTGATCCACACAGTCAAAGGCATAGTCAATAAAGCAGAAATAGATGTTTTCCTGGAACTCTTGCTTTTTCCATGATCCAGCAGATGTTGGCAATTTGATCTTTGGTTCCTCTGCCCTTATAAAACCAGCTTGAACATCTGGAAGTTCATGGTTCACATATTGCTGAAGCCTGGCTTGGAGAATTTTGAGCATTACTTTACTAGCGTGTGAGATGAGTGCAATTGTGCAGTAGTTTGAGCATTCTTTGGCATTGCCTTTCTTTGGGATTGGAATGAAAACTGACCTTTTCCAGTCCTGTGGCCACTGCTGAGTTTTCCAAATTTGCTGCCATATCGAGTGCAGTACTTTCACAGCATCTTCTTTTAGGATTCGAAATAGCTCAACTGGAATTCCATCACCTCCACTAGCTTTGTTCATAGTGATGCTTTCTAAGGCCCATTTGACTTCACATTCCAGGATGTTTTGCTCTAGGTGAGTGATCATACCATCGTGATTATCTGGGTCATGAAGATCTTTCTTGTACAGTTCTTCTGTGTATTCTTGCCAGCTCTTCTTAATATCTTCTGCTTCTGTTAAGTCCATAGCATTTCTGTCCTTTATCGAGCCCATCTTTCATGAAATGTTCCCATGGTATCTCTAATTTTCTTAAAGTGATCTCTAGTCTTTCCCATTCTGTTGTTTTCCTCTATTTTTTTGCATTGATCGCTGAGGAAGGCTTTCTTATCTCTTCTTGCTATTCTTTGGAACTCTGCATTCAGATGCTTATATCTTTCCTTTTCTCCTTTGCTTTTCACTTCTCTTCTTTTCACAGCTATTTGTAAGGCCTCCTCAGACAGTCATTTTGCTTTTTTCATTTCTTTTCCATGGGGATGGTCTTGATCCCTGTCTCCTGTACCATGTCACGAACCTCCATCCATAGTTCATCAGGCACTCTATCAGATCTAGTCCCTTAAATCTATTTCTCACTTCCACGGTATAATCATAAGGGATTTGATTTAGGTCATACCTGAATGGTCTAGTGGTTTTCCCTACTTTCTTCAATTTAAGTCTGAAATTGGCAATAAGGAGTTCATGATCTGAGCCACAGTCAGTTCCCGGTCTTGTTTTTGCTGACTGTATACAGCTTCTCCATCTTTGGCTGCAAAGAATGTAATCAATCTGATTTCAGTATTGACCATTGGTGATGTCCATGTGTATAGTCTTCTCTTGTGTTCTTGGAAGAGGGTGTTTGCTATGACCAGTGTGTTCTCTTGGCAAAATTCTATTAGCCTTTGCCCTGCTTATCATATTCTACTTAAGTATATGTTCATTTGTTTTCCGCACTAGACTGTAAGCCCCATCAGGTTTACTGCTCAAGAATCCAGGACTTATGCCTGAATAAAGGAATGAATACCATGCTATACACAAATAACAATTTCTGAATGGACTAAAAATTTAAATATACAGAACAAATATGCTAAACAACTAACATAGGATAAATATCCATCTGTTTTGGCATAGAAAAGTCTATGAAAGCCTATAAACAGTTGTAAACATAATCAATAAAAGACTGATTATAGATGAGTTAGTATAAAAGGAAGAAATATATGGCAGTAACAAAAAACAGCATAAACTATATTGGAAGCCAGATGACAAGTTGGGGGGAAATATCTTCAGGCTATATAGAATAAGTGGTAAATATCCATAAAGCTTTTTAAAGCACTTAAATATTGATATGAGAGAAACAAATTCTTCACAAGAAAAGTACACCATAATATGAAATGTATATTTATATTAAGAAGAAACACAGATGACAGATATAAGTAGTGAATACCAGTGAATGTTTATTGTGTTTATAATTGTGTAAGGCATGTTCTAAGCCCTTAACAGTGTTAACCAATCAATCCTCAAAACAAACGAATGAGTTAGATGCTATTATTTTCTTATTTATCTTACAGAAGATAAAACCAAGTCCCAGAGAGTTTAAATAACTTTCCCCAAATCTCACAGTAGTGGAACCATCTTTCTACTTTATTCTCCCCACAAAGCACCATGTGGATTTAACCCCACACAATCTAATAGTTCACACATTTAAAAGCTCTGCAATTCCTTGATGCTGTTATCATGATGGGGAAAATATTTCACCCCAATAACAACAAATCAACATAATAAGGAACAAGACTTGGATGATTAAATTGGGAGCTTTATATGCAGTTAGCAATATCAAGTAAAATGAACTTTCCAAAATTACTGTTAAGAAATTAAATAGGTTCAAGTTTTCTGGAAAACAAATCTTAAAACGGTGCCTTTGCTTCGACCTAGCCATTGCATTGCAGTTGATTGGTTCAAAATTTTAACATCAAATATATTAATTATTGCATTCTTTATAAGAGAATACAACCACAGTTACTTAAATGACTAACAATAAGGGAGTGAATAAATAAATTATGCTAAATGTGTTTCTATGTAGATATAAAAATTACATTTAAAAGACTACTCAATTACGAGATATATTCCCAAGATTGTTGAAAAAGTCATATAGTAATATTACAATATTATAAAATGAATAATATTTTTAAATTTAGAGTTATGCAATAATAAAATAAGATGTCCATATTTTGCTAGTAAACTTGTAGATACGTCTTTTTATTTTGTTTGCTTCTAAATTTTCTAACAGTTTTATGTTGAAAATAATTTCCTTAGTCACAAAAATTAATATGAGAGAGTTCTGGACTTTAGGATTGACTCCTGGTTTTGTAGTTTGGTAGCTTTCACATATTCCCACTCTTCTGTACAACTGATAAGTAAGCCTAGTAAGCCTACTTACCAACTAGTAAGCCTACCTCACAGGATTACCAGATTAAGCAGTAGTATGAATGAACAAAGTACGAAGTGTATAAAGTATGATCAAAACATGCAAGCTGCCACTTCCTTGGTGCTTAAGAGGTCTGGGCATAGTACTTAAATTTGTTCAATCGATTTCTAAAATTTCCACAGTAAGTTGAATTAGGATGTAAGCCAGGGACTGTTGTGATGTTGAGGGTACAAAATACCATGGCTGCTGGGGATCTGGGTTAATTTAAGCAATTTGTTCCCAATACAGGCAATCAGTAATTCAAAGTATGCGGCCTAACATATGGTTTACACATGGGGGCTTGATTCAAGTGAATGCCAGTTTCAAATGAATCTAGTCTGGTCAGTGCTGAAAGGTAGCTTGAATTTTCAGTGAGCAGGCGTATTCAGAGAAAAATACTTGATTGCTTTTGCTTTAGTTAATGAGATTAATTTGGAGCATGTTTTCAATGAGTGCCTTAGGTTATGCATACATATGAGCATTAGTTTCAGTAGAAAATTCTTGCAAAAAAGTGTGCCAGAACATCTGGAGTTCAAGAATTGACCCAGCCCATAGAGACTAGAGAACTAACCAGAAATCTAAGGCACTTTTAGGATCAAACACGGCAGGGTTCCAAGTAGGTTCCAGTCAGCCATGTACATTGGATACCAGCTTTAGATTTTACCAATGGAAAAGGATTCTTGGCTTGGGATTCTGGCATGGCTAAATCTCTCAACTCACATACTGGTGGCCTGTGGTCTACATTCCATCTAATACATACATCTGTTCCATCTGAGAGATGTATTTCACTTGGCTTACAGAGTTTAAGCAAAATTAAAAATTAGTTTCCAATATTTAAATATCAGGAGACTTCCTAGCAAAATCTGGATTTTGGGTTTTTTATGAGATATGGGACTATCTGGCAACACTGGGGCTCTATTTTCTATTGAAAACTGGCTAGAACCCAGTAGCTGCTTCCATGAGGTATGTGGTCTCTGGCTGCCCATATTCTTTGCTCTCTCTACCTAGTCTGCCTCTCTCATAGTCATTACCTGCATGGCCCTGGAATGATTTGTCTACAATTTTTCCTGGTTCACAATGCTGCCTGCTTCTTAGGGGAAGTCACAGGCTGTTAAAGACTGATGTGTACAAAATTTCAAACCCAAAGGGTTAATAGAGATGCCTGTAGGCCTGGTCTGGCTTACTGCTTTTCCATATATCAAAACATGGAGCCAAGAGGCAAGACTTCCCTGGTGGTCTGGTGGTTAAGACCTTGCCTTCCAATGCACTGGTATGGGTTCCATCCCTGGTCACGGGGCTAAGATCCCACATACCTCGTGGCCAAAAAACCAAAACATAAAACAGAAGCAATACTGTAACAAACTCAATCAAGATTTTAAAAATGGCCCACATTATAAAAAAAAAAAAAAAGAAAAAAAATTCTTTAAGAAAAAAAGGAACCAAAAAGTGTTAGGTAAGCAGTCAACTTGAAACTCATTTAAACTTACATTTTCCAGGGAAATAAAGCACTCTGCTTTCCCACAATCAGAAATAGGCTAGTGGAAACAATATTTAACAGAGAAAGTAAACTTAGACATGTGTGAGAGTGACTTATATGGAAAATATGTATGAACTTACCACACAAAACTAGAACTCTCTATGTCTTAGTTTTTCAATACGTAAATAAAGGTATTTGAAAATGAGACTCCCCAATTCTTTTAACCACTCCCATTCTATTGTTCCATGCAAAAGCTTGCTATCTTTAACTCAGTTCAGTTCAGTTCAGTTCAGTCACTCAGTCATGTCCAACTCTTTGTGATCCCATGAATCCCAGCATACCAGGCCTCCCTGTCCATCACCAACTCCTGGAGTTCACCCAAACTCACGTCCATCGAGTCAGTGATGCCATCCAGCCATTTCTGTTGTCCCCTTCTCCTCCTGCCGCCAATCCCTCCCAGCATCAGAGTCTTTTCCAATGAGTCAACTCTCTGCATGAGGTGGCCAAAGTACTGGAGTTTCAGCTTTAGCATCATTCCTTCCAAAGAAATCCCAGGGCTGATCTCCTTCAGAATGGACTGGTTGGATCTCCTTGCAGTCCAAGGGACTCTCAAGTGTCTTCTCCAACACCACAGTCTAAAAGTATAAATTCTTTGGCACTCAGCCTTCTTCACAATCAAACTCTCACATCCATACATGAGCACAGGAAAAAACATAGCCTTGACTAGATGGACCTGTGTTGGCAAAGTAATGTCTCTGCTTTTCAAATATGCTATCTAGGTTGGTCATAACTTTCCTTCCAAAGAGTAAGCGTCTTTTAATTTCATGGCTGCAGTCACCATCTGCAGTGATTTTGGAGACCAAAAAATAAAGTCTGACACTGTTTCCACATCTATTTCCCATGAAGTGATGGGACCAGATGCCATGATCTTCGTTTTCTGAATGTTGAGCTTTAAGCCAACTTTTTCACTCTCCTCTTTCACTTTCATCAAGAGGCTCTTTAGTTCTTCTTCACTTTCTGCCATAAGGGTGGTGTCATCTGCATATCTGAGGTTATTGATATTTCTCCCAGAAATCTTGATTCCAGCTTGTGCTTCTTCCAGCCCAGCGTTTCTCATGATGTACTCTGCATATAAGTTAAGTAAGCAGCGTGACAATATACAGCCTTGACGTACTCCTTTTCCTATTTGGAACCAGTCTGTTCCAGGTCCAGTTCTAACTGTTGCTTCCTGACCTGCAAAGAGCTTTCTCAAGAGGCAGGTCAGGTGGTCTGGTATTCCCATCTCTTGAAGAATTTTCCACAGTTTATTGTGATCCACACAGTCAAAGGCTTTGGCATAGTCAATAAAGCAGACATAGATATTTTTCTGGAACTTTCTTGCTTTTTCCATGATCCAGCATATGTTGGCAATTTGATCTCTGGTTCCTCTGCCTTTTCTAAAACCAGCTTGACATCTGGAAGTTCACGGTTCATGTACTGTTGAAGAGTGGCTTGGAAAATTTTGAGGATTACTTTACTAGCATGTGAGATGAGTGCAATTGTGCAATAGTTTGAGCATTCTTTGGCATTGCCTTTCTTTGGGATTGGAATGAAAACTGACCTTTTCCAGTCCTCTGGCCATTGCTGAGTTTTCCAAACTTGCTGGCATATTGAGTGCAGCACTTTCAAAGCACCATCTTTCAGGATTTAGAATACCTCAACTGGAATGCCATCCACTAGCTTTATTCGTAGTGATGCTTTCTAAAGCCCACTTGACTTCACATTCCTGGATGTCTGGCTCTAGGTGAGTGATCACACCATCGTGATTATCTTGGTCATGAAGATCTTTTTTGTGTAGTTCTTCTGTGTATTCCTGCCTCCTGTTCTTAATATCTTCTGCTTTTGTTAGGTCCATACCATTTCTGTCCTTTATTGAGCCCATCTTCACATGAAATGTCCCCTTGGTATGTCTAATTTTCTTGAAGAGATCTCTAGTGTTTCCCATTCTGTTGTTTTCCTGTATTTTTTTTGCATTGATCGCTAAGGAAGGCTTTCTTACCTCTTCTTGCTATTCTTTGGAACTCTGCATTTAGATGCTTATATTTTTCCTTTTTCCTTTGCTTTTCACTTCTCTTCTTTTCACAGCTATTTGTAATGCCTCCTCAGACAGTCATTTTGCTTTTTTGCATTTCTTTTCCATGGGGTTGGTCTTGATCCCTGTCTCCTGTACCATGTCACAAACCTCATTCCATAGTTCATCAGGCACTCTATCAGATCTAGGCCCTTAAATCTATTTCTCATTTCTTCTGTATAATCATAAGGGATTTGATTTAGGTCATACCTGAATGGTCTAATGGTTTTCCCTACTTTCTTCAATGTAAGTCTGAATTTGGCAATCAGGAGTTCATGATCTGAACCACAGTCAGCTCCTGGTCTTGTTTTTGTTGACTGTATACAGCTTCTCCATTTTTGGCTGCAAAGAATATAATCAATCTGATTTCAGTGTTGACCATCTGGTGATGTCCATGTGTAGAGTCTTCTCTTATGTTGTTGGAAGAGGGTGTTTGCTATGACCAGTGCATTTTCTTGGCAAAGCTCTATTAGTCTTTGCCCTGCTTCATTCCATATTCCAAGGCCAAATTTGCCTGTTACTCCAGGTGTTTCTTGACTTCCTACTTTTGCATTCCAGTCCCCTATAATGAAAAGGACATCTTTTTTGGGTGTTAGTTCTAAAAGGTCTTGTAGGTCTTCATAGAACCGTTCAGCGTCAGCTTCTTCAGCATTGGGGCATAGACTTGGATTACCTTGATATTGAATGGAAATGAACAGAAATTATTCTGTTGTTTTTGAGATTGCTTCCAAGTCCTGCGTTTTTTGACTCTTTTATTGACCATGATGGCTACTCCATTTCTTCTAAGGGATTCTTGCCCGCAGTAATAGATATAATGGTCATCTGAGTTAAATTCACCTATTGCAGTCCATTTTAGTTCGCTGATTCCTAGAATGTCAACGTTCACTCTTGCCATCTCTTGTTTGACCACTTCCAATTTGCCTTGATTCATGGACCTGACATTATTCCATGTTCATATGCAATATTGCTCTTAACAGCATCAGACCTTGTTTCTATCACCAGTCACATCCACAGCTGGGTATTGTTTTTGCTTTGGCTCCATCCCTTCATTCTTTCTGGAGTTATTTATCCACTGATCTCCAGTAGCATATTGGGCACCTACTGATCTGGGGAGTTTCTCTTTCAGTATTCTTTCATTTTGCCTTTTCATACTGTTCATGGGGTTCTCAAGACAAGAATACTGAAATGGTTTGCCATTCCCTTTTCCAGGGGACCACATTCTGTCAGACCTCTCACCATGACCCGCTCATCTTGGGTGGCCCCACAGGCATGGCTTAGTTTCATTGAGTTAGACAAGGCTGTGGTCCTAGTGTGATTAGATTGACTAATAGTTTTCTATGATTAAAATAGTTTAATAGTTTTCTGTAATTGTGGTTTCAGTGTGTCTGCCCTCTGATGCCCTCTTGCCACACCTACCGTCTTACTTGGGTTTCTCTTACCTTGGACGTGGGATATCTTTAAGTAGGAGTGTCATATTCTTAACAGGATCTAGCCTCCTAGCTCTTGAAGATAAATGGAGCTGATTATACATCAAATAATACAGTAGCTTCCTGATATTTTTTTTTTGTTGTTGTTGTTGTTAAAAGACTAAAACACTACCAAAGTGAGCTCTTTATCTAGGAACCTGTATCTATAGCTTTCAATAAAGAAATCTGTAAAATTCAGCAAATATTTTTCAACATTAGTTTCCAGTGTCAAACAGCAAGATCTGCTTCAGCACTTATTTTATATGTGCTGTAAATCAAGTTTTCTAACCAGACAGTTTCCATCCAGGGCATGTCTTGTTAGCATTATTCCTTTGTGCAGTAATCAAAATTTTCTTTTATCATGGCAAGGGTAATAAAACATTGCTTAGTTTGTGTTTATTTTCTATCATAATTGTGACAGATGTAATTTCTGTTTAGCCATTTCCAAGGTACCATTTTAGTACAGTAAGAAAATATAGATTTTAATGCTGTCCAGAAAGAGTGTTTGCTCTGAGTCAACACCAGAAGTGATCTAGGATGTGTTGTTCAAGGTCTAACTTTATGTATGACTTCCCTAGTAGACAATATAGTAAGACAACCATCATGCAACTTCTAGCATTCAAATCCCTGCTCTACTGTTTTCTAGAGACATAAAATTGCACACATTACTCTCTGAGACTTTTCCCCTGCTATAAATTGGACTGGTGTTAAAATATATTAGCTAATTCATGTTTCTATGAGTATTGAATGAGATAATA
This sequence comes from Bos indicus x Bos taurus, assembly GCF_003369695.1. Taxonomy (NCBI): domain Eukaryota; kingdom Metazoa; phylum Chordata; class Mammalia; order Artiodactyla; family Bovidae; genus Bos; species Bos indicus x Bos taurus. The sequence goes on along the minus strand of NC_040076.1, from coordinate 55,039,223 downwards.
TATCAAAGTATTAAGCTCAGAATTAATACTGGTTGTTAATAAAAATGCTACTGTTATTAATACAAAATTATAGAAATTTATCAATAAAAATCATTTTGCTTCTGAAAATTGTCATCAACAGATGTGACCAATATAGAAAACAAGCTTTTTTAGTACTCTTTAGTACTCTAGGGGGGCTCAATAACGAGATGCAGATGCTTCAACTTTCCTTAGGCAAGTCTGTGACATCTGGCACCTGGCTACTCAAAATTCTCTAGAGGTCAGTCTAAATTACAAATTATGCTAATCAAATCATCTTGCATAGTCAATGAGCCAATGACAAGAATGAAGAAAGCTGATGATTATTACTAAGCAACCGCTACTGATTTTGAATGAAATCAGAAAAAATTGACAAATAATTGGGGCAGGAAAAAGTTTAGTATAGCTTCAGTAAGTTTACCTTAGATAAAGGATTCTTAGAGAAGTATCCTTTGCAATTTACACTGATGATTTCCAAAATCTTTGCTTCTGTATTGTCAAAAGGATTTTTTTTCTATTATGTAATTGTACATTTATAAACTGATTTCTAAAGATTTTCATCCTAAATTTATATTGTTCCAAATGTTATAGTATTCAACACATTGTAATTATTAAAGCTTTTCAAAATCAAACTGTTATATTGTTCTTCTAAATTATTTCACTCCTCCAAGCACTTAGGAAATTCACATTGCCCTTGATTTATTTAAAAAAACACAAACTGCTTTTCCTTAATCAGACAGAAATGTTCTTTCTCTTCTTGAATTCATATTTCTGTTCCATGTTCAAACAGATTATTATCTCTAAGTACTGTTTTTGATCACCTAACACTACTCTGCAGGAAAATTTTGTATATTAATTAATCTTAAGTTTTAAAAGTTCTGAAATTTTAAATTTGTTACCTTTCTTCTTTTCGATTGAGCTATGTTACAATTAGTAATAGTGCAGAATTATTCAAAATAGCAAAATATAGCTTGGATTTTATTCATAACAAAAATATACAATAAACTATCATTAGAAATGTATTTCTTAATAATTAGTTCTTATATATGAGTCAATAACTAATTATTGCTATTTGTTGATGCTTAGTCAGTAAGTTATATCCAACTCTTTGCAACCCCATGGACTGTAGCCTGCCAGACTCCTCTGTCCATGGGATTTTCCCAGGCAAGAATACTAGAGTGTGTTGCCATTTCCTTCTCCAGGGGATCTTCCCGACCCAGGGATCAAACCCTTGTCTTCTGCACTGCAGGTGAATTCTTTACCACTGAGCTACCAGGGAAGCCCAACAGCTTAATATCAAATTTATCCTAATTATATACATATATATATATATATGTATTTATATACATATATGAAACCTTATTCACATAAAAGAGTAAATGGGAATTTGAAGGTGGTTTTACAAAAACAGTGTCCCTTAATTCTTAAAGCTTCTTTTATGTGTTAAAATTTACATTGTGATCTATCATCATCAATAACTACATATTAAGCCTTCTGGAACTTTTTTAAACAGCAAAGAATTATAAAAAATATAGTTTTACAAAATGATTTATTACATAGTCATTAGATTTCTGGAATGTAAACTAAAAATATTATGAAAAGTTATTAAATGACTACTTAGGTGCATTATATTTTTTCACTCAAGATATATTTATTTAATAGGCTATATGTGAAAGTTGTGAAAAATTACAATAATAAATTTAAATATATCTTTGATAGTAATTTTGAATCATGGTTCTATCTTAACTTGCACTTTAAGTACGCTTGGAAGCTTCAGATACAACTGATATAAGGGTGTCTGGGAGTATTCACCAAACTTTTCCTCATCTCCAAGAGTGGTGTAAATACGGAGTGGGGAGCAAATTGTTATTGCGCTATATCTAGTATTTTCCATGTATATTCTCTCTGCTTTGAATATTCTTGCTTCTTTAATTCTTTACCAATAACCCAAGGTTGTGAAATAAAAAATTGGTCATGCTGCCCACCCTACAGTGTTTCTTAATTTATAATACTCCAATGTGAACTATAATACAGTTTCTAGTAACACATTACCACCATAAACATAAATATGTATAAGACTGCAAAGGACATGAAGCACTATGTTGCCTTAATTAAAAGATATTGAATTGACACTAATAAATTGCATTATTTATTCTTGTGGAATGCAGTGAATTCTATACCTTCCAATGGTCACAGTAAAATATAGAATGATAGAGAGGCATACTTTTCTTCTATGCAATGGAAAGAGAGTGAATATGAAGGGGAACACGGGATAGAAAAAGAAACACTTCATTGTCAAAGCAAATACACAAAAGAAAATTTAGAAACTGAAAACTTGTTCTATTAAAACTATCCAGGGGGACTCTGGGGTTTTATTAGAGCCTAATTTACTTGAGGGAAGGGAAATGCCTAGCTCCAGCTGACTCTAGCTTTCTAATTGGGGGAAGGGAAATCCATAGCTCTAACTCCTAGTCACTGTGTCCACCTAAGGGGAGAGGGTACAGAGAAGCAGCAGTAAAGTTCACAATCAAGAAGCACAGTTTCACCAAAAGACTGAGATCCAATAGGACCACAGAATACTTCCTATTCCCACACACCTTAGGACTACATTACTAAAGACCCATTTACCGTACTTTTTTTGGTACCTTTTTTCCCTCCTGTGCTATTCAGTAGGTTCTCATTAGCTATCTATTTTATATGTAGTAGTGTACCTGTATCAGTCTCATGCTCTCAGTTGATCCCACCCTCCCCATGTCTATGTGTTTGTTCTCTGTGTCTCTATTTCTACTTTGCAAATAGATTCATCTGTACTATATTTCCAGTTTCCAATATATTCATTAATATACAATATTTGTTTTTCTCTTTCTGACTTATTTCATTCTGTATGACAATCTCTAAGTCTATCCACATCTATAGCATACCACGTCTGCCTTTCAACAAAAAATTGCAAGGTATACTAAAAAGCAAAAAATATAATCTGAAGAGATAAGGAAGGAATATTGGACTCATATGAGGCAGGAATATTGGAATTATCAGAACAGGGTTTAAAAAACTATAATAAGTCCCCTACACATGAATGAGTTGCAGTTGTAGAGCACATTCATAAGTCCAATTTGTTTATAAGGCCAACCAAGTTATCGTAGGTATCCAAGTAATCAGCAATATAAGTACTGTATTGCAATAGGTTTATAATACTTTTCACACAAATAATACATAAAAAAGCAAACACAAAAAATAAAAGAACATATTTTAAATCTTATAGTACCTTGAAAATTATAGTTGTACAGTACAACAGCTGGCATACAGGGGCTGGCATGAAATGAACAGAAAAGAAGAGTTACTGATTGGAAGAGGGAGATGAGATGGGAGATGGTAGAGCTGAAGGATTACCAGCAATAGGAGATGGAGGGAAAGCTGTAATTTCACTCAAGCCTGATGTTGATGAAACACATGTTCACATCTTTGAAAGTTCACAACTTGAAAGTTCATATTATTACTGCATTATTAATACGCAAAGGGATTTAATGTATAAAGTAGACAACGTGAAGGAATTAGATGGATAATATAAGCAGAGAGAAATTCTAAGAAAGAATAAAAAAGAAATGCTAGATTCAAGAATATTGTAATGGAAATGAAGAATACCTTTGATGTGCTCATTAGTAGACTAGAAAGAGCTAATGAAAGAATCTCTGAGCTTGACGATGACAGCAGAAACTTACAAAATTGAAAAGCAAAGAGAAAAAGAGAGAGAAAAAAAACCAGAATATACAAGAACTGTGGAACAACTACAAAACATAAAATATGCATATAGAAAATACCAAAAGAGAAGAGAGGGGAAGAAAACCCATAAGTAACATTTGAAGCAATAATAATTGAGATTTTCCCATATTAATGTCAGACACCAGACCACAGATCTAGGAAGCTGAGGGAATATGAAGCAGGATAAATTTCAGTAAAAATTATATCTAGACATGCCATATTCAAATATCAAAAAATCAAAGATAAAGACAAAATTTTGAGAGAAGCCAGAGGAATACACACCTTACCTATAAAAGAACAAAGAATTACATTCAACTTCTCCTCAACACCATACAAGCAAGAGTGAAGTAAAAATTTTAGTCTTGAGGGAAAAAAATGCACCAACACAGAATTCTGAAACTGTGAAATTATCCTCCCAAAGTGATGGGAAAGTAAAGACTTTCTTGCACAAAAAGTGAAAGAATTTCTTGCCAGTAAACCTAACTTGCAAGAAATTTTCAAAGAAATTCTTGAGAAGGAAGGAAATATTATAGGTTAGAAACTTGAATCTACATAAAGTAACAGCATTAGAGAATATAAAGGTGAAATAAATTTTTATTTTTCTCGTTTTTAACTTATAACAATTTGCTTCAAATAACAACTGCAATGATATAGTCTATTTCCTACCTTCCTCTGTCTGTGTATATACTTTTAGACTATGTTATATATGTATATTTACTTATATAAAAGTGAGTTGAATTACAGTATAATGCAAAGGATGGTAGAGAGGAATTGGGAATGTTTTATTCTTGCAAGGAATTTAAGGTTCATATGAGTGGTATAGTATTATCTGAAAGTGGACTTGGATTAATTGTAAAGGTATATTTCAAACTCTAGGGCAAACAACAAAAATGGTTAAAAAAAGATATAACTGATATACTAAAAAGGAGAGAAATGAAATCTTATAAAAGATTTGCAAAAGACACATCTGAGAATGATTTTTCCAAAATATACAAAAAAACAGTATATTCAACAGTAAGAAAATTTAAAACCTGATTGAAAAAAGGGGCAAAAGGCCCAAAGACACACACTATCAAAGAAGGCATATAGATGTCAGGAAAATATACAAAAAGATATCACCAGATAACTGAAAATTAAAACAATGAGATACCACTACATATTTATTAAAAAGGTCAAATTTAGAGCACTGTCAACACCAAATGCTGGTGAGAATATGGAATAACAGGCACTTTCATTCACTTTTGATAGGAATACAAAATACTATCATCACTTGGGAGATAGGGCTTCCCTGATGACTCAGATGGTAAAGAATTTGCCTGGAATGCAGGAGACCTGAGTTCGATCTTTGGTCAGGAAGATCCCCTCAAGGAGGAAATAACAACCTAATCCAGTATTCTTGCCTAGAGATTTCCATGTGAAGCCTGGCAGTCCACAGTCCACAAGATCACAAAGAGCTGGACATGACTGAGTGATTAACACTTTCACCTTTTTTGGAAGATAGTTTGGTAGTTTCTTCCAAAGCTAAGTCTATTCTTACCATATGATCTAGAAATCATATTCTTTTATGTTTACTTACATAAATTGAAAAATGTCAACACAAGAATGAAATATGGATATTTATAGCAACTTTATTCTTAATTGCCAAGTTAATGGGGTATTACATAGCACTGAAAAGAAATGGGTTATCAAGCCATAAGAAGAAATAGAGGAATCTTAAATGCATATTACTAAATGGCAGATGCCAATCTGAAAAGGATAAACACTGTAAGATTCCAACTGTCTAGCATTCTAGATAAGGCAAACGTATGGAGACGTTAAAAGATTGGTAACAGCCAGTGGTTACACATACGAAAGGAATGAATTGGCAGAGAATAGAGGATTTTTTAAGGCAGTGAAACTGTTCTGTAATACTAAAATAGTGGATACTACAATAGTGGATAGTTGACATACATGTTAAACCCATACAGTATACAACACCAAGAGTGAACCCTAATGTAAACAATGAACCTGAGCTAGTAATAACATATTGGAGTAATTTTATCAATTGATGTATCTGTATCCCTCACAGAATACACATTGCCCATGTGGAAGACTGCTAAACAATACTGCAGAATGTAATTCCAATGTTGCCTGGGGAGCTGGGGGCACATCTACTTTGTGCGTGATCTCTGAGGAATATGATGGACTCATCAGAAAAAAGACTCAGCCTCTTTCTCAACTGAGAAACAATGGAAATATCAGCTTTCCTGGACGTTATAGCTATACTCTCAATCTTCAGAATGACTCTCAACAGTAGGTATCCATGTATGACATTGAGTGGAATATCATGAAACTGCTTAGCATGAGTTTGAAAAGGACTGAAATTTTAAAGAATGAATGAAGCCAGAATAAAAACATTTTTGGTGGCTACATGTAAAAAAAGAATATAAACTACAGAATCGGTTCAGAAAAGTCACTAAATAAAGAACGACAAACTATGGGGAAGGGGAAAATGTGATTTCCAAAATTACCACATTATATTATTTAAAACATTAAGTTTTTGAACAAAAAATTATGAGACATATCAAGAAACAAGAAAGTATTGTCCATACACAAGGAATAAAGCAAATAGAAACTCTCCCTGGTGAAGCCTGGATGCTGGACTTACTAGACATAGAATTTTTAAATCAACCATTTAAATATGTTCAAAGAACTTAAAAAAAAAATCCATGTCTAAAGAACTAAATGAAAGTAAGAGAATGATTTATCATTAAATATAGAATACCAATAAAATATATAAATCATAGAAAAGAACCAAAGAGAAATTCTGAAGTTGAAAAGTGTAGTGACTGAAATAAAGAACTCACTAGAGGAACTCAGCAGCAGATTTCAGCAAGGAAAAGAATCAGTGAGCTTGAAAATAAGTCAATTGAGACTATCCATTTAGAGAAATAGAAAGAAAAAAAAGAGTGAAGGAAAAATGAGAGCCTCAGAGCCCTGTGTGATATCATGAAATATACCATCACATTCATGGGAATCTCAGAAGAAGATGAGAGAAAGGAAAAGGCAGAAAAATATGCTTTAAAAATAATGAAAACAAGCTACACACCTGAGAAGCTCATGAATTTGCAAAAGGATAAACTCACAGATCCACCTCTATACACATCATAAAGAATAGCTGCCCCGAAGAATTTATATCACAGAGAATTACTTTAATTTTTAAAACTTAAAATTAGTATATAAAGCTAATTTTTCATGATGAAGGGTCTGAACATATTTAATATACAATGCAAAAATGGTGCTGGTGGTTGTAGTAGAGTATCAGAGCCAGAATTTAATTTTAAGGGCAATAACTTAACAGATATGATTTATTTCATGTTATTTAAGTTCTCCATTTTTCTATTTCTTCTTCCTGTTCTTACCTGTTAATGTAGGGATCAAAGTAACAAGACGGAGCTAAAAGAGGATGGGTAAAGGTCAACAGAATAGTAACCACTTGCTTGTGAAATTCCAGATGGAATTTTATCACCAAGAAATTGTAACTTAAATACTGATTTGAATGAGAAAATTTGGCATTCTTCTCTCAAGACACATTGTGACATTTACCATTACTTAATAAGTTTGGAAATGCAAGGTCAGACTTAGAATGTATGTGTCATCCTTGGTACTCCCTTAAATATGAGTAATGTTAGACGAAAATTGATTCCTGGGGTTGGGCGGCTTATTTTCAAAGACAGGGCTTTTTTCAGATAGGAATAAGTGATCCAGGTACAAAACTCATGAAACATTTTGGGAGCACTTACTATTTACTTTGGTATGCAAGATAGACAAAATTTCTATTGTTAAAAGATTACAGGGCCTTCTGTAATTACAGCCACAGTCCTGGTGGCTCAGATGGTAAAGAATCTGCCAGCAACGCATGGGACTGGGGTTCAGTCCCTGGGTTGGGAAGATCCCTTGGAGAAGAGAATGGCTAACCACTTCAGCATTCTTGCCTGTAGTATTCCATGGACAGAGGAGCCTGGTAGGCTATTATTCATGGGGTTGTAAGGAGTCAGACATAACTGAGCAACTAACACACATAAAGATTACATTCTAGAAGGGAAGACACGTAGTACGGTAAATATAAGCATGTAGTAGAGTAAATAAGGTAACTTCATATGGAGACAAGTAGGACATACATCATTTGTGGTACCTAGTGAAAAACAAAAATTCAAGGCTCTTGTTCAAGTATTAATAAGAATTTCAAGATAGCAACTGCTGAGCATAAACCAAATGGGCGATGATTTTAATCATAGGGCCCTATGTGACTGCACAGATTGCAAGCCCATGAAACCAGGCATACATATAAATGTTGTAAAGGAAAGAATACAGGTTAGATAGGTTGGGTTAGAATTAGATAAATTGGCGAAAAGACTGTTGAAGCTTTAACAGTTTAAATAGTTAAAAATACAACTCTACCCAAATAACTGTGTATGCTGTGTTTTACAACGTAAGTTATGATATTTTAAAAATGTAGCTAGAAAGACAGAGTTTAAATGCATGCTGTCATTAAGCTAATATAATGTAGTACTTTTATGAAGGAATAGACTCAGCCTTTGAATTGAGCAAACTGAATGCCCTTCAAAAAACAGCACTGAATTTGCTTTGGGGATGAAGTAAGATTATCTTAATACTTGGTTCTTAGCATGGTGCCAAGAAGACAATAAAGACTTTAAAATGATAATTATCAGTAAAAGCAAGTTTTATCATTTCTGCTTACCTTCTTATAGATATTTTTCTCCTTTGCATAAAAGTATTTCACTTTATTCTACCAGTTTCTCTAGTCTATGAAGATATATTAATTGTCTTGACTATTCATGGCCACTCATCAAACCCTGCCAGGCACTTAAAAAAATATGACAAAACAAAAATTTTAATTACATTCTCTGTGTTTGCTGTTGGTCATTGATAATTAATAATATGGTAGAATTCTTAATCAGTTACCAAATTCTTATTCAATAAGATTTTCTCTGAAAGAATTTACTTGCTGACGTGGAAACTTTCAAACTCTTGTTGGAGCTCTTGCCCTTAACCTACTTTGTTTTTTCCTCTAATATACAATAAACAAGGAGGAGCTATGATCTTTATTAGATGATGCAGCAAAAACTATATAGATATATCTCCTACCAGGATCTGTTTCTTCTCTCTAGAACTCTGACTAATAAAGATTTTGGTACTGAGAGTGGTTTCTGAGGAACAAAATCTTAAAAATGAGTTTTCTGAAAGTGGTTCTCGAATTCAATTAGATTTAGATGTAAAGACACATTCCCAGTAGTAAGTGGGAGCTGGTAGTCCATGCCATTATGTGGCAATAGAGATGAAAATATCACCTATAAAAGGTAAAGTTATGGGTGATTGTCTATTCTAGTTTACAGCATTTTAGTGAAACTAAGAAATAGCATGAGATTGATTAGTTGCTCCTAGCTGCACTGGAAAAAGGAAAGAATGAGCTCAGAGTTTCAGATTCCCATTTCAAGGTCCACATTAATGATTTAAAAGTTGTTGTGTGTGTTCTGCAAGAAACCCTTATCTTCCATGGCCACAGCACAGAAATTGCTGAAAACCAAGTCCAGAGTCTCATCAAGTGAGTAGCTAAAATACAAAAGGAATTGAATTCCCAATGTCACAGAGTACCTGATATTAAAGAGAGGGCATTGATGTTCAAACTGCCATACAATTGCACTCATTTCACAGGGTGAGCAAGATTATGGTCAAAATCCTTCAAGATAAGCTTCAGCAGTACACGAACAGAGAACTTTGAAATGTACAAGCTGGGTTTCAAAAAGAGGAACTGAGGTCAAATTGCCAACATTCCCTGGCTCATGGAGAAAGCAAGGCAATTCCAGAAAAATATCTACTTCTGCTTCATTGACTAAGCTAAAGCCTTTGAGTATGTGGATCACAACAAACTGTGAAGATGGGAGTACCAGACATCTTACCTGTCTCCTGAGAAACCTATATGCAGGTCAAGAAGCAACAATCAGAAAGCAGACATGAAACAATGGACTGGGCCAAAATTGGGAAAGGAGTATGACAAGGCTGTATATTGTCACCCTGCTTATTTAACTTCTATGCAGAGTACATCATGCAGGAACTAAAGAGCCTCTTGATGAAGGTGAAATAGAAGAGTTAAAGGCTGCATGAGTTTTCCAATTTATACAAACAGAAATCCAAGGAATATGTTTGGGAATGGATATTAAGAATGTGAGACAACAGTGGAAGGAATATAAAGTTGAATTGCTGCCGCTGCTAAGTTACTTCAGTTGTGTCTGACTCTGAGTGACCATATGGACAGCAGTCCACCAGGCTCTCTGTCCATAAGATTCTCCAGGCAAGGATATTGGACTGGGTTACCATTTCCTTTTCTGATTTAATTGCTAAGTCATGTCTAACTCTTTGGAACCCCATGGACTATAGCCCACCAGGCCCCTCTGTCCATGGGATTTCCCAGGCATGAATACCAGAGTCGGTTGCCATTTCCTTCTCCAAAAGTTGAATTAGGCCAAATTTATTGATATGCACCCATCTAGTAGAGATTCTAGATTTACTGTTGTAGCTTGAGAAGTTATACAATGTCCTAACAGTTTGTTTAAGGAGCTGAAACATGGACCAAAACTAACATATTAAGTGAAATTCCAATGTCAGAACTGCCATGGTATACTACAGAGAGAGGTATCCAATGTGTTAAGGAGACTATAATGTTAGAGAGCATTTGTCCTGCAAGATGTTCTTATTTTCCCTGGTAGAGTTCAGACAACTTACCTTTCACCATGACTGTGAGAAATACATTTGTGGGAGAAGCCTCAGGATCCATGAAGTATTCTTTTTGTTCTTCAATGTGGCTCAGAAATTACAGTGAGAATTCTTGTCACTAAATTGGGACACCTAAGTGTGATGCAAAAAATTGGATCACAGGGTGACAGGGACCAAGAGGCAGCATTTAATCATGAAAGATAAGGTGGAAGTGGACACTATAATGGACAGCAGAAACAAAGCAGTAGTCAGATTAGTCTGACTTATAGAGACCTAAGGCATTGTTGAACTGATCCGGCAGCTCCTAGAAGTGAAGAACCCACTCCAGTGTTCTTGCCTGGAGAATACCAGGGAAGGGGGAGCCTGGTGGGCTGCCGTCTATGGGGTTGCACAGAGTCGGACACAACTGAAGAGACTTAGCAGCAGCAGCAGAAGTGAAGAATATGTACAATCCACTTAATTCTTACATGTGTAGGCAGAAGAGTTCTAAGCCAAGTGAACAGAAGTTTAATTTAAATCATAAAACTAGAGTCAGCCCCTCAATTCATTCCTAGACATGAAACAGTTTACAGACTCAGAACCCCTCTAATGAAGGGGAAGTTGGTTTTCCTTGAGGAAGGAACTTGTTTCACTGCCAAAAATTATAATCTTCCTATTAGCTTTTACTAGAGGGGCCTAAGACCTTTTGACAGGCTGACAGTGCAGGGGGAAGGAGAATGATCAAAACTTTCAGGGATTACTGGACACTGCCTCTGAAGTGACACTCATTTCTTGAGACCCAAAATGTCTGTGATCTTCTAGTCAGAGCAGGGACTCATAAAGATTGAGTAATCAGAGGTTCCTGCTCAGATCAGTTCCACAGTGGTTACAGTAGGTCTCTAAACCTGTTCTATGTTTATTTCCCAAGTTCTGGAGTAGATCACTGGAACAGACACACTTAGCATTTTACAGAGTACCCTGTGTTGATTCCCTGACCTTTGAAATAAGGGCTTTTATGATAGAAAAGGTCAAGTGGACACCAATAGAACTGTCTGGACTTGGAAAAAAACATTAAACTAAAAGCAATACTGCATTTTTGTGGGCATCAACAGTATTAGAGCTACCATCAAGGACTTGAAATATCCAAGGGTGGCGATTCCCACCATTTCTACTTGATCTGTATAGAAAACAGATTGATCTTGGAGAAGGGCAGTGGGTTATTATAAACTTAATTGGATGATGACTCTTAATTGTAGCTGCTATTTCAGATATGAGTTCATTGCTGGAGCAAATTAACACACTCCTAGTACCTGGCATGTAGTTATTGCTCTGAAAAATGCTGTTTTCAATACCTTTTGACAACCAGAGCAATTTTTATCAGCTGGCAAGGCCAGCAATATGCCTTCATTGTCCTATCTTAAGAGTAATTCAACTCTGTATCCTGTCCTAGTTTAATCTGCAGAGACCTTGATCATCTTTCCCTTTCACAAGAAAACATAATCATCCATTGTTATGCTGACTGGCCCTGGTGAGCAGAAGTAGCAAGTACTCTAGCATATTGAAAGGTCAGACGGTGGGAGATTAATCCAACAGAATTCTAGGGTCTTCCACCTCAGTGAGGTGTGTAGGGGATAAAATTGGTTGAAATATTCCCTCTAACTCTTCATGAAAATGAAAGTGGAGAGTGAAAAAGTTGGCTTAAAGCTCAACATTCAGAAAACTAAGATTATGGCATCTGGTCCCATCACTTCATGGGAAATAGATGGGGAAACAGTGGAAACAGTGTCAGACTTTATTTTTTGGGGCTCCAAAATCACTGCAGATGGTGACTGCAGCCATGAAATTAAAAGACGCTTACTCCTTGGAAGGAAAGTTATGACCAACCTAGGTAGCATATTGAAAAGCAGAGACATTACTTTGCCAACAAAGGTCCGTCTAGTCAAGGCTATAGTTTTTCCAGTGGTCATGTATGGATGTGAGAGTTGGACTGTGAAGAAAGCTGAGTGCCAAAGAATTGATGCTTTTGAACTGTGGTGTTGGAGAAGACTCTTGAGAGTCCCTTGGACTGCAAGGAGACCCTACCAGTCCATTCTGAAGGAGATCAGCCCTGGGATTTCTTTGGAAGGAATGATGCTAAAGCTGAAACTCCAGTACTTTGGCCACCTCATGTGAAGAGTTGACTCATTGGAAAAGACTCTGATGCTGGGAGGGATTGGGGGCAGGAGGAGAAGGGGACGACAGAGGACGAGATGGCTGGATGGCATCACTGACTCGATGGACGTGAGTCTGAGTGAAGTCTGGGAGTTGGTGATGGACAGGGAGGCCTGGCGTGCTACAATTCATGGGGTCGCAAAGAGTCGGACACGACTGAGTGACTGAACTGAACTGAACTGAACATGAAGGATAAGTTGTTACATCTAGCCCCTTGTGCAACTAATAATCAAGGCACAATACCCAAGTGGACATCTTTGGATTTTGAAGGCAACATATTCCTCATTTGGGTGTGCTGCTGTGGCTTAATTGCTGAGTGACCCTAAAAGCTACCAGTTTGAGTGGGCTCTGAAGGAGAAAAGGATCAACAATAGGTCCAGATGCCATCCAAGCCATGCTATCATTTAGGCAAAGGACCCAATAGATCCACTGGTTCTTGAAGTGTCACTGGCACACTAAGATGCTGTTGGAGCCTTTGGCAGTCTGCTATAGATGCATTGCAGCTCACACCCTGGAGGAAAGCCTTGCCATCCTTGATGGACAACTACTCTCCTTTTGAGAAATGGTTTTTGGTTTGCTTTTGGCCCTTACTTGAGACTGAACACTTAGCTATGGACCACCAAATTACCATGTGACTTAAACTTCCCATCACAAACTGGGTATTGTCTGATCCACTAAACATAAAGTTAGGTGTGCATAGCACCATGGGATTATCAAATGGAAGAGGTATATACAAGATTATACTTGAGAAGACACTGAAGGCTTAAGAAGTAACATGAGACTGTGGCCCAAATACCATGTTCTCTACTCCTGCTACAGTCTTTTCTATCCCAGGCCAGTTCTATGGCCCAGTGGGGAGTTACCTACTTTGGGCATGGTTTACAGGTGGCTATATACAATACGCAGGCACCACCTGAAAGAGAATAGGTTTGGCACTACAGTTCCTTTCTGAGACATCTCTGAATGAGGTGAAATTCTCCCAGTGGGCAGAAATTTGATCAGTATGCTTTGTTGCTCATTTTTTGGGGAGGTAGGAAAAATGGCCAAAAGTGCAAGTCTATACTGCTTATTAAGCTGCTGCCAGTGGTTTGGCTTGACTGTAAGGGACTTCAAATATAATTGGGAAATCCGTGACAAGGAGGTCTATGCTTAGTCATGCAAGTAGACCCCCTTGAATGAGCTAAAAAATGTGAAGATATTTTGTCCCATGTGAAAGTTCACTAAAGAGTGACCGTAGCAGTTGTTGTTCAACAGGCAAAGAGGGGAAGCACTGTACTTGCTGGGATAATTGCTCCTGAGTACCAAGGGGAAACTGGGCTGCTACCTCAAAATGGAGGCAAGGAAGAGTGTGTCTGACATACAGCAGGTTCCTTGGGGGTTGTTTAGTACTACCACATCCTGGAATCAGAGCTAGTTGGATACAACAACTACCCAATTCAGCCAGAACTGCTAATGACCCAGATCCTTCAGGAAGGAAGTTTTGGATCACCCCAACAGGTAAAGAACACAACGAATTGAGATGTTTGCTGAGGGCAAAGAGAACATGGAGTGGATAGTGGAAGAATGTAGTCATAAATATAATCTCTGACTGTGTGATCAGCATAGATAGAATGAGGAATATAATATTATGAATGTTATTTATTTTGTTATGACCATGCTTGTGTGTGTGCATATGTAGTATATACAGCAGCCAAATTTTTCATTTAATGTGTTCTTCCTACTTCTTCCAAGTAATTCCACTTTCCATGGCATAGAGTTTCTTTTTACACTGTTTAAAAAGTAAATGACCAGATGACAAGTTTCTAAAGTTAATTTGTTTTGGGGGATGGGGTAAACATTAAAAATATTATCGGATACAGGTTGCTTGGGGCTGGTGCACTGGGATGACCCAGAGGGATGGTATGGGGAGGGAGGTGGGAGGAGGGTTCAGGATGGGGAGCACGTGTACACCTGTGGCAGATTCATGTTGATGTATGGCAAAACCAATACAATATTGTAAAGTAATTAGCATCCAATTAAAATAAATTTAAATAAAAATATGTATTTAGGAAAAATATTTTTTTCTTATACTCCAACTATTGCTTCATATATGTATGTGTGTTTGCAACTATTAGCTCATGGATGGTGAAGGGCTTTGCTGAACCTTGAACATTTGAGATGCTCTAGATTTTAATTTTATTTATTTTTTATTAAAAATTTTTTTCTCATTGCTTTATTTTTTAATTTTTACTTTATATTGGAGTATAGTTGATTAACAATGTTGTGTTAGTTTCAGATGTGTGGCAAAGTGATTCAGTTATATATGTATCTATTCTTTTTTAAATTATTTTCCCATTTAGGTTATTACAGAATATTGCATAGAGTTCCCTGTGCTGTACAGTAGGTTCTTGTTGGTTATCTATTTTAAATATAGTGTTGTAAATGTGTCAATCTTAGGGGTTGATTTTAAACTTCACAAAACTTGACAGAAGAGATTTTTAATGTCACATCAGAGTCTGTTCATTTTAAACTGAGTCCCTGGGGGCTGAAATCACAGTTAGAGAACTAGGATGTGGGGAGTTGGGACTAGGGCATGGATGAATAGTCCTGCCTCTTGGATCATGCAGGGAAGGGGTTTTCTAGAAGACATCTGCTGAGCACCCTCTTCCATGCAATTTGTGATGAAGACCAAAGAAGCAAGCTGCAACTCTAAGAAGTACAAAAACTCTCCACCATGTTTCCTTCATGTGCTATTTTAAAATATAATTAAGTTCATGAGGCAGCATGTGTAATCCCTTAGCAAGAACTACTAAGGGAATTTACATGTGACCTGTGGGGCTGCTCCTGATGTGCAGGAAATGCTTCTTTGAAAAGAGTTCTTTTTTCCATTTCCCCCCTTGATTTAGATAAATCACTGAGCACTAAGAACATCATGACTTGCAGTACTGAAATGATCAGTACTGCAATGATCAGCTTTTTAATTCTCACCAATCAGAATCATCTGGGCTCACTTTGTGAACACGTGCTCACAATTACACTCTTGTATTCATATCTTTCTTCTTAGAGGCTTTCTGTGATTTGGGGCACCTAAAATGTGTTTTAGTTATTCAGTAGGAAATCTCTGGGCTTCCAAGTGATTGGAGAAGCTGACTTGTTATTTTACAAGTGAAAATGTTCAGACTAAGCGTGCAAATGATTTAGTCTATCTACGTGACTCACTTCTAATTTTAGTCCTCTTTTTTAACTCTTCACAATGTGGCATACTCCACTAGTCCAATAGTACTATGACATTTACCATCAGATTTTAAAAGGATTGCCATGGGCAAGACATTTTTCTTTTCCTTAACATATTTTTCTTATATGATTTTTCCTAATGGTAACATGAGTTATTGTCTCTAGAAGCTTGTACTACTTCCAAATGAATGTGACTTTTCTATAAGCCTTTAAGAAAACCTGAATAAAAACATTTTATCTTTGCATCTTGCTATTGTTTCTTTCTAAAAATACACAGAAGCTGAACACTTTTATTCAACATTCACTGTGTACAATTCCTGTCCCAGACTAGGTTCAAGCAGAAAGGCAGACAGTATGAGTAGGTCCTGATGTCATTAACATTAGAATTCCCAAGAAAACATTTTAACTGATGTTTGCTGATTATGTATAACTTCAGTTTTGGTACAAGTGTAAGTCTATAATGCTTTCTTCAGAATCTAATGATCAGTCTTCATTTATTTATTTCATTTGCTAATATTCACTGAATACTCCATGGTACCTGTTGGCAAGGCATTAATAATGGTCGAGAGTCATCTCTGCTCTCATGCACACAATTTTTTTTTTAATTGGAGGATAATTGCTTTACAATGTTGTGATAGTTTCTGCTTTATCACAACTTGAATCAGCCGTAAGTATACATGTATCCCCTCCCTTTAGAGCCTACCTCCCACCCCACCTCCATCCTCATCTCTCTAGGTCATCACAGAGCCTCTAGCTGAGCTCCCTGTGCTCTACAGCAGCTTCCCACTAGGTATCTGTCTTACACATGACAGTGTATAAATGGAAATCCTACTTTCCCAATTCGTCCCACCCTCCCCTTCCTATCTGCATGTCCATTCTCAATGTCTGCATCTCTAGTCCTACCATGGAAATAGGTTCAGCTGTACCATTATTTTAGATTCCACATACATGCATTAATATACTATATTTGTTTTTATCTTTCTGACTTACTTCACTATGTATGACAAATGCTAGGTCCATCCACATCACTGAAAATGACTCAACTTCACCCCTTTTATGGCTGAGTAATATTCCATTGTATATATGTACCACATATTCTTTATCCATTTATTTGTTGATGGACATTTAGGTTGCTTTCATGTCCTGGCTATTGTAAGTAGAGGCATGCAGTTTAGAGACTATATCTCTTTAAGTGGCCAACTTATGTCTCCTTAACCAAAGGGAACTATCCCAACTTTCCTCATTTCTTCATCTCTCATGTCTTCAAATATAACATCAAGATCATGTGGTTCCCCTAGGAATTTTAAGCATCATTTTAAACCTTTGTCTATAAGTATGAGATACATATTGAAAACAAAATGCTATATAAACACGTATGATGTTTTTGATACAAGATAAACCTACAATTAATGTTCTCTATTTGGTCTTGAATCTCCCAGTCACACAGTAATAAACTGTCTATGATAGTAACTAGAAGAACTAGCTATACAAAATACAGATAATAGTGGTTACAAAACACAGATAATAGTGGTCTTGTGCCCACACAATGTAAAAATAGTGGAGTGAGAAGAAAAGTATGTGAGAAAAAAATAGTATGAGAAAGTGTTCTCAGAAGGATAAGCTTATTGGAGTCCTTTATATGGAATTACGCTGGGAAGCATGTTAAGTTCTATGAATGATTAACATGCATTTACTTAATTTCACAATATGTGAATATTTTTACTTTAAAGTTAATGTAATTGGCAATATTAGGTAATTTATTTCATATCATCTATGGTCTTAAAAAATTTTTTTTTTACAATAACCTTGCCAAGTAGGTTTGATATTTCCATTTTTTGTTTGAGAGAACCAAGTCTCAGAAAGAACTTTGCGTAAGATGGTACAGCCTTCATTAGTTTCCGCTGGCTCAGACTTTCTTGCCACTATACTGTGCTGATTGGGGTCAAAATTTAATTTTGACTTGTAGCATTATTCTTAGAAAATTTAGTAAACAGCACAATTTTGAGTATAACATTTTTAATGTTCCATATTTCATTTAAAGTTCCATATTTCATTTAAAGTTTCATAAAGTTCATTCAACTCCTTGCCAGCAAATGTTAATTCAGAATAAAGGACTTAATAAATGGCTTTTGCTGTTATTGTTGCTACTTTTTCAGAGTGATGAATGGTTGGAGAGTCTTTATGTCTAATGTTTGATCCATTTACATCAGGTTTTTATGCTCTGTATTCAGTGGGTTAGCCATGCTTTAAGAATAAACACCATAGATTATGTATGTTGCTGCTGCTGCTGCTAAGTTGCTTCAGTGTGTCCGACTCTGTGTGACCCCATAGACGGCAGCCCACCAGGCTCCCCCGTCCCTGGGATTCTCCAGGCAAGAACACTGGAGTGGGTTGCCATTTCCTTCTCCAATGCATGAAAGTGAAAAGTGAAAGTGAAGTCACTCAGTTGTGTCCGACTCCTAGCGACCCCATGGACTGCAGCCTACCAGGCTCCTCTGTACCTGGGATTTTCCAGGCAAGAGTACTGGAGTGGGTTGCCATTGCCTTCTCCGAGATTATGTATGAGTGTGTGCTTAATATTGGCAGAAAGACCTTGGAAGAAGTGGGGAAGAAGTCTGGAGCTGATATTAAAAAGAAGTCATGAACAATTTTCTTTCTCGGTGAGAAGACGTAGGTAAACACTTTTTAAGGGAGTTAATAATGAAGTCCAGTCACTGGTTGGAGAAGGCAATGGCAAGCCACTCCAGTACTCTTGCCTGGAAAATCCCATGGATGGAGGAGCCTGGTAGGCTGCAGTCCATTGGGTTGCTATGAGTCAAATGCGACTGAGCGACTTCACTTTCACTTTTCACTTTCACGCAATGGAGAAGGAAATGGCAACTCACTCCAGTGTTCTTGCCTGGAGAATCCTAGGGACGGGGGAGCCTGGTGGGCTGCCGTCTATGGGGTAGCACAGAGTCGGACACGACTGACGTGACTTAGCAGCAGTAGCAGCAGCAGTCACTGGTTATGAGAAAACCCTAAAATGATAAACTTGCAATAAGTCAAGATTTTAAGCCTACACTGAGAGTAAATAAAAACACACAAACAGAATCCAGCTTCTTAGAAGCACCAGAAGTCTTATTAGCCCAAGTAAAGGTACTTTTCTGTAACACTTCTGAGAGAATTAGGGGTGGTATTCCTGTCAAAAATACTCAAGAAAAATGGAGATGAATTTTGTTGTATCATTTCTGAAAAGTAAATGTCTTTTATTCTCTAGTGGTAAGGATGGTGCAGATTTTAGGCTACCTAATATGGTGTACTTTTCAAAAACTCTTGGTGGAAATTTATGAGAAACAGAAAATAAATAGCAACTCAGGCTCTTTGTGGCAAAGGCCTCTCAACCATAGGTCTTATACAACATTACAATTCTACATGTACCTCTTAGGTCCCTAAGCATGTAGCAGTTTCCTGTCTCCTTTCTCCATGTTCATCTATGTTAGCAAGATATACCTGATATAGAAAATGTCACTCAATACATACACTTCAATTAAACTAATATTAGTTGGGTTTTCGTGCTTATATTTGAAGCTTCTTGTAAAGAAAAAATCAAAAATTAGAAATAATCCAAATTAAGATGGGAAAATAAAGTTTACAACAAAATTACAGATTTTAACCTCTGTGAAAGTACAGGCTGATTTAAAAGATGGTGACTTGTACTTGATGGATTATTTTTCATTGCTAATCATTAGCTTCCAAACTAAAACGCAGTAATTTAAAGAGGCTTTATTCTTTTACATCGGCATGCAACATGGTTATGCCTTCAAACCAAAGAGTGTATTTGTTTTGGCTCAGGTGTACTTAATTAGATAACAGAAATCATAGGCATTTTTGTGACTAAATAGGAAAACTGAAAAAACCATTGCATGTGAAGTTTCACTGGCAGAGGAATCATTTGAAATAAGTTAACTTCAATTTAGAATCAACCAACAAAACACATTAAATTGTTATCATTTGATTACCTCAAATGGTAAGAATCTGCCTGCAATGCCAGATACCTGGGTTCAATTCCTGAGTCGGGAAGATCCACTGGAGAAGGGGATCTACTCCAGTATTCTTGCCTAGAGAATTCCATGGATGGAGGAGTCTGGTGGCTACAGTCTACAGGGTCACAAAGAGTTGGCAGGACTAAGCGACTAACACACAAGTGATTAAATCTTCTGACTGGGATATTTCCAAGTCTGTTTGGCCACTAACCTTAATTTTTAAACTGTGGGAGGTCCAGGTATAACACACAATTAGCAGACTAAAAAGGCAATCCTGTACATAGATAAATACTTACCTCTTATAACATAAGAAGTCTGCTTTTATGACTCACTCAGAGAGCCTTGATTACTATTATCAAACAAGTTCAATAGCCCAGACATCAGAACTTACTTCTATACCTTTACAATTCAACTCAAGACTTGTAAATAAGACAGGATTTGTTGAAAATTATTGGAAAGAAAACTAGTTACATGTTGCAAAACAGCAAACATATGTGCAGCTCTAACTCAATCATCAAATTCAGTCATGTGTGCACATAAATTTTGATATAAACATATACCCCTGATTATTCTTTCATTCATTAAATATCTATTGAGCATCTATTATATACCAAGTATTATTCTCAGAACTAGAGATTCAGTAAACTAGATAGGCAAATATCTTGCTCTGTCATAGTTACATTTTATAAAACTGATAATAAACAAGCATATTAAGTAAATGTATGCTAAAGCTGAAACTCCAGTACTTTGGCCACCTCATGTGAAGAGTTGACTCATTGGAAAAGACTCTGATGCTGGGAGGGATTGGGGGCAGGAGGAGAAGGGGACGACAGAGGATGAGATGGCTGGATGGCATCACTGACTCCATGGATGTGAGTCTGAGTGAACTCTGGGAGTTGGTGATGGACAGGGAGGCCTGGCGTGCTGTGATTCATGGGGTCGCAAAGAGTCGGACACGACTGAGTGACTGAACTGAACTGAACTGATTGTACAGTATGTTAGATGGTAAATGTATATAATGATAGTGACATTTCCATCTGCTGGTAAAGGAAATAGGCATTTTTACTCTTGGATGTTTGTATCACCATCATTTTGGTTTTGGTCAGGGCTGGGAAGATTAATACTGACAGTTGGTTGCTGCAGCACTATTAAATTACTGCCTTTTGGGGATATGCTACAGTCCTGGATAGGACATTTCAGAATAACTGGATAACTGGCATAATTACATTTACAAAATCAGCACAGTTAAATATGAATTGTGCAGAATAACATTGTGATTAAGACCAAAAATTTTAGACTCAAGGTTCAAACTCTGCCTTTGTAATTTTATACCTATAAGATTTTGTCCAATTATCTTTTCTCTCTGTGTCTTTGTTCTCTCATCTATAAAATTGGACTTAAAAATTCTTCCTCAGAGAAGTGTGGTGATGATTTAATAAAAATGCAGATAAAATATTTAGCATAATGATAGATATATAAATCCTATTTGATGAAGAGCAGATATCATCATTTTGTGTTTAAACACTCAAGGAATGTCAGAAATGGAAACCATTTGAGAGATGACCTAATTGAATTTAATAATTTATAGGGAGAGGAAATGGAGGCCCATATTAGTGAAATGAATTGTCCAAGACCACAAAGTTAATCATGGAGGTAGACATTGGTAGAGTTAATTAGTTTCTACCAATTATCAAATCCCAGAACAATGTGGCTATATTGGGGTATGTTGCTGTTTGCTGTTTAGTTGCTAGGACATGTCCAACTCTTTTGCAACCCCATGGACTATAGCTCCTCTGTCCATGGGATTTCCCAAGCAAGAATACTGGAGTGGATTACCATTTTCTTCCCCAGAGCATTTCCCGACCCAGGGATGGAACCCACATCTCCTGCTTGGCAGGTGGATACGCTACCACTAAGCCACCAGGGAAGCCACTTGGATATACCCACATACCATATTCATATTCTACCTCCTTCTCTATATTTAAGGAAAAGGATAAAGGTAGTCACAGTTTCAGTACACATGCTTTCAAGAGCTCAATATCCAGTTTCTGAGGATTATTCCAAACATAATTTCTACCCTGTTGGGGGCCAGAGTGAGGTACTCCGCCCGTGGCAAAGGTCATGAGGAAGGAGGCTCAACATACGCAAAGGCGGGATTGAGCCTCAGGAGTCCCCCTGGAAATCCTCAAGCATCTACCCCTATAACCAGAGCCTGCCTACTTTACTACTTTGTGCTCACCTACACCTCTGACTTTACAGGGGGCTGTCCCCCACCACCTCTTTCGGAGAAGGAGTTAACTTAGAGCTCCAGTTAATAATAATTCCTGGGCATGATAAGAGTGTTTTAACCTACAAACTCCTCTGAAGGTTCTCTAGCCTGCCTGACAGGCTTGTCCGGCCACATGTGATTGCTCACAGCCTCCCAACCGTGAGAGGCACGAGATGCTTTAAACCTTCTAAAAACAGGTTCCTTAGAAAAGTTAGAAAACTATTAGTATAAGTATAATGGGCTGATTAGAAATTGTATTGGTGAAGGGTTTTTCATTTGTTGAGCCAATGTTTGTTGCTAAGTCTCCACATCCCCTGCCCTTACATACATTAATGAATATATAGAAGAAATAAGTATTAACCTTTGATATAAATCACATTAGACCTTAGGCTAAGTAAATTCTTTCCTTAACTAAAACCCACTACACCCTCACGCTATAGGAATGTAACTTTATTTGGGTGGCGTCTGTTTTAAGAATAATCACCCCTGGAGAAATAAGTGTCCTGGTTGACTGACCATTGTCACAAGGAGAAGGTTGTAAATTGTCAGCAGGCCCCCCCTGGCCAGAAGATGATGTAACACCCCTAAGACCTCTGTATACATTTGTGTGAAGCACCTGACTTTAATAAAAGTCAGGACTGCTGTCCCCACGTGACTTTCGTATAACATCTCAGTGTATAAAAACAGACTCTGGAAAATAAAGAATTGGGATCAGTTTCTCGAAATGCTGGTCTCCCCATGTCGCTCTCTCTCCCACTCTGGCTGAGTCTCCATCTGGAGCGCGGAACCCGCCATGCTTACTAATTATGTCTGGGCTTCTAAGATCCGACCGGGGAGGCCTCAGTGTCTCCTCTCCTTCGGGAGAACGGAAGGACGCCTGCGGCCTACGTAAGTGGTGCAAGCTTCTTGTCTTGAAGTTTTATTGGTCTCCCGCGTAAACCGAGCTACTCAGCCTCTTTTTTCCACTGAATTTTCCTACTGAGCTATCCTCATCCTATTACTCTTTATATCTTTGATAAAATATTTAAATAAATAGGTCGCCGACGCTGTCCCCGCTTCGAATACCCTGGATCAGCCGGGGCTGGACCCCGGCACTACCCCTTAAGTTAATTACTGCCAAGTTATGGACTTAGACTTATTTTGTGGTTATCTCAACTGCTGAAGAGATTTTCTGTCCTAAATTTGATTAAAATGAGAATATAAACATGACTTTAATATCTGAAGTCATAAACATACTGTATTTTTAAAATAAATTGCTTTCAGAAATGTGAAGTGTTGATTTAATATATTTACTGTAATCACATAGTAAATTAAAGCAATGATTCCTATATCCATCAAACACAATGACTTAACAGAAAAATGCCAACTCCAATGGTCATAAAACTTTACAATGTTTTCTACTCAAGGGAACCAATGTCAGAGTGAGGTGAATGATAGGGAAAAGACGCAAAGGGAATACAGAAGAGAAGCAAATAAAATTAAAAAGTGGAAAAGCAAAAAGTCTGCTTTGTTCTCCAAGATTCCTGGGTATTCTGGTCCTACAGACAATTTTGAGAAATGGCAGCATAGCTCCCCAGCTCACTAAAAAGAATGATACATTGTGACTACTGTGACTTTTTTTCCCTGTTGATTCCAAACAAGGGCATTTTGGGATTTTCTTTCCTGACTGTTGATTTCTTGGAGGAGTTAAGACTTAACAGTAACAAAGTTGAGTAGAAATAATGACAGCAGGCATTTTTGTCTTTTTCTCATCTAGTGATCATGCCTCTTACATTTTCACTATTAAATTTGATGTTTTTCTACAGTTTTTTTTTTTTCTTTTATTAAGACAACAGGAATTATTACATTGTTCTGGAAGCCACAAGTCCAAAATTAAGGTGTGGCAGGGCCACACTTCCTCCAAAGAATTGGGGGAAGCTTCTGTTTCTTACTTCTTCTAGCTCCTGGTGACTCCAGGCATTCCTTGGCTTGTGAGAGCACTCAGCCCGATCTCTACCTCCTTGGTAACACTGCCACTCCCTTTTCTCTCTAGCAAATATCCCTTGTGTACCTCCTATAAGGACATATATCATTGAATTTTGCATCCACTGGATAATACAGGATAATCTTTTCACTTCAAATCCTTAATTATGTCTGAAAAGGCCATTTGAAAAATGATGTCACAGTCACTGGTTCCAGGAATTAAGATGTACACACATTTCTAGAGTGTCCAGTTTTGTTTATGTTATTTAAAAAAAGTGTCCTTTTGTGTTCAGTCCAGTGAGGTTTAATGAATGTAACCATAGGAGGCACTAGCAAAAGCGCTATAAACATCAATGTCAGAGTCAGATGGATCTGGGTCTGAATTACAGCTGCAGCACCTTCTAGCTGTGTGGCTTCAGGCAGCTCATTTCAACTTCCTGAATCACAGATGCCTCATCTATAAAATGCACACATTAATTTCTATCTCATAGGATCGTTATAACAATTAAATGAGATAATATTAAGTTCTTATCTAGAAAACAAAAGTGATCAATAAAACATATATAGCAGTATTGTAGTTCTTAAACTTGGTAGTATTGATAATTGAATTTGTGTTGAAGTATTCAATATAGCTTTCTCAATAATCTAGCATATGCTACTAATATGACATAATTATTTGTATCTTCCCACACTATCTTTTTAATATTTATGTATATTTTATACATAATGTGCTAAACTAAATAGCTAAACTAAAAAAATAATGTAAAATTTACCAATTCAATCATTTTTAAACATACAGTTATACAACCCCATAGGCTTTTGGTAGTTATTCTCTATTCCCTTCTATTCTGATTTTGCTACATTATTTAAAAATTAAGAATTTATTATCAAATGACTTTTCTTCATATACTGAGACAGTTATACAATTGTTCTTTTATGTTCTGTTAAGTCAACATATTTTAATTGTATATTTAAGTTGGAATGGCCATGCATTTGTAGGATAACTTGATATTTTCATAAGGAAGTTTATCCAGCATAAAAATATACAGAATTGCCTAATAAAGAAAAAAATTAGACCAAAAGTGTAGATTAAAAAAAGGAGCAAATTTTAACAACACATATAACAAGAAAAAAGAATATAAGCTACGTCTCTAAGTAATATGACAAATCCTTATGTTAGCATACTCTTTTGTTAAATTTCAATAAAAAGAGAGTCGGTCAGTGCATATCATTGTTCACAAGTTTTTTTTTCCTTTTCCACTAGCTTTTATTAATAAAAGAATCACAATTAGGTCATAAATAAACAGGTAAATTATTAATTACATGATTTGAGGTTTAGGATGAAAACTTGTAAAAATTAGTTCGATATACAGCAAAGTTATACAACACACTAAAATCAACCATTTAATATTTTTGCCTTGTGTGAACTGCCCATAATGAAATAGGAACAAACTTTTTAAGGATGGAATACACAATTAAAAATATATATATATGGGACGCTTCACGAATTTGCATGTCATCCTTACGCAGGGGCCATGCTAATCTTCTCTGTATCATTCCAATTTTAGTATATGTGCTGCTGAAGTCTTACAAGTTTTACAGTTCTCAAAATAAAACCTATATAGTCACCTGGATTCATTCTATAAATGTTTTATTTTTAAGATACATTCTCAGACTTAATAAAAATATCATTTTGCTTATTGTTATCATTATTATCCCTCAAATTTCCTGTTCCACTCACAAGCTATGGTATTTGTATAGAAGCTGAGAAAGTATCCATCTGTTGGTTTTTCTATCTTGGTTGACATTTGAGGTCTTTCTCATATTGCTAGTCTGTAAGTATGTCCAAGATAATATTGAGCTATCATAGCAGGGGAAGGTCAGATTCATTTATCTTATTGCATACAAAAACAGAGCAAAATTTCTTTTAGTTAAAGTTTGCCTAAAAATGCACAACCAAAATTTATTCCAAGGGAGACGGCCATTCAAGTATGAGTCTGACCCTACTGTTACATTCTCAGCAGAAACAGACAAAATCTAGTCCTAGGGTCTTAGCTGGCTACTGGGTGCCATGCAAAATAAACTCTCAATCATTATAAATTCATAGAAGATTTAAAATACTAATTGGAGCTTCCAAGAATATTTGAGGAAGAAAAATAAACCTACTGGTGGGTGCAGACAAGGGCCAAATTTGTCCTCCTTTCCTTAAGGAAGGTTAAACTGCTACAGAACTATTTGACTTAACAAATAATAATTTGGGGCTGAGCAAGTAGTTGCTTGCAGCTTATTTTAGTCAAAGCATATCCCCTTGAAACACTAGGGTTGAAATGGAAATGTTGATGGACTATTTACCAGTTAGGCCCTGGTGAGAGCAGGGAAAACAAATGTAATCCATTTTGTTAACATGATGAAGTTATCATAATTAAGTACTGGTAAAGAAAGAAATCTATCTGGAGATTAAATTTCCTTCTCTTTAATGAAATCTGATGGTCAAATAAATGGGTGTCATGGGGTCCCGTTATTGTGTACATTAAAAGAAAGTGAAAGTGAAGTAGCTCAGTCGTGTCCAACTCTTTGCGACCCTGTGGACTCTGTAGCCCACCAGACTCCTCCGTCCATGGGATTCTCCAGGCAAGAATACTGGAGTGGGTTGCCATTTCCTTCTCCAGGGGATCTTCCCAACCCAGGGATTAGAACCCAGGTCTCCCACATTGCAGGCAAACGCTTTAACCTCTGACCCACCAGGGAAGCCCGGATAAGTCACTGCTATAATTCTGGCTAGATCTCCCTAACAAGCAGACTTTTATTTACTTATTTTTTAATCCATTCCTGGCAACTCTCTCAACTTGCTGCTTTATGCAATCCTTACTTAGAAATATTTCCTATTTAAACTAGATCTACGGGGCAAGCTGATATGTTGCTTCTCTATTGCAAGCTAATTTTAACTCTTTGCTGCCTTTTCAAAAATACAGCAAATCCTAATGGGGACCTATGTTAAAGGAGATAAGATACCCCTAGAAAGAAGTGAGCAGCCCTGAGCCAAATTATTTGGATTCTGAATTTCCAAATTGATGGATTACATTCTCAAAACTGCTGCAAACAACACATATTCCTGCTTTCATTGGAGCACAACCCAACCAAAAAAGCTTCTGAAGTAAATGAAGAGTGTTATATTCCCCAGTTATTAATACTGTGCTGAATTCAAACTACAGCCAAAATAAAGGATTACTTTTAAAATGTGAGATTGATAGGACATTAGAATTCCATGTTTTTCAGTAATCTTCTATTAATATATATACTTTCTATCATTAAAAGAATGAGTTTTAATCAGGATGGGGAACATATATACACCCATGGCTAATTCATGTCAATGTATGGCAAAACCCACTACAATATTGTAAAGTACTTAGCCTCCAATTAAAATAAATTAATTTAAAAAATGAAGATTAAAAAATATTTTATTTCTTATAAAAGTACCCCACATTTCTAAGAAAAAAGAATATGACCATTTAGAGAGATAATCAAGATTAATATTTATTTAATTTTGACATAAAATATAATTTATAAATAAGATTATATAAAATGAAACAACATTTATGTTATGCTCAATTTTTTTCACTCAATAATTCATGGGAAAATTCTGTCATCCATTGTTTATTTGATCTCCGTGAAAACAACTGATCCAATATTCTAGATAATATAACTACTCCAGTGAGCAAACCTACAGTTTAATACTAATCTATATTTACCCAATTCTTATGGGTGCTTCATGCTCAGTTATGTCCAACTCTCTGTGACCCCTGGGTTGTAGCCTGCCAGGGTCGTATGTCCATAGAGTTTTCCAGGCAAGAATACTGGAATGGGCTGCCATTTCATTCTCCAAGGGATCTTCCCAACCCAGGGATCAAGCCTGAGTCTCTTTGGCCTCCTGCATTGGCAGGCAGATTATTTACTACTGTGCCACCTGGGAAATTCATTACTTATTGTTAAATCTGTAGGGCTTTTCTTCTCACATTATTGTAATGATAATAATTATAGCAAAATCTTTCTGCACATCCATAGTCATTTATTGTGCTATTCCTAGCAATATGATTGTTGTGCTGGTGAGTACATATTGGAGGCTTTTGATATGCAATGGCAAACTTCCTTAGAGGCAATTAATTGCTGTGTTCACAACTTAGTTTGAATAATGTGGCTGACATGGTTACTTGTCCTACAGAATCCATTAGCCTCAATATTTTCTCTAGTAAGAGAACTTTCCCAATTGAATTATAGCTTGGTTTTGGCTACCCAAGTAGGTGGATTGAGCAGTGGCTACAGAACTAGAAAAAGTCAGTTTCCATTCCACTCCCAAAGATGGGCAATGCCAAAGAATGTTCAAACTACCATAGAATTGCTCTCAATTTACACACTAGCAATGTAATGCTCAAAATCCTTCAGGTTAGGCTTCATCAATACCTGAACCCAGAGCTTCCAGATGTACAAGGTGGGTTTAGAAAAGGCAGAGGAACCAGAGAACAAATTGCCAACATCTGTTGGATTATGGAAAAAGCAAGAGAATTCCAGAAGAACATCTACTTCAGCTTCATTGACTATGCTAAACGCTTTGACTGTGTGGATCACAACAGATTGTGGGAAATTTTTAAAGAGATGGGAATACCAGACCACCTTACCTGCCTCCTGAGAAATCTATATGCAGGTCAAGAAGCAACAGTTAGAACCAGGCATGGAACAATGGACTGGTTTAAAATTGACAAAGGAGTATGACAAGGCTGTATATTGTCATCCTGCTTATTTAACTTACATACAGAGTACATCATGCGAAATGCCAAACTGAATGAATTGCCATCTGGAATCAAGACTGCCAGGAGAAATATCAGTAATCTCAGATAGGCAGATGATACCACCTTAATGGCAGAAAGCAAAGAGGAACTAATAAGCCTCTTGATGAGGATGAAAGAGGAGAACTAAAAAGCTGGCTTGAAACACCACAAGAGACACTGATGTATAGAACAGTCTAATGGACTCTGTGGGAGAGGGAGAGGGTGGGAAGATTTGGGAGAATGGCAATGAAACATGTAAAATATCATGTAGGAAACGAGTTGCCAGTCCAGGTTCGATGCACGATGCTGGATGCTTGGGGCTGGTGCACTAGGACGGCCCAGAGGGATGGTATGGGGAGGGAGGAGGGAGGAGGGTTCGGGATGGGGAACACATGTATACCTGTGGCAGATTCATTTTGATATTTGGCAAAACTAATACAAATATGTAAAGTTTAAAAAAAAAAAAAAAAACTAAAATCATGGCATCTGGTCCCACAACTTCATGGCAAATAGAAGGGGAAAAAGTAGAAGCATTGACAGATATTTTTGGGGGGTGGGGCTCCAAAATCACTATGGATAGTGACTGTAGCCATGAAATTAAAAGATGCTTGCTGTTTGGAAGAAAAGCTATGACAAACCTAGAAAGCATATTAAAAAGCAGAGACATCACTTTGCTGACAAAGGTCTGTATAATAAATCTATGGTTTTTCCAGTAGTCATGTATGGATGTGGGAGTTGGACCATAAAAAAGGTGAGTGCCAAAGAACTGATGCCTTCAAATTGTGGTGCTGGAGAAGACTCAAGAGTCCCTTGGACTGCAAGGAAATCAAACCAGTCAATCCTAAAGGAAATCTACCTTGAATAGTCATTGGAAGGACTGATGTGAACCTGAAGCTTTACTACTTTGGCCACATGATGACATATTGGAAGAGCTGACTCACTGGAAAAGACCTTGATGCTGGGAAAGATTGAGGGCAGGAGGAGAAGGGGATGACAGAGGATGAGATGTTTGGATGGCATCACCAACTGAATGGACATGAATGTGAGCAAACTCTGGGTATAGTGAAGGACAGGGAAGCCTGGTGTACTGCTGTCTACATAGTTGCAAAGAGTTGGACACAACTGAGCAACTGAACAACATTCAAATAGGAACTATAGTCTTATCCTTAGAATTAGATTGATCATATGATTTAAATCTGAAAGTGACATGTACACCAAGTGATGTATGCAACTGCTGAGCCATGTCTCTAAAAGGAGGCTCCTTGTCCTCCACTCCCACTTTTCTTCCTGCTAGGCTCAGCTTAGTTATGGGGAGCCATCACAGACCAAAAAGAATTGGTAATGAAGGAACAAGGGAGATGGACCCCATGTCTCAGAGCCAGGTCATGGAACAGAATAGCCGTGCATCTCAGACATGTATGAGAGTGAAATAAACACTCTGTCTTGGTGTAAATCACTGTTAAATCAGCCCAACTAGTACCCTAAATAACATAACTACTCCATTGTACAAACCTAAAATTTTTGGAAATTTGAAGCAGAATGGAAATGAGCAGGGGAACATAATGATCCATCTGTGAAAGCTGCTTATTTTCCTGAAACCACATATTTGTGCCATTAGCTTTATAGTTGTCCTCCAGCAGGATACACTTCGTGCCTGTGGTTATAAGTGATGCAGTGGTTGCTGAAGCCCAATATTTCAAAAATGAGGATTTACAGAAAATCTGCCCTGTGCCTGAGGTTGCAGGAGGTTGCTCTTCTACCTCCAGAGTTTCTCTCCTAATATCTCAGTTATGAAGTCTTTTGTTTGATAAAGTTTTTTGGAATCTAAAGTTAAATTATTCTGGCTACATGTTGTTTAGACCATTCCATATTTCCACTTCTAGGTCATACAAATGAGATCATCTATAAAATACATGAAATAAGAAAAGTCACTCATCTATCTCCAGTTGTTCTCAAGAAGCCCTCCATTCTGGTTTCAGCACGCCTGTCCAAAAGAGCACTGAAAGTAAGTTTTGATACTGTGACCAATTTAACAAAATACAAACATCTTAATGGGCTTCAGTTAAAATATCCAGGTGATGTGCAATAATTGATCAATTTTAGAAGATGTTGACCAAGGAGAAACAGCAATTTAAAAACTTGGTGAAAGAAAGACCCAACACTGAGATTTTTACGGAGAGTCACTATGTTTTCAAGGAAAAGTTACCCAACCTCAAGGAAAACAAGTAGCCTGAATTTAGGACAAATATTTGGAAGCATTTAAAATGAATCTATTGGAAACAAAAACAGCATGAAGAAGAGGGATAGTTAGCTGAAAATTTTGCAAAATTACTATTAGACTCATTTTTAAAGAAATATTTCTAGTATTTACATATCAATGTGATAAATTGATTGTTTGCAAAGATGGCCACAACAATTGCTCTTTATTCTGTGCTTGTGTTCAAGGTGACTTTGGAATTCTTCCCATGAAGAATTGGAGACTATTTCCCTTCCCTTTAATATAGGCTGGCCACATAACTTGCTTTGACCTTTGATAGATTAATATAAGAGGATGTCCAGCCTCTGTTCTTGTTCTCTTAGAAATCAGATGCTATACAGGAAAGCCTGAGGTAGTCTGCTGGGACTGCCACACATCCTGACCAACAGCTCCAGCCAGTTGCCAATGAAGTAAGTGAAGTCCTCCAGGACCAACCAGCTGACCTGTTAACTGACTACAACAGCATGGCTGAGTCCAGCTGAAACCACTAGGAACAGAGATGAACAATGCCAGCTGAGCCCTGCCATGTTGCCAATCCCCAGTATCATGAACAAATAGTGAGGGTTGTTTTAAAGCATTAAGTTTTGGGGTGGTAAAATATTCAAAAACAAATACCAGTTCTCCTGCACTGCAGGTGGATTCTTTACCTGCTGAGCCATTAGGGAGCCCCAAATAATTAATGAGTGTGGGTACGTGCTTAGTCATGTCAGACTCTGTGACATTATGGACTGTAACCTGCCAGGCTCCTCTGTCCATGGGATTTCCTAGGCATGGATACTGGAGTGGGATGCCATTTTCAGGGGATCTTCCCAACCCAGGGATTGAACCCACATCTCTTATGTCTCCTGCATTGGCAGGCAAGTTCTTTACTACTAGTGCTACCTGGGAAGCCTCTAAATAATTAACACAGGTGACAGATTTTAAAATTAATTTATAATTCTTCTTAAGCCTCCTACCAAACAAATTAGTTAAGGGTATGAATTTACTTTAATGGAGATGTTTTACTGTTGCTTAGAGAAAAAGATCCTTGCTGTATATTTTCACCACCAATAAATATACTGTTACTGCAGAGATAGACTAGTTTCTTGCAGCATAAATTGGGAAGGTTTGACTTTAGTTTGTGACAGATTTTTGCATGAAGGACACTGTGTACAAGGCAGAGTTATTGGTCACCTCTTAATAAATGGCCGCAAATATACATCAATGATGGAAAACTTATTTTATAGATGAAGTCTGGTGCACATATGTTTTAAAAATGTAGTCCAGTTTATCTGAAGATAACTTAAACTTGCTTTGATCTACTGACTAATTAAGCTTTTTGTTCAATATAGCATAGTCATCCTTTGGGCCTGAAATTGTTTTGGTATGGCATTTAGACTCATTGATACTTTTACAGGATGATTTATGACTTATGAAGACATTCATTTGTAATATCAAAGCCTAAATTAGAGTAAATTTGGCAGCTTTCCAATTCAAAACTTGCTATATACAATGAAAACGTCTTTAAGGCTGGAAAGTCATTAAACAAAAATAGCATCTGGTGGTCCACACTGTATCCGTAAGATTGAGTGAGTGAGTGAAAGTTGCTCAGTCGTGTCTGACTCTGCAACCCCGTGGACTATACATACTATAGAATTCCCCAGGCCAGAATATTGGAGTGCGTAGCCATTCCCTTCTCCAGGGGATCTTCCCAACCCAGGAAAGAATTCAGGTCTCCCACATTGCAGGTGGACTCTTTACCAGCTAAGCCACAAGGGAAGCCCCATCTGTAAGATTAGTGGGAAAATTTCTTCCTATAGAAGGAATCTATCAGGCAAACCCATTCATAGAAACAAAAATAACTCCTGCCAACGTTCTTCATGTTATAACTCCTTAAAAATGATATCACAGTATTTATTCCATACACTGTCTGCATATATTCCAGAGAGCTAAAAAAGGTAACATGTCAGGTGATCTTGCATGGCTGAAAAGAACAAAGGTTCAGAAATGTTTTTTTGGAAAAATAATTGTTTCATTTGTATTTACACATACTCTATTGTTTGGTAAAAGAAAGTAATGTGAAAAAATGCTCATCACTTTCTCAGCTAATTTTGTTTGAATATAGTTATCTGTAAAGTGAATGTCTATAGTCCTGTTTCCCATTTATTTTCAAATTATGCAGGCTAGATTCTATTGAAGTCATGCTTTAAATCATTCATCAAAAATAACTTTGAGATCTAAGTGGCTAATCAGGTTATCTCTATTTTATATTAATTTCCTACTTATTCTTTTGTGACATTCCTTTTTCTAACTTTTGAATTAACTTTAGATTTATAGAAAAATATTACAAATATTTCTTGTGTGATCTTCCCTAGATTTTTTATAGTCTTAGTATTTTACCTATACTTTTATCCGCCTCTGTTTAAATATGGCAAACATAGATAGATAAATAGGATAATTTACTGATCCAGTTCAAAGTCAGTTGCAGCTATAATGTCCTTTCCCCATGAATACCTCAATGTGCATTTTCTAAAAACATGACAATTCTTTTCATAATTGCAATAGTTAATTAAATTAGGAATTGCTCTCTTTCAGTTTATTCTAAATTCATTTCTTTTTAAGTACTACATCTCTTCTTCAAGAAATACTTGTCTGTTTCTCATTTTAAATTCAGAGATTATACAGACCTCAGAGTTCATCAAAGCATAAACTACTCCATTTGAAGCAATTTACTTTAGTATTTTAAAGATTAACTTACAGCTTCATCAGAAAATTTAATTATAAATTAAATGAT
Organism: Bos indicus x Bos taurus; assembly: GCF_003369695.1. NCBI lineage: Eukaryota > Metazoa > Chordata > Mammalia > Artiodactyla > Bovidae > Bos > Bos indicus x Bos taurus. Next base: position 55,005,160 of record NC_040076.1, on the reverse strand, counting down.
TAATTATTTTATTTACAAAACTAATTAATTATAATGGCATACATTTTTTGAAGGCTTGCTGCATTTGAGGTACCTTGTATTTTATGTAACTTTATTATTTAATCAGAATAGGAATATTTAACCAGTGCTTGTCATTTTTAAGCACTGTGTTAAACACATTACAAGAATACAAATCAAATAAAATGGCAAATACTTATGAACCTTTTCTTCTGTTTCAGAATTCAGAAGGAAGTGCTTTACATATAATGCTTATTCAGTCTTTTTAACATTACGGTGAGGATACTGTTATCATTCCTATTTTACAGATGAGGAAGCTCAGACTACAGAGAAATTAAGACCTAATGGTAATTATTAATATATCTATTTGAAGGAGGAGAAAATCTGAAACTTGAATAAGGTGTACTTTACCAAGTTGAATAAGTGGTATTAGTTTCCCAGGGCTGTTGTGAAAAATGGCCTAAAACTGGGTGGCTTCAAACAGAATTTTATTCCCTCATAGTTCTGAAAGCTGGAGATCTGGAGTCAAAGTGTCTGCAGACCCAAAGTGTCTGCAGACCCAAGACTCTAGGGGAAAATCTATTTAATGCCTTTCTCTTAAGTGGCTGATGTTGTGAATCCTTGGCTTGAAGCTGCATCTCTCCAATATCTGACCCTGTCCTCACATGGCATTATTCTCTCTGTGTGTCTGTCTCTGTGTGTCTCTTTTTAAAAGAAGTCAGTCATATTGCATTGTATGTGTGCCAAGTCACTTCAGTCGTGTTCCACTCTTTGCAGTCCCATGGACAGACCAGGCTCCTCTTTCCATGGCATTCTTCAGGCAAGAATGCTGGAGTGGGTTGCCATGCCCTCCTCCAGGGGATCTTCTTAACAGGGGTAGAATCCAATCTCTGAAGTTTCCTGCATTGGCAGGTGGGTTCTTACCACAAGCCGCCAACTGTGAAGCCCATATTGCTTTAGGAATTGCCCTAATAATTTCATCTTAATGACGTCTTCAGAGATCCTAATCCCAAAAAAAGTTCTGTCCAACTCTTTGTGACCCCATTGACTATACAGTCCATGGACTTCTCTAGGCCAGAATACTGGAGTGGGTAGCTTTCCCTTTTCTAGAGGGATCTCCCCAACCCAGGGATACAACCCAAGTATCCCACATGAGTTATTAAGATCGTGAAATGTGGTCCCATCACTTCATGGAAAATAGATGGGGAAACAGTCAGTCAGTTCAGTTCAGTTGGTCAGTCGTGTCCGGTTCTTTGTGACCCCATGAATCACACATGAAAAGCCTCCCTGTCCATCACAAACTCCCGGAGTTCACTCAAACTCATGTCCTTTGAGTAGATGATGCCATCCAGCCATCTCATCCTCTGTCGTCCCCTTTTCCTCCTGCCCCCAATGCTTCCCAGCATCAGGGTCTTTTCCAATGATTCAACTCTTCGCATGAGGTGGCCAAAGTATTGGAGTTTCAGCTTTAGCATCAGTCCTTCCAATGAATTCCCAGGACTGATCTCCTTTAGGATGGACTGGTTGGATCTCCTTGCAGTCCAAGGGACTCTCAAGAGTCTTCTCCAACACCACAGTTCAAAAGCATCAATTCTTTGGCACTCAGGTTTCTTCACAGTCCAACTCTCACATCCATACATGACCACTGGAAAAACCATATCCTTGACTAGATGGACCTTTGCTGGCAAAGTAATGTCTCTGCTTTTGAATATGCTATCTAGGTTGGTCATAACTTTCCTTCCAAAGAGTAAGCGTCTTTTAATTTCATGGCTGCAGTTACTTCCTGCAGTGATTTTGGAGCCCCAAAAAATAAAGTCTGATACTGTTTCCACTGTTTCCCCATCTATTTCCCATGAAGTGGTGGGACCGGATGCCATGATCTTCGTTTTCTGAATGTTGAGCTTTAAGCCAACCTTTTAACTTTCCTCTTTCACTTTCATCAAGACACTCTTTAGTTCCTCTTTACTTTCTGCCATAAGAGTGGTGTTCTCTGCATATCTGAGGTTATTGATATTTCTCCCAGCTATCTTGATTCCAGCTTGTGCTTCTTCCAGCCCAGCATTTCTCATGACGTACTCTGCATATAAATTAAATAAGCAAGGTGACAATATACAGCCTTGATGTACTCCTTTTCCTATTTGGAACCAATCTGTTGTTCCATGTCCAGTTCTAACTGTTGCCTCCTGACCTGCATATAGGTTTCTCAAGAGGCAGGTCAGGTGGTCTGGTATTCCCATCTCTTTCAGAATTTTCCACAGTTTATTGTGATCCACACAGTCAAAAGCTTTGGCATAGTCAATAAAGCAGAAATAGATGTTTTTCTGGAACTTCTTGCTTTTTCAGCGATCCAGTGGATGTTGGCAATTTGATCTCTGGTTCCTCTGCCTTTTCTAAAACCAGCTTGAACATCTTGAAGTTCACGGTTCATGTATTGCTGAAGCCTGGCTTGGAGAATTTTGAGCATTACTTTACTAGCATGTGAGATGAGTGCAATTGTGCGGTAGTTTGAGGATTCTTAAGCATTGTCTTTCTTTGTGAATGGAATGAAAACTGACCTTTTCCAGTCCTGTGGCCACTGCTGAGTTTTCCAAATTTGCTGGCATATTGAGTGCAGCACTTTCACAGCATCATCTTTCGGGATTTGAAATAGCTCAACTGGAATGCCATCACCTCCACTAGCTTTGTTCGTAGTGATGCTTCCTAAGGCCCACTTGACTTCACATTCCAGGATGTCTGGCTCTAGGTGAGTGATCACAGCATTGTGATTATCTGGGTCACGAAGCTATATTTTGTACAGTTCTTCTGTGTATTCTTTCCACCTCTTCTTAGTATCTTCTGCTTCTGTTAAGTCCATACCATTTCTGTCCTTTATTGAGCCCATCTTTGCTTGAAATATTTCCTTGCTATCTCTAATTTTCTTGAAGAGATCTCTATTCTTTCCCATTCTGTTGTTTTCCTCTATTCCTTTGTATTGATCACTGAGGAAGGCTTTCTTATCTCTCCTTGCTATTCTTTGGAACTCTGCCTTCAAATGGGAATATCTTTCCTTTTCTTTTGCTTTTTCCTTTGCTTTTCACTTCTCTTCTTTTCACAGCTATTTGTAAGTCTTCCTCAGACAGACATTTTGCTTTTTTGCATTTCTTTTCCATGGGGATGGTCTTGAACCCTGTCTCTGGTACAATGTCACCCACCTCCTTCCATAGTTCATCAGGCACTCTGTCTATCAGATTTAGCCCCTTAAATCTATTTGTCAATTCCACTGTATAATCACAAGGAATTTGACTTAGGTCATACCTGAATGGTCTAGTGGTTTTCCCTACTTTCTTCAATTTAAGTCTCAATTTGGCAATAAGGTGTTCATGATCTGAGCTACAGTCAGCTCCCCATCTTGTTTTTGCTGACTGTATAGAGTGTCTCCCTCTTTGGCTGCAAAGAATATAATCGATCTGATTTCAGTGTTGGCCATTTGGTGATGTTCACGTGCAAAGTCTTCTCTTGTGTTCTTGGAAGAGGGTGTTTGCTATGACCAGTGTGTTTTCTTGGCAAAACTTTATTAGCCTTTGCCCTGCTTCATTCTGTATTCCAAGGCCAGATTTGCCTGTTACTCTAGGTGTTTCTTGACTTCCTACTTTTGTATTCCAGTCCCCTATTTTGAAAAGGACATCTTTTTTGGGTGTTAGTTCTAAAAGGTCTTGTAGGTCTTCATAGAACCGTTCAACCTCAGTTTCTTCAGCATTACTGGTTGAGGTACAGTCTTGGATTACCATGATATTGAATGGTTTGACTTGGAAATGAACAGAGATCATTCTGTTGTTTTTGAGATTGCATCCAAGTCCTGCATTTTGGACTCTTTTGTTGACGATAATTACTACTCCATTTCTTCTAAGGGATTCCTGCCCACAGTAATAAATACAATAGTCATCTGAGTTAAATTCACAGATTCCAGTCCATTTTAGTTCACTCATTCCTAGAATGTCGATGTTCACTCTTGCCATCTCCTGTTTGACCACTTCCAATTTGCCTTCATTCATGGACCTGACATTCCATATTCCTATGCAATATTGCTTTTTACAGCATCAGACCTTGATTCTATCACCAGTCACATCCACAAATGGGTATTGTTTTTGTTTTGGCTCCATCCCTTCATTCTTTATGGAGTTATTTCTCCACTGATATCCAGTAGCATATTGGGCACCTACGGATCTGGGGAGTTCCTCTTTCAGTATCATATCATTTTGCCTTTTCTTACCGTTCATGTGGTCCTCAAGGCAAGAATACTGAAGTGGTTTGCCATTGCCTTTTCCAGGGGACCACATCCTGTCGGACCTCTCCACCATAACCCGTCTGTCTTGGTTGGCCCCGCACGCCATGGCTTAGTTTCACTGAGTTAGACAAGGCTGTGACCTGTGTGATCAGATGGCTAGTTTTCTGTGATTATGGTTTCAGTGTGTCTGCCCTCTGATGCCCAGAGGAAACAGTAGCTGACTTTATTTTTGGAGGCTCCAAAATCACTGCAGATTTTGATAGCAGCCGTGAAATTAAAAGAAGCTTACTCTTTGGAAGGAATTATGACCAATATAGACAGCATATTAAAAAGCAGATACAATACTTTGTGAACAAAGTCCGTCTAGTCAAGACTATGGTTTATCCAGTGACCATGTATGGATGTGAGAGTTGTACTATAAAGAAAGCTGAGTGCTGAAGAATTGATGCTTTTGAACTGTTGTGTTGGAGAACACTCTTTAGAGTCCCTTTGGCTGCAAGAAGATCCAACCAGTCCATCCTAAAGGAAATCAGGTCTGGATGTTCATTGGAAGCACTAATGTAGAAGCTGAAATTCCAATACTTTGGCCACCTGTTGCAAAGAGCTGACTCATTATTATGATAACTCAATCCAGAAAATCATTTAGAACCTTATGGTTAGAGAGAATTCAACCAACACAAAATTTTAATTTACATACATCTTTTTGTGGGATACAAATATTTTATAAAATTAATTCAAAAAAAAGACTCAAGAATGGCTGTTCTTACCGATGTAAGGTGAGACTTGTTTTTATTTGCATTTCCCTAGTAATTAGTGATGTTGACCATCTTTTCATATGTTTGTTGGCCATCTGTATGTCTTCTTTGGAGAAATGTCTATTTAGGTCTTTTAAGTAGAGATGCAGAAGTAGAGAACAAATGTATGGATTCCAAGGGGGAAAAGAGAGAATGGGAAGAAATGAGATGCTGGGATTGACCCACATACCCTATTGATACTGTCCTCTAGTGAGAACCTACTGTATAGCACAGAGAATGCTACTTAATGCACGTGATGACTTTAATAGGAAGAATGCCCAAAAGGAAGAGGAATACACACACACACACACATACACATGGCTGATTCATTTTGTCCTACAGTAGAAACTAACACAATATTGTGAAGCAACTATACTCCAATAAAAATTAATTTTATAAAGACTCAAGATTGAAAATATATTGTAAGAGGATGAAGAAGAGACGGTGAAATAACATAAAATTTCAATGCAAAGATGGAATATAAGTTTTCCTAATAACGAAGAGCCCTTTATGAAAAAAAACAAAAACAAAGACCCTGATGTTGGGAAAGATTGAAGGCAGGAGGAGAAGGGGACTGCAGAAGATAAGGTGGTTGGATGGCACCACCGACTCAATGGACATGAGTTTGGGTGAACTCTGGGAGTTGGTGATGGACAGGGAGGCCTGGCGTGCTGCAGTTCATGGGTTTGCAAAGAGTCAGACATGACTGAGTGACTGAACTGAACTGAAATATCTGTACTATACAGAAGAGCTTTAATATTTATGAACAATTAAATCTAAAGTATTTGTCTTATTCCAGCTTAATCATATACACTGTAGACATTCATGTACATAGCAGGATCTTCACAGCTGGTCCCCACTTTTTTTCTTCCAGCATAATACATCCTACATACTAAGGACAGAATAACCTTGGTAAAGCTCAGATGTGGTCAAGTCACTTCCTTGCTAAATGTCATTCTGCGGTTTGCCATTGCTGTAAAAAATACTGCTTGTGAACTGCTTTGAACAAAGGAATAACCAACCAAGCAAAATCATACCAGATAATGTTTAGAAGTATGACAAAGGCAAGAAGACTGTTTTGAGTAATATGAAAATGGTAAAAATGACTCAGGCACCACAAATTCAAGGTGTTAATTCAAATATGAAAAATTATTCACTTTTACCAATGTTATCTTTATTTTGGCAGAAGTTTTACATCTATTTTAACAACTGAAATTCATCTTTAATTTCCTTTTCTTGCCCTGGGCCAATTTTCCTTTTAAAATTTGTATTAGCTTAGATAGATAGATAAGATGGAAATATGATATTTTATCTATTTTGTTACCTTTCTTAGTCTTGCTAGACATTTTTCAACTTTATTGTTTTTTCTAAAGAACCAACTTTTAATATTGATGTTATTATTGGGCTGTGTTTCCTCTTCCTTGTGCTTAAACTATCCTCTAGATTTTTCATTTCAGCTTCCATGATAATGTTGACAATAATCTTAGTTATTCTCATAAAATCAAGATTTAAGTCTCACCATTATAATTACTATTAAGCTTTATAGTCACACATTTTATGTCCATCACAAATCTGTGTGATCTTGGGCAAGTTTTTTTAAAGTTTCTAAGCCTATAATTCTTCATCCTAAGATAGGTAATTCTAGTAGTTATAGAGTGGCTATGACAATTAAAATAATAAGTGCTCACAAAATGTAACAAAGAAAAGATGACACAGTTCAGTACTGTGTACAGAATGTGTACAGAATGTGTATTGTGTACAGTTATGTACTCTACTGAAGCCTAGGTATCAGAGTTCTAGTTTCAGATTGTTTCTTTACCTTGTTTCATTCATCTGTAAAATGAATTAGACTACAGGAACTTGAAAATGTCTTTTAGCTCTAAAAGTGTATGTATCATCTTAACACAATCCAGAAATCTTGGAATAAAACAATACAATTAAATAACATTAAACATGACTTAAAGTGCTTAGCACAGTGCTAACATGATTAAAGTTTCTCATATAATGGTGGCGATCATGATAAAGATGATAATTCTGTTAGTGATATGATATTGTGCTTATTTCAATCAGGCACAGCATTTTGGATCTTTTACTTGTGTTATCTGAATTTATATTTCAACGAGTCATTCTGTATATTTCCATGAATATGTGCTTGTAAGAACTTATGAGAAAAATAAGACTATAACAATAGGTGCATTTATTTTATTTAATCTAAATTTTGTTCATGGCCTACTTCAGGAAATTATTCCCAAATACTTTCAAATAAATTTTAATGTCATCATTTATGTACTATGGTTTATCTTGAGATTAATGAGGTAATGTCTAAAAAGAACTGAATTCTTTGGAGGACATACAAAGTCAGAATCCAAATTGTGTCAGGAACTATGTTTGTATTTATAAACTAGATATATGTCTTTTCTATCTCATAGAGTGTGAGTTGCCAAAAACTCAATACTGTTACTTGAAGAGTTATCATTATGAGGAAAGAGGAATGGGCAAAAAACACAGAGGCTGATGGAAGGAGAGAAATAATGGAATCTAATTAGAAAGAGTAGAAGCAAAAATGCCAAAGTAAAACAGATTTGAAGAAGCAGCAGAATGGGGTAGGGTCATCATATTTAGTAGCTGTGTATGACATGCCATTTATCCATTACTCTCCTCAAAACATTTTCCTTACACTGACTTCAAGAGAAAACTTTTGCCTGGCTGTGGTCCTCTCATCTCTATGTTATCTTGGTTTTGTTGCTGGCTCTCCTTCATCTTCTTGACCTCTAAATGTAAGACAGTTCCAGCATTCAGTCATTGACCCTCTTTTCTATCTTCATATCCTCCATTAATGATCTCATATAGACTCATGGCTTTAAATATCATCTATATGCTAATAAAGCCAACATTTCTCCAGCTGGGGCCTCTCCTCTAGAATCTAAGATGTATCTCAAATTTAGCATGTCTAAAACATGAACTTTGAATAACTTCACCCCACTCTGGCCCTGGTCTTTTGAAAACCTCCTTTCATAATCTTTGATGTACATGGCCAATTATCTCCCCTCTTCAGCTCAGGCTCCAATTTCTAGTCATTCCTAGTCCCTCTGTTTTCCATCAAACTCCATGTTCAATTTAACAACAAATGGTTGTTGAAGGTAAATCCAAAATCTGAGCTCTGCTTAGCACCACCAGTTCTGCCTCCTGGAGTTGTTATAATTATCTCCTAACTGGACTCCGTGTTTCTATCCTTACTTTTGCTGTGAGGCCCCAAATAGTGTGTTTGACAGAATCCAGATTTGATTGAGCATTTCTGACTATGTGTCATTTGGTATCTTATAATGTATCTCTAGCATGACTAGTATTCCACCAGGAGCTATTATTCAAAAGATGTTTACTTCTTTGCAGATGGTATAGCCTTACTTCAGAACCCCAGGGAACTTCAATGTAATTTTCTCGCTAAGCTTTATGTAAGCCTTACATAACATATTTTCTTTTCACAGATATACCTAAGACCATAGGGTCTATTATATTAAATGATCCAAGCATTAGGAACTCTTACACCAAAATCTGGAAATCTAGACCTGCTACAAAGCCTTTTCCTGTTCTGTGTGTTTCTCAAGCTTTGCATCTTTTCATGTCATTGGATAATGGCCAAGACTCTCCAGGTATGGCCCATCACACATGGAACATCCTGCTGTGTGATAAGAGGTATGAGATACGTTCACTGGCCTTTATTTTGGAAGGTATTTTTTGGAATTCTGCAAACCAATGGATCCCTAAGAATTTTATTATTAATCTTAATAATATTATCTTAACTCTTTATAGTTCATGGCCTACAATCTGATGTTAATGGGACTTTCCAAGGCCTCCAACATTCTTGCTATTTGTTGCTTATCTTGTCTGATTAAGATGATGTCATCAATATAGTGGACCAATGAGATGTTCTCCTTGATGCAGAACTGACATCCAACACCCAACACTACAGAGACTTTGTGTTTAGTCACTAAGTCATGCCTGACTCTTTTGCAACTCCATGGACTGTAGCCCACCAGGCTCCTCTGTCCATGGGATTTCCCAGGCAAGAATACTGGAATGTGTTGCCATTTCCTTCTCCTGGGAATCTTCTGGACCCAGGGATTGAACCCATGTCTCCTGCTTGGCAGTTGTATTCTTTATCACTGAGCCACCTGGAAAGCCCCACTGAAGAACTACTGCTCTCTACTTCCTTCTGAATTCTGCCATTACATATATTCTAAGCCCTGTGTTTTTTATTTTTATTTTTTCATGGTATCATTCCTTTCCCCTCTCAGGAGGCCCAGGACATCTCTGGACTGGTTACATGTTGATCTGATATACTTATTGGTCTAATGGTCAGAAAGGAATATTAAGGAAGTCCCTGAGAGGGGAAGAGTTATATTGTGGGGACAGCCAAGTGTTTTCTAGAAAGGGTGGAACACCTACCTTAATCAGAAAGAGTGATTCACCTTGTCAGGCTCAGTGGATTCACTGGGTTTTAGAAGCCAAGATTCTCAAGTATGTCAATCCTTCTCAGATCTCTCCAGGAAGCAGACTCTGAGATGGAGAATAGATTACAAGAATTTTCATTAGAAAGTGCTCTAAGGATCAATACCTTTGGGATAAAGGCCAAAAAAAGGAACTAGCAACTTGTGAATGTGGATTACAGCATAGACAAAATACGACTTTAGTTCATTTCACAAAGAATTGTGAAGCTGGAATGACATTGGAGTTGTCCTGATGTAAGGCAAGGGAGCTGAGTATTCATACCCATAAGTAATTAGTCACAGGTGTTTTAGGTGAGGGGGCAGCATAATCTTAGACAGCATATATCTTTTTTATTTCAAAGAGGTTGATAGCTGGGAACAGTGCATGACACATCCCATAATGACCCTCCAAATTTGGAATCAACAGTATGGAAATTTTTTATTTACCAAACATCATTTTGGGGTAATTTGAAACATTTATTAATACTAGGTAAATTAAATCTCTATTTGGGAAAGTACCAGCCATGTTTAAGACAAATAAAAGTCATAGACTTGTAGCTGGAAATGACTGAGAAATCAGTTAGTAAAATTATTGAGTAGAATCTTTAACCTTATTGACAGCATGTTCAAAACCTTTCAGGACACTTGTACTGTTGAAATACTGACTTCCAGTTTCAGTAGTTTCAAAATGATCATTTGAAAAAGTTTCTCCTTTTGTTGAGCAGACTCTGCCTTCCCATCACTCTTGCATTTTTTTTCCTACTTCTGACATGACGAATCATATACATAGATCAAATTCTAATGAAAGCTTCAGACATACAAAGATGATTCAGATTGTGCCCACATACCATTATCCACTGACTCCAACCATTGTTTATGTGATCCAGTTTTAATTTAATTTTATTTTTAATCTTTACAATATTGTATTGGTTTTGCCAAATATCGAAATGAATCCGCCACAGGTACACATGTGTTCCCCATGCCTCCTCCCTCCTCCCTCCCCATACCATCCCTCTGGGTCGTCCCAGTGCACCAGCCCCAAGCATCCAGTATCGTGCATCGAACCTGGACTGGCGACTCGTTTCATACATGATAGTATACATGTTTCAATGCCATTCTCCCAGATCTTCCCACCCTCTCCCTCTCCCAGAGTCCATAAGACTGTTCTATACATAAGTGTCTCTTTTGCTGTCTCAATGCCATAACATTCTGGGTACTATACTCTGACTTTATTGTAACTTGTCATTTTTTTTTCTAAGTGTAACTTCAGAAATGAATACAGTGCTCCAAAGTATGATTCATACATGGAATAGGAACTCCCATATTTTAGATATTGTATATCTATTCTACTAAGCCAGATTCATATTTTACTAGCTCTTTTGGCAGCTACAAGGTACATTTTACTCAGTGTTTGAAAACAACTGTATCATTGTTATAATTTAAATACAAAAAGCAATGTTTTATTTAATTAATTGATATGGGCTTTCCTATTATTTTTTCCCTTTTTTCACCTTCCAGAAAATTATAACAGTGCATCACTGAGAGCCATAATTATGACTCTACACCACTTGTAAGAGAGAAATAGTAAGAGAGAAATAAATAAAAATGAAAAAGAAAACTTAAATATAAGTAAAGAGGATGAAGTGAGAACATACCTCCAAGTGATAAGTAAAATAATCTGTGAAGAAACCAGTTACTAGGTAAAAACTTTATATATTTTTTTATTATTCACTTTCTGAGGAAGAAATAATATTACAGATCAGAGAAGAGGAAATGAAAAATAGAAAGTCGGCAACCTAAACTTTTATTGTATTAATAGTTGTGCAGCTAAAAAATTTATACAGTTTTTATTTGAAATTTTATATTTTTTTAAACTTTGCATCACAAGATTAATTTTAAGCATCATGTCTTGAACACAACATGTTTCTTTTTTAAAAGGACCAGTGATAATTTCTCATTTTCCCAGCTTTTGCTTCTGTAAAGGTCGTCATCCTACATCTGCTTGAAGCCCAGAAGTTTCAAGACGACTTCATATAACATCTTGCTGAGTTGCCATAAATTTATAGCAATATTGAAATTACTGTTCTTGAAACAAAAGGATGGTTCAATTACTCAAAATTTATTACCTGGCTTAATAAGTGACTTCATTATCTCTCTTTCTCTAACATATTTTCTACATTATCTCAACAACTATGCCCAAAGTGGAAGAGAAATGCAGACAGCTAAGTTTGGCACTGTAAAAAGTTATGATCCACAAATGAATGCAAATATTACAGGGTCTGGAAAGCCAGAACACTTTAATAGATGCCAGCAGAAGTTAATAATGTTAGCCTTCCACAGGAATGGTAGAATCTGTGTGAGAGCAATTTAGTATTGTGATGGTGCAATTTAAATGATTTATTTAAAAAAAAATTTACTGGCAAATGTTGAAAAGAAAGTCATGCTTTGATAAGGAGCAAAATCCTGGGTTAAGACCTGTTGGCAGCACCATCACCATGAAACTGCTATTTTGCTTTTATTGTTATGTAATGCTCGATTATTTAAAATACTTATATGAGAGTTCAAATGCTGCCATAATATGCCAATGAGACATTAATTGTATGTTTTTAAATGGATAAAATTGGGATTTATGTTTTAAGGTTATAGCTATATTTATGAGGTTCCCCTGTAATCACTGTAACACTATTTTCTCAATTGATTTTCAACTGCCAATGATAAATTGGCATAATTAAATCTCGCAATAGCACAAACTGGTAGGTAATAACATTCAAACTTTGACTTATTAATAGTGATTTATTCTTCTGTGTGGGCTTCTCTGGTGGCTCAGATAGTAAAAAATCTGCTCGTAAAGGGGAAGACCCAGGTTCAATCCCTGGGTTGGGAAGATCTCCTGGAGAAGGGACCAGCTACCCACTCCAGTATTCTTGCCTGGAGAATTCCATGGACAGAGGAGCCTAGTGGGCTACAGTCCATGGGGTCACAAAGAGTCGGACACAGCTAAGTAACTGACAATTCACTTCTGTGTTCTGCAAACATGAGTTAGTCAGTTCATCGAAGTCTCAAGTAGTTGACACAATGGCAAGTATACTTAGAGCTAGAGGCACAAAATTAAGAAACCATAGGATGGAGGCTTGCCTAGCCATGGGTAGGTTTGGAATTCCAGGCAATTCACTTCTAAAACATTTCTTAAATAATTTAAGGAGCTTCCCTGGTGGCTTTTCATACTTTAATAAAACTCTGTGATACAAAAGCTCTTGAGTGATCAAGCCTGGTTCCTGGTCCTGAAGCTAAATTTTCTTCTTCGGATATCAAGAATCTGACACAATTCACCATAAGCTATCATCTTGGGGGCTCGTCCGGAATTGTCAGGACAAGTAAGTTGGCTGAAACAGAGCAGGAGTGGCCGAGAGGAGCTACCACACGTTCAAGGTAGGAGCAGTGGCTGCGCTTTGCTGGAGGGGCTGGGAAGAGATACCCCACATCCAAGGTAAGAGAAACCCAAGCAAGACAATAGGCACTGAGATAGGGCATCAGAGGGCAGGCAGACTGAAACCACAATCACCGAAAACTAGCCAATCTGATCACAAAGACCACAGCCTTGTTTAACTCAATGAAACTAAGCCATGCCATGTGGGGCCACCCAAGATGTTCGGGTCATGGTGGAGAGGTCTGACAGAATGTGGTCCACTGGAGAATGGAATTGCAAACCACTTCAATATTCTTGCCTTGAGAACCCCATGAACAGTATGAAAAGGCAAAAGATAGGACACTGAAAGATGAACTCCCCAGGTCAGTAGGTGCCCAATATGCTACTGGAGATTAGTGGAGAAAAACTACAGAAAGAATGAAGGGATGGAGCCAAAGAAAAAACAATACAAATTGTGGATGTGACTGGTGATAGAAGCAAGGTCTGATGCTGTAAAGAGCAATACTGCATAGGACACTGGAATGTTATGTCCATGAATCAAGGCAAATTGGAAGTGGTCAAACAGGAGATGGCAAGAGTGAACATCGACATTCTAGGAGTGAGTGAACTAAGATGAACTGGAAGGGGAGAATTTAATTCAGATGACCATTATATCTACTACTGTGGGCAGGAATCCCTTAGAAGAAATGGAGTAGCCATCATAGTCAACAAAAGAGTCTGAAATGCAGTACTTGGATGCAATCTCAAAAACGAAAGAATGATCTCTGTTCATTTCCAAGGCAAACCATTCAATATCATGGTAATCCAAGTCTATGCCCCAACCAGTAATGCTGAAGAAGTTGAAGTTGAATGGTTCTATGAGGACCTACAAGACCTTCTAGGACTAAGACCCTAAAAGGATGTCCTTTTCATTATAGGGGCCTGGAATGCAAAAGTAGGAAGTCAACAAACACCTGGAGTAACAGGCAAATTTGGCCTTGGAGTACAGAACGAAGCAGGGCAAAGGCTAATAGAGTTTTGCCAAGAAAACGCACTGGTCATAGCAAAAACCTTCTTTCAACAACACAAGAGAAGACTCTACACATGGACATCACCAGATGGTCAACACTGAAATCAGATTGATTATATTCTTTGCAGCCAAAGATGGAGAAGCTCTATACAGTCAGCCAAAACAAGACCAGGAGCTGACTGTGGCTCAGATCATGAACTGCTTATTGCCAAATTCAGACTTAAATTGAAGAAAGTAGGGAAAACCACTAGACCATTCAGGTATGACCTAAATCAAATCCCTTATGATTATACAGTGGAAGTAAGAAATAGATTTAAGGGACTAGATCTGAGAGACAGAGTGCCTGATGAACTATGGACGGAGGTTGGTGACATTGTAGAGGAGACACAGATCAAGACCATCCTCAAGAAAAAGAAATGCAAAAAAGCAAAATGTCTGTCTGAGGAGGCCTTACAAATAGCTATGAAAAGAAGAGAAGTGAAAAACAAAGGAGAAAAGGAAAGATATAACCATTTGAATTCAGAATTCCAAAGAATAGTAAGGAGAGATAAGAAAGCCTTCCTCAGAAATCAATGCAAAGAAATAGAGGAAAACAATAGAACAGGAAAGACTAGAGATCTCTGCAAGAAAATTAGAGATACCAAGGGAATATTTCATGCAAAGATGGGCTTGATAAAGGACAGAAATTGTATGGACCTAACAGAAGCAGAAGATATTAAGAAAAGATGTCAAGAATACACAGAAGAACTATGCAAAAAAGATCTTCACAACCCAGATAATCATGATGGTATGATCACTCACCTAGAGCTAAACATCCTGGAATGTGAAGTCAAGTGGGACTTAGGAAGCATCAGTATGAACAAGGATAGTGTAGGTGAAGGAATTTTAGTTGAGCTATTTCAAATCCTGAAAGATGATGCTGTAAAAGTGCTGCACTCAGTATGTCAGTAAATTTGGAAAACTCAGCAGTGGCCACAGGACTGGAAAAGTTCAGTTTTCATTCCAATCCCAAAGAAAGGCAATGCCAAAGAATGCTCAAACTACAGCACAATTGCACTCATCTGACATGCTAGAAAAGTAATGCTCAAAATTTTCCAAGCCAGACTTCAAGAATACATGAACAATGAACTTTCAGATGTTCAAGCTGATTTTAGGAAACGCAGAGGAACCAGAGATCAAATTGCCAACATTTGGTGGATCATCAGAAAAGCAAGAGAGTTCCAGAAAAATATCTATTTCTGCTTTATTGACTATGCCAAAGCCTTTGACTGTGTGGATCACAATAATTGTGGAAAATTCTTCAAGAGATGGGAATACCAGACCACCTGACCTGCCTCTTGAGAAACCTGTATGCAGGTCAGGATGCAACAGTTAGAACTGGACATGGAATAACAGACTGATTCCAAATAGGAAAAGGAGTATGTCAAGGCTGTATATTGTCACCCTGCTTATTTAACTTATATGCAGAGTACATCATGAGAAACACTGGGCTGGATGAAGCACAAGCTGGAATCAAGATTGCCGGGAGAAATATCAATAACCTCAGATATGCATTGACATCACCCTTATGGCAGAAAGTGAAGAAGAACTAAAGAGCCTCTTGATGAAAGTGAAAGAGGAGAGTGAAAAAGTTGGCTTAAAGATGAACATTCAGAAAACAAAGATCATGGCATCCGGTCCCATCACTTCATGGCAAATAGATGGGGAAACAGTGTCAGACTTTATTTCTTTGGGCTCCAAAATCACTGCAGATGGTGATTGTAGCCATGAAATTAAAGGACGCTTACTCCTTGGAAGGAAAGGTATGACCAAACTAGACCACATATTAAAAAGCAGAGACATTACTTTGCCAACAAAGGTCTGTCTAGTCAAAGCTATGGTTTTTCCAGTGGTCATGTATGGATGTGAGAGTTGGACTATAAAGAAAGCTGAGTGCTGAAAAATTGATGCTGTTGAACTGTGGTGTTGGAGAAGACTCTTGAGAGTCCCTTGGACTGCAAGGAGATCCAACCAGTCCATTCTAAAGGAGTTCACTCCTGGGTGTTGATTTGGAAGGACTGATGCTGAAACTGAAACTCCAATCCTCTGTCCACCTGATGCAAAGAGCTGACTCATTTGAAAATACCCAGATGCTGGGAAATATTGAGGGCAGGAGGAGAAGGGGATGACAGAGGATTAGGTGGTTGGATGGCATCTCTGACTCAATGGACATGGGTTTGGGTGTACTCCGGGAGTTGGTGATGGACAGGAAGGCCTGGCATGCTGGGTTCATGGCTTTGCAAAGAGTCGGACATGACTGAGTGACTGAATTGAACTAAATTGAACCACTGAACCTGGTTGCTCAGTGGTGAAGCATCTGCCTGCCAATGCAGGAGACATGGGATTGATCCCTTATCCTGGCAGATCCTACAGGCTGCAGAGCAAAGAAGCCCATGTGTCACAACTACTGAGCCTGTGCTCAAGGTCCCGGGAGCCGCAAATACTGAGACCTTGTGCTCAACTACTGAAATCTGCATGCCCCTCTCTGCAGCAAGAGAAGCCTCCTCAATGAGAAGCCTGAATACTGCAATGAATACTAGCCCCTGCTCACCATAACTAGATTTAAGTCCACAGAGCAATAAAGACCCTGCCCAGGCAAAAATAAATAAATAGATAAATAAATAAATAAATTATAAAGAAGGATTTAAGTAATGAAGTACAGTATACCTGTAGTTGCAAGATACAGGTTCTAGTTTCATAGTACCACCAATTAGGTAGCCAAAGGCTACCTTTCTTAATTAATCCAGTCTCAATTTTCCACACATAGGGAGTAGAATATGTGTGTTAGTGCTCAGTCATGTCTAACTCTTTGTGATCCCATGGATTGCAGCCCGCCAGGCTCCTCTGTCTATGGGATTCTCCAGGCAAGAGTACTGGAGTGGGTTCCCATTTCCTTCTCCATACAACTGTGTGTGTGTGTGTGTGTGTGTTAGTCGCTCAGCTGTGTCTGACCTTTTGTTGCCCCATCAATTGTAGCCCTCCAGGCTCCTCTGTCCATGGGATTCTCCAGGCAAGAGTACTGGAGTGGGTTGCCATTTCCTTCTCCAAGGGAGTAGAATAGGTGCTATCAATAACTTCTTTCTCTAAGGTTTCAGGGTTCCAATCTCTCACACATAATCTATATATATTGTCTATATGTCATATATTAATATATGAGAAAGATTCAGATAAATATTTGGCTCCTAGCCACACAAAGTTGTAGTTTCATGCTGCTGCTGCTGCTAAGTCGCTTCAGTCGTGTCCGACTCTGTGCGACCCCATGGATGGCAGCCCACCAGGCTCCCCCGTCCCTGGGATTCTCCAGGCAAGAACACTGGAGTGGGTTGCCATTTCCTTCTCCAGTGCATGAAAGTGAAAAGTGATAGTGAAGTCCATCTTAGTGACCCCATGGACTGCAGCCTACCAGGCACCTCCCTCCATGGGATTTTCCAGGCAAGAGTACTGGAGTGGGGTGCCATTGCCTTCTCCAGTTTCATGCTAATAGAACACAAATATGAGTTAATGTGAAGGAAAGCATCTTATTCATATTAAAGAACAGAACTACTGATGTCACTTATGATCCAAATGGATTAATAGAAGCCAGATTTACCCTCCTATTAGAAACAGCTGAAAAAAAATTCCAAATTTATGAAACAGTAATTTTCAAGATACTGAACATAAACAATGAAATCTAGTGATTGCTGAGAGATGGGAAACAAATAAGGTGATCCTCACAATTTCCTTAGCTAACTCTCTCGTGATAGTTTCCTGGCCATACCCCACTAAGAAACAATCCAGGCAAAGTCCATAGTCTTCCTGAATTGAGGTAATGAAGGTAGATGTCTGAAGGCCAAGGCAGTTATAATTCTTGGCATCAAAGACATATCCCATGAAAGAAATAATTAATAAGCTGAATTTTATTAAAATTAAAAGTTTCTGTTATACAAAAGCCAATGTCAAGGGAATAAGAAGAAGCAACAGACTGAGAGAAAACAATTGTAAAAAACACATCTGATAAAGGATTGTCAATCCAAAATAAACAAAGAGATTTTAAAACTCAGCAGTAAGAAAATAAATAACATGATTTAAAAATGAAAGAAAGGCCTTAGCAGATACCTCATAGAAGAAGATCTGTAGATGGCAGATAAGTACATGAATAGACTCTCTATATCATATGCCACCAGGGAAACGCAAATTAAAACAGGAAAGCACCGTATACCTATTAGAATGACCAGGATCCAGAACACTGAGAATATTAAATACTGATGAGAATGTGGAGCAACAGGACTGCTTATCCATTGCTGGTGGGAATGGAAAATGGTATAATCATCTTGGAAGGTAATTTTGATGGTTACTTACAAATATTTATACAACTCTATTCATAGTTGTCAAAACTTGAAAGCATCCAAGATATCCTTCAGCAGGTGAGGGGGTACATAAGCTGTGGAATATCCAGACAATGAAATATTACTCAGTGCTAAAAGTAAGTGAATTATTAAGCCATAGAAATACATGGAGAAATCAGTATTCTTGCCTGGAGAATTCCATAGACAAAGGAGCCTCGTGGGCTACAGTCCATGAGGTCGTAAAGAGTCAAACACCACTGAGTGACTAACACTTTCACTTTCAAAAATACATGGAGAAACCTTAAATGCCTATTACTAAGTGAAATAAGCCAATCTGAGAAGTCAAAGGATTGTATGATTCATGATATTCTGGGTAAGTCAAAACTGGTAAGAAGATAAAGATCAGTGATTGACAGGGGCAGGGGTTAGTAGTAGGATGAACAGGCAGAACACAAACAACATTCAGGATTGTTACATACTCTGTGTGATACCATAATGATGGATACATGCTGTTATACATTTGTACAAACTTACAGAATGTACAACTGTAAGAATGAACCATAAGGAAAACCATGGACTTTGAGTAATTATATGTCAATGTAAATTCATCAACTATAACAAAGTACTTTGGTAGAGGTTGTTGATAATAGGGGAGGCTATGCGGACAAGGCAATGGCACCCCACTCCAGTATTCTTGCCTGGAAAATCCCATGGACGGAGGAGACTGGTAGGCTGCAGTCCATGGGGTCGCTAAGAGTTGGACACAACTGAACGACTTCACTTTCACTTTTCACTTTCATGTGTTGGAGAAGGAAATGGCAACCTACTCCACTGTTTTGCCTGGAGAGTCCCAGGGACGGGGGAGCCTGGTGGCTGCCATCTATGGGGTCACACAGAGTCGGACATGACTGAAGTGACTTAGCATAGCATAGCATAGACATTATAGAAAAAACAAATCATGAATTTGATGTAATAAAAGCTATCCAAAAAGAGACAATGAAGATTTTAAAAAGATGAAAAAGAATATACACATAAGCAAAATATCTGTGATAGTTGTGGCAACTTCAAATGGTCAAGTATTTATGTAACTGGAGTCTCCAAATGAAAAGAGAAAGGAGGAAAGACAGCAAAAAACAAGTCAGATAAATAACAACCAAAGAGTTTTCAAATTAGATGAAAAGTATAAACTTTCAGGACTAGAAACTCAAAAAATCCAAGCACAAGAGATATGAAGGAAATTACTACAAGGCCCATCACAATCAAATTGTTTAAAACCAGTGATAAAAAGCAGAGTAAAAAAAATGCTTTATCATTGGGGGACAATTTTTAATGGGTCTCTCACATTTCATAAGCAAGATATTAATTTTATTATGAACTATTTCTCAAAAATGTTCAGATAGTGAACAGCTCTTTCTCCATCCAGAGCAACAACAGTCGTGCTTAATATTCATTATCAGAGATTTGGATTCACTAAACTCAGGGTTTCTCTGCTATAAGGCAAAGCACAGTCTGTGAAGCTGTTACCTCTCTGTTCACATCACCTTGTGACAAACAAGACTCAGGGACTGGCCCAAAAGCACAAATAGTCCAGACACTGCTATTGGTATGATTAATAAATTGTCCTTTGTCTCTGACCCATGAATCTCATGTTTTCTAACAATTTATGTGAATATATATAGCAGACTAACATATTAGCTTGTGTGTTAGTGTGTTAGTTACTTTGTTGTGTCTGACTCTTTGTGACTCAATGGACTGTAGCCTGCCAGGCTCCACTGTCCATGGGATTTTACAGTCAAGAATACTGGAGTGGATTGCCATTTCCATCTCCTGGGAATCTTCCCAATCCAGGGATCGAACCTGGCTGCATTGCAGGCAGTCTTTACTGTCTGAGCTATCAGGGAAATATTAGCTTGCAAGTTGAGTAAAATCTCAGACACTTCATAGTTCTTGACAATTTTGTGATAACTCTGGTATGTTGACAAAAATATGATTTTATAAAAAAGTAAAGTTGAGAGCTTCATATGCATGTTATCAAGGTTTAAGGAAAGACCATGGAATCAATAACAAATGTTACTAACCAGATTACATGGATGTTGGGCAAAAATATGCTCCTCTATGTTACCACCTGCTAATGAGGGGGCAATTGAAGATGTGGTTGAAAACTGAGTACCATGAATTTAGATTCAAAAACAACTGACCAAATGGTGTCCTAATTCTCCTCCAGGTGATGATGGCCTTGGCAACTTAGCAGTCAACCATAGGTGGACATACAATACTGAGATTTATCCTGGATAGACAGAAGGTTTAGCCCATTTTGGATAAGTGATACAAAGGAGTGCAGCTATACTTAGGATAAAAGGAGGGGAATTAGTGATCAGTAGGGTTCAGAGAGGCAAAAGATTCACAGTGTGGCTGGTTCCACTGGGACATGGGGGCAATGTTTATAATGTGTGTTAAAGAAGAATGACCACAAGTACATTGTTTTATGGTTCAGCCTGTCCTGCAGTCTATGTGCTAACTTTAGATTCATTCAGGGATGACAGTGAAAGTCTCAGAGTTATTTTTCCCAGGATTCTGATTGCAATAAGGGTACTTTGGCCCTCTTGAGGGAGATTCTCTAATAAACAAAGAGTTCACAGGGAACCATGGATGAGGCATTGAGTAGTATTTGAGTCATCATTATAGATCAAGTTTGCTCATGAAAGTGATCCCCTGGAGAAAAATGGACACAAAGGAATCTAGATGAATTCTTGTCATTATCTCTACTACTTGGATAATTCTTTTAAGTCTTATGATAAAGCCATGTGAAAACTTAAGATTTTATCATGAAAATGGAGCAGTGGAAGTCACGTATTAGAGTGAACTCCTTAAAAATGCTGTCTTGGTGTAAATCAATTCGACTTAGACAAAGCAGCAAAACTGTGATCACCATACTGACTGTCATGTGACTGTGGCTGCAGAATCAAGAGGTTCCCAAAGCTGAGATTAGTGGTGTCTGCAATTAAACCTTTGTTTTTCAATACAAACCATTGGGTAGAGTGAACATATATACTGTTAGTTGGTTGAGCTTCACCACAGGAATCTAAAAGTAAATGTACCTTGCTGCCTATGTATGGAGCTGCTCATTCACACTGTCTGCACCTCCTTCCCCCTCTGTCCCAAACACAGTTGGTTTAAAGAAAAAGATGAGTAGTGGTGGGACCAGAATATTCCTATCCCCAAGAGGAGTGAAGATCATGTGCAACTGTCCGACTGTGCTGTAGAACTTTGGAGAAAAGAGAGGCTCCTTTCTTGGATACAAGACAAAGTTGTCATTCTACCTTGTCCCGTAGCAGGAGGAGATGTTAGATTTAATTGATGGGGTTTGGACAAGCTTCCAAGTGAGGGGTACAAGTTGAAGAAATCTTTCAATATGGCCCATTGGGTTGCTCAGATCAGATCAGTTGCTCAGTCATGTCTGACTCTTTGCAACCCCATGAATTGCAGCACGCCAGGCCTCCCTGTCCACCACCAACTCCCGGAGTTCACTCAAACTCAAACTCAAACTCAGTGATGCCATCCAGCCATCTCATCCTCTGCCATTCCCTTCTCCTCCTGCCCCCAATCCCTCCCAGCATCAGAGTCTTTTCCAATGAGTCAGCTCTTCGCATGAGGTGGCCAAAGTACTGGAGTTTCAGCTTTAGCATCATTCCTTGTAAAGAAATCCCTACTATTATGATTTCCACTGAAAAATCTTTACATTGTATTGATGTGACTTGCATTTCTTGATTCAATAAATATTAAAGGGGATTCTATAAAACTTCCAGGAAAAATACAGGATTAAATTTTCATGAACTGGACAAGTTATATTTTTTTATTCCATGCTAAAATATGATCCATAAAAGAAAAGAAAGATAAGTTAGACTTCATCACATTAAACAATTTCTATCCCTAAAGGACACCAAGAAGACAATGAAAATATGTCATGAACAAGGGATAAACATGCAGATCACATATGATGAAAGAGTTATATCCAGAACATGTAAAGAACTCTCAAAAATCAACAATAAGAAAACAACTCACTTTTTAAAGGAGGAAAATATTTGAAGTTTACCAAAGTAGATACATTGATGAAATGAACACTAAAAGTGTCCAACACTATTAGTTATTGGGGATATGAAAATTAAAATCACAAGTGAAAAACCAATTTACACATCTTGGAATGTCTACTATGTAAATTACTGAGTATTTCAATACTGGTAAGGATGTGGAAAAGAAATGCAAAAAAGCAAAATGGCTGTCTGGGGAGGCCTTACAAATAGCTGTGAAAAGAAGAGAAGCGAAAAGTAAAGGAGAAAAGAAAAGATGTAAGCATCTGAATGCAGAGTTCCAAAGAATAACAAGAAGAGATAAGAAAGCCTTCCTCAGGGACCATTGCAAAGAAATAGAGGAAAACAACAGAATGGGAAAGACTAGAGATCTCTTCAAGAAAATTAGAGATACCAAGGGAACATTTCATGCAAAGATGGGTTCGATAAAGGACAGAAATGGTATGGACCTAACAGAAGCAGAAGATATTAAGAAGAGGTGGCAGGAATACACAGAAGAACTGTACAAAAAAGATCTTCATGACCGAGATAATCATGATGGTGTGATCACTCACCTAGAACCAGACATCCTGGAATGTGAAGTCAAGTGGGCCTTAGAAAGCATCACTATGAACAAAGCTAGTGGAGGTGATGGAATACCAGTTGAGCTATTTCAAATCCTGAAAGATGATACTGTGAAAGTGTTACACTCAATATGTCAGCAAATTTGGAAAACTCAGCAGTGGCCACAGGACTGGAAAAGGTCAGTTTTCATTCCAATCCCAAAGAAAGGCAATGCCAAAGAATGCTCAAACTACAACACAATTGCACTCATCTCACACACTAGTAAAGTAATGCTCAAAATTCTCCAAGCCAGGCTTCAGCAATACATGAACCATGAACTTGCAGATGTTCAAGCTGGTATTAGAAAAGGCAGAGGAACCAGATATAAATTGCCAACATCCACTGGATCATGGAAAAAGCAAGAGAGTTCCAGAAAAACATCTATTTCTGCTTTATTGACTATGCCAAAGCCTTTGACTGTGTGGATCACAATAAACTGTGGAAAATTCTGAAAGAGATAGGAATACCAGACCACCTGATCTGCCTCTTGAGAAGCCTATATGCAGGTCAGGAAGCAACAGTTAGAACTGGACATGGAACAACAGACTGGTTCCAAATAGGAAAAGGAGTATGTCAAGGCTGTATATTGTCACCTTGCTTACTTAACTTATATGCAGAGCACATCATGAGAAACGCTGGGCTGGAAGAAGCACAAGCTGCAATCAAGATTGCTGGGGAAATATCAATAACCTCAGATATGCAGATGACACCACCCTTATGGCAGAAAGTGAAAAGGAACTAAAAAGCCTCTTGATGAAAGTGAAAAAGGAGAGTTAAAAGGTTGGCTTAAAGCTCAACATTCAGAAAACTAAGATCATGGCATCTGGTCCCATCACTTCGTGGCAAATAGATGGGGAAACAGTGGAAACAGTGACAGACTTTATTTTTCTGGGCTCCAAAATCACTGCAGATGGTGACTACAGTCATGAAATTAAAAGACGCTTACTTCTTGGAAGGAAAGTTATGACCAACCTAGATAGCATATTCAAAAGCAAAGACATTACTTTGCCAACAAAGGTCCATCTAGTCAAGGCTATGGTTTTTCCTATGGTCATGTATGGATGTGAGAGTTGGACTCTGAAGAAGGCTGAGCACTGAAGAATTGATGCTTTTGAACTGTGGTGTTGGAGAAAACTCTTGAGACTCCCTTGGACTGCAAGGAGATCCAACCAGTCCATTCTAAAGGAGATCAACCCTGCGTGTTCTTTGGAAGGAATGATGCTAACGCTGAAACTCCAGTACTTTGGCCACCTCATGCGAAGATTTGACTCATTGGAAAAGACTCTGATGCTGGGAAGGATTGGGGGCAGGAGGAGAAGGGGACGGCAGAGGATGAGATGGCTGGATGGCATCACTGACTCGATGGAAATGAGTCTGAGTGAACTCCAGGAGTTGGTGATGGACAGGGAGGCCTGGCGTGCTGCAATTCATAGGGTCACAAAGAGTCGGACACAACTGAGTGACTGAACTGAACTTAACTGAAGGATGTATAACAATAGAAACTCTTACACATGGCTGGTGAAATTGTAAAATAGTACAAGCCCTCTGGAAATCAGTTCAACAACTTCTTAAAAAGTTAAACATACATAGAACTCAGCTATTTCAGTCCCAGGTATGGACCCCAAAGAAATGAAAGCATAAGTTCCTATGAAGTCTTGTACGCAAGTATTTATTAAAACTTTCTTTTTAACAACCCAAACTAAAAACAACCCAAATCTCAGGTGAATAGATTATTTCAGGTGAATGGAAAATTACAGTATAGTACTAAGCAAAGAAAGAAGAAACTATTAATCCATACAAGATAAAATAACTCAAGTAATTGCACTGAGTGAAAGAAGCTGGATTAAGAGAATACCTACTATATGATTCCAATTATGTTAAATAATTTTATTGATAGAATGTGTGTATAACATATATATCCACATCTACATAATGTATAAAAGTACATGCTTTGAATTGTGAAGTGTATTATATGTTAATTATATCCAATGATTAAAAAATGAATTTAGATGAATATTCATTTATCCCTTTCTTTCCATTTTTATTAATTTTCTCTAATCATTTTTTCTTATAATCAAAAGGCTGGGGGTACAAAATGTAGGGGTAGTAAAGTCATCATTTTAGAACTTCTGTTGTATCTTAGACACTGTATTCAGAGACTTTACATACTTGTTCCTGTTTTACCTTCATAAAACCTATATTTAAATCAATTTACAAAATTAACTCTGAGTTATAATGATATTTTTCCATCCTATATTTGCTCTAATCCCAAGATAACTAATTCACTATTTTATCACTTTCTTTGTCATCAAACTCTCACTCTTTACACCTAAACACACACACACACACATATACACACTCACACACACACACAGAGCAAATAGTCACACCTATCATATCATTGACATTGACCATTTAGGCTGGAATTCCCTTATTTTGCCTCCAAATCTCCTAACTTCTTTGTATCTATATCTGTATTCTATGACTCTATTCTTACCAATTAAAAATCATACGTTATATTGGAGAACAATTCTCCCTACTTTTCCCTTGCATCTCTTTCTCTGTTACTTTTTTTAAGGGCTCCTCTTTCATAGTTCCTGCCACCACCATCTGCCACCACCATCCCTAATTCCACTGTGTGCATCATTCCTATTGAAATGCAAAAAAGCCATACATAATAACAAACAATTCCCTGGTGGCTCAGCAGTAAGAATCACCTGTAATGCAGGAGACTCAGGAGATTCAGTTCAATCCCTGGCAGGAAGATCCCCTGGAAGAGGGCATGACAACACACTCCAGTGTTCTTGCCTGGAGAATCCCATGGACAGAGGAGCCTGGCAGGCTACAGTCCGTAGGGTCGCAAAGAGTGGGACAGGACTGACTGAGCACACACAGTAAGATACAAACAAACCTCCCTTTGATCCCATGTTCAGCGCAAACCATTTCCCCATTAATCATTACAAATTTAAAAGTAGTTGTCCCTAGTTCTTCCTCTAACATTTCTATCTCTCTTTTCTTTTACTACTTCTTCACCTTCCAGTTGTTCCTATGTCCCTGCTCTCCCAATTTCCTTCTCCACTCTACCTCTGAAATTGCTCTTCTCCACATTACCAATGATCTCCACATTAACAATTTTATTGGCAACTTTGTCTTCATTTTATTCATTCTTTTGGAAACACTGCTAGGTGTATACAAAATGCAATTCTTTACTTTGAAACACCTTACTAGGCTCCCATCACATGAGCATCTGTTTCCCTCCTATCCTATGTGCTAGTCTTTTTCCAGCTCATTTCCTGAATCTTTTTACTCCTCAGCTTTTACTTTTTGGAGAATCCCAGAACCTTTTTCTCTTCTATCTACACATTCTCTCTCAAAGTGATATTCTCTAAGCTCTGGCTTTGAAATTCATCTTTATGCTGATGATACTCAAAATTTCATATTCAGTGTAACCTTTCCCTTAGGTCACAAAATGTATATATATCCCACTACATAGCATCTCTACTTGAATATTATATAGGCATTTCAATTTAACATGCTTGCAACAGAATTCTTGATCACGCTTAACTAATCCTCCCCTGCTGCATCTCCCCTCACTTGTTTCTTCCCCAGAATTTCCCATCTCAGTAAATTACACCATATTCTATCTAGTGGTTCAGACCTCCAAATCCAGAATATGCTTGATTCCTCTATTCCTTTGACCTTATAAGCAATACATTAGTATTCCTGAACAATCTTACTTGCTAAGAATTCTCCAAATATACTTTGAGAACAATTGCTTTTCTTCATCTCTATTATCAACACTTTAGTTTATATGGCTCTTACTTTTCACCTTGAGCAATGCAACAGCTCTTTTCCTGATCACACCATCTTCAGCTATCATCCTTTGATAGCCAATAGGTTTCCTAGAGAGTAGATAGTGATCTTTTTGAAAAAAAAATGTAAATCAGGTTATACTTTTTGAAAAATGTAAATCTAAATCAGCTTATGAACGGCTTGCAAGGACTTTCCTCAGGTCCTCCACATTACATATCTCTGAGTGAAAAATTCTTTCCAGTCACATGAATATTTCTCTCATTTAAGGTTCAAATTTTATATCATTGCCACAGAGAAACTTTCAATAAAATCTAAATCACTTCCTATCATGTTATTCTGATTTATTTTCTCCATGACACAACTACTGAGATTATTTATGATTTTATATATTTATTTCTTCTGTATTTATACTAGATGAGGCTCTATTAGATGAGAAAGTTTTCATGTAAATAAAGAGTTCAGTAAAACTGTTGGAACTTCAGAAGTTAATTAGTAAAATACATTAATAGACTTGATAATGTAATTCAAATTTGTATCTCTCAATTCTTTGTTTCATTATTTCTTTCTGAATATATTGTCAGAATAGGTCTTTTCTCTCAGATAGGAGAGGCTTGAACTGACATAGAATGGAAAGAAAAACAACTATGAGTCTTAATATCTTTTCTCCCAAAGGACTGTTATTTCTTTTTCTTTCTTTCTCACTTGTTCAATATATTGTTATTCTTGTCTACAAACAGTAAATTCTCTGTTCATTTTAGGTTGAAAAGTCCTAATGACTTTGCGGGGGTGGGGAGTGGGAATAAAAAAATGGACGCATTTCACATTTTCACTGTAAATAGAACATTACCCAAGAAATACTGGTTTACATTTTTGCTTTCTGAACAAATTTTTAGCAGCAAATGGACCTGAACTGAAACACATTTCTCAGATGACAAAGCAAATGTTAGTGTATAGATTTTGCTATATCTTGTTGAAATGTTCAAGAACCTGTTAGAAAGATAGGATGATTTAGAGAACGTGTACATTTTTTTTCTGATCTCCACTCTCCCCCTCTTCAAACTCCATTCTCCCCATAACATTCTTATAAGGTTAGCTGAAGGGCCAGCTGGTGGGTCAAAACAAAGAGGGGGAAAAAACAACAACAACAACAACTTTACCTGAAGACTGGTCAAGGATCTGAGATAACTAGACAGGGCCTCAAATCATTTTTAGGTCTTCCTTCTGTTATACATCATCTGAGATTACTTGTCATAAGGGAAGGAGTTTACACTTGCTTCCATTATACTCTTTAAATAACTTTCTTACACAATTACTATCACATTATAGTTATTTCTTGACATATCTGACATCCCACTCAGCAATGAGTTTCTCAAGGTCAAGGGACTGTAATCTAGAATCTATAATGTACACGTTGAATGAATTTTAACAAAGTATTAAAGGAAGTGCTTTTACTTCTTACATTGGTACCCCCAGATGTGAGGATGTGAGATCTACATTGTGGAGTGTCTGACTTCCTCATCATCAGTATTACCAACACTGAAGACCTGGTAATCAGGTTGAGTTGTTACCAAAACTAATAGACTTGTATCTACACCATCAGTTCCTGCCATATTGGGTTTCCCTGGTGGCTCAGACAGTAAAGAATCTGCTTGCAATATGGGAAACGGGGCTCAACCCTGCTTCCAATATGGGAAACTGGAGTTCAGTCCAAACTGTTCCAATATTAATTGTTGAATTTCAATAGAGAGAGAAATCATGAATATTTTTTCATATGTATGTAAGTTTTGACATTTTCAAAATTTAAAAAAATGAATTAGAAAAGAAAGCTGCATGTTAAAAACAATATTTCTGAGTTTTGCTTTATAACTCCACTATGGCATCTGTGAAATACATGATTACTATTGTCAAATGGAAGAGGACCACATTAAAGTCAGATGTATGGGGAAAAAAGAGGAGGCTATGGTTATGAGCTTCCACCACTCAGGCAGCTGTGAAGGTATAGTAGGAAGAAGGAACTAATTAATGTAGATGCTTTTTAATCATGACTATATCATAAGAAAGATCTAAATATATACTTTATAAAATATTTCAAGTCCAAAATCTATTAGAGGCTCTGCTGCTGGAAAAGAAAGGATACATACAACAATTAAAAAGAATTTGTTTGTTTTTCTTTTAATTTAATTTTATTTTTAAACTTTACATAATTGTATTAGTTTTGCCAAATATCAAAATGAATCCACCACAGGTATACATGTGTTCCCCATCCTGAACCCTCCTCCCTCCTCCCTCCCCATACCATCCCTCTGGGTCGTCCCAGTGCACTAGCCCCAAGCATCCAGTATCCTCTATCGAACCTGGAAAAAAAAAAAAAAGAATTTGTTACT